>NC_136061.1:1977310999-1978510999 GCF_964261635.1 Lissotriton helveticus
GGTAAAGTACAGTATTTTCAAGGGATCATAACCTTCCAGTGGTGGATTCAGCCACACAGGATAATATTTCATCAGTGATTGTACAGTTATTGCCAAAAGATGGTAAGAACTATATATACATGAGACTTCGTGAATTTCACATATACCGGGTCTGGTTTTATAATGTTTACATGTGTCTTTTATGTAAACTGTCCCCAGGGAATGTCGTCATTCAATCCCACGATATGGGAGCGAAGTTTAAACACCCAGCGTTGCTCCTTTTCTAATAGTTTCTTTTCCATGTCAGCATGGGGTGGTTGGGTTTCCAGCACCACCCAGCGCATATCGTTGGGTGTGTGTGTTTTTTCCAAAAAGTGTGTTGTCATTTTGGTGTTCGAGTGTTTGCACCTAAAGTTGCTGCGATGTTCAACCATTCTGGTGTTAACCTTTCTGGTTGTCATTCCAATATAATGCAAATTGCACACACATGTGATCATGTAGACAACTCCTGATGTATTGCAGTTTGAAAACTGTCTTAACTCCCATTTGAGGCCTGTATTACAAATCACCTGTTTGGTGGTTTCAGTCAGGTGGCACACGCTGCAGTTGGAACATGGATGGTGTCCAGTTGGCAAGGGGTGCATACGTCGGACTGGGCCTTCCATAGATCTAGGGCGTGTGTGCACCATCAAGTCCTTCAGGTTTTTCCCTTTCCGATGACTGAACATTGGTTGGGTGATGTTAAGACCCCCGCTGTTCAGAGTTCTCCAATGTTTCTTCACGATCTTTGTCACCTGTTGTGAAGCTACTGTATACGTGGTGATGCAGATGGGCCTTCTTTCCAATGGATTTGATGGTGGTTCCTTAGGTTTGGGCTCCAACAATGCATCCCTGTGGTTATTGGATGCCCTTTTCTTAGCTTTCTGAACAATCTTTTTCGGGTATTGTCTCTGATATAGTTTGTCGCATAATTCCTTGGCCTGATTTTTATAGTCACATTTTTCTGAACAATTCCTTCTTAGTCTCAGGAACTGCCCAAATGGCAGGTTTTCACGGAGTTGGCGTGGGTGGAAGCTCTCAAAGCTAAGTAGGCAATTTCTAGACGTTGGCTTAAAATGTGTCGTAGTTATTAGTGTCCCTTTTTCTGCCTTAATGTTTAGGTCTAGGAAGACTAGATGTTCACGACTCATTGTGGAGGTGAACTTCAGGAAAGGGTCCTGGAGATTCAGCCAGTTTAGGAACACATCTGCCTCATGCTCAGTTCCATTCCAGATGAGGATGACGTCATCGATGTAACGTCTCCACATCTGGATTTTGGTGGCATGGGGGTTGTCTGTATTCAGGATCTTTTTTGTCTCTAGCCAGTGCACATACAGTCCCGCCACGCTCGGCGCGAATGTGCTTCCCATGCTGGTTCCATGGGTCTGTTTGTATATAGTTTCCTGGAAGAGAAAGAAGTTCTCGGTTAGGGCAAGGCGGCAACATTCTAGCACTACATGCCTAGGTGTTTTGTAATCCCATTGGTTTTCGAATAGAATGTCCTCTAGGATCTGTAGGGTCTCTCTGTGAGGTAAGCTTGTATACAGGCTCTCTACGTCGAGACCTATTAGTATCTGTATGGAGGGGTCAAAAGGTAGGTCTTTTAGGAGGCACAGTACTGATTTTGTGTCCTGTAGGTATGTTACTGTCTTCTGTACCAAAGGTCTCAAGAAAGCGTCCGCAAACTTAGACAAAGGCTCAAGTATTGATCCTATGCCTGAGACGATTGGTCTTCCAGGTGGTTTTTCCAACCTTTTGTGGATTTTGGGGATAGTATAAAAATACGGGGTCCTAGGGTGTTTGTTTTCCAGGAAATCTGCCTCCTTTCTAGTTAGCCAGTCGTTGACCAGACATTCTTCCACCATCCCAGCTATCTCAATCCTTAGGCGTTCTGTTGGGTCTGCCCTCAGTACCTCATAATTTCTTTGGTCTGCCAGTAGTCTCATACATTCCGTCTCATAGTCTTCTGAGTTTTGTATAACAATTGCCCCGCCTTTGTCGGCTGGTTTTATTGTTATTGTTGCATCGTTGGCTAGTTCAGCTATGGCTTCCTTTTCAGCTCTACTGATATTATAAAATGTATTCAAAGCCCTGGTGTCCAGATCCATTACATCTTTCAAAATTGCCTTTTCGAAAGCCAGTACCTCAACTGGTAGGCTATTCGTGGGGGGGGTGAAAGATGATTTTTTCTTTAGTCCTGTGTCACTAGTAGTTCCTATAGGTTGTGGTTTGTCTTTGAAAAAAACTTGTAATTTTATGCTGCGTACAAATTCCTTCAGTTCACAGTACAGCTTGAATTTATCCAGGGTTGTGGTCGGAACAAAACCCAAACCTTTTTCTAAGACTCTCTCCTGAGCTGGTGTCAAAATTTTGTCAGAGAGGTTTACCACTAGGCTTAGATGTTGCTGGTTGATGGTGTTGTTACCGGTCCTTGGCTCCTTGTGTGTGTTCTGTTGGTTTCCAGAGGTTGGGCCCATTGGACTTGCTGTCCTCTGGTTTTGCCTCGGCCTGGTTTTTTGCCCCTCCCTAAAAAAGGCTGTTGTGGTATTCCTGACATCTGGGCATTGTCCCAAAATGGGAAAGGTTGTTGTGGGTATGGTTGCTGAAAAGGAGGGGGTCCATAGAAGAACTGCGGTGGTGGTCCTTGGTAGGGTTGCCAGTTGTTTCCCCTGTTCATTCTTCTCCCCGCTCTGCCTCGTTTATTTCGCGGTTGGTTGCGATTGTAACTGTTATCAGAGGAGTCGGATCCTGTGTCTGAGGCTCCGCTGTCACTGTTGTAACCTGGGTTCCTCCCAGAAAGTACATACTCGGCTTTAATGTATGGGTACACCTTTTCATGAGAAAAAGTTTTTTTATCTTTGTAAAATTTAGTATACTTAGTGTCTTTCAGGGATATCTCGAATTCAGTCATTGACTTGTTTAGCTCGTCCAGCCTTTTCTTAAGTTCTGCCGGTGATTGGTATGTTTTTAGTTTAACTTCCAGGTCCTGGATCTGCACCTTCAACGCCTCAGCTCTGCGTGCCGCGGTCTTTACAATGAGGACTAGCCAGTCCCTGGTGCAATGCCAGCTTATCAGTGACCAATCTTTCTTAAAAACGAGGTCATCTTGAAATATGAAAGGTTCGTTATTCACTATAAGGCCGCGCGGTGCTGCGTTGGCCCTATGATACTCACTCATCATTACCCCATGTATTATGGTTTTGACTAGATTGCGTTTAAGTTCTGTTATTTCATCCCAACTCTGTTGGGATTCACTAGTATCCTTGTAGGTAGTGCTTGAATGGGGGAGCATGGAGGCTATTATTCTATCTGCCTCATCTTCTGTAAAGGAGAGCCCTGTGATCTCTGCCATCTTGAACTTTTTCAGTAGGTACTTGTGTCAGACTGGAACGCGGGTGTGTGTCACTATATAGGTGTCTAAAAACACTCCCGCAGCTGCGCGCTGCAACGTGTCAGGGAAAAACTAAGGGAGTCAGAGGGTTACTAGCTAGGCTCGCCCTCCAGTCATTAAAGTCAAAAAAAAAAAAAAGGTTTCTGTTTCCAGATACCTGAGAGCCTTGCTAGAGGAAAGGACAGCCACTACTCAATGGGGTTGGCTGTTGGGATAGTGTATCATATGTAACAAAGGAAAAATTGTTCCTTTTTTAGGTGTCCCCTCACTCACCGGGGTTGCCCCACGGTGACATGCTTCATCATTGGGGCCATCCCAGTCCTCTACGGGCTGGGGCGTGCTACGACTTGCGGAGTTACGTAGGAGCACTTAAATGGACTATGTGTGGTGCATGTGTATTTGTGGGGAGTGGACTATGTGATGAGTTAAAAAATACCTGCCCAGTAGGTTACTAATAAACTTTATTCTGGCCTCTAGGTGGTAGTATTAAAAACGGGGTAGGGAGATAGGCTATCCTAAACTTCATGTGTTCAGAAGTACCTATCAACTCCTAAGTCGACATGTTTCGTGCATACCCCAAGCACTTCTTCGGGACTACACAGGGACCAGCCCTGTGTTCGCCACTCCTTACTCTGTCACTGAGATATTTACAAAAAGGGTTTTAAGCTGCAGCAAACTCTGTTAAGTGCATGCATTTATACCTACGTATTTTGTTCCAAAAACACGTGGTTCCTGAAAGATAGAAAACAACTTTAAAATTCAAGGGGTGGTTGGCCCCATTAGTTATCACACACAGTTTTTTACAGAAGTGATGTACTCTGTGAATTCGGACCCGGACTCATTGGCCGTGCTTGTTTTCATGCACGAAGACGTGATTGATTTCGTGCATTTTTCGAACGTGATTTTTAACAAAACACCTATCGCAGTGTCACACCCATACATTCAACAGTCATACACACTCATACATACTTTCTTATGAGACCTAACTGGGCCCCATGGAGTCGGAGGGGTATCGGTATCCTCGCAACTCTGATGAGAAAGAAATGGAGTTGTTAAGTCACCCAGTACTGTTCGTTTTCTAGGCATTTTCTCCGTTTCAAAAATCGGCATTCCTTCGTGCCCTATTCCACTTACTTGTGCTCTGGTTACCTCCTGTATTCAGGCACCTACTCTTTCTCCCTCCGGTCCGGATGTTATCGGACTGGAGGTTCCGTGTTGTTTAAATGCTGATGCCATTCGCGGTATCCCAGCGCTGTCGAGGGAACGCCCTTTGCGCACGCTAGAGTGTGTGTTTCTCTACCCGTGCCCCGTCTACGTGGCGGCCATCTTGGGGGTGTCGATCTTCGCTAATAGTCGGGATTAGGTGTCTAATGTGACTATTATCGCGTTACGACACCTCTAAATCAATTTAGGGTGATATACAAAGTACTTGCCATATTATCAGGGTTTTTACCCGCCGTGTTTGAAAAAAGTGGAAATAAGTTCAAAAATGAACCGATTGAACTGTCACCAATATCTCATGGTAGTTTATAGCTGGTAAAGTACAGTATTTTCAAGGGATCATAACCTTCCAGTGGTGGATTCAGCCACACAGGATAATATTTCATCAGTGATTGTACAGTTATTGCCAAAAGATGGTAAGAACTATATATACATGAGACTTCGTGAATTTCACATATACCGGGTCTGGTTTTATAATGTTTACATGTGTCTTTTATGTAAACTGTCCCCAGGGAATGTCGTCATTCAATCCCACGATATGGGAGCGAAGTTTAAACACCCAGCGTTGCTCCTTTTCTAATAGTTTCTTTTCCATGTCAGCATGGGGTGGTTGGGTTTCCAGCACCACCCAGCGCATATCGTTGGGTGTGTGTGTTTTTTCCAAAAAGTGTGTTGTCATTTTGGTGTTCGAGTGTTTGCACCTAAAGTTGCTGCGATGTTCAACCATTCTGGTGTTAACCTTTCTGGTTGTCATTCCAATATAATGCAAATTGCACACACATGTGATCATGTAGACAACTCCTGATGTATTGCAGTTTGAAAACTGTCTTAACTCCCATTTGAGGCCTGTATTACAAATCACCTGTTTGGTGGTTTCAGTCAGGTGGCACACGCTGCAGTTGGAACATGGATGGTGTCCAGTTGGCAAGGGGTGCATACGTCGGACTGGGCCTTCCATAGATCTAGGGCGTGTGTGCACCATCAAGTCCTTCAGGTTTTTCCCTTTCCGATGACTGAACATTGGTTGGGTGATGTTAAGACCCCCGCTGTTCAGAGTTCTCCAATGTTTCTTCACGATCTTTGTCACCTGTTGTGAAGCTACTGTATACGTGGTGATGCAGATGGGCCTTCTTTCCAATGGATTTGATGGTGGTTCCTTAGGTTTGGGCTCCAACAATGCATCCCTGTGGTTATTGGATGCCCTTTTCTTAGCTTTCTGAACAATCTTTTTCGGGTATTGTCTCTGATATAGTTTGTCGCATAATTCCTTGGCCTGCATTTCATAGTCACATTTTTCTGAACAATTCCTTCTTAGTCTCAGGAACTGCCCAAATGGCAGGTTTTCACGGAGTTGGCGTGGGTGGAAGCTCTCAAAGCTAAGTAGGCAATTTCTAGACGTTGGCTTAAAATGTGTCGTAGTTATTAGTGTCCCTTTTTCTGCCTTAATGTTTAGGTCTAGGAAGACTAGATGTTCACGACTCATTGTGGAGGTGAACTTCAGGAAAGGGTCCTGGAGATTCAGCCAGTTTAGGAACACATCTGCCTCATGCTCAGTTCCATTCCAGATGAGGATGACGTCATCGATGTAACGTCTCCACATCTGGATTTTGGTGGCATGGGGGTTGTCTGTATTCAGGATCTTTTTTGTCTCTAGCCAGTGCACATACAGTCCCGCCACGCTCGGCGCGAATGTGCTTCCCATGCTGGTTCCATGGGTCTGTTTGTATATAGTTTCCTGGAAGAGAAAGAAGTTCTCGGTTAGGGCAAGGCGGCAACATTCTAGCACTACATGCCTAGGTGTTTTGTAATCCCATTGGCTCTCAGGTATCTGGAAACAGAAACCTTTTTTTTTTTTTTGACTTTAATGACTGGAGGGCGAGCCTAGCTAGTAACCCTCTGACTCCCTTAGTTTTTCCCATTATCACATACAAGCCATAAAATAGCAGCATATGCTTAACTTCGTGCTATATATATCATGTTAAAAAGATGTAAGGCAGTGATATTAGGGCCGGCAAGCAGAATCAATAGGTGTGGGAAAGTGTTATACCAAGGTCAATGGCTTCAACAATCCCTTGTCACATTCCTTCTGCTCTGATTTGTGCAGCAGGATTCCAAGTTTGCACACTAGACTATGGTTGCATACAGGCAATTCCAAAAGAGGGCTATGTGCCGGTCCATTGGGCACATTCTAAGTATTGAATACATATAAAAGATGATATATAAATTACATTATTAAAAACATTAAATGCATTCAGAGTCCAGTCGGTAGTTCATGTTTTAGTTCTCAAAAAGTAACTTTTCTTAGAACTGACAAGTGCTCTTCGGTTTCTGTTGCTCTTTTTTTCTGAATATTCGAAGTATGCTCTCCATGTTTTGCTTTCACATTCAAGATTGTCAAGATTGTGTTGTAAGCTGTAAGGGCGTTTTTTGTATTCTTCTAAGACAGTTTAATTGTGACTGTTTTTACTTCAGTGTATTCCGCCAGGCAGTATTCTCCTCTGTAACAAAAGCACACAAGCATTACTTGTCTTGCATTAGCAAACAACAATTATATCACGTTTTTAGTGCAAATTATGTCAATCCACTGCTTACTGAAGTAAACAGTACTACATAAGTACAATCATTCCTTCACTATTTTGTTTATAAATAGCTTCACTACATTGTAAATAGTCACAGTTTTTGCTCCATTTTGTTAAGAGTGAGCGCTGTCTCTGTCGTTTTACCACCAAACCCCCACACCTTTGCAGGCAGCGCGTACCCACTCACAGACGTAGATTGATCGAGGAGGAGGTGACATCTGCCCACAGCAGCAGCACGGAAGAGAACCTTTGCAAGGGGTTGCAGTTTACTCAGCAACTTCCCCAATATGTAATACGACCTTAACGTGTGCACAGGATTCTTGTCATAATTACCTGGCCACTCTCTGCAGAGGTTTCGGGGTCTCCTCTGACCTTGCTTTACTGTCTTCATTATTGTTGTTTTTTACCTTACACACACTGCTACCAGTTAAGGTGCCACACTACCTGTACATGTCAAAACCCTCCACAGAACCCGCAAGCTTAAGTATTTAGACTTTGCACACACCTTATACCAGTTTCTGTATTACTCTCCTTTCTCTGTAAGTACAGTTCATTTGGTTCCTTTCTAATTTTTTTACCCCTCTACTGACCTCTCCTATTTTTGATGCATTATAACTAGGAGTGGGTGAAAAATTCTGCCTCAGAGCTCGTGCAGTTTCGCCCACTCCGCATTTTGCTTGGAGCGGGAAGTACTGGCAAAACTTTGCCAGTCGCTGCATGGCAGAGTTTTTTCTTGTGCTCGGACCGCCAACATTAAGTTGGTGAGCGAGAATTTGTGTCCCCCTAGCATGATTTTCATGCACTGGAAGGGCTCCTGGTGAGATTTATAAATGTGGCCGGTTGCGGCCGGTTGCTGCAGGTCGCAACCGTTAGCGTTGAGAAAACTTGCGCTTGAGTAGAAAATCTACTCAAGCGGCAGAAAGAAGTAGCGCCTTTTGGCGTGCCGCGTGGTGCAGCGTGGTGCCATTTGTGCTGATTTTAAAGGGCGGAACAAGCTCCCGACACTAAAAATCTGCGCTAGCAGCATGATGTGCCGAATTCCACCTGCTAGCAGAAAATTTGGAAGAGTTTTTAGGTAATTCCACAGAATTCCGCAGAGTGAAACTATGTAAGTTCCACCCACCCCTAAGTTCATCACTGATCTAGTGAAACTAAACCTGGGGGCTTCCCTTGGGCTATCTGGATCTACTTGTACTTGTATGACATTCCTATTATTCTGAAAGGTATTTATCACCATTTCTCTGTAGTTGCTTCTTAAGATGCAGATTATTAGCAGCAATGCATTCTTGATGAGGTAGTTTAATCTGGAAGTGGGATAGGGGGTGAACTATCAAAAACTTAGATTCACATTGTACCATAGGACATCTGCCTTTGTCTCACTGCAGCTCCCTTAGTATAATTGTTATCTGCCCCCCTACCCTTATTGAAGACCCCTTGCTGTCTCGTCTCCTTTGCTGGTGAGTAGTGGTCCCTTAAGTGGGTATCGAGGTGTCTCCTCAAACCCACCCCTGAGGGTACACCTGTCTCCAGCCAGAAGAACTGGCCAGATTGCTGAGATCTTACTTAACTACCCAGATGTCTGCGGAGACGGTTCTATACACCTTTTCAAGGGCGTTAAGCAATCTGCATTTGGAAATAACATCATCTTGGCTAGAGACCATTGCACTACAGAGTAATATCCCTAGAAACCCAGGAAAAGATACCACCTAGTATGGGCAATCCTTGGGGTCTACTGCCTCAACACATTTTGATTCTCGCTCATTGCTGCTTCATCCTTGATAACCTTGCCTCCAGGGGTTAGCAGCAGATATACCTTAACATCCTATTTCTACTAAATTTATGGGAAACAAAAGAATTCTAGTACATAAAATCCACTTCATGAACAGTGTTCAAGTAAGTGTATACCACAGGAACGGCTAACTTACATTCTCCTTAATTCAGAGTGTAATACCCTATAATAACCAGCTCCAATAGTTGAAAACAGGATTCTCTATTGGGTGACAATGATCTGTTCTTAGCAAATTTTAGGACTATGTTTTAATGGGAGTTTGTTCAAAAATCCATTTGCAATGGACTAGTGGATCTGAAACAAAGAACACTCAACTTTCTCTGGTAGTCACCCATTTTAGGAGTCTTGTAGCTGTAACTAAATGGGCAAATGATGACTAAACAATGGTGTTTTCCAGGGGTCTTAAGAAGGAAGCAAAAAGCGCACTGAATAAGGTGGTTTCTCCCCAGAAGTCAAAGTCTACCATATCACCTTAGTGTTGCAAAGAAAGCAGTAACAAGGTGACAAGTATGGGGTGACCAGAGTTTAAAATCAGAAATCTGGACATAGAACACATGTAGAATCATTTCTACTATTTGCTGCAACTGTGGACCACATAATGACTTAATTGGCAGCACTCACCAACAGAGGAAAACACACAACAATGAGGCACTAAGGGGAAATTAAATGCAACTTTCACCTACACCGTCATCAGTTTTAAATAGAAGGCTTTTTGCATAAGGTTGCTAACTAATTATGTCCTTATATGCATAAAGACATGCCCCGTGTTCAGTCCACCCTCATTGGAAACTGGACAATTGCTAAATATACAATTCTTTTATCAGTACAATTGCTGAAGAACTGGCAAATATGAGACATCGGGTAACTCTAAACAAGAAGGGGGAAGAAGAAGAGTTTTCATTTCTTCCAGGAAGAGGAACCAAAAGGAAATGGGCGAGGTCGTTATCGTCTGGGGTCGAACGACTGCAGCTAGGAAGTTTGAGAAGCCTGTTCATACTTCAGGACAAGGAGCCCAGAAGAAATAACTACCTCTGCTTTTGCTGTGTGGAGGGGGAAGTGATGGTGTAATTGCCCTAGAAAGAACACTCAGTTGGGAAACTAACCAACCGATTTGTTAACGATCTTCAAACACTATCCACTCCTACCTGTCATCACATGATTTTATTTAGCCACAGAGTATTGCCTGGTACATGGGTTAAAGCTTTAGTGGACTGTCAGACTATTGGTAATTTCTTTGATACTACATTTGTAGGCCACGGCTCTATCCTGGTTCATACTGAAACCCAACCTGAAGCCAGTCAGTTGATGGCTTTAGTTCAGCATACAGATCCATATCTCACCACACCCAGGAACTGCTTGTTACCTGTATCCACCACCATAGGGGAAGAATATTATAACTGCTCACAACTTTCACGTGATCCTGGGAATGCTATGGCTGAACAAGCACCCTCCCTTGATTGTTTGGTGGAAAAAGATGCTTACCTTTGAGAAAATGCATTGCCTTGGATTTTATGGTCCAAATCAAGATTCCCTTTCTGTGTTTGTAATTAACTCCTGTCCTACAGCTGTTAAGACTTCTATTGTATTTGGTGTTGTTTTAGATTTTTTTTAAAAAATATATTTTTATTGCAGATTCACAAACAAGCATTGAAATAATGCGAACTTCCCAACCTTGAGCATTATAAGGCACAGTTTGGTAACAAATTTGCACACAGCCAGTCAGCCCACATCCCGGAGGCCGGGCAGCGTTCGTGCCCAATCTATCAAAATTATCAAGGAAGCCACCTCATTGAGGCGTCCAGTCAGCAACACAATTTAGCATCTGCTTTTCTTCAACTCCTAACCCCCATCCCAATACTATCACCCGAAAAACAGTATTCCAACAGTGGTAAACAACATCAGTGCCGATGCACCTCACTCCGTCCACTCATACATTGAAGCTCCTCTGTACTAGATCACCCAACCCCTAACCGTTAACCAATCAGTATGTTGTCGAAAATCCGTCCCAAGGGCATCCCTACATTCACCCACATCGGAGTCTAGTTACAGCATACTTCCTTCCACTAACTGTAACGGGTCCCTGATAACCTTCCCCGCAACCCACCCCCCCCAACTGCTGCTGATGTGGGCTCCGGTCCTATGGTTTCAATCAAATCTGCTCTACCTGAAGGATCTCTAAGGTCTTATCCATGTGTCCCATGGAACGTCCCACATCAACCATCTCCTAGTCTTCCTCGACTGTCAAGTAGTCCCTCAGTGCTTGTACTATCGTCTCCCATGCCCTTGCCATTTCTAGGCACTTCTCATTTGCTGTGCGAATGGCCTGCCGTAACCTGACCACCCCTTCACTCCCAGCCCATTTCTGTAATTCGTTCATCCATCTCCTGGTCGATGGGCCCTCCCTCGACTTCCAGTGCCAGGTGATCTCTCTCTGGGCTAAAATAAGTCCTAAGTCGATGAATTTACTTGTAATTTTCGTCTTGGCCATATGAGGGAACCAGAGCAACAGACATGCCGCCATGTCGTACTCCACCTGTCGGTCAGTGACTGCATTGAGGAGCTCCCCCATCTCCGACCAATACGTCCCCAGCCTCGGGCAGCTCCACAGTAGATGGTCCAACTCCACCCCATGTGTCAAACATCTCGGACACGCTGCATCCTGTACCTGAAAATACCTTTGTATCCTCCCTGGGGTCAAATAGGCCCTATGTATCACAAAGAAATGCACTTGCTGGAAGCGGGCATTTCTGCACCCCTTCCATGTTCTTCTCAGGATATGTCCCCAGACCGTATCTGATATGGGTTTGCCTATGCTCACTTCCCAAGTTTCTTTTAGAGCTGTTAGCGGCTCCAATCCCTCGTGCAACATTCTAGTATAAAGGCAGGTAACCGCCTTAACCGTTCCCGCAGCCATTACTGCATATTGACAAGCCATAGTTGTACAGGGCTCCGTCAACCCCGTCTTCCAGTGCTTCTGGATCGCCGCCGTCACCGCCGCATGTAAGAGGAAGCTCCCATCCGAGAGGCCAAATTGTTCCTGGAGCACAGTGAAGGGCACCAGCACCCCGTCAATATACAGATCACCCATCATCTGAAGGCCCAAGTCCTCCCAGTCCATTAGCGAGGACCAGTCCCCCCCATGCGACTGTGCCGTCAGCATCCCCAAAGGGATCTATGGTGCGTATAGACGTGTCGCCCTAGCTCTTTTTAAGCTCCTATGCCAACATAGTCGTAGGGTCCTCTCCTCCATGGATAGGTCCCTTAGCTCCAACTTCTGTTGCATGATCATATAGGATAGGATATGCCTCTGAATACCTGTGCCTCTGACTTCAGCCGAGCCTCTGAACTCTTTGGCGATGTTTTGCGTCAGTATCTGCAGCTGAGCTGCCAGATAATACAGCTCGAAATCAGGGACCGCCATTCCCCCATCGGGCTTGGGTCTCATCAACGTATTCAGCACCACTCTGCGCCGACTATGGCCCCACAAGAAGTCAATCGTCAATGTTCTCAACTCTTTAAAAACCTGCTGTGGTATCCATATGAGTAAAGTGCGGAAATAGTAGAGCAACCGGGGTAAAGCTTTAACAGTGCCACCCGGCCTTGTACCGAGAGGGGGAGAGTCACCCAGAAGGCCATGCACCCTCTCAGGGCCCTGATGCGGCGTCGCACGTTCCCCTCTAGCATATCCGCAGGCTCGTGATATACCCGCACCCCCAAATAAGTGAAGCACGATCCTTCCCAAACCGTATCCACTGTCAGGGGTGGACGAGGCATATTCGTCCGTAACGGGAACACGCATGTCTTAGTCCAATTGACCTTAAGGCCCGACAGTATACCAAAACTCGACAACATTGCAACCGCACCCTCCAGTGCCGGTCCTGTATCCTCCATGTACAACAGCAAATCGTCCGCATACAATGAGATAGTATGCAACTGCTCGCCAATCCCGATCCCATTGTACGCCTCCCCAGAGAGCGCGCCCGAGCCCGCAGGGGCTCCATTGCCAACGCAAACAACAGTGGGGAGAGCGAGCATCCCTTTCTCGTCCCCCTACGTACCGCGTAGTCAGACGATATCACAGAACCCAGTTTCACCCTTGCCGTCGCAAAAGAGTAGAGAACCCTCGTCCAGCGCCCAAATTGTTCACCTAGGCCGAACTTCTCTAGTACCTTATCAAGGTACTCCCATTCTAAGCTGTCGAAGGCTTTCTCGATGTCTACCGACAGCACTGCTGGCGTCTGGTCCGGCTCCAGCTGGCACTCAAGCACTCGAACCAGGCGGCGGATATTGATTGAGGTATTCCTAGTGGGAATGAACCCGGCTTGGTCCGCATGGACCAGTGTGGTCATGTGTGGCAATAGTCTAGTAGCCAAGATGCGATTTAAGATTTTGTAGTCCACTGTCAACATAGACAGCGGTCTATAGGAGGTGACATCCGTAGCCTCTCTACCAGGTTTCAGCAGCGGTACCACCATCGCCTCCCTCATCGATGGAGGTAGGCGCCCCAGCTCCAAAGCCTCAGAGTAGACCTCCAGCAACCTAGGTGCCAAGACATCAATATATTTCGCATAAAATTCGACCGGCAGTCCGTCAACCCCCGGCGTCTTGTTCCTAGCCATCTGCTTGACAGGCACCCTAATCTCTGATAACGTTATAGCACCACCCAGTTCCTTCGAGCTGTCCTCGTCCAGTACAGGGAGTCTGACGCCCGCCAAATAGTCCTCAATGTCAGAGGCTTCGGCGGTCAATTGGCTCCTATATAAATTTGCGTAATAAGTCAAGAAGCGCGACATGACCGCAGCCTGCGAGTGGACCACCTCTCCTGTCACCTCTCGTATGCTCATGATCGGGCTCCCCCTAGGCTCCGGGTTCGCAAGTCTCGCCAGCAGCGTGCCCACCTTGTCCCCCTCAGCATGCACTTTGGTAATATACAGCTTGTAGTCATAGCCCCTCAGGCGTTCCGTCTCTTTCGCGACCAGTTCCCTCGCTTCCTGCAACTGGGTCTGCAGCTCTGGTCGCTCTGGTCTCTGTTGCTCTAGTTCCCTCAGTACCCTATCTGCCTTCTCCACATCAGCCAGAACTGTTGTCCGTTCGCTTGGAAACCTACCAATACACATGCCCCTTACCACTACCTTCAGGGCATCCCATTCCGCCGATCTGGTGGTGGCCGTACCTCCATTTTCCTCAAAGTAGTGCTCAATACCCTGACGGATAGTGGCACCAAACACTTGGTCCTCCAATGTATCCGGCCGCAACTTCCAAGTAGGTACGGCTGACCTCACTCGCTGCCACTGCACAGATATCACTAAAGGATTATGAACTGATATAGTTCTGGTCAAATATTCCGTGTGTGTTGTCATGGCGGCTACCGGTCCACTACATAATATAGAATCTATCCGCACATGCAGAGCATGTATGGCTGAGAAAAAGGAATAGTCCCTGAAGTCCGGGTGTTGCTCTCTCCATATGTCAATAAGGCCCCATCTCTCCTGCCAGTCCAGCCTATGCTTGGCCAGTCTACGCACTGGGGAGTTTGCCAGTGGTGGATGTGACCTATCCAGTGATACATCTGTAATGGAGTTGAAGTCCCCTCCCAGTACTATAGGCCCTGCTAGAAAGTGAGCCAGCGAGCCGGTTAATCCATCAAAGAAGCGGGCCTGGTCCATATTAGGAGCATACACACTGCATAAAACCACATCACGGCCGTACAACCTCCCCTCCACCGCTACAAATCTACCTTCAGGATCTACCAAATGGTTCGTGGCCTGAAAAGGGACTCCCGCTCTCACCCAAATCAACGCTCCTCTGGCAAATGCCGAATATGTCGTGCCAAACACCTGGCCATGCCACCGCCTCTGCAGTGTGCTACATTCCTGCTTGGTGAGATGAGTTTCTTGCAGCAACGCTATTTGAATGCCACGCCTCACCAAATATGCATGCACTTTGCAACGCCTTGACATGGTCCGAAGTCCGCGGACGTTCCACGTAAGACATTTCAAATTAGGTAACGTCCCCATCGTAGTCAACTCCCAGGCACCCCAGCAGTGTCACACGGCCGCCCACTTCAATACAGCATAACCCCACTTGCAAAACTCCCCCGAAAACTCCCACCTCCCTCCCCCCCAGAACAGGACCTAATAACACAGTATCAGCCCCCATCCAAACTCCCAACACAGCACACATAGTTCTATTCTGTAGTAGTCACCACAGACAGCCTTAAGAGCAATAGGAGGGTGGTTCAGGGCCAGCGGGGGGCGGGACGCGCCCCCACCCCGAGCCCAGGATCCCATATAATAGTTCGTCACAGTACCTGCCGATCTGCGGTCCACTGGAGTCAACAGCACCTACACAGCCGGACATCAGTAGTCTACTCACTGCATTGTCACTCATTAAATATCCCATCTGCTGTTTGGGGGGTGACCAGTGGACCTCCAGCGCTGTCCACATCCGAGAGGTCCGCTCCAGACTTTCCATCTTCGTAGTCCGTTCCCGAGCCCACCGACTGCCCCTCTCGGTGTGAGCCCGTTATCTCTGCTGTCGCTGCCAGTGCCCCTTTACTGTCCGCTGCCATTTGGCCATCTTTCATCATCTTCTTGAGTTTGTTGCGCTTGCGGATGCGTTGCGATTTGCGCACCTGGACAGGTCTCTGCCGTTCACGGTCCCCTCTATCCCTACGGTCCGTGCCAGCCCTGTACGATTCAAGCCAAGTCCATGTTTCTTCAGGAGTCTGAAAGAAGTGAGTCGTCCCATCCATAATCACCCGTAGCTTGGCCGGGAAGAACAAAGAATATTGTATACCCTCATCCCTCAGTTCCTTTTTTACAGCCAAGTACGAGGCCCTGCGTTTTTGAACCTCCTGAGTATAGTCCGGAAAGATCGTGACCGCACTGTTGTCCACCTGAAAAGGCCCCGCCGATCGCGATCTCTGGATCAACAGGTCTCTGTCTCTGAAATGGAGTACTTTGACCACCACTGGTCGAGGTGGTCGGCCCGGTTGAGGCGGCCGGGCCGGAATCCTGTGTGCCCGTTCCAAAGAAAAAAAGGGGGAGAGGCCCTCTGGCGCCACCACTGTTTTAAACCAGGTCTCCATGTAAGCGACTGCGTCATCTCCTTCAGAATTTTTGGGCAGGCCTACTACCCGTACGTTGTTCCTCCGATTTCGACTTTCGGAATCTTCCGCCCTTTTTTCCAGTGTTGCCAATCGGTCCAATATGTCATTCAGCTTGTGCTCCACCGTCACCACTGCAGGCTTGAGTTCCTGAAGCAGTAGGTCATTTTCTTTTACTCTATCCGCTAGCTTTGAATGATCCGCCCTCAGGAGACCCAAACCTGTCGCGACCTGCACGATATCTTGATGTAGGGATTCCTTGGTCGCCGTTATGGCGTCCAGTATCCCATCCAGACGCTTATTCAGTCGCTGCTCCTGCGCCGTTCCCTCTGGGGCGATTTGTGTATCGCGGTCAGATTCCAATCCTGTTGCCTGATCTTGGCCCTGTTTCAGTGCCATCTCTCGGCTGTTCGTGGCTATCTTGTGCGTCTGGATCCCTGTCACCTTCCCAAGCGCGTGTAGGCCGCCCGTACCTCAGTGCACACCAGGCAATACCCCTCCGGAGAGGCTTCCGCAACAGTCCTGGTCCCCCCTCCGCTTGTATGCACCACCTCAGGGTCCCGCGTCGTATGTGAGCCTCGGCTGCTCCCACCACTTGGGCATCAATAGGGTGGTCCCCTCTCAAGCTTTCAGCATTAGCATCAAATCGTGCTCTCCCCCTAATGTTTATTGTTCCATGCTAGGCCTGTACATTGTGCCAGAGCACCATAGTTGCAGCTGGGACCTGGTCATAAGTCGTCACAGCCCTCCAGGTGCGCTCCGTCCAGGACTCCCCAGCTGTGTTCCAAACGGCCGCTTGTGGTCGGCCGTAGCCCGTTCCAGTGGCTCAGTGATCGCCTCCCAAAGTTCTTCACCTCTTTCAGAGGGAATCCGTCGTCTATGAGCGTTCCACACTCCGGTGCCCCCCCTGCGTGTTATCTACATCTACCAGAGTCGGCAGGTGGCTGGGATCCTGCCGCGCGGCAATGTGAGCACCAATCAGGTGTATCAGGACCAGTTCGTCGGCGTTCGCCGCCGCCCAGGGAGCCACTCCGTACTATGCTGCGGGGGCGCCTTTCAGCAGTAAGTGACTCTCCCCAGTGTGTCCTTCCCTGGTCTGGCCACGCTACACCACAGCAGCCGTTGTCACGGAGGTCAGGATCTTCTCCCCGCGGCCGCCATCTTGTGTAGCAGACGTCGCACCCGCTGTCCCGGTCCTAGGGGGTCGCAGGGGGCTCTAACCCACTCCACCATCCACCAGCAGCTTCTAGTGGTATGGACCCCGCTCCGCTCGTTCCTCCAGCTCTTTTCCAGTGTGCTTTCCCGACCCGGCGCTGCTCTGCGTCTTTCAGCCTACACTCCTCCATTCGGGGCTGCCGCCATCTTATGCTCAGAGCGCAGCCTCGCCAACCTTGAGAACGACACTCCACACGCCGCCTGGCACTCCGTGTCAGCGATAAGGAGTTCCTCGACTGCTCCCAGTTCACCAAACAGGTCGCCTGCACCGAAAACGGCGCTGAGGCAAGAATAATCAGGAGAAGTTCGGGATCGGACGCGGAGCTACAGGCTCACGCCGCCATCCCCATCGGCGCCCAAGCCACGCCTCTTCCTTGGTGTTGTCTTAGATGATATTCCATTTGAATAGTCCTCATACCTTGATGTCTTTAATGCCTAAAAACCCAACACTTTGACTCCTGATGGGAACATGACACTAAATAGATCTGATTCCATGAGTTTTTATCCCTTGATTCCCCGTGGGAGAAAATATTCTCCCATGGGCAAGGGAAGTCCTATCATGAAGAAATATAAACAGGAAAATGGGTTCTTCTGGTACTCCACATTCCTATCAGGTGCTCCTATTTTCCTCATTCATCAAAAGAAGTAGACTTAGTTAAGATCCTGGATCAAATTAGTCAAATGGATGCGATCACTATTAAACGTTTATACCACTTACCTTAATTGTTTAATCTTGTTATATGTTTAATCCTATAATAACTGATAAAAACCTACCGAATGAAAATTGGAAGATTTTTTTTAAAATGGAGTAGGGGCCGGCCTGTCCTTACAATCAGGCCACAGCCCTATCTCTAAAGGCTCAACAGTTTTCTGTCACCCTGAGCATCCTCATCCCCAAGGCAAACAAGAAGACATTTGGATTCTCTTGAGCATAGATTTTGACAGATTGATATGCAGAGGGGAGGTAAATACCAATTGTCTCTCACCTACAGCCTACAAACCCTGGGCATTTCTGAAACCTAGAGACCCAGGCAAATACAGGGTGGTGTGGCTTGCCTGGATTCTGCTACACTTATTTTACCCAGAATGCCCAGCAAACATTAACCTTAGGCTAAAATAATGTATTTTTGTCATTTCTGTGAGGTAAAGTTCTCGACTTTACAGGGATCCACAAAATTCTTACCACCCTGGTCCACACCCTTTTACTGAGATTATCAATTAAATTTCCCCAAAATTTTTGGTTTCCATATGTATGCCAGTGTTCAAGAACGAACACATTTTTCAAAATGCCCTCTGAATCACATAATTGGGTCGGTAACCCCAAATTCAGAGTTCTACACATAACCACTATTCCTACGCACAGTATTTTCTGCACATTTAAAAAATGCATAAGTTTTGTTCACACCCTTTTCATTCATTAAATGTTACCATGTGAATTTTTTGAACAAACACTATATACACCTGCAACCAGAAGGGTCTGGACATAACAGCAAATTACTTTAGTAAATTGGTGTTCAGGGCAAAAATTACAGATGAACACATTGTCAGCTATTTCTAAGGTTATCTGTTTTTCTTTTTCAAACGTGTTTTTATTAGCATTTAATTTCTCACTTGACAAATGTATCAGCTCATGGCATTACCTGGTATACACTTCACAATATAACATATTACAGTAGTCTTTTTATGAGACTTAAGCAATACGTAGGTTGACATTACACTGAAGAGAAACAAGAGCTTCCCGCACTTGTGTAGGACGCTAATGGAGGTACAGATTATTTACATGGGGAAGCGGTATCGTTGGCTTTGATCTGATATTGGGCCAACCCTTCCATTCTTATGCGTTCCGCCTTTTAAGTTGCCTAACTTGAAAACCTCAACCTAACTGGTCCACCCCCTCCTTAACCCTTCCACCTAAACAGTGACAAAAACCAATGGTGGTGGCAGCTAAGTGGTGTGTTCACTGGCCATGCAGCGTAAGGAGTGTCTCTAAGAGTGTTTTACAGGGCTCCGGACCCCAATCAAACCTCCACAGAGGGGGGGAGGCTCTTTGCCTCTCTGGAAATACCTGTCTCAAGGACAACGTGGGCTAAAACTGGAACAGATGCATTGACCAAAATGAGGGTGGGCAAACTGCTAACGGGAGGCCCTATGTAAGATGTGTGACTAATAGACCCCATTTGTATTCAAAAAGTTTTGTAGTGATCCCTGAAAATGTCTGCCGTCCTCTCCATGCTAAGAATTTTCCAAAGGCGAGAGTGCCACTGAGATAGCTCAGGTGCCGCTTTCTTCTTCCATGCTGCAGCAATTGTGGTTTTGGAAGCAACTATGCAAGCCCACATAATTGCTCTGTCCGCTTTAGTTTGGTTTTCCAGCTCTGCGTCTACCCAAGAGGATCTCCTCCATGGAAGTCAGAACAGGTTAGCCCAACATGTCTTTCATATGTGCCAGAATTTCTTGCCAACATGTTTTGATTGTGGGGCAGTCCCACCAAATATGTCGGAAGTCTCCAAAAAGGCTGCACCCCCTCTAACACTGATCAGAGGTGCCTGGGATTTTCTTTGTTTTTTGGGTACATGTACCAGTCAAAAAGAGTTTTAAAATGGGTTTCCCTCAAGTCTAAGGAGTGATTGTTCTTGGTGATGTCGGTCCACAGTCGCTTTCACTCCCTGTCAGAGATTTCCCTCTCTGTCATACATTCCCAGAGATTCATGTATCTGGGTCTCAGTGAGTGTAGTGTAGAGAGCAGTAAGCTGTATAGGAAGGAGATTATGCCCCTCATGGAGCCCAGCCGCTGCACACAGTTTTCTATCGGTGTTCGTTCTCGAGTGGCTGCCTCCCTGACCTGTGGTTGTAGGCCTAGTGCTTGAGTTGGAGATAGTGGAAGTGCTCGTTGGGGGATAGTTGAAACTCCCTTTAGCAGCTTTCAAATGTGAGTATATCATAGTTGTGTAATAGGTCTGAAAGCATGAGGCAACAACCCCCCTCCATGTGTCAAACGGCCCTTGTGTAGTGAGGAGGGAATTCCGGATTATAATAGATCGGAATGTAGGGTCCGCTCCCTTCCCTTAGATACCTTGTCCCACACCTTAAGAGTGGATCGGGTGGGAGTGCTAATGTAGACATTTGTGGGTCTATCCTTCTTAGGTTTCCATATGAGATCCCATATGGTTCATCTCACTATGGCCCAATCCATATACAACCAGTGCTTATATTATTCCCTCTTGGACCATTGCACCACGATCCTCAATTGGGTCGCTTTGTAGTACAGGTTAAAATCAGGGAGAGCCACCCTAACTTGTTGTGGAGAAGTGTGGCTCACTGGTTAGAGGAGGCAGACCTGGAAGCAGAGGTCAGCCTGGGACCAGGGTTCAATTCCCGGCTCGGCGGGGTCTTGAGTCCTAAAATGTCCATGGACTCGACAATTCTCGCTCCGGTGGCTACTCGATTCACGGGTTCACACTCTGCGACTCTGGGCAATAGCTTGCTTAATCTCCACAACGGCCCCTCGCGGCGGGATGCCTGGCTTTCACCTTGCGGATACCCTGCCGGGGTTATCTCACAGGGGAATACCAGGACGGGTTCCCTAAGCAAGCGCTTAGAAACCGCTCGGTGATTTGCGCTATATAAATTCCTGTACATTTACATTTACATTTCGTGCGTCTCAAAGTATGGAAGGGAAGGCGAGCCCTGCCGTTCTGCCAGATATATCAAGTGATACAGGGAACCTAGTCTGGGCAGAAGATCCCTATCGAGGTCTATTTGTAGCACCTGGAATAAATATGAAAATGTGGGCAGCACTGTAATTTTTATTGTGTGTATGCGTCCTAGCCAAGAGATAAAAATGTTTTCCAGCGTTTGAGTTCTTGCTGGAGTTGGAGTAAGTGAGGCGGGTAGTTGGCCCTATAGAGGCCCTCTAGTCGTGGTGTTAGTTGTATGCCCAGGTATCGAAGCGAGCGTTTGGCCCACTGAAAGAGGGTCCATTCACGAAGGCGCTTAGCCTCATCTTCTGTTACCGTAAGATTTAATATAGATGATTTGGTGAGGATAACTCTGAAACCCGCCACGTCTTCAAACTCGCTTAGTGACCCCTGCAAGGCCTGTAGCGAGTGGTCCGGGCGGTGAGTGTCATCAGGACATCATCTTCAAACAATGAGATTTCATGTTCCTCTCCTCTGAAGCTAATGCTTCTCATCTCTGGGGATGCCCGGATCCGCAGTGCCAGCGGCTCTGTGCTCAAAGCAAATAGCAGGTGTGACAGTGGGCAGCCCTGCCTTGTCACTCTGTCAAGAGGGAATGGATTTGAGCTGGTTCCGTTAACCTGCACTCTAGATCGTGGCTGTGCATATTTGGCCTTGATCATGTCTATGAATGTCTTCGCAAACCCAAAGTATTCAAGTGTGAGGAATAGGAATGACCAATCCACCCTGTCAAAAGCCTTTTCGGCATCCAGGCCCACAAGTATCGCCGGGATCTTATGTTTAGCTACTTGTTCAATCAGATGTAATGACCTACGGAAATTGTCGCCATTCTGTCTACCTTTTATGAACCCTGATTGATCAGGGTGAATTACATCTGGCATCAAGACTTCTAGCCACGCTGCCAAGATAGCAGTGCATAGTTTAGCGTCTAGATTCAAGAGTGCAATTAGCCTATATGAGACGTAGTGTTTTGTGTTTTTCCCCAACTTGGGGTTCACTGTTAACACAGCTTCTGCCATGGATGGTGTCACCCTGGTGCCCTCTGCAATAGTGTTAAAAAGCTGGTTGAGCTGTGGAATGATATCTGCCATGAATGTTTTATAAAAGTGAGCCGTCAGGCCCAGGGACTTTGTTGGGTTTAAGTGCCTTGATCGCTTTCCCTACCTCCTCATCGGTGATGGGTGCATTAAGGGTGTCATTCCAGGCCTGGGAGACCTGCGGGATCTCCAGCAACTGCAAGTACCAGTGTTGTGCATCTCTGTCATGCGACTCACATGTGTAAAGCTCCTTGTAGAATGTCCTAAATATGTTGGCCTTGTCTATATCAGAATGCACTATTCCCTCTCTCTTTTTTCCCAAATCTGCCTGGCTAAGTGGGTTCCCACCTTGTTCCCCTGTGTGTAAGAGATTTGCCGGAGCCGTAACAGGGTGTATTCAGCTCTGTTGGTATAAATCGCCATGATTTTCCCCTTTAAAGCATTTCGTTTATGCTGCAGTGCCCGGGAGGTCGACTTTTTATGTTCCTTTTCTATCAGCTCCAAATCCGTCTCCAAGGTTTCTCTCTCTTTAGCCCTCTGTTTATTCAGGGTGGCAGTAAACTCTAAGCATTTCCCCCTCAGAACTGCTTTAAATGCATCCTAGTTGTTCAGGAGCGAGGTGTCATGTGGGCAATTTAGTTGAAAAAATTCTTTGATAGTCCCTCATAATTCGTCTCTCAACAGTCTGTCCCTTGTCAGTGACACGGAGAAGTACCATCTTGGTTTCTTGGGAGTGGTGTTGCCCCAGGTCAAGCAGAGGGTGACGAAGCTGTGATTATAAATAGTGATCGGGAGAATGTTCGCTGCCTGGAGCAAACCCAGTAGGCTTTGGCTGATAAAAATATAATCGAGCTGTGAATACATTTGGTGCACATGGGAATAGAATGTATAGTCTTTGGTCATGGGGTAGAGGAGCCTCCATGCATCCTTGAGCCCTTAGGTGTGCAGAGCCTGTTTAATCCCCTTGGGGAAATTGCCTGTAGTGATTGTATGCGGGCGTGTGCTATCTATTTCTGACTGCATGTGAGATTAAAATTCCCCATGTGGACTGTAGGGCCTTCAGCAAACTCTCCCCCCAGGTCAAGCAAATAGGATAGAAATGCAGGTTGACCCACGTTGGGAGCATTCGCCAAAGTAAACGTGCAGAGTCGCCCCCCTCAATATCCCATTCACAATGACAATCTGGCGTTCTTTATCTGACTATATAGCTTCTGGTTGGAACTTAGTAGAGTTATGGAAGAGCAACTCCACCCCCCCCTGTTTGGTGCCAGCTGAGGACCTGTAGATTAGGGAGTCGTTTTTATGACAAAGCCTGAACTCCTCTGAGCGTTTTAAGTGTGTTTCTTGGAGTGCCACAACCTTGAAGTGATAGTCAACCAGGTACTTCCATATTTTATGTCTCTTAAGTGGCAAATTAGGTCCTTTCACATTCCAGCAGGCAATGGAAATCACCATAGCTCTGTTTTCAAACTCCCCTCCGCCTTGAACCCCTTAATGTAAGCTTCCGGTTCCCTCTTGCCGTGTCCGTCGCCGAGATCTCATTATGTCTCAGGACTCTCGTAAGGTCTCGTTGGCTCAGTGAAGTAGCTTAGTTAGTGTCCCCAGATGGCCACCACCAACCCCCTTGAAACTCTCCCCCCATTAATAAAAACAACATAATCAAAAGTAACCTGTGCTGGACAGCCCGTGGGCCTCCAGCTCTAGTGTCCTTGTAGGGTAGGTTCATGCTGGAGGGCATCTCGGCCAGGACCCGCAACCACGGCTGTCCCTCTTGCTTAGTATAGGTAGCCAGCTCTTGTCTTGAGCCGCCTGGGGCCAGGGCCATGCTGCAACGGGTGCCCTCTATCAGTCTGGTTCCTCCACGGCCTTCCATTTCCCCCTGTCTTGGCCGTTTCTGATGTGAGCCTCCTCCGCTGGTATTTCTCGGCCCTGGTTCCCACTGCTCCTTTCATGTTACGATATGGAACGTCTGCTTTAGGCAGTTGTACTCCATTGGGGGGCCTTGTTGTTGTCGCGCTCTTTCCCCTTTGATGTACCCTGGTTGCTCTCAGCCTCTGTGGGGGGGGAGGGGGTCCCAATGCTCTCAGGCCCTCCTCTAGTTCTGTGATATGGCACATTTTTTCAAAACTCAAGCTGAAGGGTATGTCCATCTATATTTGACTTTTTCCGTTCTCAGGTTCGTGGTGATGAGACTTGTAATGTAATGTAATGTAATGTAATTGCCCATTTATACCGCGCAACAATCGCTCCAAGGAGCATCTCGGCGCCCCTGCATAGTCACCCTAGTAAAAGATGTTACATTAATGCTTGATTTGACCAGGGCCGGGATCACACTAGAGCTCTGGCCGTTATGTCTGGGAGCTTGTAGATCCAGGTTTTTAGTTGTTTACGGAAATCTTGTTCTTTGTCTAGCGCTCTTAGGTGTGTGGGGAGGACATTCCACGCTTTTGCACCTAGTACCGTCAGGGATTTGCCCCCTCGAGTTTTAAGTCTAAACCCTGGGACGGTCAGTAGATTAGCATTAAGTGATCTTAATGCTCGGGTTGGGCAGTATCTTGTGAAGTTCTTCCTCAGATATAGAGGGCCTAGATCGTGGACAGCTCGAAAGGTGATTACAAGCACTTTGTATAGGATCCTTTTAGTTATAGGCAACCAATGTAATGCGTTGAGGGCCTTGGTTGCTGAGGATTTTCTCGGCCATTTTAAAACCAGCCTTGCTGCCGCATGCTGTACCATCTGGAGTTTATGGGTGACCACTTTGTTAGTGCCAGCATACAGGCCGTTGCAATAATCAATGCGTGATGTCACCAGTGCCACCGTAACTGTTTTCCTTGCCTCAAAGGGCAGCAGGTCAAAGAACTTCCTGAGCCCCTTTATCACCCCAAAACAGGTGCCTGCTACTTTTGCAGCCTGATGTTTAAAAGACAGGTCGGCATCAAAGTGTACCCCAAGGTTACGAGCCAAGACGGTGGTATGAGGTGGTATTTCTGCCTTCTCCGGCCACCATAATCTGGGAATGAATTCATTTTTTTGACCTCTTGGCATGATCTCAGTTTTGCCTGTGTTACATTTTAGGTGGTTTCTCCGCATCCAGTCAAATGTGGCCGTTAAGCAACATTTAAGTTTTTCCTCCCATACCTGGTTGTCTTTATCCATTACCAGGATAAGTTGTGTATCGTCGGCATATGCTATTACATCCATGCCAAATGACGATATTAACTTTATCAGAGGTGCGGTATAGACATTAAATAATGTCGGACTCAAACTGGAACCCTGAGGAACTCCCGTTGTCAGTGGTTTCTCACTGGAACGGAATTCCCCCAAGGTCACCACTTGTCTCCTGTCACTAAGGAAATTCTTTATCCACTCCAGGGCTATGCCTGTAACGCCAGATGTTATTAGTCGGTCTATTAAGATGGTATGAGAGACCGTGTCGAAGGCCGCCGACAGATCTAATAATATCAAGACGGCCTTCTTACCCTGATCTAAGGCTGAGCGGATAGTTTCAGTAGTGAACCGGAGAGCTGATTCCGTGGAATGTTGGGCCCTGAAACCTGCTTGGTTAGGATGCCATACTTCGGTGTCTTCCAAAAAGCGTGTAAGTTGTTTATTTACTATTGATTCTGTGATTTTACACAGTGCCGGAGTAGAGAAATGGGGCGTAGATTTGAAAGTGTGGTTGGGTCGGGAAGTTGTTTTTTTTGCAGTGGTTTCACTGCTGCCAGTTTCCACTCTGGGGGGACATTGGCCGTGGACAGTGAGTTATTAACAATGTCATTTATGACTGGGTTGACAGTTTCTGCAATGAGGTGCAGGAGTCCAACCGGGCATGGGTCCAATGGTGACCCTGATTTTGTTGCCAAGATTGCTCGTTCAGTCTCCTCCAGACTGATAGTAGAAAAGGCTGTAAGCTGGGTTGCATTCTGTTTAGTGTTGTCAGCCTCTTTCTGTGAACCTGGTAAGGGGATCTCAAAGTCCTTCGTCAGCCCCTGAACCTTTTCTTCAAAAAAGTCTGCGATAGAGTCACAGAGCATTTGTGAGGGCGGAATATCCTGCATTAGACATTTAGGTTTAGTAAAATCATTCACGATTTTAAAAATCTCTTTATGTTTGTTCTTGGCTGTGTCTATTGCTGATGTAAAATGCTTAATTTTTGCTTGTTTAATTAGGGCGTGATAAGCACTCTTAACTTTTTTATATGTGCTACGTTCTGTGCTGCGATTGTTTTTCCACCAGCTACGTTCAGCTCTTCGTAGCTCCCCCTGTTTATTTTTAAGTTCTCGGTCGAACCAGGGGGCGGACGTCTTCTTTTTCCCAGGTCTACCTTTACTACTTCCCTGACCAGTCATACTTTTTAGTTCATTCATCCAAGCCCTGAAAGTGTTTATGTTAGGTGGTCCTAGTAGCTTAGGTCGGCATTCTCTAGCCATTGTAGTTAGTTCTGGGTGAGTCAATATAGCTTTCCACTCATTTCGCCCGGTCTGCTTACAATCTTCTGAATAGTAATTCTTTCTGTTAATCTCCGAAGGGAACGTAAAAGGGATTAGTGCATGGTCCGTCCACGTTTGTGGTTTAGGGCGGTCTGTAGTTAGCGTAGCTAAGTTAGTAGCAATGCAGTCTGTTGTGTGTCCGGCCTCATAGGTAGCTTCAGTATCACAAATAGTGAGACCCAGTACACCCATGGTTTCCCTATAGGAGGCAGTAGATGCTTCCGTTGTAGACTCTAGATGGATATTTATATCTCCCAACAGAGTGAAATTAGAATATCTGAGTATCAATGGGCTTAGTACATCTCCAATACTCCCCAGAAAACCTGTACATGGTCCCGGTGGGCGATAGATAAGTGCCCCGGCAAAGGAGAAGTTATCATGAATTTTAAGACAGAAGCCCATCCCTTCCGCATCCTCTAGCTCATGGAGTTCTGTCACAGAACAGCCAAGGGTATCTCTGTGAATAATAACCACTCCTCCCCCCCGTTTTTCATCTCCTCTGTCAGCCCTTTGAGCACCATACCCCAAAGGTAGGGCATGAACTAGGTCGGGGGTGCACCACGGTTTGAGCCAAGTCTCTGTGATAAAAAGACAATCTAAGTTGTCATCAATCAAAAGGTCCTGAATATGCTGGGCATGCTTCGGCACGGATCTGGCATTGATTAAGCCTGCCTTCAAAGTATAATGGGGTGTAGGCTGGACGGACACCGGAGACCACGAAAAGGTACAGTGGCAATCCTGACAACTCACCGGGCCTGTCCAGCCTGAGGGATCTAATTTATGAGGGTCACATCTGAAATCTGGTTTAAGGGCCAGTAATTGTTGCGTACTGTAACTCCCTTTGGTGGTGGTCCTAACAGAGTTCCTGGCCCCGTGCCCCGGTCTGCCGCGGACGGGCGCAGACGGGCTGGACTCTGGCTTGACTCCGGCGCGAGTACGGCGCTCCCGCTGAACGCATCCGCTGCGCGGAGTCATGGCCGTTTGTTTTTATACCGGCGCCTCTCACCCCCAAGGGAGGATAGTCCAACCTAAAATGGCCTCCGCAATAGCTCTGCCCGTGTCCCAGGTCGAAACAGCCCTAAAATCGGCCGGAACCTCAGGAGAAGGCAGCGCTAAGTGGGGTGAGTGCAATCCAGTTAAAATAAAAATTAAAATAGTGTCTTCACCCAAAGTCGATGTTGACACCAAGCGTCGCGCTAATTCCGCGCGCTCGTGCAGGGGGGGAAGGACACAAAGGGTAAGTGCTCTCAAATAGTTTTTTTTAAAATAGCAGCAAGAGAAAATAGTGAACCGCCCGGCTCAAGCCTCAGGCGACATTTGCAGTAGTCTTCGCAAATTAGTCCCTTCACTGTTTTTATACCGGCGCCTCTCACCCCCAAGGGAGGATAGTCCAACCTAAGATGGCCGCCGCAATAGCTCTGCCCGTGTCCCAGGTCGAAACAGCCCTAAAATCGGCCAGAACCTCAGGAGAAGGCAGCGCTAAGTGGGGTGAGTGCAATCCAGTTAAAATAAAAATTAAAATAGTGTCTTCACCCAAAGTCGATGTTGACACCAAGCGTCGCGCTAATTCCGCGCGCTCGTGCAGGGGGGGGAGGACACAAAGGTTAAGTGCTCTCAAATAGTTTTTTTAAAAATAGCAGCAAGAGAAAATAGTGAACCGCCCGGCTCAAGCCTCAGGCGACATTTGCAGTAGTCTTCGCAAATTAGTCCCTTCACTGTTTTTATACCGGCGCCTCTCACCCCCAAGGGAGGATAGTCCAACCTAAGATGGCCGCCGCAATAGCTCTGCCCGTGTCCCAGGTCGAAACAGCCCTAAAATCGTCCGGAACCTCAGGAGAAGGCAGCGCTAAGTGGGGTGAGTGCAATCCAGTTAAAATAAAAATAAAAATAGTGTCTTCACCCAAAGTCGATGTTGACACCAAGCGTCGCGCTAATTCCGCGCGCTCGTGCAGGGGGGGAAGGACACAAAGGGTAAGTGCTCTCAAATAGTTTTTTAAACAATAGCAGCAAGAGAAAATAGTGAACCGCCCGGCTCAAGCCTCAGGCGACATTTGCAGTAGTACTTAATTTTTGCCTCCGCAGCAACGTGGCAGGTGCTAGATCCTGGTATAGTCCGCAACAGAACCCCTGGAAGGCTATCTCATCCTTTTTCCTGCCTGCCTGCCTGCCTGCAGGATTGCCTCTTTCACCTTAAAAGAGTGGAGCTTGACGAGGAAGTCACGTGTGCGATGACATCCACCCGCCGTTTGGTTCCCTACGCGGTGTGCCCTTTCAATCTTGATTTTTAGCTGTCGGGGCCCCAAAATATCTGCAAGGAGGCCTTCAATAAAGGCCTCAAGGTCTGGTCTCTTCGCTCTCTCCTCCAGGTCTCTAATTCTGATGTTGTCTCTTCTTGATCTATTTTCCAAATCCTCTGTCTTCAGGAGGGCCAGTTGTAATTGCGTTTGGAGGTGTTGTGTGACCATGGGACATTTGTCCAGGTCCTGCGCCTGGGCTTCCACCTCCAGAACTCTGGTGCCCACGGACTCTGCGTCCTGCTGGAGGGCAGACATGCGATCGTTTAGGTTGGCTTTGAGTTGATCCATAGAGGACTTGATATCTAGTGTAATCTCGGAGTGAAGTTCTGTCTTGAATTCCCTAAGAGAGGTCAAGAAATCATCTTTCGTGAGTGCCATGGCAGCGGTGTCTTCTCTTTGATCCAGGAGCTGTCTTTTTTCGGTAGGGGTGAAGTAGTTGGAGACTCTGCTTGTCACTTTCTTTGGTGGCATAGATTCGCTATATGTAAATAACAGGTCAAAGAACAAAAATTACAGGGTTTCTGCAAAGGGCACCCTATTGATACATTAATCTATTGCATATTTTCACTACATCTATTTCTTTGTGTTCACTTATCTATTGAATTATCACCAACCCTGTATGTGATTTATTGTACTGATTATGATGAACTGTGAAGAGGTTTACTCTTTTTTTAGAATGCTTTCATGGTTGTATTATTTTAAACCGATAAAAGCTGATTTGATTTGATGTGAATAATGTATCATGTGGTAGATTCAGCTACTGTCAATGCGGCATACAGCAAATGATCAAATAATTTTACCAATATCACATTAGGTTCAGCAAAGAACATTTTAGGTGTGGGTAATCTGCACCATTTCTAACCTGTCCCACAACACTTCTTGGTTTCTTTGGAGCCCCATTGACTCTTTGAAGCTAGAGAGGGAAAAGATGATTTTCCTCTTCTCCGTAGGTCTTAGAGCAGCATCACATTGGGTGTATCTGGTCACCCTTAGGGGCATATTTACAATAACTGGCGCATCCCTGCAAATCAGCAGGGATGCGCCAGTTATTGTGCGCCACTGCTCGGCCATCATGGATGCGCCGCATTTACAATGCGGCGCACCATGGTGCTAAAAAGGCACAGATGCGTGACGCATCTGTGCCGGTAAATATGACGCATTGCTGGAGTTGCGTCGCAAGCGCGACGCAGCTCCAGCAATGCTCCGGGGCCCTATCTAGTTAATGCTGCGTCAATCCTTACGCCTGCTTCAGGCAGGCGCAGGGTTTTGACGCAGCATGGGCCTAAAAGTGACTGAGTGAAATCTTGTAGATTTCACTCAGCCACTTTTAGGAGGCGTTCCTGCGCCGGAACGCCCCCCCCTAAACAGGAACGCCTACATGTGGCGCAGGGCATTCCAATGTGACGCATCTCCCAGATGCGTCACGTTGTAAGTACCCCTGCACCATGGAGCAGGATTTGCACCGCCGCTGCGTCACAAAAGTGACGCAACGGCGGCGTAAATGAGGCGCAAGGGGCTTGTAAATCTGCCCCTAAGTCTGTAAACCTTTAAACCATTCTTTTAAATTGGAAGTTAGTGTTGATTGAAGTCCAGTTGGACCCAAACCCTAAATTCCAGTTAATACATATATACAGTTTCTCATATGGGCCTAGATGGTGTCCCACCAGCCAGGTCTTTGGACTATTTTAAAAGTCTGTCAGCCACTTATGGTCAAATCCAGTGAGTTGGTACTCTTGCACCCACAGCCACTTGGCTACGAGGCACATATGATGTATATAATAAAATACTTGACACATTGTAGCATTTTGTATGACTCTGGGTGGATATTTGGTTTATTGGGCTAATCATGCAGCCTATACAGTATCAGCATTTCAATTTCACTACTACCTCCTTGAGTAAGCCTTGACTGACTCAAGTATACAAAGGGAAAACTTGGTTAAACACCTAAGTAACAGTCACTGAGGACCTAGAATGGGTTCATGTTTTAGGTCTGGGTTAAATAATCGCTCTGATATTAATAAAAAACAGCCACACAAACATGCACTGTTATGCTTCCCTATTGACCATTTTACAGTTGCTCAGGACATTGCCAATGCCAAAACGTACATATGTGTGTCTTCATGCTTACCAAATTCCTGTTCTCAGGTGTCACCGCCATCATCATTATCTCTGCCAATGATTGGCATTGTGGCTTATGATCTAAAATCCATTGCAGTGTGAAAAAGGGCTTTCCTTCCTATAATAATCTAAAGAATGGTAGTCAAATTCAGCTTATGGGGCCCACTGTTGCTACTTTACTGCACACGCAGAAGCCACTGTTTAAACCTATTGTTTACTGTGGCGACCCTTTACTATATGGTCATTTTTTATTTGCAGCTCTGTGCACAAACAGGTACTTTGAATATCACAGATGGACTTGTGAGTTTCTATTTAAAAAATGTTGAAATATCTCCGAAATTACTACTACCACATTTTAGGAGGAAATCTTCTGACTATTGGAACTAAAACAGACTTGCATTCAGCAGCATGTTCTGGAGTAACTAGTGCTGTTCATAATTGTGTTTGTGAGGCCAGTTCTCCTGAGTCTTTGTGACTCATGGACAGTAATCTTTCTAGCAAGTACTTCCACTGTCCTTGTGTCATACATGTTGCCTTTATTGTCTTTTAGGAGTCTCTAATGTCGTGAATTTGCTCACTTGCTGGTCATATAATTTGTTGATTATGAACAATAGCTGACCCATTTATTTTCATTATTGCGCAACAATGTGCATGACATGTATCATATGATGTGATAGTATACTTTAGTTCTTATATTCATGTATTCATTTGAATAGATCATGCTTAGGGAACAGCATACGCGCTTTAGTTTTTAACATGAGTGTGCAAAAAGATTGTCACTTTTTTTCTCAAAATCACAAGGTATATTTTTCTCCAAATAAATGGCTTAGAGGGTATTTAAAGACGGTTCACTACCTTCTCCGTGAGAGAGATCGAGTCCTTAATTATCTTTCTTCAATATATGGGCCTACAAAAAGGTATGCTTTTATTGGAAATAGTTTATGAGCAAACAGCTGCTGATGGTTTAACTCGGTGCTATGCAGCTCAGGCAAGTGCAGCTGTTTGCTCATAAACTATTTCCAATAAAATCATAACTTTGCAATGGGAGCACCAAAGCCCGTTCCTGCACGGCATGGACTGTGAAGTCCAGGCTGTGCAAGAGCAGGGGGTGCATGCACATGGGGGCACACCATGTGCCCCTCTGCATTCATCTACAGGCCTTGAGGCAACAGGGGGCCGTCTAGGGCTCCTTTGCTTCCTCAAGACCACTCTTTTCATGGTGGGCTTGATGCAATGAATAGGGTGGATATAAGGAAACTCGTAATGTGCTTGCCAGTGATGCTGCAGCACTACCAGCAAGCATATTGTGGCCCCACGCTCCTGCAACACCATCAAGAGATCACGTAAATATAAGATCCAGTTACTCCATCAGGCTCACTGAATTGCCAAGTACCTACTTTTTTAGTTCTTTTAGGGGCTAGTCACGTTGAAGAGTAAAGGGTTACAATTGAAGGAGGGTTTGGAGTAGAATGTCCAAAACTAAGCATGAATTCACATTCAATTATCATCTTTAGATATATTTAAAAACAACCATTCACTAATGCCTGAAAGTAAATGCATTGCTGTAGTCATTTTCAAAACAAAATACAATTTTGTTCCTGAAATTGCTCCTTTCAGATGTTAGAAAATACATTTTGTGTCCCTAAACATCAGTTTGTCATGTACTGGTGTTACACATGGACATATTTATTTATTTATTTATTTATTTGTTGTTTTTGTAGAGCGCAACACTCATCCCGAGGGATATCACGGCGCTTATACCAAGCGGACACTACTGAGGACTGAGGCAATAGGACCTAACAATAAATATGAAAGAGGTGGGTTTTCAGCTTTTTCCGAAACAAGAGATAATTTGTGGTGTGTCTGAGGTCATCTGGAAGCTCATTCCACCTCCTGGCAGCCAGATAAGAGAAGCAGCGGCCACCTGTTCTAGCTTTATAAATGCGTTTCATCCTAGCTGATGCTAATTGAGCTGATCGTAGGTTCCTGGTGGGGACGTAGAATTCAATCTTCCCTGGGAGAAATATTCCGTCTCTTATGCTTATTTATCATCTCCATCAAGGTCAAAGAATGTTCATCATACAGCCTGGAATTCCACCACCATTATGCATGGTATAGTAACAATAACGGGAAGAATATACAGATTATGTCAAGGATGGCCTATTATGCTAGGGCTCAAACTAAACCACAGGTGTCCAGAATATGTCAAGAATGCCATGGGAGTCGATTTACCAAAAAGCCAGAGGTAGTGAAATGACGTTGCCTTTCACCTACGGATGACCTATGGATGACATCCTAGGAACTGGCTTCACATGATTGTTGACCCAATGACATGACAGGAAGTGACATCATATGATCTTCAAAAATCCCTCTCAATGTCCTGGGCTCAATCATTGTATTTCAATTCTGACCAGACTTAGAAGTGGTTTCATACTTTGGCTCTTTGTAAGTGCTACAAGTAACAAATTGCCTAATTTAATAGTTCTCAAATCACCAACATCAGAAGGATGCTAGGCTGAGTCAGCCTTGTCAGATATGGCCCCAGATGATTCATTGGGGCTTTCCACCCATGATTTTTGGATTTAAATCCTCCGTATCTATTTCGGCTCTCATAATAAGGAAGTGGTCCAATGCATCACAAGTCCTAATCACACCTTGATGGTGAGTCTTAAACTTAGATTTAAACACTTTTTTGAATACCTACACTTACATGTAATATGTGTCCCAGAATAAACACACATATTACTGTTTAAATGTCATTCTAAAGCTTAAGTGCATAGACTACATTAAAAGAGAGCTCAGGTGATTGAACTTTGTTTTGTAAATTTTCAGCGTTTAAGTTATTAGCACACCAAAAATCACCCATACTATGAAAATGTTGATCTAACAACACAATGGCTACTACCACTGTGTAACATATACACACACACACACACACACACTATATACATATTTTTACTGGGAAAAACAAAGGTTAAAAGGATGCTATAGTTAGGTGAAAATGTCAGTTAAAACATATGAACAAACGGCCCCTACCCCTGCCCCCACCTTCTAGGCTTGGTGGGCAAGGTATACCCGCCAGGTTCCCCTATATGCTTTTTATATAATTTTTGCAGAACACGGGACTGAGTCCCGGAGTCCCAAAATAGGTGCTACAACATCTTTGTTGATGTTGTGGCAGCCAATCTCCGGGTATGTTGGATATACCGATCTTCCGTGTTGCTATATATACATTTGTAAACCTTAATTTCTCAAAACCTACTTAACCGATTTACACCTAGTCACAAAAACACTCTTTCTAGGTAAAGATCTAGCTTTCTGTCAAATTTGGTGTAATTCAGTTCAGCCATTTTTTCGGTATTGCTGTTAAATATTTCTTATAAAAAATTGCATGGGTGAGTATGTTTTGGGACCCCCGCACTACTCCTTTTCTCTGTCCCAGCATGACGGTTCACCTCAAAACTTTCCAGGAAGAAGCTGAAGTGGATGAGACTTTTTTTGGAATGTTTTGTGAAGATTTGACAAATGGCACCAAAGTTATCAGTAATCCAATAAATCCATTTCCTATGGAAATTGGTCATGACTATAAATACCCAGAGGTATAAAATGCTAAGCTGTACCCATCTGTTTGTAGCATGTAGAACTATAGAATCAAATGTGCTGCATACTCCTGCTATCTAGTGCTGGGCCCAGACATTTGCAGCTTGTTTTTCTTAGAAGACTTCTAAGTTACAAGACCGGTTGCGACTCCACTTTTGGTCCACAATGCACTAGCACACTGGTTTCACCTCATACTGTTTTCCTCTTAGTGGGTAGTGGGTGAGTAGTGAGAGTGTAGTGCAGTGTTGAAGACAAAGAGGCCGATTATGATGTCAGTCAGAGTGCGACCTCACATGTTGCGGTCACATACTCACATTTCCCTAAGGGAGCATGTGCTACAGCCATAAACCGGCTGTAGCACAAGCTTCCATAGGTAAATGGGAGGTTGTGTTCATCCCTGTACTGCGTGACAGGCACCTCAGGGTGCCTGTCACACGGTGCAGGGATTAACAGAGGGGCGCCATTGGTGCCTCCTCGGCCCCCACCCAGAGTCCACAAAGAGAAAGGGGCCCTGCTAGGGGCCCCCACACTCGCTTTCTTGCAGACTTTCCATGTCGGAATTTCTGGCATGGAAAATCTGAGGGAAACTGAGCATCGTAATCCTAACCGCGGAAACGCCATCCATTGGGGTTACGGGCCGCTCTCCGACTGGCAGACGGGCTCCCTGAGCCCATTGGAATCCAGTCAAAATGACCGGTCCGTTTCAATTCCAACTGCCTAGATTGTAATTAGGCAGTCGGAATTGAAACCGACGATCTTGGTCGAAAGCCTCCGACTTCAGGTCAGCGGATTAATTTGGTGGAGCACCGAGAAGATTGTGCGGAGGTTATGCGAGGTGGCCATGCCAGGGATGAAGCCAGATTGGTCCGAAAAGCAATGAGGGGCATAAGTAATAAGAGACGAGAGGAGATTAACTTAGCAAACATTTTATTGTCAGTGTTAATGAGGGAAAGGGGTCGATAGGAGTTGTGACGGTCAGCTGGCTTGTCAGGCTTAAGCAGCAGCGTTAACATGGTCTATCGTATAGACTGAGGGAAGACTCCATTGTCATACATGACCACCAGATGTGGCTCTAAGAGAGAAGCATACGTTTTATAAAAAAGAGGCAGGGAGGCCATCCAGGTAAGGGGCCTTGTCACCGGGCAAGCCACTAATAGCAGCAAGTATCTCCTCCTTAGTGAATGGCTCATCCAAATATTTGCGATGGTAATCCTCCAGCCAGATCAGGGAGATGGTGTCAAAATATTGTTCGATGGCCTCATGAGTGGGGGGGGGGCAACCAGCGGTATATAACTGTGAGTAAAAGTCCATAAAACGGGTCTGGATTTCGTCCGGGGAAGTGGTTCTGGTGGGTCCCCCGTCACGAAGAGCTGCGATGTATGACGCGGCGTGAGGGGGCCGCAAAAGGTTCGCCAGTGTCCCACCAGGCCGGGCCCCCTCCCTAAATTGTCACGCTCGGCCATCTCTATGAAGAAAAGAGAGTTCCCTGTCAGCTTCTTCGGAGAATTCTGTGTGTTTCTGTCGCAATAGTGCAAGGGTTTCAGTCCTGGGGTTAGCAGCCTGGGCTGCATCAAGAGCCTTAATTTCGTTCTCCAACCTGGTAAGGGAGTTGCAGATAGAGCGAAGGACACCGGCCTGTTTAGAGATACACTCACCGCGAATAACAGTTTTGAAGCCTTCTCAGAGTACAGAGGCAGAGTCAACAGAACCAACATTTAGTTCAAAATAATTTGTAATGGCCGTTTGAATGTCCGCGCAGAAGACTGTGTCACGGAGCGCGTTCGGAGGGAGTCGCCACAAGAATGCACGCTGAGGAGAGTGGGGGAGACGGAGGCTAATTTGAACCGGTGCATGGTCCGAGAACATAAGCGCCATATGCCCCACTCCAAGCGCCTCAAATACCTTGGCTAAGAACCTTGGGGTCTGGTTTGGGGAAGACCTTCGATTTGAGGGGCACATCAAGAAGCTTACTGGAAGCTGCTTTGGGACCTTGAAGTCTCTTAGAAAGTTTTTTCCGTATTTGCCTGCCTCTGCACGCGAGTCAGTCGCAAGAGCTTTAATTCTCTCGCGCCTGGATTATGCCAACGCTCTGTTCAGTGGCTCTCCGGCCTACTTGATAGGGCGGCTCCAGATTATTCAGAACGCTACCGCCAGATTACTGGGGAATATCTCCAGGCGGATTAGCGTTAGGAGCTACCTGGAGAGTTTGCATTGGCTGCCGGGGGCACACAGGATCACTTTCAAAATTTTGACTCTGGCCCATAAGGCCATTAACAGGCGGGGTCCCGCTTACCTGATGAAACGATTCTTGCGGTACTCCCCCAACCGAGAATTGCGTTCAGCTGCTCAACATCTGTTGCAGGTTCCGCGCTTTCGGCGTGTCCGGCTGGGAGGACACTCTGTGGCAGTGACGGCCGCGCGTGCCTGGAATGCGCTCCCGGCTTCTCTTCGCAGTATTGCTGACTTCATGGCCTTTAAAAAAGCGCTAAAAACTCATTTGTTTAGGTTGGCTGTCTAGTTTGTTAGGTCGTCTCAGGGCTCTGCTGTTACAATTTCTTTTTTTTTCTCTCCTCTCTCGCGCCAGGATACTCCGGCAGTAATTGAGCGCGCTATAAAACAGCTTAATAATAATAATAAAACAGCTTAATAATATGAGCCGTGTCCATAAGCCAGGTGAGAATGTCTGGGGAGGCAAGCCAAAAATAAATGCGTGACCAGCAACCCCTGGCACTGGAGAAACAGGTGCCCTCGCGGGCACCAGGCCGCACATGATGCCAGGACCAGAGCGACCATGGGTCGCCGAAAGAGTGATATTGAAATCCCCCGGAGACACAGGTGCCCTCGTGGGCACCAGGCTGCACATGACGCCAGGACCAGAGTGACCAAGGGTCGCCGAAAGAGTGATATTGAAATCCCCCCCCATATAATAGCAGCCGGACCGAAAGAGGAGACCAGATGCCAAAAGTGATAAAAAAAATCCGGATCATCCGAGTTTGGACCATAAACCGCCACAATGGTAACGAGCTGAGACTGCAGGGAACCGTGCAAAATTACGTATCTACCATTAGGGTCAATAAACATCTGAGAAGTCTGCCAGGAAAGACTCCTACGGATCAACACAGAGACCCCCCTTGCATAAGAAGAGAAAACCGAGGAATAAAATTCCCCCCAGTAACATGCCCGCAGTCTAGAGAGGGACCCAGACATAAGGTGCGTCTCCTGTAGTAGACAAAAGTCAACCCGGTGGCGCTGTAAATGAGAATGTATGAGCCTAGCCTTCCGGTGGTCATTCAGACCACGCACATTCCAGGTCCAACAAATGATGTCAGTCATGTTGCAGTGGAACTGAGGGAAATGTTACACAACAGGAGCAAGAGATATCGCCGGTGGACGTGGGTAGTGTGCAGCAGCGTGATGACGTCTGCATTATTCAGGCCTTTTCAATTTTATTTTATCCAGTGTTGTGTTATTTTTGGAACTTATTTAATTAGTTGCCTTTTCGATCGATTTAAATTGGTGTTGGCAAAATTAGCCCACCTAGTTTACCTTCTTTAATCTTTTTACCCATTGTGAATGGTGTGTGTGTTTTTTTTAAACAAAACTGTTACTCTGCAGGGCTGTTGGAGGGGATTAATCATAACGGAGATGGAATAGTCTTCGCCATGATTAACCTTAATGTCCACCCGCATATAAATTTGCTGGGCAGACCACATTGTAGATGGTAAGGAATAGTCCGGTACTGCTGCAATGGGCGAATCCATACCTCCAAGAATTAAATAAGTCCCTTAGATATCGTGTACCAACACCAACGCGGATTTCAATTTTTAAAGCATCTCCAACTTCTTCGATGATTTTGATCATGCGCTTCTCACAGCCGATCATTGAATCAATGTTTGATAACTCAGATTTGGAGTTTACAAGCTTTCCTGTGACAACGAAATTAGTTTAAAATAGAAGCTGTTTCTTGTGCAGCTGTACTGTTTTCTTATGGCCTTTGTAACTGATTTTATTCTGACTTTTTGCACCTTGCTGCATAGCATTGCTCTGCTTGATCACTTATCAAAGCTCATACTGACACATGATTTATATTTTCTCTGAAAAGGCTTGCTAACTTTCTGGGATGTCATATATGTTGCCGTATATATATATTTTAGGGGCCCGCTATATTGTGTATTTCATCATCTGCTTAGGCCATATAAGTCATTATTCATTTACAGCAGCTGCTGCATGTATTTCCATTACTGTGCAACAATGTGAATTACAGTTATTGTGTGATATGCTAGTATGCACTTAGTTCATGTATTTATGTGTTTATTTGCATAGATGATACTAAGGATAACAGCTTTATGCTTTAATATGGGTTTTCAAGGGTATGGTGTTACAAACATTTTACATCATGATCACAAGGTTTATTTTTCTCAAAATAAATTGCTTAGATAATATATAATAGCTATTCACAGCCCTTTTCGTAGGAGAAATGCGGACTTTGATGACATTTCAGACACCACAGCCGCGTGACAATGGAGACATAACTTAGGGCCTGAGTATGAGTTTGGTGGGCTTGGAACGGGCCGCCACTCAAGCACCCACTCCAAGACCGCCAAACTCGACCACCGGTTGCCCGCCAGATTAGGAGTTTTCTCCTGGTCTGCAGCGCGGTCCTTTGGCGGTCCCACGGCAGTGCCTATTAGAAAGGCACTGCAATGGGAGCACCAAAGCCCGTTCCTGAACGGCATGGACTGTGAAGTCCAGGCTGTGCAAGAGCAGGGGGAGCATGCACATGGGGGCACACCATGTGCCCCTCTGCATCCATCTACAGTCCTTGAGGCAACAGGGGGCCATGTAGGGCTCCCTTGCTTCCTCAAGACCACTCTTTTCATGGTGGGCTTAATGCAATGAATCGGGTAGATATAAGGAAACTCATAATATGCTTGCCAGTGCTGCTGCAGCACTACCAGCAAGCATATTGTGGCCCCACGCTCCTGCAACACCGCCAAGAGATCACGTAAATACAAGATCCAGTTACTCCATCAGGCTCATTGAATTGCCAAGTACCTACTCTTTTAGTTCTTTTAGGGGCTAGTCACATTGAAGAGTAAAGGGTTACAATTGAAGGAGGGTTTGGAGTAGAATGTCCAATACAAAACTAAGCATGAATTCACATTCAATTATCATCTTTAGATATATTTAAAAACAACCATTCGCTAATGCCTGAAAGTAAATGCATTGTTGTAGTCATTTTCACAACAAAATACAATTTTGTTCCTGAAATTGCTCCTTTCAGATGTTAGTAAATACATTTTGTGTCCCTAAACATCAGTTTGTCATGTACTGGTGTTACACATGGACATCCGTCTCTTATGCTTATTTATCATCTCTATCAAGGTCAAAGAATGTTCATCATACAGCCTGGAATTCCACCACCATTAAGCATGGTATAGCAACAATAACGTGAAGAATGTACAGATTATGTCAAGGAAGGCCTATTACGCTAGGGCTCAAACTAAACCACGGGTTTCCAGAATATGTCAAGAATGCCATGGGAGTCGATTTACCAAAATGCCTGGGGTAGTGAAATGACATTGCCTTTCACCTATGGATGACCTATGGATGACATCCTAGGAACTGGCTTCACAAGATTGTTGACCCAATGACATGACAGGAAGTGACATCATATGATCTTCAAAAATCCCTCTCAATGTCCTGGGCTCAATCATTGTATTTCAATTCTGACCAGACTTAGAAGTGGTTCCATACTTTGGCTCTTTGTAAGTGCTACAAGTAACAAATTGCCTATTTTAATAGTTCTCAAATCACCAACATCAGAAGGATGCTAGGCTGAGTCAGCCTTGTCAGATATGGCCCCAGATGATTCATTGGGGCTTTCCCCCCATGATTTCTGGATTTAATTCCTCCATATCTATTTCTGCTCTCATAATAAGGAAGTGGTCCAATGCATCACAAGTCCTAATCACACCTTGATGGTGAGTCTTAAACTTACATTTAAACACTTTTTTGAATACCTACACTTACTTGTAATATGTGTCCCAGAATAAACACACATATTACTGTTTAAATGTCATTCTAAAGCTTAAGTGCATAGACTACATTAAAAGAGAGCTCAGGTGATTGAACTTTGTTTTGTAAATTTTCAGCGGTTAAGTTATTAGCACACCAAAAACCACCCATACTATGAAAATGTTGATCTAACAATAACAATACAATGGCTACTACCACTGTGCAATATATATATACACACACACACACATATATACATATTTTTACTGGGAAAAACAAAGGTTAAAAGGATGTTATAGATAGATGAAAATGTCAGTTAAAACATATGAACAAACGGCCCCTACGCCTGCCCCCAACTTCTAGGCCTGGTGGGCAAGGTATACCCACCTGGTTCCCCTATATGTTTTTAAAATTATTTTTGCAGAACACGGGACTGAGTCCCGGAGTCCCAAAATGGGTGCTACAACATCTTTGTAGATGTTGTGGCAGCCAATCTCCGGGAATGTTGGATATACCGATCTTCCGTGTTGCTATATATACATTTGTAAACCTCAATTTCTCAAAACCTACTTAACGGATTTACACCTAATCACAAAAACACTCTTTCTAGGTAAAGATCTAGCTTTCTGTCAAATCTGGTGTAATTAAGTTCCTGCATTTTTTTCGTTTTTGCTGTTAAATGTTTCTTATAAAAAATTGCATGGGTGAGCATGTTTTGGGACCCCCGCACTACTTTTCTCTGTCCCAGAGTGACGGTTCACCTCAAAACTTTCCAGGAAGAAGCTGAAGTGGATGAGACTTTTTTTTGGAACGTTTTGTGAAGATTTGACAAATGGCACCAAAGTTATCAGTAATCCAACAAATCCATTTCCTATGGAAATTGGTCATGATTATAAATACCCAGAGGTATAAAATGCTACGCTGTACCCATCTGTTTGTAGCATGTAGAACTGTAGAATCTAATGTGCTGCATACTCCTGCCATCTAGTGCTGGGCCCAGACATTTGCAGCTTGTTTTTCTTAGAAGACTTCTAAGTTACAAGACCGGTTGCGACTCCACTTTTGGTCCACAATGCACTAGCACACTGGTTTCACCTCATACTGTTTTCCTCTCAGTGGGTGAGTAGTGAGAGTGGAGTGCAGTGTTTAAGACAAAGGGGCCGATTATGATGTCAGTCAGAGTGCGACCTCACATGTTGCTGTCACATACTCACATTTCCCTGTGGGAGCATGTGCTACAGCCGTAAACCGGCTGTAGCACAAGCTTCCATAGGGAAATGGGAGGTTGTGTTCATCCCTCTACTGCGTGGCAGGCACCTCAGGGTGCCTGTCACACAGTGCAGGGATCAACAGGGGGGCGCCATTGGTGCCTCCTTGGCCCCCACCCAGAGTCCACAAAGGGAAAGGGGCCCTGCTAGGGCCCCCCACACACGCTTTCTTGCAGACTTTCCATGTCGGAATTCCTGGCATGGAAAATCTGAGGGAAACTGAGCATCGTAATCCTAACCGCGGAAACGCCATCCATTGGGGTTACGGGCCGGTCTCCGACTGGCAGACGGGCTCCCTGAGCCCATTGGAATCCAGTCGAAATAACCGGTCGGTTTCAATTCTGACTGCCTAGATTGTAATAAGGCAGTCGGAATTGAAATCGACGATCTTGGTTGAAAGCCTCCGACTTCAGGTCGGCGGCTTTTGAACTGAGATCGTAATAGGCCCCAGAGTGTGTTGTGCATAGTAAAGGAAGTAAAATGACATAGAAACATTTGTAATCATTGATATAGCTTCTGGGGAGGAGAGTGGGTGCATGTGAATCTTCAGAACTACAAGCTATGAACAGATTCTTGTAGGGTAACATTTTCTGTTCTCAGCAAGCGTAACTGTAGATACACATGCTCTGCACTGATTATAAAGCAGTCCCTCTCCAAAGGAGATGTATGAAAAGCCTTTTTAGGACAGCTTGGCAAACAACACCTGTGATGTGTAAGAACAACTACACAGTAATGGTTGGTGAAGGTATGTGGCATTGAACCAAATAGCAGATTTGCAGATATCTGCTAAAGGGAAGTTACTTAGAAAGTCTATGATGGAGACTTTCGTACATGCAAAGTTGACTCTTGGGACATAAGAATGCGTTTTTGGCCCTAGCATAGCAAGAGTGGTTGCACTTAACTATCCACCTTGCAGTGCCAGCTTTAGAGATGGCACAGCATCTGTGGTGTTTGGCGAAGGTCACCAAATGTTGATTTGACGGTTTAAAGGGCTTAGTTCTGGTAATGTAATATTGGCTCCCGCTTAATATCCAGAATGTAAAAAAAAACTTTCCACTACAGAGTCTGGTTGTGAGTAGAAGACAGCCAGCTGAATGGTTTGGTTGATATGGAAAGATGTACCAACCTTGGGCAGGAACTTGCGCTTGGTCCAAACAACTACCGTATATTTGTGAACCTGGGTGAATGGTTCCTGCACTGTTAGAGCTTAAAGTTCACTAACATGTATGAGGGATGTGATTGCTACTACAAAGACAACCTCGAGGACAAGAACTGCAGGTCACATGAGTGTAGGGGCTCTAAAGGAGGACCCATGAGTTGTGTGAGGATCGCATTAAGGTTTCACATAGGTGAAGCGGTGTGTTACGATATATTACCCTCTTTAAACCATCCATAAAGGCTTTTATGACTAGGACCTTAAAAAGAGAAGAGTGTATATTTGCAGTCCCTCTGCCTTTCTACTTAAATTGTAAGCATGTAAAGAAGCATTGTGTTTTCTCCATATAACTGCTACACGCTTCATTAAAGCTCCATCTCTCCAAAAGGCCTTTTCTTATAGGCCCACCCCAGTTTCTGAAACAGGAAGTAACAAGTTAACAGAAAGTAGCAAGTTATTTTCTTTACACCAGATACAGAGAAGTCTGCTGCACACAGCAGCTTCTGAATTTCAAAGAAACCAAAGTTAAACACAAGCTGGGAGTTCTGAAATGCCAATAGCAGGCATGGTTCTTTGAGAGCTATGTTTGTCTTCTCTTCCAGATGCAGTCCATTTGATCTTTAACACAGAGGTCACCGGGCAGAGTTAGGGATCTCAGAAGGAAAGACAGAGGTTGCAAATGCAGCCTCTGTCTACCCCTAAATGATGTCCATAAAATTGCCACAATACTTCAGAAATGGCCACCATTGTGCCAAGAATACCATTTGCCAGGGTGGCAACAGTTATGCCAAGGATGTGTGTAATATGGCAAGAATGGCTTATAATATGACACTACCACCACTAAACCAGTGATAGTCGAACTTGTGTCTAGATTGTCCATAATATGACAAAAGTGGCACTGCTGAGTTAGGGACACCATTACACCGGATTATTACGTTTATTTCCAAAATGTCCACAATATGTCGTGGAGTGCACCATTATACCAGAGACATCAGTAGGCTTGGGATAGAAACAAACACCTCTAAAGTGGCCACAAAATAAAAGTAAGATACCATTATGCAAGGGTCTTAGTTATGCCAGGGATTTTGACATGCATGTCCAGTATCGCACACATATCTTTCAAAGATGTGCACCATTAGGTGCCACCAGTAACCATCAGTACAATATTTCTAGCAACCAGCATTATGCTAGTGCCAGTATTATAGGCCATAGTAGGTAATGCAGCTGTGCTATGGCCACCATTATGCAATGAAACATCCTCTCCCCACCAATGCTCGGAAACATCCATTCACTCTAACACACACACACCTCACACAATGCAAACATCTATTAACTCGAACACACACACACTTCACACAATGCTTGCTGACACACAGGCTTTTCACCTCATTCTTTCCCTTCTCCCCACTAACCCTGGTCAAAGCACTACGCTACGCTCGCGTACTTTGCGAAGTTTGCGCAACTTCGCACTACGCGAGCTGCACGTAGCACAGTGCGAACACGCGTAGTGCAGCGGTCATTTTTTGCTTGTTCGCGGTCCTCAACATCATGTTCGCGACCGCGAGCTTTCAAAATTACATCCAGGCGAGACTCTCAATGGAGGGAGGTCAGGTTTCTTATTGCGAGTGGTCGTGCATGCTCTCGACCGCTCGCGATGAGAAACTACCAGTTCATGTTGAGAAAGCTCCCGCTCGAGTAAAAATCTACTCGAGCGGCAGAAAACTACAGCTCGCACTGTGCAAAATGCCGTTTTCAATGATTGCACAGTGCCGGATGCTTGTTCGTAACTGTGCAATCATTGAAAATGCATCTTGCACAGTGCGAACATGCTACTACGCAGCTCGCGTAGTGCTACGTGAAGTTCGCGTAGTGCGAAGTGCACTTCGCGTAGCGCTACTTCGCGAACTACGCCCAGGGTTACTCCCCACCCATATCGTATCTTGGAACACCTCTAGATCTCGGCACTTCAAGAGGGCCTCTGGCTTCCCCTCTCTGCTCTGATCTAACCCCGAAACTGCATGAAAGGGCATGCCCACATGGAAACCAAGGTACCTACATCATCTGCTCATTACTACGACTATGAAGCAGTGTCAGCCATTCAGCAAAGGAGAGAGGACCTGGGCTAATACAAATGCCACAGTTCCCTGAGTTAAGAATGGGATCTGTTTTTACAGGCATATTTTGTGTGGAAGGAGGCCACCTCCTAGCCACACTCTGACACTGGGCAGTTCAGAGACAGACATGAGATAAGCTGGTGGCCTAAGTTCTAGGCCTCAAAATGAGATAATGTCGGCAGCTAGAACACGCATTAGAAATGCATTAGGTCCTGGATTTTTTTGAGTTAAAAGTAATGGCATTGTAAATGGCAATGTGTTTTATCCATGTGTTCACCCTGCACACTCATACACTGCAGTCACTGTCACTCCGCAGTCACTATCACTCTGCAGTCACTCTGCACTCACTCTGTACTCACAGTCACTCTGGCACTCACTCTGCACTCACAGTCACTCTCGCACTCACTCTGCACTCACAGTCACTCTTGCACTCACTCTGCACTCACTCTGCACTCACAGTCACTCTGGCACTCACTCTGCACTCACAGGCACTCTGCACTCACTCTGCACTCACAGTCACTCTGGCACTCACTCTGCACTCACAGTCACTCTCACACTCACTCTGCACTCACTCTCCACTCACTCTGCACTCACTCTGCACTCACAGTCACTCTCACACTCACTCTGCACTCACTGTCACTCTCGCACTCACTCTGCACTCACTGTCACTCTCGCACTCACCCTGCACTCACAGTCACACTCACAGTCACTCTCGCACTCACTCTGCACTCACTCTGCACTCACAGTCACTCTCGCACTCACTCTGCACTCACTCTGCACTCACAGTCACTCTCGCACTCACTCTGCACTCACAGTCACTCTGGCACTCACTCTGCACTCACTCTGCACTCACTCTGCACTCAGTCACTCTCGCACTCACTCTGCACTCACTCTGCACTCACTCTGCACTCACTCTGCACTCACAGTCACTCTGGCACTCACTCTGCACTCACAGTCACTCTGTACTCACTCTGCACTCACAGTCACTCTCGCACTCACTCTGCACTCACTCTGCACTCACAGTCACTCTCACACTCACTCTGCACTCACTGTCACTCTTGCACTCACTCTGCACTCACTGTCACTCAGGCACTCACGCTGCACTCACTCTGCACTCACAGTCACACTCACAGTCACCCTTGCACTCACTCTGCACTTACTCTGCACTCACAGTCACTCTCGCACTCACTCTGTACTCACTCTGCACTCACTCTGCACTCACAGTCACTCTGCACTCACTTTCACTCTGCATTCACTGTCACTCTGCACTCACTATCACTCTGGCACTTACTCTGCACTCACTGTCACTCTGCACTCACTGTCACTCTGGCACTCACTCTGCACTCACTGTCACTCTCGCACTCACTCTGCACTCACTCTGCACTCACAGTCACTCTCGCACTCACTCTGCACTCACAGTCACTCTCGCACTCACTCTGCACTCACTCTGCACTCACTCTGCACTCAGTCACTCTCGCACTCACTATGCACTCACTCTGCACTCACAGTCACTCTGGCACTCACTCTGCACTCACAGTCACTCTGCACTCACTCTGCACTCACAGTCACTCTCGCACTCACTCTGCACTCACTCTGCACTCACAGTCACTCTCACACTCACTCTGCACTCACTGTCACTCTTGCACTCACTCTGCACTCACTGTCACTCAGGCACTCACGCTGCACTCACTCTGCACTCACAGTCACACTCACAGTCACCCTTGCACTCACTCTGCACTCACTCTGCACTCACAGTCACTCTCGCACTCACTCTGTACTCACTCTGCACTCACTCTGCACTCACAGTCACTCTGCACTCACTTTCACTCTGCACTCACTGTCACTCTGCACTCACTATCACTCTGGCACTTACTCTGCACTCACTGTCACTCTGCACTCACTGTCACTCTGGCACTCACTCTGCACTCACTGTCACTCTGGCACTCACTCTGCACTCAGTCACTCTCACACTCACTCTGCACTCACAGTGACTCTCGCACTCACTCTGCACTCACTCTGCACTTACTGTCACTCTCGCACTCACTCTGCACTCACTGTCACTCTCGCACTCACTCTGCACTCACTGTCACTCTCGCACTCACGCTGCACTCACTGTCACTCTCGCACTCACTCTGCACTCACTGTCACTCTCGCACTCACTCTGCACTCACTATCACTCTCGCACTCACGCTGCACTCACTGTCACTCTCGCACTCACGCTGCACTCACTCTGCACTCAAATTACAACGTATCAAAGCGAGAGTTACCTCAGCGAATGTATTCATAGAGTAATATTTCTGTTCTCCTGCACAGTCAAGCGCCCAAGTTTCCCATGGGAGCCCCAGACAGTCACTGTATCTTACCAGTGTTCAAGATAATGCAATATTGTATTTTGTCCAACAGAGAAGTCCCTATCAAAGTTTATAAGTTTGGATAGAATCCGGGAGTTAAGGTGTCAGTAAAAGACTGCAGGCCCACTAAATGGGCAGCCATCCAGTAGCCCGTGCAGAAAACAGGCACCAGAATGCAACAAACAGCCTCACAAATACCCTTCCAGCTAGGGGGAACTGAATGCCTACACTTCAAAACAACACTTGTGCAGGGATGAGGAGGTCTCTAGAACATGAGGTGCTGGTCTAGCCTATATTTTGTAAATTTTGTAAGCTCCTCCCTCACAAGAAGTAGTTTATTTGTTTCTTATATTCAACCAATAAAATCATCGGGAGGTACCTATGTTCTCTTACAATTAATTTATATACTATGGTTTTAATTGATCCGAAGTGTGTCATTTTACATTGCTGATAAGATTGTGGTTCATTCTGCCGCATAATTGTAAAGCTGGTGTTTTACTAACTATGGAATAAAATTGATTAGAACAAGCCAAGTAAAAAGATGTTCCACGAATACAGAAAATACAACCAGACCAGCACTGAGCATCATTTAATGTGCACGGCGCATCCTCCCGATAGGTGAAAAGGGTGACGCGGCCAGGGTAACATTTGTAGTGAAAATAATCATTATAACAACAGTCCAAAAATAAAACACATTGCGTTTATTGCCATACTTGTACCGTTTCTAAGAACAGTAAAGAACAAATACTACTATTGCCCAGTTTAAAGGTGCCCGTTATGAGTGTGACGTGACCATCTCACGTAAAATACTCTGCGTGTCATTTATACCTCGCAGAATAAATGGCACGTAGAGTGTGTTGCACTTGATGGTATGTTTAGTCAGTTTCTCATCATTCCCGGTTTCGCTAAATAAAGAACCCGGGCCTAGATGTATCAAGATTCCATTTTGCAAATCTTAAATAGCGATTTTTAGCGAATCGTTATTTAGAATTCGCAAAATGGAATGTATGTAAAAAATCGCTTTTATTTAGCGATTCCTTTTTATTCCTTATTTGCGAATCCGCATTTTGCGAATTCGCAATTAAGGAATAATTTCCAATGCATTCCTATGGGCCAGGAGGCCCATAGGAATGATTGTGAAGGAATTCTCAAATTGCGAATTCGCAATTTGCTAATCGCAATTTGAGAATTATTTCAAGGGTGCAGGGGTGTCTCAAAGACACCCTGCTGCACCCCTGAAATGTACATGTGTGTGCATATGGCGCACATACATGCCCTAAGGGCATGTGTGTGCCTCACATGCCACCCTAAAAAATGTCAATTTGTGCATTTTTAAATGAATTCGTAAATTAACATCAACTACAATTTGGTGTTAATTTGCGAATTCTTAAACATAATTCGCAATGTAAAAATGCTACATACATTGCATTTAAGGAATCGCAAAAATAGCGATTCCTTAAATGCTATAGCAAAATAAGGAATCGCAAATTTTTGCGATTCCTTATTTTGCTAATTTCTCATACATCCCAAAAGATGCAAAATGTCCGCTTACGATTCGTAAAGGCCGAAATTCTGCGAATTTCGGCCTTAACGAATCGCAAAAGGCTTGATACATCTAGGCCCCAGAGAAGATTTTTTTTTTGCCCAGGATCACACAGTTCAGCCAAGCGTCGGAGCCAGGAGTGGAACCCCGTTTTCTTGACTTCACTCAATACTCAAACAAATCGTCACCATTCATGCAGATAAAAGAAGAGGAGCCGGTGGGCTGGAAGCATCGGCAATGCAGTTAGACGAAACTCGGAGGAGACACCGGGGTACAAATCGATTTTTATACAAATAAACGGTAAATGATTTAGCTCGGTGCGACAGTCTGCGCTGTGTACCTGGAGGTCGGCACTTTTGTTTAGAAAAATACTTACTTTTCTCACCAGTTACGAAATGAGTGCCAGACTTCTGCAAGTGCCATTCTATAAAAGTCTATAAACTTTCCGATCTTTGACAAACTTCCCTGCGTTGGCATGTTTAACCGACTTTCAGATAAGAAGGCAGCTCTTCTGGACGGGCTGCATGGTTTAAAGATTGAAAGGGCGTGCTCGAAATGCAAATAACACACACCACCACAGCTCATAATCGAACGCACGTGTGCAAACCGCATCTAGCCCTCTCTGCCTATACGTGATACCCCGGCCCGTTAACGCCTTTGCTAGCTTCTCAGGGCACCACTACGCATGCGCAAGAAACCTTCGCCTGCTTCATTCGCTGCCCCAATACTCTTTATTTCAGTTTTATTTTATAGCAAACCAAAAAAAAATGAAATTGACGTGCTATATATGTAACGCAATGATTGTATACATCTGTACCAAGTTACTCGCAGAAAGTATTTTGTACACATATCAGGATTAAGGATGTATATTTAAAGAGGCGCTGACAGGGAGAGCTCCGTGAAATGGATTACAAAAAAAAAAAAACGTGCGCCCAGCATCTGTCTTCAATTACCGCGGCCCCTGACAGCTGGTAATTGAAGAAATATGGCCTTCTCGTGCGCGTGACGACACAATATGCAATAGGCGGAGCTACTCTACCGCCTATGGCCTATTGCGTGCTCTCTTCTAAAAAAACACGCATGCGAGGCCCAATTGCCATGCAGCTGGCAAAAAGAAGGACGAAAAATCACGAGCAGCCAGGAATCTTTTAGGTAGCTTTTCGGAGATGCTAACTACAGGACTCTTGGGCTCCGCCCACACTGCTACGCAGTGTGACGTAGGCCCGAGCCCTAAAAAGGAGGGGTTCCATCTAGCACACCAAATTTCTAGCTATGTCTGTGTTGCACTTAGGCGCTTTTATAAAAGACATAGGGGCAGATTTACAAGGACTGGCGCATCCCTGCATATCAGCAGGGATGCGGCAGGTATGATGCGTCATGCAAGTTTACCCTTGCGACACCACAGATGAGCCGCATTTACAATGCTGCGCATCGTGGTGAAAGGATAAACAGATGCGTGACACATCTGATGGCGTAAGGGCGGCCCATTGCTGGAGCCGTATTGCATGCGCGATGCAACTCCAGCAATGATCAGGGGCTGCCCATACCTAACATGCTGCGTCACGCCTTATGCTTGGTTTAATGTGGCAGAGGGCTTTACAACATGACACATCTCCCTAGCTGAGTCACGTTGTAAATACGGTGCAACATGACGCATGGTTTACGCCGCCGCTGCGTCACAGAAGTGACGCAACGGCGGTGTAAATGTGTCACAAGGGGCTTGTAAATCTGCCCTTTATTATTTTCAGTGATGTACTTTGTTTGTGGCGCTGCTGAGGTGTACTCAGGTAAACTTTGAATACACAGCTATAATAGAACCCTATGAAGTTTGATTTGCTTCTAGAGAATAAGACCTCCGCACTGGCATCTAGATATTTGGATGAAAACGACCAATGCAACATTTCCCATGAACACTTAGGTAGCACACACCTATTTTGTGTTTCAAGCTTCATTATTTACAGCACTGGGGAACTGCCAGCATCACTGGATCCCCGTCCTGAACGGGTATCATAGGTCTCAAATGATGAGACTTAGGGGAAGATTTACAAGCCCCTTGCGCCTCTTTTACGCCGCTGTTGCATCACTTTTGTGACGCAGCGGCGGCGCAATGCCAGTGCCATGCTGCGGGGTATTTACAACTTGACGCATCTGGAAGATGCGTCACGTTGTAAAGCCCTGCGCCCCATGTAGGTGTTCTGGCGCATGGGGGGGGGGGCGTTACGGCGCAGGAATGCCTCATAAAAGTGGCTGAGTGAAATCTACAAGCTTTCACTCAGTCACTTTTAAGGCCATGCTACGTCACAACCGTGCGCCGGCTTGAAGCAGGCGTAAGTATTGATGCAGCATGTTAGGGATAGGGCACCCCCGAGCCTTGCTGGAGCTGCGTCGCACTTGTGACGCAACTCCAGCAATGCGCCGCCTTTCCGACGGGGGATGCGACACGCATCTGCCCATCCATGTGCCACAGTGTACATGCAACGCTTCAGTGGTGGCGCACAAGTGGGCAGATGCATCGCAACTCTTCTGGCGCATCCCTGCTGATTAGCAGAGATGCGCCAGAAGTAGTACATCTGCCCCCTGGAGTTGCTGGAGTAGATGGGACATGTTCAGCATCTATTATTGTACGACTGAGAGCAACGCCGTTCACAAGGCAGTTGCAGCAGCAACGGAGAGAGTAAGAGTCCCCGCCTTACCCTGAATGTTTCCACTGATACTAAAAACTGGCCTGGTTCAGACAGACCCTCTGTGCAGATCATTCACATCTTTTCAGGCAGGGTCATCTCCAGTGATAGGCTACATAGGCATTGTCTCCTGCTGGGGGTATCACTGACCCAAGGGAACCCTGCAGTGCTTTGTTATCAATCCCAATTGTTTAGTATATACTTAATTGTAGAACTGGACCACTACATCATTGCTTCTGTTGCACGTAGCTGAATACTTCTCAGAGTTCCCACAGAACACTATAAAGGGTGCATGTTATTACTTTCTGTATTCGTGCACTTATTATTTTGTGTATTTGCTGAATTAACCTGCACTGCTTCTCAAGCACTGCAGTGACGCACTAGCTCTCACCGTGTGTGTGCGACACTTTCAGATAATCCTGGCTTTTTACCAACAGCACGTTGCACGCCAGTAGTTTAGGTACCTGTTTGTGAAACTAGAATCCCAGCTTGCAAAGCTTTTTGGCTACAACACCTGGACTTGTGGAAGGTGTCACACATATATTGTGTCCTCTTAGAAGCTGTATAAAATCAAATAGAGCTGAGAAATGTATGAGTGCAGTAGTGGCATAGACAGCAATGCACAGCCCTAAATATATCAGATCCACCTGACACCGAAACTTAAACCTTTCCATTGAGGTGCAATGGACTGAGTGAACGATTTGCATCTTAGGTCTAGGTGTCTGTATTTGTTCTCTAGGTCTTAAGTTCTAATAGAGGTGAGATAGTACAGTGGGTAATGTACTAACCGCAAAGGACTCTGTGTAGCTTGCAGGTTTGAATCCCTTTGATGATGGTAAGGTGGTGGTGGGATGGGCGTGTGTGTGTCTGTTTGTGTGTGTGTGTGTGTGCCTGCCAGCGTGAGTGTGTGTGTATAAGTAACACCACCTACACATCCCATTCAGTGAAGTGGATTTCAAATCCTACAATGCTTGACTAATGTTACTGCCAGAAGGCCTGATTTATTATTTGGCGGACAGCCTGTCGTTTCGCCAGGGGGATGGAGTTAATTACTCTGTCCCCACCCATGGCAGAGGGACCGCCTGCCAAATTGATAACTGACCAGCAGGCGCTCCTTTATAAAGCATTGGCAGGAACCACTGTCATGGCGTCAAGCATCCAACAGAAGATAGTATGGATGATGGGCAGCCTCAATTGGATTTAGAAAAGCTCCAACCTTCCCATTAAAATTGTGATTTATTTTTACAATTGCTTGTGAGTTAAATAAAATGTTTCATAATTTTGTATTTGTTTGATAAATGCATGTCTCTGTATTTTTGTTTTATGTTTAGCAGTTCAAAATTAAAAAATTGCTTAGGCCATGGTCCCCAGATTCCAATTATGACTCAGTGGGGGTGGATGGGGGGAGGGAGGGTACCTGGATTGCAATAATGTTTCAGGGGGTCGACAGAAGTTAAGCATTTAAGAATCACTGAATTATAGTGTTTTGGCATGATCTACCAGAGCTGCCCGGTAGGTGAGGCCTAACAATGTGAATTATTCTTGACTTACATATCTTTCTCAAATTTTGCAGTTGGATAATGCAATACACCATGTTTTTCAGTCACTGATGATTTATGAAGTAAGACTGCCATCTGGTGGTTAGGAATTGCAATTTAATTTTTTAGAACACAAAATGATTATCTCCCCTACCACAATACGCTTGGCTGATTATTCCAACTATTTGGATATTTTGTATAATACTGTACGTCCTCTTTTGTTTACTTGAAAGAGCTGAAGGTTTTTTTTTTTTTTTTTATTTATTTGTAAACAATACAGTCTTCACAATTAATTGGGTGCTCGATAGGATAGGGTCAGTAAATTCAGTGCATTCAACGTAGAGGCAAAGCAAATGAAAGTTACAGTATCACCATTTATGTGAAAAACTGTGTTCTATTGGCCCAGCATCTCCACCTGCTTCCATGCTGTCAGTTTTAATGGCCGGGGAGGCACACCAGCTACCCCATTCCTTCTGTGGATAACCTCTGTTCTTATACACCACCTTCTCTGCCATGTGGCACCAATCCTTTCCGTTTCTCAGTCTTAGACCCCATGGGGCGGTGCAATACCCCATGTACGTACCATGTTTCGTTTGGCCAGCCCGGCTCCCACCATCAACTACAGTTTTGAGTTCTTAGGCCACACCTGCTCACCCTCGATATTTGGCAAGAGCCGCTTTGCCTCCATCGGGACCCCCAAGTTGTGCACCTGTGCCATTATCCGAGTTACTCCCTCCCAATAGGCCTGAACGACAGGGCAGGCCCAGAGTCTATGGAAGAAGGAGCCCTCCTGACCACAGCCCCTTAACCAGAGCGCAAAGCCACCCCTCTCCTTTTTGTGCAGGAGTGTCCGAGAGTAGTGCGACCTATGTAGGATTACCAGCTGAACCAACTAGAACACGGGCCAAATCGCCACCACCCTCGGGCCCTGCGGCGCATACTGCCAGCCGTCGTCCTACCGTGCACCAGCATCTACCTCCCAGTCGTCCCTCAACGTAGTAAGATGTTGGGAGAGTTATTCGTTTATTTATTTGCCAGGGTGATGGCCTTTTCTGTCAAAGTATCCATGAGAAGGTGATCCTCCAATGGCGCCGCCTCCACCAACTGTTCCTCACCTTCTTTGTGGGTCTTGAGGGCATTTCCCACTTGTAAGTACCTAGACTGCTCTCAGCCGCTACTTATTTTGATGTTCCTCAAATGTCACCAGTGAGGGCCCCCTCCACAAGTCACCCATGAACTCCATCCCAATCAGGTCCCGTTTGGAAGGAAAAAAATAAAGTCCCCTACCTCTTTTAGCGGGACCTACAGGAGGGTCCGCTCCGTTAGCCTACCGGCCCAGCCCAAGAAGTTCATGGCATCCCTCCACACTTTCACCACGTCTTTGAATGGGTCGACAATCCTGTCCTCACCTGTAGAGAACCACTGGATAGCCCTTCGTCTCATTGCCTTTTTATTAACCTGGTGTGCTGGCTTGGGCCGGTACGCAAAGATCTGGTCATTTACCACTATGAGCTGTGGGGCCCAGTAGTACTTAAGAATGTCCGGGACTTCAAATTCCCCATCATAGACCCCTCTCTGCTGCTTTTGGAGGGAAATGCGAGAGCTACCGACGTCCTAAAGCAGCAATCGCTTCCCATGATCCTCTTTACTAAAGAAGTCCCAGAGGACTCTAACAGGTGTGTTCTGGAGCACCTACAGGAGTTGGGCTAGGGTCATCATCTGATAGAGAGCGACTCTGCCCATAAGAGAGAGTGGCACAGGCCCAACATTGCAATGGAGTATATCCAGTTGTGTGTAGAGGTTCCTATGGAGGAAATTCACAGAATCCCAGGTGACGTATATGCTGCGGTAGAGGAAGCCCTCTAACACCACAGGCACATAACAGCTCAGGGAGATGCGAGCACAGCCTGCCAAAGGATAGACACATGGCTTGTCCCAATTGATGGAATAGCCAGTGTGGTCCCTGAAGATTCAAAAGATCTGTAGCATCCTGTCAATCGATAGTGTAGGCTAAGTGATATAGTGAAGAACATTGTCAGCATATAACGATATCCTCTCTTCCCACTCCCCGTTGCTGCTCAACCCCCATAACACAGTGTCCTGCTGGAACCAAGCTGCGAGTGGCTCAAGGGCCAAGGTGTACATCATAGGGGACAATGGACAACCCTGCATTGTGCCCATCTGAAGGTCAAAGGCCAGTGACATTGTGTTGTTGGTCCGCACTCCCCAGCCCTGCATAGTAGTACGCATCAGGCGTTAGACTAACGCATTTCAGTGCAGTGGTCCACATCACAGCACTAAAATGCAAAGTCACGCATTTATAGGGCCTTGTGAAGTTGGTGACAAGCGGGAAAAGCTGACCACCGCTATTGGCATTCATTGAGCAAAGCACGGATGCCCGCTGCTCTGGTGGGCTGCAGTGCGTATGACAGGCCTGTTCTACACTTTTGAGTGCACCGCTGCTCTGCCCTGGTGTTGAATTTAATAAATGTGTACATGAAATGTCCTCGAACAGGCTGGGCTCAGCGGCTCTAGCAGGCTGCAGCACCGTGGCGGCAGTCAGGTGAATTCAAGGTATCGCAGAACTGCTACATTGTCCATTTGCCTGAGAGACAGGACTTAGGTGTGGACACTCTACCCGCGGCACGAGTGAGGTTGCAGTTATTGTTCTGAAGTTTCGTTTTGTAGCCTGCCGCTGCCTGTGCCACCAGTGCTCCCGTCACAATGCCACCCTCGACCCGACCGGGCTGCTGAGACTGTTTGTTGCAGGCTCACACTTACAGGTCTGTAATATCCAACCTTCTTGCATTGTAAATATATTTAGTTTTAGAGGATCAACACAAGCGGGTACCATCACTGCTCTCCTCAGGCCTCCCTAGTGCCACTGTTGGCTGGGCAGTGCTACGCTACGATTCTCTGGCAGACTCCCCTTCTCCCGCTCTTTCTGGTGTAGAGCCAGCATGTGCTTGGACAGCTTGAATGCCATTCCCTTTTATAGTTCCACTGGTAGCCCATTAGTGCCCACTGCTTTCCAAGATTGAAGGTCCCTAATTGCCTTGGTTATTTACCTGGCAGTTAGCCCCTCTTCTAGGGCCCCTCTCTCACCATCCGCCAACCTTGGGAGCTACATGTCTTTGAGGATGATTGCACAATCTTCTCCTGACATAGTGGTCACAGAAGTACGTAGCAAAGATATCTGAAATGTCATAATTACCTTTCCTGGCCACTCCTTTCCAGTCCAGGATCTCCAGGACCCAGTTCTGGCCCCTGTCCTGTCACTCCAACAACGTCAATAGTTTGCTTGCCTCATTGTCCACTTTGTAAACTCAGCACTGGGTTGCTAGGGCATAAGCACGAGCCTGGTTTTCTTCCAATTCACACAGTTCTTGTTGCTTGAGGCAGAGCTGGCGTTTGAGGCCAGGATCCCCCCCGTCCCCAGTAAAGAGCCAAGACTCCAGTCACTGAATTTCTTTTTCGAGAATATCGAACCGTATCCATTGCTCCTTTCTTTTCCCACCTGTGAGGGACACTGCCTGCAGATGCAGGGCTGTCTTGAACGCCTCCCACAGGTCATAGGCCAATTCCACAGAGCCTGTGTTTTCTTGAAAGTAGTGATCCGTCCCCTCCCCCAGTTTGTCCATCAGGACCTTATCCTGCAAATACCATTGATCCAGTCTCAGGATCACTATACTTCTCCTCGTTTGGCCGCTCAGCACCACCCCCACCCGTGAAAGGTACGAGATCTGCCCTGTGTGTCGCATCACTAAACTTGCCAGCATGCAGTAGCTGTATACATATATAATCCAGGTGGGAGAAGCTATTGTGGCCTGCAAAAAACATAAAGGTAAACTGATGCTTCAAGATGGTTGTGATCCACCACAGCTCTATGATTGCGATCCCTCCACAAATGCCAGGAAGGGTCCCGGTGCCCCTGGAGGGACCGCCTGGCTTTTCTTGCCTTCTTGCAGCAGCTACTGCACTCATGTCTCCTCCCATTATACGAATCTTGGGCAAAATGTCCAAGAGTAGGGCACGTAAATCGGGGAGTGTCGCAGCATGCAGCCTCAGTGGGATGTATGCTGAGCAAACGTTTAGGATGTGACAGTCCTAACTCCACAACTGTGCCACAAATCTGCCTGAAGGGTTGTTCAACGTGCATTGTGGAATGAAGGGTGTAGATTTCTTGATTAGTATACCTATACCTTTAGAGTCTGTTGTGTAAACTGCATGCACCAGTAGTACATAGTCAAACCTGTTTAGTGCTTTGTAATAGTTACCCTTAAGATGGGTCTCCTGTAGGAGGACCACATTCGGGGTCTGCCTCCCCAAGTATTGCAGTACCACATTCCTATTTGTTCTACTACTGTGCTCATTGACGTTCCAGGAAGGCATGCTCAAAGTTTTCTTACGTGGCATATCCATTTGAATGTGTAATGAATGTGTGCCTGCCAGGTTGACTCCACTGTGTACGGTGATGGGGATATCCAATCCCTTCTCTGCCCTTGTCTTTACTCTCTACTCCACTCCCCAATTGCATTACTGTACTTATGCAAAGGAACACATAAAAACAAAACAGTTCCATTACTGCAAAACAATCCAACTTCCTCCTCCCAGCTACCCTGCAATGCAGGCTTAGAACTGCCCACCATCCCACTATGCAGAGTGCCTGTCGCCCCAACATTCCAAAGGTTGTAACACTGGTGTGGTTAAAGCTGCCTTACCTGAGTAAGAAAGACATTAACGAAGCAAAGCATCCCTTTTAAAGCTATGAAGTACCAATACCTTCATGCTTCTGAGTGCATGATTGTTTTAGTCCGTCTGTCCCTGTATCCCAAAAGGTCAGTCCGCGGAGGTGGGTTGCAGCTGCCACCTCACCTAGAGATCCTCTGTATCAGTTAGAATAATGTCTGACAAGGATTTAACATCCATGCCCTCGGTGGCCCCCGTCTTCGAGTCAATCATCGGAGTGGGACTCTTGCGGGTTTTTAGAAAACCTTTTGCCCCTGCTGCTCGTCTTGAAGGGCTGTTTGCTGCTCCTCTAACTGGTCACCATGGTGTCCCCCCCAGTCACCACCGTATTGCTGCCTGCCCGCTGCACATCACCCCTCCAGCCATTCACATGCATGCTCCTGTGTAGTGAAATGCCAAGATATGCCCTCTCCTACTGACAGCAGCATCAAGTAATTTAGTTCCCTGGCCCTTAGTGCCTTCTTGACTTCCAAAACCTATGTTTTCGTCTCTGCACTTATGAGGTGAATTCAGGAAAGAATCAGATCATGGAATTTTCAAGGTTTAAGCCACCATGCATGCCAGCCACTTGTAATATAGCATTGCGGTCACGGTAGTTAAACACTCTTGCTATGATTGTCCTAGGAGGAGCAACAGACTTCAGCGGAGGGACTAGTGCCTTGTGCAACCGTTCAATGGTGAAGACGTTTAAGAGGCACTTTGGTCTGAGGGTTTTTTGTGATGAGGTCCTCAAGAAACAAATCAACGCTGGGCCCTCAGCGACCCCTGCGACTCATATATTGTTCCTTCTAGCTCTTTGTTCCTTTTGATCTTTGAGTTTGGCTGCGATTATCGTGTCCTGTTTGTGAGCTGCTGGACTTGATCCTCCAGCCTCTTGGTTGTAGATGGAAATGAAGAAGTGTTTGTTTCCACTGCTGCCACTTTTTCCCTTATTTTCTTGAAATCGGCACCTAGAAGGGTGGCGTCGACTGTGAATGCATCCAACTCAGGCTCAATGGTTCCATTCAGGTCCTGTATTGCAGCCACGATTGAGCTCAGGGAGGGCTCCGGCTGCAGCTTGGCCATCGCAACCACCTCCATCGCCAGTCCACCCACCCCATATGTCCATTTTGTCCAGCTGACTGGGTTTAGTCCCTCAGCCACCCACCATTTTCGCTGCCCTTGCACCCTATCACCCCCAGTCTCAGCGTTAGCGATGTTGCAGGAGCTCCTTGGTTCACCTCCAGTTGTTGTATGTGTGGGAGCGAGCAGCAATTCAGCAGGAAGGGCCCCCACCGCAGCTGGCCCAGTCTTCTAAATGGGGCCGGCAAGCCCCCATACCCACCCGCTCTGCAACCCCCTGCCTAGTGAGCGGTGTTGCCTCCCTGTTGCCATCTTATCAACAATCCTGGCCTTCGGAAGCTACCCGGTCATTAGTCCCTATCTCTGTTCGAGGCCCCAGCCGGAGTGAGGGACACGCAGGGTGCCAGGAGCAGTATAAGACAGTCAGCTGCCTTCAGGATACTCCAAGCCCAGTGTCCATTGAAGGCTCATCACACACAGCAGACCTGATGATTTGTGACATCCCACTAGTGCCACTGGCGTAACGAAAAGTGAGGGGGCCTCCCTGCACAGTACTTAGAGGGGACCCCTCCGGGCTCAATCAGGAGCTCTCTGGCCACAGTGCAGTGCCGAGGGGGCCCCTTGGAGCTAGAGGCCCCCCGCACCGCGGGGGCTGGCTGGGCCTGTGTTACGCCCCTGACTAGTGCCCGGCTTGGGCCCACCACTGAGACTGCCCCCCCCCACTGCCTAGTCTCAGGGGGCGGTCACTGCGGTTGTCTGAGAGTGTACTCCAAGTCCAGAATGCTCAACCGCTGATGAGCTCCACTTAGTGACTTCCCAGCGGTGCTCCATTGAGCCCAGCTCTTCTGGCCTCTCTCATGCTACAGGACCCTTCTCAGCCACTACGCTGAAGCGCTGGAGCAATCCTCCACCCAGTCTACTCCATATTAGCAGGGCTTCACTGCTTCCTCTGGGAACAGCGGCAGCTCCTCACGCCTCCGAGAAGCTAAGCTTGGTACCTTCACACTGTCAGGAGGCCTCGGGCTCCTCTACTGCTTCCGGTCCTGCAGTGAGCCTCCGGAGCATAGCTTTGACAGCTGGGACCTTCCTGGATCGGTCCCAGTCTCGTCTCTCTGACTGCCTCTGCCATATGGAGGCGGGGGGATAGCCAATGCCTGCCAACATGTTCAGTGCACTCTGGCCCAACGCACCAGGGCCTGTGTCGATAATGCCGCACTGCTCACAGAGGTGCGCTGTGATTCACTCCTTTCACCCACTGCAAACGGGCCCTTGCATGGTCTCCTCAGCTTCCTGCACTCACAGGGGGCATCTACGCGGCTGGGATGGGCGGAGATGGTATTAGATGGGGGATCAGGCTATTTGCGGCTCTTAACCACGCCCCAATTTTTTTTTGCTTTTATTTTACCTAACAAATATATCTTTATGTATGAGATGAGGAAATTAGAGGAGATCAGATAAGGTGGGAAATCGTGTCTGGGCAGAGTTCAATTAAAAGCAAAACTAAATAACTCAGGGCTTGATTTATATAATGGCAGAGAGGGTACTCTGTCGCAACAGCGGTGGATTTACTTCACCGCCAACATAGTGGTCAGCCTGCTGCATTTACATGTCGATGGACCTTAGAGTTAATCATGTCCGAGACTACTCTGTCTCCACCATGATTAATCCCCTCATACGGCCCTGGGGAGTCTGGGACGTCGGAGAAATGGCTACATGTCTGTCTGCCCAATTTTTAATGATAAGATGCGTAGTCATTTGTTGTCCCCCACCAGGTAAAACCTGCCAATGCCTCTATAAATGACCACCAGGTAGGGAGTCATTTATAAATCTGGTGGGCGGAGCAGCCTCAGCCTGGTGGATGTAAGGCCATCTGCCAGGCCAAGGGAGAATACTCCCTCCATTAGAAAGGAAATCATGCCCTTAGTTTAAAGTAGTGTCTTGACCCGCTTTCTGGTTAGACTCTACTCTATGGTTTTAGAGTGTTCCTCAATCTGAGGCCTTGTACTCACCTGGGATCTTACTCAGGACTCAATTCTTAAAAGAATGATTGCAGGTGCCCGAAGCTCTGCTCAGAAGCCAGCGGTCAGTGCATTTAAGTGCCGGCCCCTAATAATAAGTGCTGGTGTCCAGCCGCCACCCACGCTCAATCTAGACATTGACCTTGCTCCATATAAGATAGCCCAGGATCCTGGAACTCGTACAACTGGTAAGTTAGCTTAAAGGCAAAGACAAATTCAAACATATATACCACATAAATGTACATGTGTCATAATGCTCTCTGTACCTACTTACACAAATGCAACATAAGTACAAGTCTTATTGCTCTCTGTGACTAGGTGCTAATGATACAATCATCACTGTACGCTCACCAATATACAATATAGCCAGAGCCCCTAAACATCTCTTTGTAAATATGATACGGGGTCCCCAAATGTCTGATAATAGTCACGTGTCACCTGCACGCAGAAAGATGTACTCATTCCTGTGTAAATGTGCCTCGCAGCCCGTCTCCCACACAATGCTTGGATTGCACACGGTCTTGAATCAATTTTATATTAGCATACAGCTTTCAAGCCGGGTTTGCACTATACAATTAACAATACATAGATGCGTTGTATGTTATGAGCAATACCTACAGTTCTCTGCCGTTTCCTGACATTTTAAAACCCCCAAAAGGAGCCTGGGCGTGGAGTGCGTTGTAACAGTTGATCCTGCAAAGGAACATTTTGAAAGTAAGAACCAAAGGTACAGCCAACTCATTTCTGTTTTACAGTGGGTTGTTTGAGTGGACAAACAATCACACAAAAGAAACTAGGTACCTGTAAAAATAGTTTGGCAGCCTGACTCTTCTAGATTCACATACCAAGCAAACATCCCGACATCTCATTTCAAAGCAAGGTCATGTGACGATTAGTGGATTTGGAAATGCCTCCCAATTTTATTTAAGAAAAAGCAAAACGTTTATTTGGGAAACATCCTTTACAACGCAACTTTTACCACGCAGTGCCTTTACAACGCAACTTTTACAACGCAAACCATTACAATGCATTGCGCTGGGGGGCGCTCTAGGATAGGGAATAGGTTTAATTTACTATCCAACACCTTCCCTACTATCCACGGGGACTGGAGTTGGAATAGTGAATTAAACTATTCACTATCCAGCGCCCCAAAGCACTATGCGTTGTAAAGGCATGCGTTGTAAAAACAGCGTTGTAAAGGCATGCAATGTAAAAGCATGCGTTGTAATGTCATACATCCCGTTTATTTACTTACAGTTTTGTATAGCGCTGCAAAATTAAAACGACTTTGCAGAGAAATGAATAAAGCTCTATTTTTTACTGAATCATGTTTTAACGGTAAGTCAAAACATTGACAGTCTACTTTAGAAATGCAAAACAATTCGTATTGAACATTCAAATCTGATACAATTGACAAATGGTAAGTCGAGAGAACTTTGACAAATGTCATGATCAGAGTTCTCAGAAGAACGTGGGCAACACTTAGGGGCCTGTGAGCATTAAGAGGGCAGGATTAGAACACACGAAAAATATAAAAGAGTCTTCATCAGTGAAGAAAGCATTTAGAGAATCAGGTAGTTAAGAATCAGGAATTGGTGTCATAAAGGTATAAAACATCAACAGCGGGAGAGTGAAGCGCATAGAACGGGGGAAGGATGGAAGAAAGAAGAGGCAATAGTTGCAGAGAAGAGCTGACACAGACTGAAGAACAGGAGATACAAGGTAGGGAAAATTACTGTAAGAAACGAACATTATTTCTTGTGCGCCCTTAACTATTACATTGCACCTAGGACGAGACGCTAAAACTTAGAGAACAAAATTATAAGAAGAATATAGTTGACCTTTCATGAAGGAATAAGCTCCAAGTTGGAGTTCTGAGTAATATTACGCAGATTTCTCTCTTAAGAGAGCAATAATAAAGGGCGGTCTAGAACTTATGTAAATCATTAGCTGATCAGCAGTGAGGGTAGTAAAGATTCCAGCTCCAAATAGAGGCACAATCACAGATAAGACAATAATCTTGTTAAAATAACTTTTTAAGAAGTTTACACAAAGACCAAGTGGATGGAACAACAACTCTTTCTCTGGAGACCTCGGCTTAGATACATCATTCTTTACTAATGGGATGGGGATCATCAGCATTATCTGTGGTGTTCAAAGTAGAAATCTACAGGAAATATGTGGCTGTGAAGTCAGTTGCTATAAGCGTTATTTGTTCACATTGTATGTATTTTGGAGGAAGGAGCACTCTCATGCCTGAGGAGCATCCATACATGTCACAGTATGCTCACAGAAACTTGAACAGCCAAAAAAAGTGATTGGACACTTGAATTAATCTCAGTCACTAGCAATCTCTCTGGGCTGTGCGGGATTCCATTATTTTTAGCTCGTCTATGCCATTGCCGACAAGGACCAACCATATGCAAATCAGTGCTGGTACCACACCAAGAAAGATGGAATGAAGACAGCAGACTGCAGCAATCTGGTCTGCACCGAGTGTACATTTGAGTTAGGTGTTCCGATACCACAATATGCCATGAATTACTTCTAGACATGGTGTTAAGATGCTGTTTGCCAGTACTCTGAAGGTCATGGTCAATCTGATTATGTTGTTTGGAAAGATCAGATTTGGGAAATTGTCAGTGTCGGGTCCTAGTGCAGGTCAGATTGACTATAGTTCATCCTTCTGAGGCACTCACATGGGACGCCCAACTGTAACAGGTGGTTAATTTTGTGTGAAATGCGCTCTAGGAAGATTTGAAGGAAAGTATTGAATTCTATCAGCATCATCATCATCATCAGCAGCAGCAGCAGCAACAATAGTGCTAGTATGGTGATTTCTCACGTTGTATCTGTTAAAACCCCTCAAGAGAAGAGTTCAACCTCAGAGACTGCGCATTCCATAGATGTTAAGTAGATTGCATGAGGGAGTAGAGACAGGTGGGAAGGGCCCTTGCTACTAAGGCTGTGAATAATGAGCTAAAACCACCCCTCTCTGCTGACTCCAAGCTCATCCTTACAACTCTATACCTGGGCAGCCGACAGCACTGTATCCTTCGCGTTTCTGGACATTGGATTTAGTCCTCCACGGTTTTCATGGAGTAGAAGTTGTCTTGGGATGGGTCACGTTCATCCGTTTGTTATCAGGGTATTGAATGAGCTGTGACTCCCTGCATGGGCGACATAGATTCTCAACTATTTGCAGCAAAAGATTACGTACTCACCAGACTGTCCCGGACTGCATAGAAGATGCGATTGTCATTGCTTTGTCTAGACTTTTGGTGAACACTGCTGCTGTGAGGCCATATTCTGTACTGTTGGCTCTTTTGATGACTTCTTCTATACTTTTAAACTTCAATATTGATTGCACGGGTCCAAAAATCTGAATATAATAAAATCAGAATAAACAGAAAATGATGGAAGGAACATGTTTATTCAATGCATTGTATAGGCATACTGTAATTGTGAAAACTTGATAACAAAATAGCAGCTTAGGTGTGTGAACATTCATTGGATATTTTTTCTACTGTTTCATCAAAGCTTGCAAACTGCCCATCGACACATCTTTTCATCGTGGTGCGTATCTTAATGCGTTATTAGAGTAGAACGATCTAAGACAGCATAGATCTGGCCATAAATCTTACAACTGTACTTTTTGTTGTATTGCTATGGTTTTACAGTAAAAAAAGTATTGGGCTGGTATTGACTTCGTGGGGCTGACTGGTTGATCAACAAAAGTGGATAATATCCAGGTTTTCGGCAATTTCCGAAAATATAGACTGAAAAATAAGGAAGCGTGTCTTATTCCTGAAAATTCAGGCTTCCGAAACATCTTCATTGGGAGTAAGAAACAACTACCAACAGATAGCTTTTTGGATTGGGCCAATAATCTTCTTTCAAGGTAACAAGCAGGATTATTCAACCGAATGGTATCCTGACAAAGCACAACTCTTCACAAAGAATGTCCTGAACTGTGGGGTCACTAGAAGACATTCTGCCATTGACTGCATGGAACAAGTTGGTATATGGCATTGAAAGTGATCAGTAAGGAAAGAAGCACCAGCTGTGAGATCAGCCTTGTGTATTTTGAGCAGTGGTGTAGAGTTAATACATAAAGGCACCTAAGGCCAACCTAGACTTGCTAATACATGCCAATACTTGCTAATACATGCAAAATGTGTCGGTTATGACCAATGCAAAACAAGAGCCGAGCGCTTGCATTCTGCAACCATAGGTCATGATTTATCTGAATCACAGATTATGAACTACATTGACCAGAGAAGGACACTACACAGGATATTGGGCCAAGACACAGGCTGGAGTCTGGCTTTTAGGGCAGGAGCCGCTTCTGGTGCCTCTGTCCCTTTCCCCACCTCCCATAGACTAATCACAGCAGGCAGGGGGAGGCTTCAAGAGAGGGAAAAGGAGGAAAGTAGGGGCAAAGTAGAGAGGACGTGATCAGATTGGGAAACAAGAGAGAGGAAATAAAGAGTGAGAGAGAATGGATGAATGGAAAGAGAGTGAGTGTGCCTGGAGGTTAAGGGAGAGGGGCTGATTTGAGCTTTTGAGCCGAGGCTGCATGGTTCCCAAGTCTGGCCAATTTGTTCTTAGATACTTTAACCTGTTGTTTGATGACCTGCTGGTCACTATGAGATTTAATAGTCTATGTATTATTTTACAAGTTATATTTTCTCTGAAAATAATGAGCAAACTGTTTATGAAGTTGTTGACTTGGGGATCTGATGGAGAAACCGAGTTTGGAAGAGAGCCACTCAACCTAAAAATTTCCCGAACAGATTTAAATGCCGGTAAGACTTCAACGGTCAGAAAGGACACTTTGGCATTCACTAGGCACTGTGTTTATAGTGTTCACTTTTAATTCACAAAAGTGTTCATGCAGTTATGTAAGTTCTGGGTGACCCTGGCAATATCTGGGCGTTTTCCCTTTTAAAAGACCCAGGAGGCGAAATGTGGCATGATTTTGCACATAGAAAAAAAATGTTTCAATTTGTGCCCTTTCACTTAAAGTGCTGTTCATCAGCCACACGAGTTCATATACATTTTTTGTTTTTGGGGGGATTTTCATACAGCAATTCTGTACTTTGGTGCAGCTTCATACAGCATCAAGGGGTGGGAAGGGAGTATAATAGTCAAAAGAGTTTGATCCCTGTTTTGGTGTGCTGTGGTGCTGTTTTGTTCTCATGTCCTTAGTACTGGAATTGTAGGTAATCTGGGCAACCTAGACATGTCTAGCTTGAGGCCAATACAGTCGGAATGACTGTGGTTCTGGAGCAGAGGATTCGAGTGAGAACTGAATAGATTTAGAACAGTGAGTACAACATGTCACATACTGCCGCAGTGCCACACCATTAGATTTAGATTGCTTGGAATCGTGGGGCACCAGAACCAGGGAATCCTAGGGCCTCTGTCGGAATAATTGGCATGGAATTGACCCAGCAGGGGTCCCAGGAGTCTGGATCGACCACCTACAGAGCCTGGCACCTCCAGCGAGCACGGCAGAGGTGCTTGGTTGACCCGCAGACCAACCCCTGACGCTAAATGCTTTCAGCTGCCGAAGGACACCGTGCTGTTCCCAGACACAGCCCAAGTGTTGTGTGAACTTGTTGACCGTTCCCGAAGCCTTCCGAGTTCCTCCCTGCTATGAGTTTACTATATGCTTGGAAAAGCAAGTCACGCTGATCAAAACATTTAGACTGATGTCCGAGTGGTTATTTTTCTAGGGCTTAGGGCGTGAGTTCTCTGTACTCAACTGGTGTGATGTATCTTCATCTAGACGTCAGCTGGCTCCACGCCAGGCAGCCAAGCATTTTCATCTGAAGATCAAGTTTTGAAATGGAGATTTTTGTTTATTCCTGGAGAATTCAGACCGTGGTCATAGACTATGAAACGTGACATCTAAGGAGTACTTTAGCAGTCTGTGCTCACACAAGAAGAACACATGTCCTCCTTGTGCTAACACACAGGGCCAATGATAACAATGCACAAAATTCACACAACGAGGACAAGAGTTGGCTTCTGCGGCTGGTACCTCTTCTCTGGCGATCCGCATACCGTCTGTCACCTCGGAGAAGACGGTGGGCTTGATGAAGAGCCCTCTCTCGGTCAGGGCGGAGCCCCCACATTCCAGCTTGGCGCCTTCTCTCTTCCCGCTTTCAATCAGCTCCAGCACTTTATCAAACTGTGCTTTGTCGATCTGCAAGGCACAAGGGGCAGATAATGCAGTCAAAACATAATTGGTGCAATGTTACTGCTATTCATACTTTGTTTCATTATGTAGCGCCTGGTGACACAGTGTTGGAGACTCATAGCTCTGTAAGTAAAGAGTTTACTGTCCCTGAAGAGCCGTTTTACTGATTTGAAGACAGTGAAAGATGTTTAGACTAGGCTTGTGTGTCTGGGAGGTCTGTAGGTCATTGTGGCACCTCTCAAAAGAACATTCTTTATCCAGTAAGTTAAATGCTCAAAGAAAACATCTGCTGTGGCCTGCGGGTCAGGAGTTTCTTTCCCAGAAAAAGGCAAACTCAGTTTTGGCTTTCACTTACGCACACCTTAGTGTGTGTGTGCGTACACTACACCTGCTTTGGGTCTGTTCAGGCCCTGGCTGCACTGGTCCTGAAGAAAGCTACCTGGTATGATTGGCTGAAACAATTAGACCTTTTCACCTTGGAATGTGTGAGATATTTATTTCTCTTCCACATCCTCCTTTGATGTAAATCCTGCCCCAGGAACTCTGATGTAATTTTTTTCTTTGATTTGACTAAGTATACTGGAGGCAGTTTTAAAGTTTACACTCACTTTATTCACCCATTCACCCCAAAAATCCTGCTCCGCTGTCAGGCGTCAGCACATCTAGGAGGCACTTGGCCTCCTAGGTGGGAACCAATGATGATTCATGTCACCAACTAGGTTGGTGGGTGAGGTTTCTTCTAAAAACCTAGTGGGTTTACCTTTAGGGAGATAACTTTCGTGACTAACAGAATGCTGGTCTTTTGAGATTACATTTAGCTCGTTCTTCTTGTTTATTAGAAGTGCTTTAGTTGTATGCCTTTTTATATGCTGGGTGATTGGCAACAACATTGGTCAGTATTTGTTTTTTTTTTCTACTTTTATTTGCAGCAAGTGTCACACAGAAAGCTCCAAATGGCAAAATAAGCCAGAAGTAAACAATGTGATTAGCCAATAGGCTATTACGGCCTATTACATGGTTTGCACACACAGTTATGTATTCATGGGTGCTATACAGACATGACTTTGGTCTGAAATTAAGAACTGAAGTTGGGGTCCTTCATAACCCGCAGTGTAAATGTGAACAGACTATTGTTTCTCTTTGCCCTTGTTATTCCCAATTACATTTTAAGTGCTTACAAGTGGGTATCCCCTTACTAATCGAAAGGATAGAAATAAAAATATAGTAATGCTGATGTTGGGTTCTAGGCCTGCTGCATTTACATCAAGAACTTCCTTTCTAAATAAGTTTTACGAAAAGGATGCTCATGACCCAAAACAGTTAGAATACAAGGATCTATTTTTTGTATCAACACAGCTTTATCAGCAACAGCCGCTAGGCAAGAACCTACCCAAATCAATGCATGAACATACATTTCTGCAGCTACAATTAAGTTACCTGGGGACCTTGCTCAGTTTTGGCATCCAGCGGATCTCCTAGAAGCCGCTTCTTGGCAAAGTCAACGCTGCGCTTGACGAATTCATGGTAGATCTTCTCTTCCACAAAGACTCTGGAGGCTGCGGTGCAGCACTGCCCTTGGTTGAAGAAGGCTCCCTGGTGAGCACATTCCACTGCTTGTTCCACTGAAAATAGATCACACTGCTTGTGTTAGTACGAGTGTGATGCGCCATACATGTAGCCGGAGAACTATATTATTTCACTTTAAGTCTATCATACAATTTGCAACCCACCTTTATCTTTTTTATGCTCAACCCCAACCTCAAGTAGGGGCTGACTTAAAGGATATTCTTTAAAAGCACTAAAACATATACGTGTGCCGCCGCTGTCAATCATTTTCTGCTCAAACTAGCCTACTATCGGTACATTGGATGACTTTTGTATTCATGACATCAATTTCCATTCATTTTTATCACAAGATATCAGCCAACTGCATTTCACATAGTGCGCATTTGTATACTAACGTATTAAAAAATCACGCACTTTTCACAAATGCATAATTTTGCAATTTCATCCACCTTTCCTTCATAACTGTTAAATGTAAAGAGACGTGCTGCCAATACTATGCATACACCTACTTCCCGAGTGCTTGATTCCAGCTTGCCCCTGCTTCACCTAGGGCATCTACTTAATAGTTACCTCTACATGTCATTTCATATCTTAGAGCCCATCATGTGGAGTCATCTTTTTTATATGTTCACTCAGCTAAATATGTAGCTTACATTAATCCATGTAGCAGAGTGTAATTTGTTTGGTTCATCAGATCATATTTCTCTTTAAACATGCTGCAGCGGGGGGGCGTGTCCAAGATGGCGGTCGCATAGGACGTGTTTCGCAGTCTCTCCGGCCCGCCGCTCCTATAAGCATTGTTATCGCATCCCATCCGCCGTTCTAATGAGCGGGAGACGCGAGCGAAGCCCTGCTAAGGCCTGGGGGCAGCCGGACGAGGGTCGCAACCCTTGCAGGCACAGGCAGAGACCACGTGGCTGCACGGAACTGAGGACTGCGGTGCGGCGTAGCATAGCAACGCCACAGTCTTTTGGAGGGCCGCGCTCTGTGGCGGCCAGCACTCAGCAAGCGAAGCCCCTTCGGCTGTGATGACGGGACGCAGCAGCATCACAGTGGAAGCCGCCCAGTGATCCAGTGTGCATCGCCCCCCAGGCAGCTCTCCCATCGTCAGTCGCGGATCTCGCTTCGGCACGGGACCGGCCCAGCATGCGACCTGGTGAGCGGGCTGTGGAGGCATACCCCGGGGCCTGCACTTTGCCTGGCAGCCAGAGACAGAACGATAGTGCCAGCAATCTTGGAGCAGAGTGAGAGCGCCTGGGGCCTGCGGGTCATCGGGCGGAGGAGTTACCAAGACGAGGGCCCACACTTGTCCACAAAACACGCGGAACGGTTGACTGCATCCTCTTCCCGTGGGAGTCTTCTGTGGACACGGTGGGCGGCACTGGTGAGCGGCCTGCAAAGCTCTCGAGCCCCCCTGACCGGCAGAATAATGATCATTGGCCCAGCAGCGTGTTCCCCATATTCTGAGCTTCACCAGTGATGGAGGGGTGTTTGGCCCTGTAGTGAGGGGATGGCTGATCCGCCTGGAGGGGCCCAACGGCCAGAGGCAAGCACCACACAGGCCCACATGGCGAGTGTACGGCCCATGAAGGATCGCTCCGTGAAGGACATGCTGCAGTCTAAGGCCGCGGGTCAGGGTGTGGAGGTGACGACAGGGCAGCTGGACGGAGGGGATGCACCAGCCACGAAGGAATTTATGATGTTGCTCTTCTCAGCGCTCAATGAGGATCTTCAGGAACTCACGGACCTGCTGGGGGGGACCTGCGGGAGGTGCGGCGCGATGTCTTAGAGATTGGGGAACGAGTGGCAACGTTGGAGGAACACGAGAAATGGAGATGATGCAACAAGAAATATTTCTCCTCAAAGAACAGCACATTGAGCTCCAGGGGCGGCGGAGGACTTGGAGAACCGCGCCCATCGCAATAATAGACGCATCCGAGGAGTGAAACAAGGGCGACATTGGGAAATTTGTCTAGGCCCTCTTCCACCACATTCTAGGACTGGAGCACATCACCGAGGTACAGGTCGACAGGGTTCACCGTGTGGGTCCGCCCAGCCGAAGCGCTGGCCCGCCACCGGACGGACATCCTAGCATGTGTGCACAACTTCCAGCTGAATTAACTCATTCTCCCCAAAGCCAGGGACACACACCCTCTGCAGTTTTGAGGATACTCCCTGCTGCTTTTTCAGGATCTGTCCGCTGTCACCCTGCTTAAACGGAGGGAATTTCGTCTGATCACCCAACACCTGAGAGAGAAGGGGATTCCCTATACTTGGGGGCATCCCTTTTAGCATTTTCTTTAAATATGAGGGCAAGTTGCACCAACTGCAATTGCTACGGGAGGCCGCTGACCTTCTGGGCCTTCCTCCTCCAGATTTATCCCACCATCTAGCTGCGGCCATCGCCGGTGGTGCCAGACCTGGCCGCTGGCAGCTAGTGGGCAAGTCCTCCTCTCCGTCTCACAGACCAGATGCAGCAGCAATGGCGAAAAAAAAAGGGAGGATGTTTTGGCCTCACTTACTGGCAGTCCCGCCCATTTGTCTCCCACCTGATGCTAATGCTTAGCTCACCTCTGGGAACCTTACTGCGGCTGGGCTGGAGGGCTGCTGCTTCCTAGCTCTCATGGACTTAAGCAGACACATTATCCCCGAACTGTGTCATACTGACGAACTTTCATCATTTCCGCACTGTAAGGTTGCTCTTCATTTGGTTCCTGTGCAGACCTGCATTGGGTTGGTCCTTATATGTTTGTAATGATTATTGTTGTGTTGTTTTGGGGTTGTTTTTTTTGGGGGGGATATGGTGGGTTCTCTCCCCAGTGAGCCTTTTTTCTCTCACACGCACCCCTGTCTGGTGTTGTTGGTCTCCCTCCTCTTCGGAGCCCCTCTTCGTACCCTACCTCCACTGTGTCGTCTGAGGCCCCATAGTAGCCTAATCGGCGTCTTCCTTCATGAATGGAACTCAAGGTAGTTAGCTTCAACGCTCGAGGTCTTAACAACCCCACTAAACGGAAAGCGGTCCTTTCTCTGCTTGAGAATTCTGGTGGTGATATTTGTCTTCTTCGAGAAACCCATTTGCTCCATAGTGACACATACTGCATGCGCCATGGTCACTTCCCCTTCCAGTTTTGGTCCTCCTGGAACAGTAAGCGGGGAGGGGTGAATATCCTGTTTTCCAAACACTTAAGAGGTGCAGTGGTGGGGCCTGTCGCTGGGATTAAGGGGTCCCTACTGGCATTGCGCTTCCGCTTGGGTTCCTCTTTCAGCACTGTAGCCTCCATTTACTCCTCTAATGACAGATCTTAGAGGTTCATGCTGGATGCCTGTGCTGAACACTCCCGATCCTATGGTGGTGGTGGGGGGAGACCTCAATTTAGTGATGGATGCTAGGTTAGCTCGCTCTGGCTCACTGACAGGGAGTGCGGGTGCTTTGTCGGTGGGAGGAGGCGACTGGCTGCACGATATCAGAATAAAGAATGCTTGACGCTGCTTGCACCCTGACGAGCAGGACTTTTCTTATTACTCCGCGGCACATAAGACTTATGCCCATCTGGATCGTTTCCTTGTTACTCCCGCCGCTTGGACCTATATCACAGGCTCCACTATGGAGGCCCGCTCCCTGTCTGATCATGCAAACATTACTCTGACTCTGTGCCTTCCTTCTGCGCAATCTTCCCCCACTTCACACTGGCGATTACAAGACTCACTATTTCGGTCCCTGGACGTGGTGGACGAAGTCAGGTGTTGTTTGACAGACTACTTAGCAACTAACGATGAGGGCTTTACGAGACTCTCTTCGGTGTGGGAGGCACTTAAGATGGTGTGAGGGGGGCTTTTATTTCCAAGGCGGACTACTAGAACAAGATCAGGCAGTCCAAGCGTGCAGAACTCCAAGCGACCGTTAGAGAATTGGAAGCTATTCAAAATGTACTGGTGCTCCCAGAATATGGCGGCAGCTGGAAAGAGAACGCCTCCAGCTTCGGCGTTTGGATCTTGATTGGGCTGAACATGTGGTGGTCCACTTGAAGCACAAATACTTTGTCGGCTCTAATAAGGGTGGCCACATGTTAGATTTAATAGATTGCGCAGCCAGCAAGAGGCGCAATCTATCAAAATGCTTCGGGGTGAGGGTGGACAGACGATTGCGGACGATACTGGTATATTGTCTGCCTTTTGATCATTCTACCAAACTCTTTACGTTGCAGACTCCTCCTTGTTGCCCGACCCTAGTTAGTACCTGCGGGGTGCAGCGGTAACCCCTGTTCCGGAAGGTGAAGCCGAGGCCCTAGAAACTCCGATCCGCATTGACAAAGTGATCTCGGCTATCGCCCAGCTGAATGTCCTGAAGGCCCCAGGGCCGGATGGCTTTAGCGCTCTCTTTTATAAAACCTACTGCGTAGAACTCGCCCCGCTACTCACCCCTCTGTTTAATTCCTACGCTGACACAGGGTCCCTCACAGCCTCTATGCTACAGGCCTCTATCTCGGTCATCCCCAAACCGGGGAAGGATCCAGAACTTTGCAGTCCTTCTCGACCGATCTCCCTGTTGAATATAGACGCAAATCTGTTCTCAAGCATCTTGACGCACAGGCTGAATTCCCGAATGCTAGGTCTGGTTGACCCGGACCAGTCGGGCTTCATCCCGGGAAGACAATGTGGTGCCAACACCAAACGTATCTGCCACTTAATTGATAAGGTGCAGCGGTCCAAAGAGGAAGCCCTCCTGCTAGCGGTCGACGCAGAAAAGGCTTTCAACTATGTGCACTGGCCATATCTATTCGCTACTCGTGAGCGGTTTGGTTTGGGACCCCGGTTTTGGAACTGGGTAGCAAGCATTTATAGTGCTCCGATGGCAGCGGTCCGGGTCAATGGCTTACTCTCGGATAACTTCGCAGTGGGGCGGGGGACGAGGCAGACTTGCCCCCTCTCCCCTTTGCTTTTTGCCTTTTATATGGAGACCCTGGCTCAAAGGCTATGAGACAAACCTTTGGCACAAGGTATCCCATTCGGGCTAGATCACCATCTCATTAGCCTTTATGCAGATTATGTCATTTTCTTGGTAGCGCACCCCTTGACCTCCCTGTCGGCTATTGTGGATGATTCACGGACTTTCAGCCAGTTTCTGGCTTTAAAACTAACATGTAGGGGTCTCAGGTACTTAACCTTACCGCAGGCCAGCCAACGGTCGACGTCCTTCGGACTCGCTTCGCCTTTGACTGGGTGTCGGATGGTATTACATACCTTGGATTGGGCCTCCACAAAAGCCTCGCTAAAACAGCAGAGGTGGACTACGCGACCCTTTTAGCTCACATTCGCGCAGACCTGGCCCGCTGGAAGCACCTACCCCTGACTTGGTTTGGAAGATTGTCTGCCGTTAAAATGAATGTGCTGCCGCGGGCTCTACCCCTGGAGCCCCTGCCTCATGCGCTGCGCCACATTTAGACAGCGGTCGAGTGCTTCGTCTGGGGCCGAATTTTGCCTCGGTTGCAGAAGACTCTGCTTCAGCGCCCCAAGAAGGAAGGGGGGTCTCGCCTTCCCTAACATTACCCTCTGCTTCCAAGCTTCACTCTTACGATATCTTGTGGAGTGGAATCATCCCATGACAGAGAAGTACTGGGTCTTCATGGACCAAAGGGTGGCGGGCCACTGCCTGGGGACTCTATTCCTCGCCGGTCACATGCCCCACAATGCTCACATGGGACAGGGTTTCTCAGCAGGCCAACTTAACTACATTCCCCTCACCCCTGACCCGATTTTCTCAAACCCTGCCTTCACACCGGGGATGGACAATAAGCTTGCTGCACGCTGGTTGGAGGGGGGGTTGTAAGCGCCTAGGGCACCTGTTTGATCTTTAAGGTCTCATTCCCTTTAAGGAGCTGCAGATGGACTATAATCTCCCCAGCGCTGATCTCTTTCTACACTCCCAAATGACGCACTGGATCTCCGGGGCCATGACGCGCCGCCTAGCACTACGACCGATGAGGCGGTTTGAGTAATGGCTAATTGATAAGATGGACGATCAGAGACATATCTCTGAAATATACTCCTTTCTCAAAAGGGCCATTCCGAAAGCCCGCACAGTGGGCAGAAATGATGGGAGGCAGAACTGGAGCGCACATTGTCTGACAAGGAATGGGAGGATGTCTTCTATAGGACTCACCACACAGCATATTCCATGGGCCATCCCGAAACGGCTTTCAAAATTGCGTCATATTTGGTACTACACCCCCGACCGACTAGCCAAGTGGCAATCCCGCTGTGATGGCCTTTGTTGGCGGGGATGCAGTGGCCCTGAAAGAATACTCCATCTGCTATGGCACTGCTCAAAGCGTACACATTACTGGGAGAGAATCTTGGATGATATTGATGAGGCTTTTAACACATACATTCCCAGGCTCCCGGCTTACACTCTCTTTGGCTTACCCAATGCACTGACCTTTCACCGGCGATCTACTAGATCTACTAGAGGGAGACAGATGGCACTTGCATTAAATGCTGCTCACCGGGTGATACTGGCTGCTTCAACTCTGTAGTCTTTTGGGAATGGAGAGACTCTCAATGGTGGCTTTGAGAAAGGGCAAAAACTACGCCAAGACCTGGGCCCCCTTCATAACCATCCTCTCCACTGAATTCCGGGAACTGACCTGCCCTAGCTATCTCCGAATCTTGAAGTGAATCCCAGAGGACACAGCTATTGCTCAGTAAGGTTGCATGTCACTGGACTCCTACATCCCTGTTGCATCCTGGAGTCTCACGACGCATAGGGCGCATAGGCTGACCCATATCCTTTCTTTGTTTTTGCTCACTGGGGAGGGAGGGTGAGGGATGGGATTTTGTCTTTTCCTTTTGTTTTCTATTCTTTGTTTACAAGCGGAATACCCTTAAGTTTCTATCAACCACAGGCGGTTGGCTGACTGTCGCCCCTGAACCCTTCGCTCGGTAGTCTGCACGACTACCCACTCGCAGTACGAGTGGTCTGATGTCCTCCCTCCTTTTTATACGCGGCCGGCCCTTTTCGGTTGTAGGCAACATGCTGTGTTAATTATTAGTGGGATGGTACCTCCATCTTTGTCGTGCCAACATGAGCTGACCAATACTAGCCGGCCCACTGTGTTTTAGGCGACATTGTCCTGTTTGCCTTGCATTCTGCCAATAAAAACAGATTTAAAACTAAACATGTGGTAGCTGATCATAACTAGGTCTTCTTTTCAAGCCTGGGAAAAGTTACCCTCTCAACTTTTGCCTGTTTTGCACCAGCATTGAATTAATATCTTTTTACAGCCATGTTTTGCAAATGCGATTTAATAGCAGGTGAGGAATGCTAATTATGAACTGAATCATAGGGGGCCAGCAGTGGGCGAAAAACACTTGGTACAAAGTGCGGTGTTGTGGCCAATAGAGGACCTTGTAGTTCAGGGCGCTTCCAATTACTATTTGTAATACATTTTAGAGGACTGAGAGGGGCGGGGCTCCTATAGTAGTTCTTCTAGGAAAATATTAATTCAAATAGCATTATCTTAAATAATCCATTGCTAAAAATAATTTTTCATACATATATAAATCATACAGCTCTCACTGAGGAGACTGATATATTAAAAAAGAAGGTTTTCATTTTCTCATCTTGGAGAAGTTCAGGTCGAAAATCTCCTGCAAATATTGATTGTCCTAGCAGTGGTGGCTGGGAGAGCTTTTGCTTTTTTCAGGTACATTTTTTAGTAAGTTCAATATTAGGGAGGCTGAAAACTGACCACGTGAGTTTACCCTGAGGTTTTTTTTTTACCTATGTGAATTCATCAATCTTACAAGAACAAGGGAGCGGACATAGGATGTCATCTATGTGATGATGTAAAGGAGATTGGAAATCATTCAACTGTACACCTGCAAAGTGTTGATTCTCGATTGGTACTAGGCAGTTGATATTCCCTAAGGAGATTCATAGCTAGTACCTTAGACACATCTAATTTCAGTATCAGCCCACATATCATTACACCTTCTTTCTCCTCTAACGACAGCTTGTGAGATCACAGAGTCCTAATTTAGAATTTGAGAGTTTGTTTGAGAGCTAACAGAATGAGCCTGCAGCAGGAGGCATGATGCCAGGGAAGATAGCTTTACAATCATTCGCTTTCATTTGCCGAAGGCTAAATATATACACATTTCTTTTAATCTTTGGTTACATTGAAGCTGGAACATATTCATGCAGGGTGATGCAACTACTGACAAAGAGATATGAGAAATCTTAAAAAATTCCAAACAGCAACTCATTTGGCCAACCTACTTCCCATAGCAACACAAATATAATAATTGTGAATATGTGATCTGTCTACAAATACCTTCCTTCACTTCAAATTCTATTCATATTAATGTAAATGGAAGATCAAGCAACACCTATGTCTACCAAAAATGTTACTATTTTAAAATTAAGGCTGTATTAAGTTAGTTGATAGACGACAGTCTGAGGAAAGAGATGTGGGAAGATAATGCTGGAGTTATGCAGGACCCTTCCCCATTAACAGATTTTCAGACCTTTAAAAAAAGACTATGTAATAAGTGACTAACAGCCCCTGCTCAATCCCATTTCCTTTCAAATATCTAATTTCACATATAAATTAACCCCTTAAAGCACATTTACTGCAACGTGCTTCATATGCAAGGCTTCAAATTAAAAGTTTCTATTCCAGCAACTTGACACTCTGGAGTGCTTAACTTTTGACATGAATATAGACTATATTCACTCTGTGGTGAATCTAAAGTAGAACACTGATTGAGCAAGGTATGTGTGAATTTGCAGAAGAAGTGCCCTCATTTTAGCTTTCAAGAGGACAAACCATTCTTTCTATGAAGAAATTAATTCCACCGTTGTGTTAATTTATGACTATCGTCACAGGAAACGATTTAAACCGCATGTTATGGAGATGTGCCTCACATTTGTCATGAATATAAAGTGCCAGCTTTCTAGATGTTCACTAGTACTCTGTGGTGAAGCTGCAATTGAATACTAAGGAATCACCTGACAGGCGGCTGCTGCTGTTGGACATACATGTTTTACTCAATGTGTCAAACGTATTTTTCACGTGGACGAGGAAGCAAGTTGAAAATGTATAGAAAATGTCTCCTAATTGCAGCTCCTGGAGCACTAACCATAATTTACAGGGAAATGTATTTTCTCTCAAGGATGGTTCTCACCCTTTTTTTATGCACCCTTTAGTGACCCTGAAAACTAAGCATTCATTACAATGCATTTCATCAAAAGAAAATCCAACAGTTATGCTTCATATAAACTTTCACATAAATAGTATCATGAAAAACACACCATCTAACAAACAATGTTGTGAATTTCACCCCAAATTTTAAGAGTCTGATTGACAATAGCACTATAATCCGATAGGGAGGGCCCTCGTTGGTAGTTATTGATCAGGGTGGAGTAAGACCCTAATTCTGTCAATAATTGCCTCAATGTATCCACCCTCTTGGATAATAATGCCTAACTATTGTATGTCAAATGCTGTTACTTACCCACCAGAAAGGAAGGCATATTGTATTTGTAGTCATCATTAAAAGGAATGGGCCTCCACACTTGCCAAGATACCTACAGCTTTGTTTGAATTGTTTTGATTTGCAACTATTTAGCAAGATCGCTAAATTCATGGAGTCTATCAGGATAAGATGAGAATCAATACGTTGTTAAGATCCTGGTAATAAGGACATCAATTTTAGTTGCCACCATGCAGTTTTTTGCCTTGGACTGCACTGTGACTAATTGTTTTAACTTGTGGATGAAGACTGGGTCTTTGTCATATTTTATGCATTTTTCTATTTTTTGTCTAATGCCATGAATTAATATGGGTTTAGCTAATTACCTCAATAAAGAATTTAAGGCCTGATTTAGAATTTGGTGGACGGGTTACTCTGTCAAAGACGTGATGGATATCCGCTATATAAAAAGTGCATTTGGATATAATATACTTTATATCAGGCAGACTGAATATCCATCACATTTGTGACAGAGAAACGCTTCTGCCAAACTCTAAACCAAGCCCTTAATTTATTCCTGAGCTCTTTGCATACTCAAAAGAATTTGATTTTGGCCAATACGAAACCGCTGCACTCAACATGGGAAATCCTTTTATTTGAGCATTAGGAACAAGTTCTTGCTGCCAGGTAGGCAGTTTGAGACAGCAAACAAGCTAGCAGAGAGAGGAAATGAGGGAATGGAGGGCAATGATAGTAGATATGCATAGCTTCTACAAGTACCAACTGCTCCTCCAGCTGCAAATGATTTAGAATCCTAGGGGCAGCTTTACAATAAACGAGCACAGCACGGTGCAGCTAGTAATTTTTCTGTGCTGTGCTGTATTAGTTTGGAAATCACAGCGATGCAACATATTTACAACAATATGTCGCATCTCTGTGCTTCCGACTGCTCTGGCGCACAAACTGCTGCCATGCGCCGACGCAGGTAACCTTGCACCATGGTGCAATGATGTCTGCGTCGTGGGGAAATTGTTTTTGTGCAGGAAGGGTTCCCTTCCTGCACGAAAACAATCTGAAATGCGTTTTTTCAACTTATATATGTGCTGCATTAGCACACATAGAAGTTGAAAAACAGCATTCTTTCCGTGATTGTTTATGTGCAGGAAGGGAATCCTTCCTGAGCAAAAACAATCATAAGAGGTAATTTCCTCTTTCAATGTGTGCTGCAGAATGCAGCATGCATAGAAACATTAAACAAAAACGAGGAGAAATGAATATATTTCTCCTTGTTGAGCCTCCCTCCACCTCCCCTGGGGTGGCGTAGTATTTAGACGTATTTCCAGATTTAGGACTCCTCGTAAATCTGGAAATGTGTCTCGTTCCATGGGTGTTGCGTGGGAACACCCACAGCAACACCCATGGAACACCCCATTCACGCAAAGTGCTGTGTGTTAAACAGCCATATTTACAAGGGCAGGAAAAGCCACGCAACAACTTTCATCACTTTCATTTTCTGTATAGAAGTTGATGTGGTGAGGCCCCCTGAAATTCCAGGAGCTCAGTAAAGGCCATTAGCTAAAGAAGAGAACGGTATGGGAGAGCTATGCTGCACCAGAGGGACTCCAGTGGCCTATACTACACCATTGCCAGCAGCCTCGGGGAAGTCCCCCCCACCCCCACTCCCCTCTGCACAAATATATTGGGGTTGGTCTTTCCTCACATCCATTGGCTGCTTAGGTTCTACTAATGACACCTGTAGCATTAGCAGGAGCACTCAGAATTATATCAAATCCCAGTCAGTCTAAGAGGCAGTCTTCCTTTATTATGTTCACCCGCTAGCGTTCATGGGGCTAAAGGGAAAAGTGACTGTTGGAAGTCTTGGTATCTCTGTTAAATGTAAAAAAAAGTTTTATTGTTTTTCTGAAATTTTACCAGATTTGTCATTGATCAAAAGTGGATAGGGAGAGAACCCCACTGGGCCCAAGAGGAGTTTCTTAAAGCACCAGATTTTAAGAAGAAGCCATCAAGAAGACCTAAGAGGTCTAGCAGTATGAAGAGCTGACACCAACTATGGATTAGGTTGGGTGAATTGTCGTAAACAGATTTATGAAGAGTAGCAAGTTCCTTAAAGATTATTCTAGTCTTAATTGGGAGCTGGTGCACTTACCGTAACTGACTTTCAGGACTACTCAACCCATTACTGCAACATTGTTCTGTGCAGCTTTAAACAAGGCAGCCATTGCGCCTCAAGCCTCACAACTTACAGGCAATGTGCAAGTGGGAATCGCACGTGGTCATCCTAGGCATGGGGCCAGCAAAGTTAACTATAGAATTAAATTGGAAGAAAGTAGACATTCCACTAATCTCCCAATGGCACTGTAAGATTCAGAACATGTTAGTGATGGAGCGGTTGAACAGTAACATGGAAGGCACACACATGCAATTCGAGACCAAATGGAAACTAGTATACGAAGTAATAATGTGTTGTGGTTTGCTGAACACACTGCTCCCACCATGATGGAGAGCCATGGGTTTCTTTGATTGAAGAAAACAAACTCAGCTTTCAGAATAAATGGAGGGCACACAAGCTGTCGAGGCAGTTCACTTGACAGCGGGTTCTATGAGAGAAGAGGAACTACATGATTAGATTAGATATAGGTAATGTAGAGTTGGTCTCCTTATGGTGACATAGGTTTTGGGACCAGCAGCTGGGGAATTTCTGGTTTGATTTTGTATTTCATTTATTGCCACAAACCTCATCTAGGACCGACCTAAACAATAAAGGTTACATGCTTAAGATCTAGACTATGAAGGTTGCCTCCAATGGGTCTTTGCTTATGCTTCTGTTAAACTTTAAAGAAAACAGAGATTTGAAAAATACAAAGCATCAGGTAATTAGGCAGGCACAAATAAAGGGCATTCCTGTAGCTGAGACAGTAGACTATGATAGCCAGCATGGCCAGATGTGTACTGCAGAATGAGACATCACATTCTGTGATTTATACAAGGAAATGATTCAAAAGTAGATACCCTTTGAAATCTGAGGAGCATGGTAAAATTCACGATAGAATTTGAAACCATGTTTTTACCACTTTCACTGACTCAGGACCTCATAACATAAGGACTGGAGTTGTCAGACTAAACATCAGAACCTCCACCCATCATCAACTCCTCCGTTTTTTCTGAGTTTACTTTGATCTAGAACTCACCCAGCTATTCCATGATGGCCCTTTTAGACTGTTGTCAAGATTCTGTTGGTTGTAACCTATCACCAGAGGAGATACTGAACTTCATCAGCATTGATGTTGTAGTTGAAACCCTGGGAGCTGAGCAGTATAGCACAGGCTCAATGCAGATGCTGCAAAGGTATGGGGAAAGGGCTGACCTCTAAGGCCAACCATGAGAAATTGATTTACTTTACTTAGTGCTGTGAATACGGTGGCCAACTGAGAGAAACACCGGTGATAGATCTAAATAAATCAGAGAATTAACATGACTGCCATCTTTTCCCATCCGCAGTTCACGGAGAGCTGCTGAAAGCAACGTGTTCCCTTGCCACAACAGACACTATCTGGAGACTCAGTAAGGAATTCCATATTTCATGATAGGAATTTGATTGAGTGACAGCATTAGCCTGTTATATTTTGGCTGATACTGGAAATAAAGAGATGTGTTGAAAATTAGATAAATTGGAGGATCAGAGCCCAGGTTTTGATAAACATAGAGATTAACACTTGTTTTATCGAGTGTGGAACAATTGCCTGTGTAAGAGATTGATTAAGAATATCCCGTACGGGTTCAGTCCAAATTGAACTAATCTGTTAGAGAAAGGACGTGGATCGCGGATTACACTGGATTTAATTTTTACATTTTCCCCATTTGCCGTGGATGACATAAACAACCAATTGAACTGAGGGAAAAGCTGAGTCTTGATCTCTTTTCCAATTTTACAACTTTTTTAGATATGGAGGTAAAGCGTGATAAAGCTCTTGGCAAGCTGTGACCGTCCCAAAAATGAGATGAAGAAGGCCCAGACAGCTCTCTTTCAGTTTTTTAAATTATATAATGTTCTAATAAAAGATTTGTGTGCAACTGACTTTCTACCTCCGCTTCGCATGTTTAGGTGCAGGGGTAATATTAGTAATCCCAATTTATGGTTGACATTCCTCTGCCCTTTAATGTAGGGGCACCTTTTATACAATTATTACTTGACATCAGATCTGCTGGTCGATAAAATGAGTACCATTGAGATGGGTAACAACAAAAAGCTCAAAACCAGTAGATATGTAATGTTATTTGTTATTACACTTCAATTTGAGAATACATATACTCCCATGAATTGGTTTAAATCCTGTACCACTTACATCTGCTGTCCTACTTTTCAAATACTATGATCAGGGCTTTACATATTTTCTAGTTCTCTATTTATAAAATGTAGATTTTAAATGATTTAGTTTGTTTTTATTCCTGATTATCTTTGTATTTTGCTTGGTATGATAAAACATGTTACATTATCTACTTACAATCAACATGACCTAATTCTCTTGATATAATTAGTATCATAGAATTGAAATTCATTCTGCACAACCTACAGAGTTTTTTTAAGTGAATCAGTATTTTGTCAGTAGTCTTGCGCTATCAGTGTGTTTACTGTTTTCACCCAGGATATTCTGGGGCTGCACCATACAAGTGAAGTGTATGAGTTTTTTTATGACACAAATCATAAGTATGATTGATATAGCACAAATAGCCACAGACTCGGGTAAACCTCTGTTCTACCTTCACCAAGGTGGGGCACTCTGCCACAATATCTCTTCTTTTCCTCTGTGTAATGTCTGGATAATTTTCTATAAGATGTCACTATATACACTCTCTTTTTTCTTATAATTTTTGTAAATTTTATTTCCCAAGTTCCCTGAAGTGATCTTCTAATCTAGGAATCAATAAAGAATAAGTATAGCTAAACCTAGATTTCATAACTGTGCACTAACTTTGTTTTTTATATGAGGTTTAAAATGTGTCACAGATTTTTTCTGTACGCTGCCCATATCAACCTTAAAATTCATCACTTAATTGCCAACCCAGTAACAGACATGAAATTCGGAAACAAAGTTACGTGACACAGATATAACATAAACAAATTACATTGTACAAAACATTTAAGAGAAAGCCATACAGGGCTCATATTCCAAGGTAAGTTAGGATTTCTTTGCTCACTCTTTCCATAACACGTCAAAAGCTGTCCCGTATTTCTAATAGTTATGTCTTTCCAGTTACATTCCCAATTTATAAATACTTACAATCAGAATCCGCAAATACAATACATGGATTTTTCCCGCCGAGCTCCAGAGTTACTCGCTTAAGGTTACTTTTGGAGGCAGCTTCTTTGACAAGTTTACCAACCTGCAGGAAAGTGACACAAAAATAACTGGCTCAGTCCTTGAGGAAAGCAATCAGTGCCAATGTAACCTAGAGAACTAGAGAAGATCACCAATAAGTTTAAAGACAGCTTTTTTGTTTTTATTTAATTATAGCTTTTTCTAAATTCTGCACATTTTAGATAGAATATAGTATTAAACATACATGATTGAATTACTCCATCCTTCCGCATTTAAACAAAAATATATTTAAAGATTTAACAATCAGTTTTATGCAACACAATTTCTTACTATTTTTCAAGTGACAATACTATCCATTTCAGTGATCCCATTTGATCTCTCCCAGATTAGGGGTTACAGTTAATTCTCTCTTCATACATTAAATAAAACACAATCTTGCCTCTCTCAAGACAAACTAGGTTATCCTTCTTCTGAAGAATACAACACAAGACCAAAATTATTCATTCAACTACTAGCCCATGACTCAACTACCCTTTATCAACAAGATCATCGAAAAAGCAGTCACATCAGTCAACCAACTATGGCTTGAGATCACAGTGCAGCACTGTGACAACTACCTTACAAATAATAAAGAATACCCTTTTGACCACAGATAACGATCATCCCTATCTCCTGATATTGCTGGACTTCTTAGCCACCTTTGACACCACCAATCATCACACCATCATCCACATTCCTACCTCTTACATGTGATTCACTGAAAATATCCTTTATTAGTTAGCCACATTTCTATCCCGCTGACACCAGCTCATTCACATGGATACTTACTGCCAGGACTCAGAAGAACCCTATCTCTTGTGGGAAGCCCCAGGGTTCCATCGTTTCCCCCGTCTTCAACCACCACATTGAACCCCATGGCCCTCTTCTCACGAAAATAGCATACAAATTCCCCAGTGTTCCAATGACACACAACTCCACTTAAACGTCTCCTCTGCTCCAGATATCAAATGTTTCAAAAACAAACTCATCCACACTTGGAAATCCACTATTTGCCAATGTCACACTCAACATCTAGTACAAATCTGTCTCAACAACATTAACCTGAATGGACACAAACCACAACTTTCATCCAATGCAACAGATTACAAAGAAAACCAAGATTGCCTAGTACTAGCTCTCTTTACTAAAGTAAGTGTAACTATTTGTTCCAGAAAACAAATTCAGAGCTGCCATTCAGACCCTTATTTTCTCTCATCTAGATACACAATGGCCCTACTTAAAGACGTCCTTCACACCAAAACATGCCTCGTCAAGGGTTGCAAAAAAAAAAGCAGCTTAACCCTTTTCCTCATGGAACTCTACTGGCTCCCCTGTCATCCTGTAGCATATTTAAAACTAGATGCATCATTTGCAAAGCCATAACGAATGACACCCCTACATATATGGCTGGCAAGCGCAGAATCTCATGGCCAGGACACTATTAGGCTAGATGCAAAAAAGAAAAAAAACACAAAGCTATTGGCCTTGTGCATCAATGCTCCCAGGATCTAGAATGACACTCCTGAATCAACCAGGAAAGCCCAAAGCTTGCTCTAGTTTAACAAAGAAAAGAAAACACATTTATTTAAACAATGCTAAATCAAAAGAAAGTAACAAACCACTTCGATTCTCAAAATCCAACTACCACTTGAATCACTTGTTTATTGTGAAAAACAATGTACATGAGAAGGCTTTGTGTGCATTGGAGGCAGTGTCTTTCTGCTTAGCCTGGCAGGTCCCACTGGGGACACAGATATTCAGCATTCTCCCTTCTTTGGTTTACACTTATCCAAGAAGAATCAACAAGGAATTTTTAATAAACCTTGGGTGATACCACTATTCAGACCCCTCTTCCTCTATATGGCTTACACTTGCCCACAAGGAAGCAATAAGAAATTTCTAAACCCTAATGAAGTCACTTGTCGGGAGGAAAAACGTGGGCTGGGCTGCCATTTGATGTTGTGAAGAATAAAGAAAATCTTTTTTGGAATATCATAACATGGTTCCTGCATTATATTAGATCTACAGGAAGAATTCATATGTTTGAATAATCTAGATTAATATCTGATTAAGTGAACTTTAAGTAAAAAGCAATCCCAGTAGTATATTATTTTTCACTTTTGTTTATAGTTTTGGAGCAGTAGGACAATTTGAAGGTTGAATCCTATTGCATACATATTAAAAATATAAAACGCCTGTGCGGTCAGTTTGAGCCAATACTGCTCTTTTTTTAATTACTTGGTTATTGTATCTTTGTCTTTGACTCTGTACAGTGCACAGATGCCTTTTGGCTACATTTATGTTGTACAAATACCACATACTTGCATATAAACATACAATTTTCATTGTTTTACATGCTAGTCTGAGCACACTTCAAAGTTCCCTTGCGCCCTTGGCACAAATGGCCTTAACATATCGAAACTTAAAGTTTATAAAAGTTGCTCTGCTAGGTGGTTTCTCAGGTGAATCTAAATATAGTAATCAGGCGTCAAATGTGTAGGTATGATAATAATGCTTCTATGATGAATTGTTATCCAGGGAAAAACAGTATGCCATTCTGGAATAGTCCTAAAACGCGAGTCTAGTTTTGAATCTATGTACCATGGTTGTAGGGTCTTTAAAATACACCTTAAATTCTGCAATTACAACCAAAGCATACCAAAGGTACAGTATTCCAAATCATTATTAACAGATTGAGTCTTGTATTAAAGAATAATGTATTTAATGATAAAGAGTTAGCTCTTAAGATGAAAAAATACCACCTCCTTAACAGGACCATAGCTGTGTGGCCCTACAGACACTCAAAGTATTTGTCCATATATTAGCAACCAATTTGTCAATAGAGATAGCCAGATGAGGAAGCAAAATGGGCACATCATTACAAAGAATTGGTGCTGTCTTAATATTTTCTATGAATGAAATTAAATGAAATAAGACCCAAAGAATTCGTAAAACCACACAAAAACATTACTCGCTATCAAAGCAGCCTTTTATTTGTAACTTTATTTTATTTTTTAACTTAATTGTATTGGTTTTAGATGTTGCATGTACATTTAACATACTTCATGTTAGAATTCACATCTGCAGTCCTCAATAAAAAGAAATGGGAAATGACGGTAAGACATATGCTTTCCTCCTAACTCTTGGTTCCTTTAACACTCGCATAAACATCCCATATTTCGAAGAATAAAAGTTCCAAAAAAGAAACAGTTAAAAGGTTCATGCCAAATGGTCCTTTATAGAACTCTCAACTGAGAAAGTGAGACACATGAAACAACCTCAGTAAAATGGAACATAAGGAAACGAATAACAGAACGCTTAAAGCTTCTAAAAAAAGAATAATTGTCAAAGTGAACTATCTCCATCAGGCTACAACCATCCTTGCACACATATTAGGGGGTTTGTAAATCCCCACATGCAATCGAGGCCTCATCTGATCACTGTGCGACTTATTGAACTCCAATAGGCTCAGAAATCATTTTTGAAATCAGAATTACCTTACATCCCCTTTTGTCACCCTCTCAACAGTACCAATGTCATTTAAATTGCCCTTCAACCTTTAGCTCCCACCATGGTGCCATAGAACGATGCCTGTACCAATATAGGCTATAAATAGAAGAGAAAAACATGTTGGATCTGTGACCCTAGCACTGCCAGCGTGTTTGAGATCAGCTTGTCTAGACCAACCTGCGCATGCATCAGGTGTCTATACCATGGATATGTCCATCTCTACAGACCAGCATGGCTTTGGTGGTTGTGTCCTGGCATCAAACCATGACTCTCCAGACTCTCTTTCCCATGCTAATCCAGGAACCAATTTAATGTGCTTCTTTTGAACTTACATGATCAATGGGTCCCTGGGCTAGCAACATGGGTGCGTGTCAAGTCAACAAAATGTCTTGGGCCTCGGAAGTGACATCACACACTCTTTGAATATTATTTAACATCATAGTGCTGATCCTCTTACCAAAAAAACCCTACTTCCTGATAAGGGGATCGAGAAAGTTCAAGGAATGGACATTGCACAATTAAAAATGGCTCTTAAAGATATGCTTAGTTTCTGTATCCACCACTTCAATCAGGGCCCCCAAGACCGAGGATAGTAGGGGATCCCAAAGGGAGAGCTAAGGTTGCATCTGGTGTCGCTGGCTGCCCCAATTTGACATTCACACTCTTGATATCAAAAATTGAAAAGGGAGACTTTCAGAAGTGAATGAAACAAGTTGAAAACCTAGCTCTCACCTCCTGTGGCACTTACAAAGCCCACACTTTTTTTTCTACAGAGTACGTTTCATATAGCAAGAAATTGAATCGAAGGTATCGGTTATCAGAGCGCTTTACAGAGCACCAGTTGCGTTACATGAGGACACATTCCTTTTGTTAGGCACGGGGAGATTAGGTGATTTGCCCAGACTCACAGGATAATCAGAGTCATTGCCGATACTCGAACCCGGTTTCCCAGATACGAGGTCGACCGCCCTAGCCGTCAGGCCAACTCCTCTCCCCTTCATTCCATAAGAGGTCACAGAATATCTAAATTCCCAGCTTAGTCCTTGTCATGCTGCCAAGGAGAACACACAACAGCTCCTTTTTGCTATGGTAGTTGTAGCTTTGACAGTAGTTCAAGAGATCACCCAGAGGATCGGGTTGACAATGATTCTTGTTTTAAGGTAACGTTTTACCTACATTTGTAGATGATGCAGGGATCTGAATGTATCTAAAACAGGTGAGAAAAAGGGAGCTTTGCCTCTGATCCTTCCTACCAGCAAAAACAGAATTATTCATCTTCCTGTGAGAAGATGTTCTCAAAGAGGCAGCAATGTTCTAGCGATAGCAGGTTCAGTGTCTCAAAAAAGGCAGTAATATTTCCCTGTAGCCAGCACAGAGGTTTCCTGTTTTAAGCCTTTATGGTCCTAAGATCTCTACACTTCCCTTTCCAAGTGAAACTGAGGAGCCACGCCTTCTAAAACTCTTTAAATAAATGAAAGGCAGTCTATTGAACCCTCACAGATCATTATTCACTTGAACAAAGTGTGGAGCCATAACAATTTAGCTCAGCAATTGTAATTCCCATCCTTTAAAAAACTGAACAGACCGTACTAACATGAAAATATATTAGCTCTGATCTCTCTCACCTGCAGTGGCCACATTACTGTAAGCCCATGTAACCAAAGAATTTAGAGCCTAATTTAGAGTTTGGCAGAAGATTACTCCATCACAAATCGGATGCATTGCACTTTTAAAAAGGCAGATGAGATATCTGTCATGTTTGTGATGGAATAACCCATCCCAAAACTCAGGATCAGGCCCTAAGCAATCACCTGTAAGTTACCGATGCACTTGGTTGCGCCCACGGTGTCTTACATGCTGCGCACAGTTCTGAATCAGTATTACTTTAATTACTTTATGACCTCAGACTTGAAACAGAGAAACAGAGGATCCATCCACTGATATTTCTTGATTCACCTGCCATATTATTATACTGTAGACTACATCATCCTATATAATTGACTGGGAACAACTGGCATCAGCAATATACCTTTAACCTGGTTTATGTCCTTCATAAAAGTGTGCACTCAATCTGTAAGAATGCCCCATACCACACACCAGAACTACCTCCTAAATATTGAATGTCCTAATATTACATCTCAATTATGAACAATATAATCCTAAATTAAGATTGTACAACATCAATAATAATACATTAATAAGATGAAACAAATAGCATACTTTACAATACAACCGTTGGGCCGAGCAAACTTCATAAAATCGATATTATCGCCTGATATTGATAATGATCAAAAATGGAAGGGCTGGCTATTGGACTGGATATTATTGTTAACTTCGATTCCTAACTTCACTTCAAGCAAATCAAAAATTGTGGAGAAGTATAGGAATGATTGCCAACAACATCAATAAATAAACTACGTAATTACAAGTGCAAAAATATACCACCAGAAAGAACTCAGAGCCCTTTTAAAATACGCTTCTTCCAATGAACATTATAACCTGTTTAAATGTACAAAGCTTCAATACAAAGAAAAAATAAAGGAAATAAAGTAAAATCACCATGATGAAGCCTGGACTAAACCCATTGAGACTGTTAAATCAAATAACACTTTAGGGCCTGATGTAGATCTTGGTGGATCAGGTCCCTCTGTCACATTTTCAACGGTCATTCCACCCGCCTACTTGGTTGTCCGCCCGTTATATTTATATGTTGGCTGGCCCATAGTCGAAAGACCAAGAGAGTCCCGCTAACTCCTCTTGGTAAGCATGCTTAAAGGATCTGCTTGCAAGCGGTCCAATTTGCTTCGATCTGACACTGCCATACTCTAAAACATTACTTAGTTTGATCGAAGATGTTGTCATTAGTTTGATTAAAAAACTGTAATTTTTCAAGAGCAGTCAGTCTAAATGGAATACCAATTGATATACTAAAACAGAATCCTACCCTGTGGAGCTTTCTATTATTTTAGTTTTTTTAACGTAATACAATCTGCGGCAATTCCTTCATCATAGAACCCCTCTATTATGCATACTATTTTTAAAAAAGTTCTAAAAACCGGCAAAACGATTGGCCCATAGCAGTCCTAGGTTTTGAAGGTAAGCTATTTGCAAAATATCTACTAAATAGTTTAATGAACTGGAGAAGCTTGGATCTCTCTTAGATTAAGATGCTTTGCACCATTCTGCCATTTAATGGTTGGGTCCGCAAAAGTCTTGTTTAGTTCAAACTTTTTCTTGGTTAGTAACTGGGGTCTACGTAGGCAGATAACCTTCTTAGATTGCGACAGTAAGGTATTAGCAAAAAATCTACTGAACAATACCTTAATAATCTGGGTGGATGAAAAGTACCCGCTACAGCTAAATCAAGCAGGATTCCGAGCAAGTTGTTCCACTGTCAATAACATCGCAGCTCTGGTACTTTTAGCAAATAAGGCAGCCAGTAAAAACTATGGCCCATATGTTTGTTGCATCCATTATAGTACAGCCTTTGACAAAATAAATTGTGAGTGTCTCTGGAACAAGCTATTAAGGTGGGGAATAGGTCCTTCATGGCTACACTTCATAATCAAACTGCGATGATACCTGATTGCAAATGAAATTAACCTCGAAAGGATCTCAACATCAGTTATCCAAGTTTAATGAATACAATTTAATTAATGGGCTATCAGTTAATCATACAAAAGCAAAGTATGTAAAACGTCAGCTTGGAAACTTGGTGTTGTGACACTAGAACATGTTGGACGAAAAAGGACATATTTGAGACTTAGCTTAGATTACGGTACATGCCACTATATCAGCTTGAAGAAACAGGGAATCCTAGAAAAAGTGCAAGAGTGGATGCCGTTTTTGTGGCTATAAAGCTGAAACTCTCGACGGTATTGTCTGTTCCTGTCCAAAAGTGTTAGCCTTCAGAAAACGATGCTTACAGCCTCCAGTATAGAGGCAAGCATAAGGAGGTGATTAGTTACTGCTTTATGTTGAAATCTCAAGCTTTTATTAGTAAATTAATTACTTTTGCTCATTTTGTTTATATCTGAATGCAGCATTCCACATTATTAAGCTAATACTGCCAGTGCTTGTTAAATACGTTTTATTGTCGTAATCAAGGGCTGATAAAATATTACAGCGTGTTCTTGTGATTTTTATAAAAGATTGTTTTACTACGGATGTTATTTGTCAAATGAAATATGCATTGTAATCAATGTGATTCATACACTAAAACCTTTACCTACCTACGTACCGCTAGTGTCAGGCAATTTTGCACAAATACCAGTGGAATTTTGCACGGCCATTTGGCCCAGACGATTATTGAAAAAACGAATGTTGCACAACTGGCAAATGTAAACTTTATCGTGGTTATTCAAAACATGAACTTGTACGTAACAGAAAAATAGACTTCGTGCCTGTAGGCAGGCCGTGGCCACAAGCCCGGGCTAACAACTTATATGCATTTTGACAACCAGACATTTATCATCTGTGATCTTTGGAGAATAATGCAGTATCTTGTGGGTACATGAATTGCTTATTTACACATGTGCTTCCAGACTCAATTTGGTCTACAATTCCAGCAGTATAACTTAGTGAAATTCCTGCAACAAGCACGCGCATACAATGGTGAGAAACATAATCCTGCAAAACACATGGTTTGCTTTTGCTTAAATGCCCTCTTTTATTGTTAGTTTTTTTATTTCACGGTATTTGGACATGTACTAAGTCATATGTACAATTTCTTTGTAAGTCAAGAAGAAAGTGATACACGTTTCCCTCACAAATTATAGGCACGCTCAATGGTAGGGAGTCGCCTCAGATCCCTTGATTACTGTAGTCCGTGTGCTAAGCGATCTTAACACAAGATTGCCACAATGGGTTATATACATCTAACAATAAGAACTGATGCATGTTGTCAGTCATAGTTTTCTTGGACTGATTTTTTGCCATCAAATGATGCTGTTGGTAAAGTGAAGTCAGTGCTGTAGACTAACTTTGTGTCACAGAAGCCAAAGTCTCTCTAGACCAAAAATGACAGGTGTCAATCCAAACCTTTAGGAGCCACTAAAATGATACGTATACATTAGATACTAACTATATGAATAAAATAACTTGTTTTGCATTCATTTGCAGTTGGTTCAAAAGAACTGTCTCTTCTCTCCTTTTACTGCCAATCACCCCTCACCCCATATTTTATTCACCACCCTGCCACACTTTCTCACCCACTGACATTTACTCTCAAACCCCCTCTTTTTCAAAACTTTTGTTCTCTACTCTCGGCAGCCCGATCTTTACTCTAGCTCTTTGTAAAATCACAAGTAAATCTTGATTGGCCATTTATATATACACTAGCAGCCCGTCCCGACGTTGTCCGGGTATGAATTGCTGCCGGCCAATTGTCGCGCCCATTGGCCACGCCCCCAGAACACGAAATATTGCCCAATAAAAATGACCATAACAAATGCCTAAATCCTAATATGTGAGCGCCCTCCACAGAACTTCTGGTGGGAGGTGTGTCTAAAAGTGTATCTCGGTGCTGGCCATCAATGAGAGAGACCTGTGCATTTTTCAAATGTGCGGTGAAACAATATGAGTATGTTGCTGGAGATATGGCCCGCCGTGCCAGCAATGTACGTACCGGGGGAGGGATAGGCCCTTTCTTGCTATTTCCGTGGAGGCGGGCCTTGTTTCCGGATGTGCTTCGCGCGAGGCCTGTGCGCAACAGAAGTGGTAAATCTCCAGTGTGCACATCAGGCGTCACCGGATGATAAGGCGAGATTAGATTTCCTGCACAATGGCCCCTGTTTGCGCTCCTTCCGGCCCTTGGGAATAGCGCCATGCCTGACCTACATACAGTAAAGCAGGTGCACGGCACTGGGAGCGTGGGGCAAGCACACCCAGAGCTGGAATGTACGTTCGCTTTTTTTTTCTCGTAATGCCGCGCCCCGCACACGCGCACGCCCCCAGCACAGGATATGAGACATGGCATGAAGGGCGGAATGTTCCACACGCCCCCAGCGTTTGTCACGCCCACAGCACACGCCCACAGCACAACGCAGACACGCCCACAAGGGACTACTTTGCTGGCACGGTTCTTTTACCTTTTAAATGTATATGGTCGGCGTCTGCATAGCCTATGTCCTTCTGCTGCAACTGCCCTTTCCAACGCTGTATTGGGTGATGTGATTGGTGCTGTGGTTACTGAGATTACCCGCCTCAAAGGTTTGGGCTCTCTCTTTATTATATTACTAGCAGCCCGTCCCGACGTTGTCCGGGTAGGCTTTGCGAGGTGAAAGGTACTCACCAGCATTGCGCACCCCGGACACGGGCAGCTCCTTTCTCTCTCTTACCAATCACCCCTTTTTGCCCACTTCCCCTCAAACTACCTGGCCCTCTGTTCTGAGAGCCTCAGCTTCACCTGTCCTGGCCATCCAATTTGCCGTCAATCTGTTTGTTTACCTGACGGCTCTCAACAGAGAGGCAGTGTCCCCCCCGCTGTCCCCCCATCACACTCCCCTCCCCCATCATCTGTAGCGGGAGGCGCCCCAGGCACATACATACCTGCCATTCCTCCCACGGGGAAGTCAGGGTGGAGGGAGAGTCCTGAAAACAAATGTGGCTTGAACATTTAAGTATTCCGCTGATTAGTCTACAGACTTCCCCCTATTGCCGCCCGTCTGTGTACGTTAAGGCATGCAATGAGGTCGCGTCTGCATTCCTTATCTGTAACTGTGCGCGTGTTGACGCAGGCAAATGAGTACGTGTCCAATGAGGCGATTCTTCTTGTTATCCGGCCCCCTGTGAATGTGAAAGGATTGACACGGTTGGTAACAGTTGTTTATTGACGTCGATAAGAGAGCACACGCCACGCTCCCCAATTGTGATAAAGCGATGGTATGCTTCGTTTGTAATTGTGAGCACTGTGTTTAACGTGCGGCGCTTGGAATTGTAATCCTTTTTCGCGCACATTGACACCTTCATTAGGCGTCCAATGGGGCCCCCTGTGAATGTGAAAGGATTGATACGATTGTCAACACTCTATTTAACGTGCGGCGCTTCCAACCACTGTAGTAGTGTAGTTTGACGTCGATGACAGAGCACACGCCACGCTCCCCAATGACGGCCACGCCACGCCCACTTGTTGATGAAAGTTGTGGGCGAACTTGCGTTTGTACTTCGAATTTTGTTCATGATGCGATGGTGTGTTTAGGTTGTAATTGCCAGCACTCTGTTTAACGTGCTGCGCTTCCGCCCACTGTAGTGTAGTTTGAGGTCGATGAGAGAGCACACGCCACGCCCCCCAATGACGCCCACGCCACGCCCACCAACACGGCCACTGTCGTTTAGAACGCCCAGAAGGAACTACTTTACCCCATATGTTGTTTTACGTTTCTAATGTATATGGTGCCCAGATGTGTAGCCTATGTCCATCTGCATTCACTCCCCTTTCCAATGGTATATTGAGTGTTATGATTGGTGCTGTACTTCCAGAATTTACCCGCCTCAAAGGTTCACAGTTCTCTCTTTATAATAGTAGTATAGATTGTATGGATTACAAAAAACCGGGAGATTTTCAGAAGGCCGTTCTGGAACTTTGTGTTTTTCTTTTTTGTCCCCTATCCCCCTCAAAGCACTTAATAAAGAGCTCCACGCTGCCCATCCTTGTGACAGGGGTGGTATTTGTTCGTCATGGTCAGTTCAATGTATAAAGTGTCATCTGCTGCTTAGTTAAGTGCATCAGAGCAGTAAGAGAGGCCTGTATTGGAAACTTTCAGATCCAAATAGTTTTTGGAACCATAAGTACAGGGCTAAACTGACCTCTAGAGAATCTAGACAGGGTGGGTACCTCTGAATGGTGAGTAAGGCTGCACAGGATCAGTCGCAAGACACAGTTCCTTCATTTTTTACTACCTCATTTTAGATGCTTCCCTCATTCAGGGCGCTATTTCTTTCATGTCGTCATCGTTTATAAAATTCTGAAGGGCTGGGGGCATTTGGAGTGTGGTGGATGGGTGAATTCCACTAAACTCAGGTTCATTCACCCATTTAGAAACGGGGGAACCCCTTGGTTTCTTCTGACAAAGACTCATCGGGCTCCGCGGGTGGAAAATCGTGACCAGGTCATATGTCCACTTGCCCCTGATGCGACAGGACGACAGTGACTAGACTTCCCGTGGTGGGACTGCCATGGAGGAAAGAAGCTTATACATTACTGTCCATGATTTATATTTTCCAACATAAAGAAAGCTTCTTCTGTTGAAAATCACTATCTACTGGCTTTGTTATACTTGTTTAAAACACTCTCCTTTGTTTTTGTTGAAAGTTCTCTATAACTAAAATAAAAGGAGATGCTGCAGACTAAGAGTGCTCTTAAACTTTCAGTGTTTTGCACTCTGCTGTTGGTTCTTTACTTGAACAAGGCCGCCACCTCCAGAAACAGTGTTAAGAGGCTAGGTAAACAATCACTCACTTCTATGGCTCTGTTTGTCACTTATTCACGTCATCGTGTGTCTGACAGGTTAGTAACATCACACCAACACTTGTCTCAAAAGGACAAAACATTTCCTTTGAGTGCTGTTCCTGCCTGACCACCCAAGCTTTGTGGAGCTGAGATGTCATGTGGATAGGGGGTCTGCTTTAGAAGAAAGATCATTACTGATGTCAAATTTTAAACACTATATTTTAATGTTATTGAACAATACACGCTATTAACCATTCCCGTTATTCACCATAACCTTTAACAACGAATTATGTGTGTATCTGACTACGTTCCATTCAGTGCTAGAATCGTCCAGAAGCTGGCATGTACCACAAAAGTCACAGACCACCGAACTCACCACTTACCTTGGTGGATACCAGGGCAAATCCAAGTCTCATAACACACTTCTACGGCTCCATCAGTTAGTCCAACAACACATTACATAACTGTCTGGCTCCCACAGCCAATCTAAGACTCATAACAGGCATCTATGGATCCAACAGCTACACTAAGGACTCATCACATACCTCTGTGGATCCAACAGCTACACTAAGGACTCATCACAGCCCTCTCTGGATCCAATTGCTAGTCCATGGACACAATACATAACTGGGAATCCAAGAGCTACTCTTAGGAGTCATCACATACCTTTGTGGATTGCTCAGTTGATTTCACAGCTAGTTTTAGAATTCCTCTCATACCTCTGTGGATTCAAAAGATACTTTAAGACTCATCTCGAACCTCTGTAGATTGAACAGCAACTCTAAGGACTCGTTGCATACGTCTGTGGATTCCAACATCTAAGGACTTATCAGATATCCCTGTGCAACCGAACAACATTTGAGGTACTCATCATATACCTCTGTGGAACCAACAGCTAGTCCAAGTGCACATTACATAACTCAGTTGCTCCCAAAGCTACTCTAAGGAATCATCGCAGAACTTTGTAAATCCAAGTATCACTTGAGGGACTCATCACATATTTTTGTGGAACCTACTGCTACTATACAGACTAATGTCATGCCTCAGTGGTTGCCATAGCTATTCTAAGGACTCTCCACTTACCTCTGTGGATCCAGTGAAGGCCACTTTGTCAATGTCTGGATGGCTGGAGATGGCAGCTCCGGCCGTATGACCATATCCTGGGACGATGTTCACCACACCAGGGGGAAAGCCTGCCTGAACACATAAATAAGAGTTAGGATGGGGAGCAGGGTAACAATGGCCAATAATCAAATGGAGATTGGAACAATGCAGCAATCTGAATCTAGTATATTCACAGATCCTGTAGCACTTTTCTCATCCCTTTTTCTTGGCTTTTTATAGCACCACTTAGCACTTGCCTTCACACAGCCTGAATGGGAGTTGCTCCATGATCTGGATATTCTTGGGACCAAATATTTCCCAGCTCCCCAAGGCCAACAAAATGCTTAAAATGTTTAGACACATTCAGCTGTGATGAAGCACATTCTTGGCACGTTGTCATGTGTCACACGGGTTCTTCGAGTCCCAAGCCCCAGGGTGGTGAATTACTCTGCCAATTGTTTCAACAAAACTGGCACTTCAAGCAAAAAACAGAATGTATGACGCACTTGAATAACTATTTTGGAAAGAACCGCAAAGACTTTAGCTGATCGGTGCTGCACTGACAAGGAGTTAGTAACTTCCCATATTTGCCCATAAGTCCTATGTCATCTCCTAGGTCGGCTGTACTGATGCACAACTTTAATAATCCATCTGTGCAGTTGGAAGGAGGTCGACAAGCCAGACAGGCGGCTAGTGCATGGTTCATTATCAACACAACCTGCACTATGGGAAATCTTCATATTAAAAGAGTGAAAGGATCAATCCAACCTTAGAACAGGGCCATTGGGCCATCTCAGGTCTTCCTCAGCACCCACAAAGGTGACGATGGAGGTACTTCTATTTTTGTGCAGTGGTGCCAACCTCTCTCTAGGTCATAGAACGGTTTCAGGTGGACTAGCACAATTCGTATCAACTTTTGGATACAGGATTACTTGTGCAGCAAAAACAATAGATTGACATGGTGAAGTCAGTCTTAACACCACAACATTTTCTCTGTGTCATTCAGTCCCAATGATTTTTAGCTCATCTGTGTCATTACAGGGGACAGCCAACTATGTTCAGATCATTCTTAGCCACACGGAGAAGTCTAAACCAAGCTGCCATGGCCTGTCCCCTCTGATCGGGCACACAAGTAACACTAGGAGATTTTGTTGCCTTGGGAATTTAAATTAGATCTGGACACATCCTTTTGTGACAGGGCAATGACTTCATCATAGGTGGGTTCAGCATGGTTTCTGTAACATTACAAACAACTTCAAAAGCAATGGAATGGAAGACTATGCAGAGAAATCCCTTGGGATTCAGAATGATTCAAGTCTTTCTATTGATCCCATGTCTACACTTCACTTGATTATTTGTGCCTCTTTATCCTAAAATGCTGCGGTGAAATGCATGTAACTAATGTGTGGTATTTATACAAAATTGACTCGCACAATTGTCTTTTGTGTTTTTTTAAGCCAATGTACACTTATCACCTTGAATCATGATTTTAGAAATGGTGTCCAGCATACATCAGCAATCATACCAAATATTGGAAAAGGCTGGTACATATGATACACAGAAAATAAAATGTTCTTTTAGAACACATATCAGCCACTGTTTTTCTTAGTGTATTCCATGCCTTACCTCCTTGATCAGTGATCCAAGATATAGGGACGTTAGTGGTGTCTGCTCTGCGGGTTTAATTACGATGGTGTTCCCACAACACAGTGCCGGCGCCACCTTCCAGATGAGCATAAGTAATGGGAAGTTCCACTGAAACGAATAGAAATTCAGTCACCTGATTGGCTACATTTATTTAGCTTGATTTTGTTATTTACCTTATTTGCACTCTTAGCCCGTTCCATCTCTACTAACAGATGCAATGTCTGAACACAGGCAACTAAAGCGAGGGTGGACTAAAGGGTTGTTATTCACAAATTGAACTGAAGACTTTCCCCATACGCTGTCAACGATGGGTTTTGGCCGATGCATAAGAGCTAAACAAGATGGCCACATGGCAAGAGCCAATGGCCAGCAACACTTACACTGTTGTTGTGCCTACAATTGACTAATAGAGATAAGGAAACAGGTGATACCTACCACTGTTCAATGAGAAGAGCTGACCTACTTTATACCTGTACATTACCATGGGTGAGTTTTGGGATCAGTGTTGCATGAGACGTGGAGACCTACACGTTACTATGGATGGACATTGTGCTGCTGAGCACATGCCTCTTGATACTGATAAAGACGAGTATTGCATATATTGCGTTCTGCTAGCTATGCAACAGGGGGCCCTGGCGGAGTTGTACATTATTTTCAATAGTTTTTCTTTGTCAGGTTACTGAACATCAGATCACTTTGTCTTTAAGAATAGTTTATGATACAGTCAGATTCCATGCTGTCTCCACATCAGTTGTCGATAAAAAACCCCAGCCCCTGTCTTATAACTTTCTTTACTTTCCTTTTTTCCAAGAACGTCAGGAGTGAACCGGAAGTGAATGGATAGAGCCGTAGGCGGAGTTATTTACTTTCACTACTTAAGTCCACAAAATGTGCTGATACTGGGTTTCTTCCCACCGAGATGTGATTGCTCTAGATGGCAAAACATTGTAGTATGATGCAACTATCATAGTCCCGCTGGTATCTTTCTTTTGTTCTTGAGAGCAAGATCAGAACCCTTCAGGGATGTAAATGTTGAAAATGTAATGTTCTCATCATAGTGGCATACATGCCAACCCTCCCGATTCAGATGGGAGACCACAGATTTCAAGGCTAGTCTCCCGCCTTCTGATTGCTTCGTGAGCTTTTGCAGAGAGGGACTGGTTTTGTGTGACTCATAGTGCCCACACCGTCATTCGCTCCTCCTGCCATAATACATTTGCCCATATAATGATAACACCAGACACATTGTATTATGGGTAAAGAACTGCTGCAGGTTTATTTGCATACAACAAAAGTATGACGTATAGTGGGTTATCTTACGGACGATCCAGGGCAGGTAGCCCCTCGCTGCCCGCCTGCCTTATGAGCCAGCCAGCACGGTGGGTCGGCGCCCGTACAGTGCAACCTTTGCTGATCCCCTTCCAGATCACGTGATCATGTCTTACGCTCCCGCCCCTTTCAGGGCGGAGTGTGGTTTGGCACACCCCGGATTGGCCAGGCCCCCCAACCGCCCGAAGGACTAACGGGGTGCCGTCGCGGTTTTCCCGGAACCTCCCTGCGGCTCCAGGTCTTTGGCTCAGGCACCCTTACTGTGCCGGGCAGAGGTACCCTTACTGTACCGGTCTGCCGCAGAGGTACCCTTACTGTACCCGTCTGCCTCCAGATCGCCCTGTAACTCCCCCTGCAACACAAAAAAGAAACATTACAACATCCAACCTGCATGCTGCCTGCCTCGCTGCTGGGTACGCGGATAGGGTGGGTGCAGCGCGTCGATCAGGACAGCAGGCTAGTGAAAGAGGATGATCCCGGGGGCGGCCGTGACCAAAATACCCTGGCCGCCCCCCAAGCGAATGCCCTCCCCTGGGCGCACAGGTGTACCCGCCCAGGGAAGGGGCTAGCGAGCCCACTGGGACTCGCTCTTCCGCCGAAGGGGGGGGGAGAAGCTCTGCCTAATGGGCACTAAAAGGCTGCCCGCTGATGTCCCCCTGCGGGGGATGCGGGCAGCGGCAGAGTATACACTGCCAGTAAACTGCTCCTGCAGACTAGTGCACAACATTTTTGCCACGCTCTCTCTGCCTTCTGTTGTGCTTTATCTGTGCTTCTGACAAGTCTGGGGAAAAAACGGATATTTACGTTCAATCCCGATCGACAATAATCCCGATTGATGCCTCAAAAGAAGGTAATGGGAGAAGTACATTATCCCGATTATTTTAAACAATCCCTCACTTTCGTCTTCTAAAATGTTTGCATGTATGTAGTGGATACTTGGTGTTTTGGGGGCTTATTACGAGTCTGGCAGTCCACGGACCACCAGACTCATGGGAGTGCAGTGTTGAAGATCTTCAGACTTCCCTATTGGGTCCAAGGTGGTTGGGTCACTCTGGGACTACCACAACTGCATGGGATCAGAGATCCCTGGTGATGGCCCGGTAGTCTTGAAGCCGCAATATGCTTTGCGGTGCCTCTGTGGCCCTGCCAAGCATATTACGAGTTTCCTTACCGCCACACTTCTCATGACGGTGCTACTCTCACGAAAAGTATGGCGGTGAGGAAACAAAGGGGACATACAGGGCGCCCTGATGCCTCACATCATGTGGATGCACACAGGTGCGCACAACATGTGCCTCCCTGTGTGCATTCACAACAGGGATGCACGACCCCCACATTATTTTCAAATTAGGCCCTGGGTTGTTGGTGGTCCCCGGGGCTGGGTGAATCTGAGAGGACCCCCCCATCTAAAATCAAATATGCCCCAGAGAGGTGGTGGTCCCCAGGCAGCGGGGGAGGCCGCGCAGGCATCCCCCGCATATAATTGAAAGAAAGCCCCAGGGTGGTGGTGGTCCCTGGGGCAGTAGTAAGCACCTGCAGGGGGGCCCATCCGCTTCCCCTACTATATTTGCACCTGGCTCACCCGGGGGCCCATATTTAACAAAGCGCTGATGGCTGTGTTTTGTTTTTCTTGAAATTTCTGGAAGATTCTCTAATCTAGAGCGACTCCTGCTGAAAATTAAATCACAAAATACTTCTTTGGCCCTGGGGGGTCCCACAGCCGCCCCTCCACCCAAGAGGCCTAGGGGGTCATGTTGTTTCTACCTTGCCCCCTTTTCTTTAAAAAAAAAAGTGTTTTCTTCTGATTTGGTTCAACCAATTCAAAAAAAGGGTTGCCAACACTACCTGGTTTGAAGTGTTGGCCGCCAATCAGATCGCAGGTATGAGATTGGCTGGGGTCCCAGATCCACCTCGGCCTTAGTTGTATATCTTAAAAATCTTTAAATTGCTCAGCAACTACTAAATGGATTTACAGCATTTAACAAAAAGAGTGCTTTCTGAACCAAGAGCTATCTTTCTGCCAAATTTGGTGCCATTCCGTTCAGCTGTTCGGGCTGTAGACGTGTTTAAAGTTTCTTATGGAAATTAACATGGAGAAAAAGTGTTTTGTGGCCCCCCTTTTTCTCGGCCCCTGCTTGACGAATCACCTTGAAATTTTCAAGAAAGCAGCTGAAGTGACAAGTGTACTAGGTTGAAAATTTTGCAAGGATTCGTCAAACCACGCAAAAGTTATTGCAAATGAAAACATCCTATGGAAACTACATCCTAACTATAACTACCTACTGGCAACCATCAATAGGTTTGTATATATATATATATATATATATATATATATATATATATATATATATATATATATATATGTATATATATATATATATATATATATATATATATATATATATATATATATATATATATATATATATAGCACTTTGAAAATGGAATGGAAATCAGTATGTATATAGATGTTTTTATGAGTATACTATCATGTATTATTTCATCTATATTGCATAATTTGCACATATTTATTATTGTAAATATGGTAAATTGTCTATTGGTTGGATACGATTTTAATGCATTTTTGTCTTTTATTGTCAGAATGTTTAAATCCACCAAGAGTATTTTTTCAGTGTCCATTGTTTCAGTGCAAGAATGGTGGTTTGATTATCCCGCCTTCTATGTCTACTATAAGTACCCTCATCAGTGTTTGTTAACACATCATGTGATCAAGCCTGTGGACACAGGTGAAACGTGTCATGGCGGATATGCTGGGCGTTAAGATGCACGAATAAAGCACCTTTGTTTGGCACCAGATTGGGTTCAGCTCATCGTCATTTCAACCAGCAGCAAGTTGGTAGCGCTTGTGGCGTGTGGCGAGGATTTTTTCATTTTGATGCACCAAGGAGGCTTTTGGTGGTGCAAGCGAAACCCCTCCCCCTGTGTGGGCTCGGCGGCAGGAAGCAGTTGGTTCATACCCCGGAACTGATTTTACACGACTACGGCATGGAGTGAGCAGCCCAGAGACCCTGGATACTGAGGAGCCTGCTGCACGAAGGGAGTCGGCGCCACCCGAATCGGCAGATCGGACGGTGAACCGGTAGCCCTGTGAAGGTAGGGGAAAAGAGACATTCCAGCGGGGAGTGTGACTGGATGACAGCGCGAGTATTCATTGTTTGAGCGTAGCGTTTTGCCATCTAACACTGGTGTGGTGCTTGACAAATTGCCATAAGATACAGCAAAGATGTCCGTGGATGTGTTGCGGAACCGGGAGGAGGCAGCCAGCATGCTATTTGTGGATTCTCCGGCTGGAGGATCGGGCGTCTCAAGGCAGGTTACGAACGTAGGAACCAATCCAACCACAAGGGATCTCTTTAGAAAATTCGAAAAGTTGATGAAAAAAGAACAATCCAAGTGGTGAGAGAATAAATCCCTTTCCAGATACTTGCCAGTTGGTCATGTACTGAGAGGTCTGCGCATAAGCTTGGCTCCCAGTTACGAGACCCCGACCCAGATATGTTAACAGAATGGGCCGAAACCAATTTGGAGTCATTTAAAGTAAATTAATGGCTATCCTTGTCAAATATGCAGAAAGTGATCGCAGCAAATTACAAGCGGAAATTGAACAACTGGAGATAGAGATAGCCAGTATGGCGTCAAGTGAAGCAACGGTCAAAATGAGGGCTGACATGATGATAAGGCTGGGCAAAGACGAGGACGTATTTAAAAAACGGAAAGCGTATAAATTTGAACGAGACCGCATAGACTATCTTAACGGGCAAATTTTTACCTTTGCCAAGAGGTATGAGAATGTGAAAGCTCGAGCCAAGAAGACTCGCACAAACCATTCAATTCAATTCAATTCAATCTTGCTTTATTTCGATTTTGGTTGTAAATCATAAAAGCATACAAAAATAAACATACATATATACACAAAGATATACATTTAAATAATCATACATAAGTACAATGTAATATTAGTACAATATTTACAGGTTAAAATATAAATTGATTAACAACCAGGAGAATGAATACGTTTAAAAATGTGGCATTGCTTAGTGTAGTATTAGATTTAGAATTGACTGCTGTGCAATATACAGTCTAAATTCATGCGGTGTCTAACAAGACATTTAAGAAAGCTAACCACTATGAATACCGACTGTTCTCCCTGTAGCAGCTGTAAAAAAAGCAAAGCCGGGCGACATTGTCTAAAACCAGTGTGCCTTAAAAAAGGAATAAGCCATTTTTTCCTGAGTTTACGATAAAATTTGCAGAAAAGAATGGTATGCAAGGTAGATTGAGAGGAGGTATCATCACAAGGACAGGGCGTAAGCTCTTTGGCCCAATTATTTCTGGTAGGAAATGCAACCATTCTGTGGAAAAAGTTCTTCCTAAACCTTACCAGGAGGTAGCGCTCATAGCTCGTGGTGTTGTAGGTACGGTACGGCTGGATGGTGGGTACCGATTGTATCATCAGGCTGTGAATAACGGAAGGTTTAGTGACCTCGCTCATCAATCTTAAGTCCTCAAGATGAGCGAGACATTTCTTTTTTAGGACCTTCCTTGATACCTCAAGAATTAAGGAAGGGTTATGATAATATTGGTCCCATCCCAAATCATGAAAAAACCTTGCAATATACCGCAACCACCTAGAGTTATTGGCGTTATCCATGGTTAGGCAATCGGAAAGAATGGATTGAGTAAAGGTTGCTTTATCCGAAGACCAAATCCTACGCCATAATAACAAAGGTTCGATTTTGGCTAAGTCCATCACATACGCGAGACCCAGCTCAGTGTGACAAGCAAAAGTACCTGTACTACCAGGTACTGCGAGAAGGAACCTCAAAAAAGAATTTTCTACCCTCTGAATGCTGTCCATAGCCACAAACCCCCAAAGACCAGCCCCATACAAGGCCACAGATAGGCATTTACCTTTATAGATCATAATGATTTCACGGGGAGCTCTCTTTCCCAACTTCCTGGCAAAATTTACCAAGGTTGCTGTAGTTCTTAAGAAAAGCAGTTTGCGTGTTTCCACAGCTGGTTTCCAGGAGAGTTTATGATCTATTGTTATGCCCAAATAGGAGTATTTATGTGTAGTCGCTATTTTTTCCTTGTTAAGGTAGATACCCCTCATTTTATTTTTATGACCTGAACCTGCCCTCATAACAAAGGTTTTGCTGGTGTTTATTTTCAGGTCCAGACCTGCCATAAATGTGGAGTATCTATCCAGATTCTTTTGAAGTTCAAGGGGGGTACGAGCTAGTATGACAGTGTCAGCAGCTTAAAGGAGTGCTGGAATTGGACGATTGTTTACCATTGGGAGATCCTGACACCCCTTCAACATCTCTCTTTCCAGCCCATTCGTATATAATGTGAAGAGAAAGGGTGCCAGGACACACCCTTGCCTCACCCCTTTTTCTACTGGGAACTCCGCCGTCAGCTCTCCCCCCACCCCATAGCGGACTTTTACTGTGGCATTTGAGTAAAGTTCTCTCAGGAACTTTACTTCATTCGATGGTGCCCCCATGTCCATCAGTAATGACCAAAGTTTGGAGTGAGAGACACAATCGAATGCGGACGATAGATCCACATAGACCATGTACAGGTCTCCTCCTTTGATGGAAACATACTTATCAATCAGGAGTGAGAGGTTTAAGGCCTGTTCAATGGTGCCCAGGCCCTGGCAAAACCCGTACTAAAGGTCTGAAATGATTCTGCCATCGTCTGCCCAATCTTGCAATAGTTCTAAGATGACTCGACCAGCCACCTTGCCAAGGGAGTCTAAGAGAGAGATTGGCCGATAGCAGGTAACCGACCCCCGATCCCCTTTTTTAAAAATGGGAACTAGCACGGACCTCAACCAAGATTCCAATAAACCAACATTACAAGTTGCGTTTAGGACTCTAGTTAGTAGGGGGGTCCAGAGGTCCATTTGGGCTTTAAACAAATCAATGGGAACACCACCTGGACCCGGTACCTTCCCATTTTTACTGGCTTTCAGGGCCTGTGCAATTTGCTTCATTGTGAATTGTAAGTCAATAGGATAGGGGCTAACTGTGTCATCCCGATGGATGATATCCTTGGATTTTAGGTCCTGGGGGTTTGGAGGCTCCGGACTGAGAGAAAAAATCTTAGAAAAATGAAGGACCCAATCCTTCTCCTCTATTGCTACCTCTAACTTTGGGTGATTGGTATTATCTGTTAACAAGTATTTGCAATGCAATAGGTCTCGCAGCATTTAAGTTTGAGTTACTGGCATTGTAAATGACAATGCTTTGCATAATTTTTGTTTTTTGGTGCCCGTGTGTGCATGGCAGTGGTGGTGTCTGTGTGTGCATGCCAGTGGTGGTGTCTGTGTGTGCATGGCAGTGGTGGTGTCTGTGTGTGCATGCCAGTGGTGGTGTCCGTGTGTGCATGGGAGGGGTGGTGTCCGTGTGTGTATGGGAGGGGTGGTTTCTGTGTGTGTATGGCAAAGGTGGTGTCCGTGTGTGTGTATGGCAATGGTGGTGTCTGTGCGTGCATGGCAGTGGTGGTGTCTGTGCGTGCATGGCAGTGGTGGTGTCTGTGCGTGCATGGCAGTGGTGGTGCCTGTGCGTGCATGGCAGTGGTGGTGCCTGTGCGTGCATGGCAGTGGTGGTGTCCGTGTGTGCATTCCAAAGGTGGTGTCCGTGTGTGCATGGCAGTGGTGGTGTCTGTGTGTGTATGGGAGGGGTGGTTTCTGTGTGTGCATGGCAGTGATGGTGTCCGTGTGTGCATGGCAGTGGTGGTGTCTGTGCGTGCATGGCAGTGGTGGTGCCTGTGCGTGCATGGCAGTGGTGGTGTCTGTGCATGCATGGCAGTGGTGGTTTCCCTGTGTGCATGGCAGTGATGGTGTCCGTGTGTGCATGGCAGTGGTGGTGTCTGTGCGTGCATGGCAGTGGTGCTACGTATATAAGTGTGCTTGGGCTGTGGCCATAGATTAGACTAAGGGTGTGATCAGAGTGTGTGAGTGTTTTGTTTGAGGGGGCAAGTGTGCGTTTCTGGGAGTAGAAAGTGAAGTACGCAGTTGTATGTGTTTGTTAGTGTAAATGGGTGTAAATATTCAACGCACTTACATAGTAGCAATCTAGAACCCTCACACAACACAGCGGATGAGGGGAAAAATCTTGCAGATGCGCACCTGAGCCGACAGATTACGTGGGCGTATGTGAGGAAATGAGAATCGGTACTAATTTGTGTATCTTTGCTTCGGTATCACTAGTTTGATGCAATTCAGCTATGTGCAGTGTTCACAGAGGCAACTGGCGGTTGGAGAAGTGCGCAGTGGAGTAAATGTTGGCCACCGTCACTTTTTTAAAGAAATTATGCAGTGCATCGGATACCAATACATTTCCTTTACAAGACCACAACGAATTCAACACCCTCCCAATGACGCATCCCCCCACGTAGTGTGCCACTTGTTCTACCATTCGCATCAGTGCCCTTTGGTGGAGTATGAGCAAGGCCACTGAATTATGCAATTCTGTGACTGCTGTTTTTTTTAATTAATTATGGATTTAGCGCATTCACACCTAACCTATTATCTGTTGCATAATTTGCTGATTTTAACCCCAAAAAAGGTGTTCTATCTTGAACAGGTCAAAAGTTACCAAAGACGTTTTGCCTCGAAGTGAAAGGCCTTCTCAAGGGTTGACTGGCCACCTTTCAGTTGCTGGTTACTGTATTTGTTGTTAAACTGCCACTAGAGGGATGAACCCTTTGTGCAGAAAGTTAACATGTCTAACCACGAGAAACTAAAAGTATCACAACATGTGCTTAATTATGCCACATAATTGGCCTCTTGGCGCTGCGTAATTTAGTTCAACCCTGCCAGATAATGTGGGCATCCCTTGCTGCATAACTCCAGTGGTCGTGGGTACGTGGTGCAATGTAAAGGCTACAGGAGCATGCAAAACATCAGGAGCTACGGAAGACATACTGTAGTAGAGCGTAGAAGGAGCGAGTACTGGCTCTTGTGAACTGTCACTCTCGTGTGAGCAGGTGCTTCCACAGAAGCAGGGGCGTGCTCTTCCACAGCGCTTGAAGGCAGCTACATTTTCCAAAACATGTCTGACCGGGACTGGCAGATCCTTCTAATCACAGTCTTTGGGGGTGAGAGTTTGGGGGCCTTTGGGGGAGGGGGCTCTCCTCGCGCCGCAAGGCCTTGGCAGAACATTCGGGGAGCATGGTCCGCGGATGGCCCCAGGGCAGGCGGGCGTAAAGCGCTCACCCTGTCATGCAGAGCATATTTATTATATGTATAGTAGGTATAGTACTGCCATTTATTGCAGTGCTATACCTCTACTTGTACTTTGTACGCTTTTTTTAACCTGCACACATATCACTTTTACCTCCTGTAATGTAACGTTTGCTACCTCTTGTATTTTGTTTGCTCACAATTGCCACTTTTGCCTCATGTAACTTAACGTTTGCGTTTGTAATTTGCTCACTAGTAATTTTCTGTTCGTGTATCAATACTGTTCCTATTGTGAAGCGCTCTGACACCTTCGGGTAAAGTCCGCGCTATATAAAAAAGCATAAAATATTATTTTTTTTAAAAAGCATATGATTTTTTTGTGCATTCTGGAACACGTTCCGACCTGTAGAGCGGAAAAACAAAATTACAGGGACCAAAAAATACTTACTTTTACACACTGTAATGAGAAAGTAGGGTAAAGAGACAACGTGCAAAAATAAATGCACATCATGACTCGACGTGGGAGCTGCTCGGGTCAGACTTGAAACACCTCATCTGTGATATGAAAATAATGATATCAATATGGTAGCATGCCAGCCGCGGCCTCAGACCTCCGGCGCCGCCCAGGGAATTGCAGTGTAACCCGGGGCGAAGGTCGCCCTCTGTAATAAAATAATGCTGATAATAATCAAAAGAGATGCCACGGTCAGCTGGTGCTGTAAAGGCCCCCGGTGTCCCTGGCGGGCAGGAGCCGCGACTCGTGGCTTCGCAGAGGGGGCGTGGAGTTACTAGGGACCCCCACTGTTGCTCCGTGCGTGTGCCGCCGAGTGCCTCGCAGCTCCCGGCCGGAGCAGGTGCCGCCGTCCTTGAGTCTCTCTCACCGGGACCTCCTGTTTCTAGTGCTGTCCCCTCCGGCTTCTGGGGCGCGGGGGAGCCATATCCCCAGAACATCCGCGATCGGCGATCTGCACACTTCCAGCTTCAAGGAGCTATATCACCACAACCTCCAAAAGATTTTCAACCCCAGGGACTCTGCCCAACAGCCCCTTCCTGTCCATATTTCTGGTGTATGCCTCCAGCCTCCGATGAATCTCTTCAGCATTAGAAACCACACAATACAACTTCTTTAGGCATTCGCACCCGTCTGATAGGAGCGATACTCACCAGCTTCTAAGAGGTGTTCTGGGCGCTATACTCTCCAGCATTTGGGCGCTACATATGAGCACGGCGCTATGGACCTGGAGCCTTGGAGCGCAGGGGCTTCCCCGGAGATCCTTCTTTGTGGTCGTTTCACGCCGGTGCCGGGGCCCCCAGTCGAGTACGCCCTCACCCTGACCACCAGTGCGTTGTACGTCCAGCGCCTTCAGGGCACGCCAGGGGTCCTCGAGGAGCTAAGGCACTCAGACTGCACTCAGACTGCCTGGGAAGCTGGGCCTTTCGCCCCCCTCCAGCCGACCCTCTTGGCTACTACTTCACTGTCACCACCTACCCGCCCGTCGGGCGTCGGGGGAGGAGGCTGGAGCTATGCCGGACATTCCGTGCCGGGGGCTCTCCGGACCCAGAAGAGAACCGCCAGAGCGCCGAGGCGTGGGCTCGGAGGATCACGCAGCTTTCAATGCCCGACGTCCTCACGCATGGAGGTAAGTGAAATAACTTCAGGGCGCATGCGCTATCTCTACTATAGTGCCGAGAAACCTTGATGTACCCGACCTCATCGTCAAAACACAAAAGCTTAAAAAGCTTTGGAGGCTGAAATGATTCAAGCGCTGGTAGGCGTCAGACTGGGTCAGAAAATAAACTCAGCAAAAAGCGGATCCCGTTTGTGGTTTAGATGAAAAACAGCGAGAGATAGCCAGAGATCTATAGCAGCGGAGGAAAGCAGCGAAACCGAAACTTACCAGCTGCGCGCCCCTTGTAGTACAGATGCGGCGTCGGAGGAGGGGGCGGGGAGGGGTGCTGTGACGTCAGCCTCGTTCTCGGAGTCCATTGGCCCCGGCCGCCGGCCTCGGATCTTCCACGCGCTGGAAGGCGGACATGATTCACAGTGACACGGGGCTCTCCCTCGGGCGGAGCCCCGCGGAGAACACCGGACTGGCGGTAAGTGGGACGGGGCGGTGCGCTTGTGTGTGCGAGCGTGTGTGTGGCGGGGGAGCGTGTGTGTTTGTGCGCGTGAAGGGGTCTCTGTATGTCTGCGTGCGTGTATGTGCGCTCCTGTGTGTGCGCATGCGTGCAGGGGGAAGTGTGCCTGTGTATGTATGCGCTTCCCAGGAGACAGACATGGCGAGCGCGTTCGCGCGCGCGTGGCCTGCGCCGATCCTTTTGAGAGAAGCGCGCGGCCGGCGCTGTCTCCTGGGAAGCACGCTCGGTGACATAAGATCTCGGCGGAGACGCGCTTCCGCGCGTCTTTAGCCGAGACCTAAAAAGGGAGACTTGACCACTTGCCAGAAAGCAGCCAAATATTTATAGGTGCAACTTTCGTGCAGTTGGTCCCATAGTTGGTTTTTTAATTCTTTTTTCCTTGTTTTCAGTGCAGAGTTATATAGCTTCCTTAAATTTGTTACCTCTTGTGGGATCCTAACCGACTTCCTCAAAGCAGTTTTTAAATTGGAATAGGCAACCGTACAGTCGTGGTTAAACCAACCCTTTTTCTGTTTGGATTTATGTTTTAATTCAACCCACAAAAGCCTCATTAATCACTTTGATAATTATCTCAAAATTGGCAATGATTTCTAAGTCTGTTGCGTCTAAAGCAAGACATTTTATGAGGGAAGAGGAGGCCCTTGCTACCACTAACTTTGTTATTTCTATAGGTTCTACTTTCTCCCATTTCAACGCATATCCATTTAATCTATTTAAAGCCATGTTATTTTGTGCTAAGATGGAGCTAAAACCGCTCGATGGCTTGTGGGATAATGACATAGAAATACTAATAGGACAGTGATCACTTAGTGCAATTGTGTGTGCGGTAAACACTGCATCTGTTGTCCTTTCTCCATTTGAGACTAAAATGTAGTCTATTACTGTTTGATGTCCCCTCCCATGAAATGTAGGGGCAAGTGACAAGTCTACCTTGTTCAGGTTGTTTGCTAGAACTAAGTCTAGCTCAAACAGCGTTTCGTTGAGAAGGTTACCTAGGGTGGAATGCCTGAACTGTGTAATGGGATTTCCAAATTCATCTAGGATACCACAGATGTCGTTTCTGCCAAAAAGGCATGGTCCCAGATTGAAATCCCCCACCAGATAATTATCTCCTCCTTGATTACCTTCCTTGTTTGAGTTAGTAATATGGAGCGAATCGAGGAACCCACGCTCAATGCCTCATTGTCACGCAGATTATTATAAAAATTAACTATAATGAAGCTATCCCTGCTTTTGAGACGTAACCTAAGGATCTGAAAATTAGGATCTAGTGTTATGGGGACTACTTCCATTGTGTTAAGGAGGTTTGCAACATAGATTGTTAAACCTCCTTTTGCTCTGCCTGAGATGGATGGTTGGGCAGGTGAAAAATAAGTTTTGAAACCCTCCATATGTATCGCATCACATGACCAGGTCTCCTCTAGTGCTATAATGTCGAATTTAGGAAGAAAAACCGTCCATTCGTCATTAGTCACTTTGGAGCGTTGCCCTGCCACATTCCAGAATAAAACTGTAACACACGTTTTTTTCTCAACCCCTTTATGACCCTAATTATCTAGTGGCAGTCCAATACCGGGTTTAGAATTTAAGTCCTGTTCAGAGATAAAAGCTAAGCAAAGTTGATTCTGACCTGCGGACTTAGCCACGGGATCAATCACTATGTCCTGCGAGCTAGTTTGTTTTGAGTGTGGGACATGTGGGTTACCATTGGGTCGTGATTCTATGGTCATGGAAGAGACCTTTTGTGAACTGTCAACAGCAACATTCGCTGTGCCCCCAGAATGGAGTCAATCGACTCCCTCCATGCCCGATAAGGCCGCATATCGGTTATAAACGGGAATAGAACAATCAACCTGCTGTTGAAAAGGGAACCTAGAGCAGCCTTCCTGATTTTGAAATGGAGGCCTAAAGCAGTCGTTTTGGTTTCGAAATGGAGGCCCAGTGTGGTTGCTCTGAAATTGAAACAGGGGCCTAACGTTGGTTACTGGAGCCACTAGTCCTCTAGGATAAAAATAAGTCAAATCCTGTGTAGTCATTACGTTACTACCATTTTGGGGAAACCAGTTTACAATATGTCTAACTGCCATGTCATCTCTGAAATTTATTATTACAATGTCACCTTTTATATCCTTTGTTCTTTGTCCCAACCATGGAAGACGCCTGACATGTAGAATTTCGCCATTGATATATGGTGGTAATGGGCGATTCTGTCTGAGCCAAAATATAATTTTGTTTTTCAGTTGGTATTGAGCTTCTCTACTACCCTCCTCTAAAGGTGGCACTCCAGTAAGAACCACCACGTACAGAACTGCTTCCGGAGGGAGTTCTACTATATGCCTCTTAGATGCAGTTACCCTCGCAGGATTTTCGTGACCATTCAGTTTTGGAAGATTTGGTTTTGGGGCATTTCTTGAAGGATTACATTTTCCACCTACTTGAGCCTCCTTGTCTTTGTTTTTGGTATTTGACCCTGTTGTTTTGGGAGGGATTAATTCTGGCGGTTTTGTTTTAGCTAAGTTAAAGTCTTGTTTTTCTGAGGACCATTCCCCCTCTTTCTCCTTTTTTCCGGGGGGGGGGGGGGCCCTGGGCTTGAGGGGTTTTGGGAGTTTTCTTAGTTTTTTTGGACAGACTTTGCTTGTGGCATCGGAGTATCCGGCAGGACTTGTTTCTCCGGAATCAAATTACAAAAAGAGGCTGAGACATTTATAATCGAGTCATTAGTTTCAGCTAGATGAGGGGATCTATCCTGCAAAAGTAGTGGGATACTGTCACTGAAAGATACCTCACAGTCCTCCCTTTCACAATTTGTGCTCGGAACGGGTGAGATAGCTAGCTGTAACGGGCCCAGAGACGAACGTTTGTTCTTAATAAGTTCCACTGAACGTCGTCTCTCGGCCCGTCGCTCTGCAAGTGCAATTTCCCTGTCAGTTTCTGTGGTAACCCTGATGAGATAATTGTCGAGTGAACCTCGATTGACTCCTCCCGCCAATAGAAACTTGTCTTTGGGAAGAGACGACGTCATACTAATCACTAGTCACAATGGGGACTATGGGGACCTAGTTCAAGCACACTAAAAAACTAGATGTGGTCTCAAACAGCTCACCAAGTGCACATTTATAACAAAAGACAAAATAAAATACTTTAAGTGAGTCTGCTTGCTCGAAAGTTGAGGTAGGAATCCTTGTCGTATATAGAACGTCGCTGGAAAAGGGGGAGCCCAGCCCGGCCACCTCTGGCCTCCGAGGGCCTAAGAGGGCCCGCCCTTTGCCCGGGCTTCGCCCGGCGTCCCGCTCGCTCGAGGCGGGGCTTACGCTGATTTTATGCGCCTCCTGGCGCGGTTTGAGGAAGCGCGGGGCGCATGGGCTGGTGGGTATTGTGGTCCGCAGCCTGCTCTCCGCTCGGCGGCCGTGCCACAATGGTGGTAGAAAGCAGCGAGGCAGCGGGAGGCAGGGAGCTTGACCCCGGCGGCCACCCGGCGAAGACACAGAGTTCACAGGCGGCAGGTCAGTCCAAGAAAAGGGGTCAGCAAACAACAAACATTTCCCCACTCAGCAGGGGCTTACACTGATTTTATGCGCCTCCTGGCGCGGTTTGAGGAAGCGCGGGGCGCATGGGCTGGTGGGTATTGTGGTCCGCAGCCTGCTCTCCGCTCGGCGGCTGAGCCACAATGGTGGTAGAAAGCAGCGAGGCAGCGGGAGGCAGGGAGCTTGACCCCAGCGGCCACCCGGCAAAGACACAGAGTTCACAGGCGGCAGGTCAGTCCAAGAAAAAGGGTCAGCAAACAACAAACAGTTCCCCACTCAGCAGGGGCTTACGCTGATTTTATGCGCCTCCTGGAGCGGTTTGAGGAAGCGCGGGGCGCATGGGCTGGTGGGTATTGTGGTCCGCAGCCTGCTCTCCGCTCGGCGGCCGCGCCACAATGGTGGTAGAAAGCAGCGAGGCAGCGGGAGGCAGGGAGCTTGACCCCGGCGGCCACCCGGCAAAGACATAGAGTTCACAGGCGGCAGGTCAGTCCAAGAAAAAGGGTCAGCAACAACAAACCAAGCAGAAGATACCTCAGCCACAGTATCATCTACTGATGCAAGTTCAGCTGCGGAAAGTGATCCGGAGAATGAGTTGGCAGTAACGTCAGCAGTGGGTGTACAAAGCTGTCCCTGGCACAGGAAGTAAGCTGTTTGTGCCAGGACCGCAGAGACACTTTGAGACCACGTGTTCAAACAGGCGGACGAGCAGGCAACAAAGGGCAAATCACAAGCGCAGTGAAAGCCGCAAATGCCGCGAAAGAAAAATCAGACAACGAGAAAAGGCCGCAAAAGGGCCGCTGGAACAAGCAATCCCGCAATCAAATACAGGGACCACCCCAGCTCAATAATAAACCTCACTACTGTACAGCTCACGAAGAAGGATGAAACAATCCTAGACTTAGGTTTGTCTTATTGCCCACCATGCAATTTCAATTAGGTGGACACCAGAATGGAAGCATACAGATTTGTGAGAAAGCTCAAATTAAGAAATTTTTCTTGTACCAACGCAAAAGGAAAAAATGTATAGAGACACCCAGCAGTCCAACGTTATTGGAAGCAGGGGATCACACTGGTTTTGAAGAAATTTGGGCCTTGCAGGGAGAATCGGGGCTATCAACATCAGTTCCATTAGTAACTTCAAATGTGGATCAAGGAATTTGCAGTACCCCTTTCAAACCCAAATCTGTTTTTCAGCCTATCATGACCCACAATAACTTGGATGTTTATCAGGAACCTATCACCAAGGATCTGAAAAAATTGTATACAGCCACAAACAAGAAGCATGCCGCCATTAATAAAATGAATCAAAGTTATAACAACTTGATAAAAAATTAGATTCAAACAAAAATATAAGGCGGAAATATTGTATTGTGGCCGCGCCAAATGTACATAAGTGAGGCGGAGAAACAACTACAGGACCCCTTGTGTTACAAAAAGAGCAATTTGGCAGCAATAAAAACAGCTTGGCAAGATCAAAATTCCAAATTAGTAGCATGGAGAAGTAGAAATCTCATCTCCAAAGAGGAATTTGGTTTTCTCAAGAAAGAGCCCTCAGTGATACCATCATTCTACCTGATACCGAAAGTTCATAAAAGTGTGGACATGCCACCTGGACGTCCCATCATCTCCGCCATCAACAGCTCAACTGAGAATATTTCTGAGTATATTGATTACTTTTTGCAGGAGTCAAAGGCTTATGGTCATATGTGCAGGACTCCTCAGATTGTATCCGAAAACTAAATGATGTTGTCTGGAATTCAGAATGTTTGCTCATGACACTTGATGTGTCTTCTTTGTACACTTCTATAAAACACTGTGATGGGATAAAGGCAGTCAAGCACTATCTGAACAAATGTGCCATAAATATTTCATCACACAACAACATGCTTTTGTCCATGATCCAGGTCTGTTTAGAGCAAAATTATTTTTAGTTTAATAATCAAGTGTATCAGCAGATTAGGGGAGTGGCTATGGGGGCCTGCTTTTCCCCCAGCCTAGCATGCTTGCATATGGGATGGTGGGAGGAGCAGGTCCTCATGGGACAACATCTAGTCACTATGCAAAACCATGTTCCCCTCTAACTTAGATACATTGATGATCTATTTTTGATCTGGCAGGGCACCAGGGAAGAGGCACAACTATTTGTAGAGCAGCTAAACAACAATGATCTGAATTTACAATTCACCTCTGCAATAGACAATACATCTGTCTGCTTTCTGGATATAGAGGTGTATACAGCTGATGGAGGACTAGCTACTAGATTGCATAGAAAGTCGACAGCAGGCAATACTGTCTTGCATGCGGCAAGCCAGCACCCCCACCACCTGATACGCAGCATTCCTTTCGGGGAAATGTTGCGTATCAGGAGGATCTGTAGTACAGATCAGGAGTGCTTTAGGGCCCAAGAAGACGATAAGAAGCGGTTCCTAGCCAGAGGGTACTCGGAGGAGGTCCTCAATAGGGCAATGGACCGTTCCAGAGCTATCACCAGAACTCAGGCTCTAACACCTAGAGAATCTAGAGAGGGGTTGATTGAAGATGTCATCAGTGATGTCATCAGTGATGTCATTTGAGATGTCATCAGTGATGTCATCAGTGATGTCATCAGTGATGTCACTGACCATGTCATGAATGATGTAATATGTGACATCATCAGCAGTGGATTGCGGGTGCGCGAAATATAGTTAGTACAACTAACTATATAGGAGCAATTTCAATGGTTTTTTAAATGCTAATTCCTAACTATATAAGGCCTGAAACCTATGGTTTTTTAAGTGAATTTGCAAGGTTTTTAAAATGCTAATTCCTAACTATATAAGGCCTGAAACCTATGGTTTTTTAAGTGAATTTGCAAGGTTTTTTAAATGCTAATTCCTAACTATATAAGGCCTGAAACCTATGTTTTTTTCAGTGAATTTGCAAGGTTTTTTAAATGCTAATTCCTAACTATATCAGGCATGAAACCTATATATTTTTTTCAATAAATTTCAAAGGTTTTGTAAATGCTAATTCTATTAGCGGATAACGTTTATATATGTTATTATCCTTCTGGGACCACCTGAGCAGCCATCTTGTTTCTCAGGAGAAGTGAGGCACAAGAGAGCACAAAACAAGAGTGGAAAACGCGAAAAGGGGTCAGGGTAGAGACCCTCTGACCCCCTAGCCCTTCTCAGGGGGTCCCAGAAGGACCACCAAGTGCAATTTTATTTTTTTTTTGAATCGCGGGGTACGCGCACGGTACGCGAACGGTGGGCGTACCCCGCGATTTTTTTGATTTTTTTTTCTGCCCTTGGGGGTCCTTTTGGGACCCCCTGAGAAGGGCTAGAGGGTTGGGGGGTCTCTACCCTGCCCCCTTTTCGTGTTTTCCACTCTTGTTTTGGGCTCTCTTGTGCCTCAGTTCTCCTGAAAAACAAGATGGTGGCCAACACTTCCTGGTTTGGACAGTTTAGAATGTTGACAGTCGACTGCCAGCCAATCAGAAAATCGCTCGTGCATGTAAGGGTACGCGCACGTACGGTACGTGTACCGTACGCGTACGGTGCGCGTACGGTGAGCGCATACAGATATATAGTTTGCTCAAATTCAATTTTCTCAACAACTACTGGAGGGATTTTCACCAAATATAGAAAAGGCACCACTGCATACCTGTCCCTACCATTTTGCCAAGTTTGGTGTAATTCCGTTCAGCCGTTCAGGCTGTAGCCGTGTCTAAAGATCCCATAGAAAATGCCATTTGAAAAATTTCAAATTCAATTTTCTCAAGAACTACTGGAGGGATTCTCACCAAACATAGCAAAGGCACATCTGCATACCAGGCCCTACCATTTTGCCAAGCTTGGTGTAATTCTATTCAGCCGTTCGGGCTGTAGCCGTGTCTAAAGGTCCCTATGGAAATTAACAAGGGGAAAACACGTTTTGGGACCCCACTTTCGGCCCCCGCTTGACAAATCCCCCCGAAACTTTCAGGGAAGGAGCGGAGCGGAGCTGGCCAAAATTCTGGATAATTACACGCAGATTCCTCAATCGGCGCCAAAGTTATTCCCAATAGAATGTTGAGCGCATATAGATATATAATTTGCTCAAATTCAATTTTCTCAACAACTACTGGAGGGATTTTCACCAAATATAGAAAAGGCACTACTGCCTACCTGTCCCTACCATTTTGCCAAGTTTGGTGTAATTCCGTTCAGCCGTTCGGGCTGTAGCCGTGTCTAAAGGTCCCACAGAAAATGCCATTTTAAAAATTTCAAATTCAATTTTCTCAAAAACTACTGGAGGGATTTACACCAAACATACAAAAGGCACTGCTGCATACCAGTCCCTACCATTTTGCCAAATCTGGTGTAATTCCGTTCAGCCGTTCGAGCTGTAGCCGTGTCAGAATGTCCTTATGGAAATTAACATGGGGAAAACACGTTTTGGGACCCCCCTTTTTTCTCAGCCCCCGCTTGACGAATCCCCCTGAAACTTTCAGGGAAGGAGCGGAGTGGAGCGAGGCAAATTTAGGGAAAATTACAAACAGATCCCTCAATCGGCGCCAAAGTTATTCCCAATAGAATGTTCGAAATTTCCTATGGTAACTAGGTCCTAACTATATATACCTACTGGCGACCGCCAGTAGGTAATGTATATATATATATATAAATTCACAAACCCAAGTGTACATGAAATTACAGAAACGATACATCCTCATTCAGTACCGTCCTGCACCTCATATAATAGAGTGACTTCAATGAGTGAGTGCACCCAGAAGACCCTCGGCTGCCTGAGCACAGGTTACGATCATCACTTCAGGGCCCAGTCAGTCCTAACCATTAACAAGGAGGAGCCTCTCATAGGATATATGTCTTCACTTCCTCATACTGCCTGGTGACAGCAAATATCAGAGAACACCAAGAGCACGTCAAGTGAGCAGTAGAGCTTCTACTTACTGGAGTGATGGCCCCGCAGACACCAATTGGCTCATGCATGGTAAAGCAGACAAAACTGTTATCTACAAGAGAAAAAAAAACATGGACGACCAGTTGAGATAGTATTTCCTTTAATCATATGCAAAACAAGAACATGGTTGCATAAAACAGTGGTTCCAGTTACAGCCAACAGTTTGAATACACACAACCTATCCTAAGAATTATACTTCAATATTGAGGTCATGCTACCAAGAAGGGTTTGAAGATCCTGATCTGAAGCACGTTTACAGCACACAAAGAAAAGAACAGTACAAGAGCACACGTTCACAATAGAAGGGTGACTGTAAGCTGTGATCGTGTGATAGGAATATGGAATGGACTAAGGACATTACCATCACTGCACTGTGCAAAGGCACACTAAACATCTGCAACCACATGTGCAGAGAATGGTTAGGGCTGAGTCATAAGCCTTAAGGAGTCTACTCTCTAGTCAACAGAGACTTACTGCTTACACAGAAACAGGCACATGCATCGTATTTTGCGATCGCAAACGGTGCGAATCGCAAAAATCGGCCGTTTGCGATTGCAAAATCTGTTTTTGGAATGCATGAAGGGTAAAGGCCCTCGCAATTTGAGAATTCGCAAATATTTGCGAATTCTAAAATTGCGATTGCATTTAAGGAATCGCATTTTGCGATTCCTTAAATGCAATTGCATGAAACTTAAAAAAAAATTGCGATTTCGCATTTAGGGGGAGCAAATTACCATGAGGTTGAACCTCATGGTAATTTGCGAAAACTTTGAAAAATGCACTTTTGTTTCATCTTGTGCACACACATGCCCTTAGGAATGAATGGGGAGGTATTCCTTAATTATTCCTTAATTGCGAGTCGCAATTTGCGAGTCGCAATTAAGGAATATTAAGAAATCGCCATTTTTTCAGTAATTTCTTGATGCATTGCATTTTGCGATTCCTTAATTGCGATTTCTTATTTATCGCAATTAAGGAATCGCAAAAAGCAATATTGATGCATGTGCCTGAAAATGCTTTGTCACTATTCTACATGTTTCCTAAACTTGGAAGGGGAAGGTGCACATGTTCATTCTGTTAGTGATGGACAGGGGACCATATGTATGAAACCAACCATTGAAGGCTTGATTTCTCTTTGTGAGTCACAGAAAGAGATGTGCGTTTTAGTTCTGCATACTCTGCAGTCTCTGCAACAGATAGGAAACTCAGGGTAGACAATGTTGGCAGAGCGAATTTGTGAAATAACTATAGACAAAAACACTGCTCTAGATGTAGGCATGTCAAAAGGGGGGTATACTAAGTAATTTAACATAGAACTAGCTTGTCATGGGAACAGTGAGTGTACACACATAGGTAGATTGTATTGCTAACTGTGCTGTGGGCTAGGAGGTATGCCCCTATGATAGCAAAAGGCTGCATTTCTTCGTTCAATGCTTTAGGTAGAACTATATATCAGAGGCTTTGATTGTGAGCCCAATTTAGAGTTTGGCAGACAAAGTACTTTGTCACAAATGTGCCAGATTAATCTGCCTGTCCGATTAGGGGCCCTCAGAGGGACGACATTACACTGCTCACTGCTGCCCTATTTAGGGTGAATAGGGTGATGTTTTTTTCCTGCCCTTCAGGACCAGGAAAACCCTGGTGGTGCGGGACAGAAAAATAGAATAATGGCTCACACATACTGGTGGGATGGTGGTTCCTTTAAATGTACAGGCTAGTGGATATCTCTAAATTTGATGAACAGTAATCAGTGACGATGGAGGGGGTAATGGACTGTCTCCATCTGCCAAACCATAAACCAGGCCCTTTACTCATATGTTGTACAATTCCCTTCAATTAGCATTGGAGATCAAGCAGTTGGTTTAGTTACATCTTTATATCCTCACTTTCAAAACTTTCTGAAGTTTAAAAAACATATGGATGCAAATTTCATGCACAAACTATTTTAGCATGCAAATTCTCATAGTAAAAAAGCTTTTTAAGGAAAGCTCTTTTACAGACAGTTTTATGGGAAACATCACATGAATGTGAGGTTGTATAAAGTTCAAAATCTTAATATCTGTGTGAAGATGTGAATTTCACACAACTACTACGGCAGAATTAAAATTCAACACAGCCCTGTCTTGAGTCCTCTGATGAAGGATATATTTTGAACAGTCTCTGGATTAAGCTAGCATAGTGGTACAGTTTGTGCTACAAGTGTGGATGAAGTTGGCCAAGCTGATCCAGCTTGGGACTACCAAATGTAAGAGTAGGCTTGGAGAGCAAGCCATCCCTCATGCAATGGCTGCACTTGTACTTCTGGAAACGTGCCTCTGCCATATCCCTTCTAGGATTCAACAGGAAGCTGGATGGAGACTGTGGGACAAATGGAAACTCTGAGGATTGGCCACTATGGCTTAAAAGTAGGGGTGGGTGTTTCTCGTAAAATTTGCTGGAGAATATTTTCGTGAAATTACAGCATATTTACACTAGATTATGTGGAATTACGAGAGTAGTGAAACCCTGCATTTAGAGATATTTTCTAAGCTTAAACAGCACCCTTAGCACCCTCATGTCCAAAATGCAAGTGTACAATACGGTGGTGCACTTGCAGCAGCCCACCATGAAATGATGCTGTTCACCACACCAAGCCTCCCCGATCCCTATTTTGCCAGACTCACTATGCAGGACCTTGATGGGGGAGGTGCTGGCTGACAGTTGTAAGTAAGTGACAGTGATAGGCTTGTCACCGTTTTTGAAAAATGCCAATCATTTGTTCACCTTTGCTACGCTGGAAGGGCCAAGAATTGGTAGATGAAAAACGATTTGTACAAAATTCTTAGTATTCTTTTTTAACAGGGTAGTTATACTGCTATTTGCTTTCTTAATTATTTAGAATTCATTAAAATATGTATAGTGATTTCCTCACCTATTTACTGCTTTAGATTTATGTTTCACAAATGAAAGAATACGGGTTTTCAATGCTTTTTTCAATTTTTGTACAGCATGACACAATTTATTTTTTTATGTTATCATATTTGGATTTGTAGAGCGCTACTTGTCACCCAAAGGGTATCCAGTTTGCTGCAGCAGGTGTATAACTCGTGCTGGGGGTGAGTTAAAGAGCCAGATTTTCGGCCTCTTGCGGAATTCAAGAAGCGAGAAGGAGGCCCTGAGGAATAGCTTAGGTTCATCGGCAAAGGAAATGATGGAGATATTGTGAGATCTGATTACATCGGCGAGTAGTGTCACGTAAATGTTGAAAAGGGGAAAGCCGAGAGGTAATCCTTGAGGGTCTACGCGGATCAAGTACTTGGGCTCTGATGCATAGGGTGGAATTCTGATTCTCTGTGTAGCCCCTTTGAGGAAGTAGCATATTCATTAGATGCCTTTTTTGTGTAGTCTTATGATGAGACTGTAGTGTGACATGGTACCAAATGCATCGGCGAGGTTCAGCACTATGAGGGGAATATATGATAATACAACGCTTACCTGTACCACACATGGCTTTACCACGCGTATTTTACTACGCATGTGTCTTTACCACGCAGCATTTGAGCACGCAAGACTGTACTCCGCCATATTAACGTTACGATAACCAGCGTCAAAACACGTCTTTCAAAATAGAGATAGGACTTCTATTTTGACGTACACGCCACGTCATTGTTGAGGTTCTTTCCTTTCTCTCAATTTGCACTGAATAGCTTTTGTTTTTCTAAAGTTTTCTTTTTTTTTTATTCCGCTTTTTTTTTTAGGGGGGGAGACCCCCCCAACCCCCCCTTTTTATTGTCCCTTTCTCCTAATGATATACACGCAGGACGAAGCGAAGGAACGAAGACTGGAAGCAATGAAGCTTGCGTTGTAAAAACGTTCGTGGAATGCACCCGCGGTGAAAAGACGTTTGCGTGGTAAGTGACCCGTTGTAAACGTAACGCGTGGTAATGCGTTCGTGGTAAATGATGTTTCCCCTATGAGGGTGGCTGTTTCTCCTCAGTGCAGTAAGGTGTGGATTTCATCTGTGCAGGCGATGAGTGCTGTTTCCATGTTATGGTTGTTTCAAAAGCCGGATTGGGCATGGCCCAGAAGATTGTGGAGTTCAGTTTGGTTGGTACGTTGATGGTTGATTGTCTTCCCTATCACTTTTGCTGGGTGCAGTAGTAGGTAGATGGGGCAGACGTTGCTCTTCTCGTTAGGGTCTGCTGTAGTTTTCTTGAGGAAACCCATGACTGCAGCATGTTTCCAGCCCACAGAGAGGGTTGCGGAATCAAGGGAGGAGTTGATGATGTGAGTGAGAACTTGTTGATCAAAGGTCCTCCTAAGTTGTAAATACGATGTGCACAAGGGTCTGTGGGGCCAGATGGGTAAACAAATATATTAGGTGGCAACCCTAGATAGAGAGAAAAGTGGAGTCGCAAAGCCCAAAAACGTGTATGGAGTGACAGAGTGGCCTAGATCCTGTGCTCACTAAGCCTTTCTGGTTGAGATGGAGCTGTATAAAGCTTAGCTGGGCCTTTGCTTCTGGTTGATCTGGCTCTGTTCATTCAAGAATTAACAGGAGGAGGTATGGTCTGAAGGTACAGATGGATGCATGGCATTTGAAGGTTGGATGTTTATTAGCTCACCCAGGATTTGGAGCACACCTAGGGGTCCATTAGGATGGCGGACGGATCGCCACCGCCATGCAGGCGGTGGCGATCCGTCCGCCATCCCTGCCCGTCTGCCACCTTTCTTCCCCCCGCCATATTATGATGGCGGGGGGGACCGTGGCGGAGGGGAAGACCGTCCGTCGCTTTTCCGCCACGGTCAGCTTGCGACCGCTGTGGAAAAGGCCTGATATGGTGGCGGTGTCTATCAAACACCGCCAGCCATATTAGGATGGCCGGTGAGGAATGCCTTTCCGTGGCGGCAATGCCGCCATGGAAAGGCATACGGTCTTTGCTTTGGGGCCCGTTGCGGGCCCCCAGGGTGAAGAGGGTGTGGGGGGTGCACATGTGTGGCACCTATGGACCTTCAAAGTTGTCACCCCGCCTTGTGAGTCCAAGTCTTATCCTCTGGAGCTGGTTGTGTCTCAAGGCTCATCGTTGAGTCCGCCACTATTCAATCTTTATGTGAGACCGCTGGCGGCTGTCGTCAAGCAGTGGGGCATGACTATGGTCTCCTATGCTGACGACATGCAGCTAGCGGTCGTCCTAAGTGGGAACTCCGACCTTGACGCCCCCAGGTTCCGGGACGGACTCCTGGCAGCAGCTAGCTGGATGAGTGCCAACTGCCTCCAGCTGAATGCTAAAAAAACTGAGGTCATGATTGTGGGCAAGAGGACTGATCTCTGGGGTGATACATGGTGGCCCCCTGAACTGGGCGTGACTCCTATTCCAGTCTCAGAGGTTAAAAACCCGGGGGTATGGTTAGATCCTGCCCTCAGTTTTTGTGCCCACACCAAGAAAGTGGCGGCCACCTGCTTTGGCATCCTACGAGGACTGAGACCTATTTTGAGGTTCTTTGATGCCTCCACCAGGCAGCTGGTGATACAGGCATCCATATTATCTCGGCTTGATTATGCCAGTTCGCTCCTGTTAGGGGCCAACCAGGCCGAAATCGCCAGGATGCAACGTGTTCAGAACGCCGCAGCCAGAGCATTGGTAGGCTTACCGAGGTTCTGCTCTGTGGAAAATACCATCCGTTCTCTACACTGGCTGCCTATGGCACAGAGGATCCATTTCAAGACCTTGTGCCTAGCTTTTAAGATTCTTAAGCTGGCCTCTCCTCAGATCCTCGACAACCTTCTGGTGCCTTATGTGCCTACGCACTCTCTACGATCCTCGGGCCAAAATTTGGTCATGGTCCCTCGGTTAAGGTTGTGCAGGGCGGGAGGTCGATCTTTTCGAGTTCTGGCTGCTAAATTGTGGAACTCTCTCCCGTCCCACATTCGTGAACTTGATGAGCTCTTGAAGTTTAGGAGGGCGATAAAAACATACTTGTTCCCTCATCCAGCTTAGTCCTTTGTTCTGTGTGTGGTTGTCTTTGCTCTGCTGTGTTGTGTATGTGTACTCTGTCTGAAGCGCCGGGACGCCCCTTGGCTGGGGCAGCTGTGCGCTATAGAAGTGTTATTAACATAACATAACATAACATATGGTACCCCCCAGCATTTCAATGTACAACATGACAGGCACCGCGCGGTGCCTGCGCGGTGCCTGTCATGTTGTGCATTGAAATGTACAACGTGCACTTTTTGCATTGCGGCGGCCGGTGCTTCAAGCACCGTCCGCCGCAATGTAAAAAATGCGGGATGCACCCGCCACTGTGGCGGATGCACCCTAATTGGGGGCACGGTTCCTCCGCCCTTGTGGCGGACGGTACTGGCCCCCAACAGGATGGCGGATGGACTTTGTCCGTCCGCCATCCTAATGGACCTCTTGGTTCCTATACACACACAAAGAGGACAAAGAGGTGTAGGGCAGAAGTACGGAAATGCTGCTTTTTATGGTTGAAGCCTTGAGAAAGCTGTTATGTTCTGCTTACACATCTTCATTAGTCAGAAGTGAGGTAAGGATGCTTGAGACTCTTTTTGTCAATATTGGTTTTTACATCACTGTTCCAAGTGGCCGCAGTCACAGGCCGGCATGGCACTGCAAGGCATGTAACATACTTGGTGAGTGAAAAAGTGGCTAAACCAACGAGATTAATGCTACTGCTGAAACACCCCTCAAATTCTGCTGATAATTTGTTGGAGAGCAGTAGATCTGTTTTATTATAAGGGACTTAGGTATATGTGTAGATGACTGCTAGAAGGTATGCGAATAAGACACTGTGAATACGGGAAAGGTGTAAAGCAAAATTCAGTGGTGCTGATAAAAAAGATCACAGGCTAAAGGGAAAGAAAGAAGCGCAGAGTCAATGAAGAGAGGACAGAGAGATGATAATAAGAGAAAGCAAAGATAGTAGATGAAGCAAAAGACCAGAGGAGTAAGAAAAAGAGTAGCAGATTGACAAGAAAAAGAGTGGAAGAGTGTAAAAAAGAGCAGTGACGGGACAATAAACGGGCTCCAAAGAAAAATAACTGAAGCACTAGAAGGTGAAATTAGACATTTTAAGGTCAAGAATGAAGGAAAACAAGTGATCAGGGCCACTGGAATTATGCAATTGTGTTGCTGCGACGATTTTTCCCATAATTATACATTTGTCTCATTTGCCATATAAATGTTTCTACCTTAAAAGTTAATAAAAAACTCTGCAACAGATGTTGCCGTGCAGTAGAAGGCAGTCTGCAAACTTTGACTGATCACCTATCTGTAGCTTATGCTATATTTGGGTGTTAAACTCGTACTAAAGAGGTGTAACTAATGCCCAGACAGTGTTAATAAGTTTAAAAATGACAAAATAATGAAGTAATACTATCACAAAATGTGCCACGTAATGCTGCATAATATGCCTTTTTTGATGCATAATTTACTCAACTTTGCCTCATAATTTGCCCTTCTCTTGCCGCATAATTCCAGTGGCCCTGATCATGATACACAATTAAACATTAAAATGACTGCACTTTTTGAGAAAATGGACAGTATGTTTTCTCAACAAAGGTGGCAATCTCAGCACTGAGTACAAAGCAACAAAAAAATCTATACTTCTGTCTTGGACAGTAAGATCAGAGTTTACCCCCTTCTCACACTGCCTTTCTGTCTCAGTACACTCCGCCTCACATCTCTCCCTTATGCTAAATGTCCATTGTTATGTACTACTTTGTGCTGAGCTCAGAGACCATATACATCTTTCATCGTGGGTGGCCTCGGATTAAACTCAGAGCACAGGTCCTTCAGCCTCTGAGTCTTTTAACAATTTTCCCTCCCTGTAGGAAGTAATGCAGCAAGAAAGAACTCCAAAAAAAGGCAGATAAGGTAGAAACAGGTGAAACTAGGTTGCTGTGTATGTAATCAGAGATTTGGATTTTAATATACATGCTTAGTTAATAATGAATTATGTGGCATATTTTACTGTTAGTGAAAGTAAAGGGAACCAGCACTTCCAATCAGAACTCATTTTATATCTGGAAATTTCAGCTTGCCTACCCCTAACTGAGATGGATGCATTATGGGTAAGGATAAAATGCTGTGGTCACTTTGGTCAAGACGAATCTCCAAGTAGGATCTCTGTTGAACGCAGAATCAGGTATGCTTGTTTCTCTTTTTTTCCGGGAGTTTTTGCTAATCAATTTAGCTTGACATCTTCGTCCTCCTGCCTCTGACAGCCATCTCTTCCATATTAGGTACTTGTTTATCCAAGTGCGCTTCCCACATTTCACCAAAGTGAAAATAATAGCCTATGACATGTTTTACATCTTTACTGAGCCTTGGGCTATTTAGCAAATAACACTTGGCATGCTTATATGTCTAGGCACATAAATGTTACGCAACAGACAGAAGTACATATTACATATTGCAAGGTGTTGTCTGTAATAAGGAACTGCCGACCAGTGTCCTTCTTGAAATGGTGTAACTTCGTACATAAGGCTACTGTATTTGTTGACTGTCAAAATGTCCTGCCACCAGCCTCTGACTGTATCGTTTCCATCTCTAAATCAACCAAATCCCTAAGAGTCAGGCTGTACTTTACTTATTTTGGGTTAATCTGAGCTGTTGGTCTCCACCAGCATTTACTTGTGCCCCCCAACACAAGTATGTAGTTCCGCAGTCAAATCAGAGTGCATACCTGCTGCTGTCTAGTCTCAGCCTAGGCTCAGACCCAGACATCACATAATATGCGCTTCACTAACTACGCAGCCACTGGTCTGTGCTTCATGTGATATTATCACAGTCGCCACCCAAGGGATTCAGACTGCCTCAGAACATGTTTATTCTCCTTTCCTCTGCATGTGACGTAGTGCCCGCGTCAGTGTTCCTGGCCCCTCCTACAGCTAAGGACGCTTCCCTGCCATCTCCTGCCCCAAACCCCTCCCATGCAACAAGTTCTCCTCCCTTTCCCGTGCAAGTTTAACTGCGTCCCTTTACCTTTCAATCACACCACTGACAACGTACTCTGGTGTCGTAAAAGGTCACAGTTTATTCAAACATAACATGGTCGTACATTTCGCAATGTTATTGGTCATTCATAAAACATCCATGTTATCTCTGAATTTCTTTGTCTTTGTAGTTGCCTTTGTACATTCCTCGACGTTGTGCGCTCCCAGACAGTCTTTATTACGGGATGCCCCTTTGTCCGGGCCTCTGTGTCTGCGGTTCTAGGCTTCAACTTGCTACCGAACTGGGTGGGTGTCCGTCAGGACCTGCTCGGGCTGCAAGTGCCGTTCTGCCTGTCCTGGACCCGTTGTTGGCCCCTCGCCTGCTCCTCAGGGCCCTTGCCTTGTGGTATCCCAAGGACCCTTTGTGAGCATTTCATCTACTCTGCCTGCGGCTCTGTCTGAACATTTCTTCGGATCCTGGCAAAATGGGGGGGTTATGTGTTATAAATAAAAAGTGGGGTTCATTGATATTGCAGGCCTGGTGCTGGGGCTAAAGGCAGACATTGGGGAGGCTCCATTGGTGCAGTGGTGGGCAGTGCCAGTGGTGGAAAAGAGCCACTCAAGTGGTGGATGTGGGCCCTGCCAGTGGTCGAAGTGGGCAGCAATGGCCTAAGAACAGTTTTGGCCATCACCGCTTGTTTATTTACAAAAATAAGCATGTTTAGTGTGTTGTTTGTGCTGATAACCAGATTTCCAAGGTGGCATCTCGACTGCGCTATTCAACAGAACTATTGTATCCAAGGATTTCCCGGCTGTACTGGAGACCACTTGATCGGGATTGGCTAGTCTCAGGAATGTATTACATTTTAAATTGAACGGAGCAGCTAGCTGATTAGTGTTTGTGACTCCCCTTTCATAGACTTGGGCCAGGACCTGAAAATAAAGTCCAAGGTAATGGCCTTCGATCTGCATTGTTCCAAAGAACAATTGCTCACAATGAAAGAGTTCTAGATTCCTCTAGAGACGCTTTGTGGCTGGTATTTGTAGATCTTCCACCCAAATATTGAAGTATCACATTATAGTATGAGAATTCAGGTAGAAATCACATCAGCAAAGCCGGCAACAGATGGAAGGAGGAGATCAACTAAAAGAAACTGATTGGGTAGGTGACTAGAAACAATTATGTAAAGCAATAAACCAGCACTAAAAGGTGAGAGCAGATTACCCTTAAAGATAAATATGAGGCCACCACTCTGCATGGTTTGTCTCTTTTCTTACGAGTCTTATGAACCAGGCAAACGAAGTCTTCTGGCCGGAGTGCGGTATCATTACCTGTCCAAGCTTCTATCATAAGCAAAAAAGATTGAAATAGGAACTGTCCACAAGATTGAGGATCTACGCTCAGTGCCTTAATATTGAGCAGCCATTCAGAAATGCTAATTACACTTACATTGAATGCTGAGGATGAGAAGGAAAAATACATAATACAGAGAGAGGTAAAATGGCTGTTGGCAAAGGGCATTAAGATCTCTATCTCTCTCTTCCTAACAGATTTCCTTGAGAAAAATTGAAAAGTGATTTGTGGAATGCTTGCAGCCCTGGAAAATCGCCAATGGCTGATATTAATTCAGGTATTCTTTCCACCACTTTGATGTTTGCAACAGAGTTTCCCGCAGTAGTATAATCATTTGTTAATTGGGCCAGAGAGACAATTGCTGTGCTGCCACAGTTTTTCTGAGGAGGATGGTTAGGCACTGGAGTTAAAGTCCATAGTTCAGGAACTCTGGCCCAATATGGTAGTTGTTTTTTGCAGATGAGCTTGCCTTGTCCATACCATTGACAAACCTCCAATCGGCATGCCCCTGGTGTGTTCTTAAAACCCTCCCATTTAAAGGTTCACCACATGGCACCAACAAAAGAGGACTAGTCCAATAAAGATGGGCAATGTTTTCACTGGGGATCGTGGGACAAAGGATAGAATGGCGTATCCATAAAATTACTTGAACCCCGAAGTAAAGAAAGCAAGTGCATGATTATATAGTCCTTGGGTTTTTCGCATGGTCCCATCCTTGAACTGGCCCCTTTATCATGGATTTGAAGCTGTATTCATATAAGAACTGATTAAGAACATATTAACATTCTGGTAAAATAATAAAATAAAAAGCACCCATTGAAATTTATATTCGCAGTATGCGCTTGCATCCAGATGAAACATATTGCAGGAGTCTACCCTAACCTTCCCTCTGACACCTCTCCTAGTTATTTTGGGAGACGGACAAAGGAAAACAAAGGTTTCTGAAACCTTTAAAGGAAACAGCTAAAGGGAGAAGAAAATACCTCCAGATAAGATTTCTTTACCCACACCTTAACGCTTTCCACCAAGAGGTGAAGTCAAATGGACAATCTACAATATTTGCAGGTTTCCCACTTATATATCTATCCAAGTAGCTGGCTATTTGCCAACAGCATTATTCCCTGCAAGTGGAGATTTAAAAACTGCAAAGTTTAAAGAAAGTGCCCCTCTTCAGATTAAGGAACATTATTGTATTCAATAAATTTGCTGGCAGATAAAATGCTTAAAGATGATAGACCACCGCCCAATTGTGAAAAGAAGAGAGGAAGAATATTTTACCTGGGCCAAAAAGGACTGTGTAATTCTATCCTTTTCAGAATTACCTCTTCACGCAGTTTGTGTATATCGTCCCACTCCAGGGGACAAGGCCAGCTACTCACTGTGTGAATGTGTGTTTTCAATCAGTGGAGAATAACACGTTCTCAACCCAGAAGTAACTGGTTCCACTTGATAAGAATTCTTTATATGTCCACAGGATCTGACACCCATTACCTTACATTGAGCAGGATTGATTCATGTTGTTCTACACAGAAAAGAAGAAACTGAGAAGTGGCAGTACCATGCTTTGAGTATGTGAGTGACAATAGAGAGAATGGGCATGACTAGTGATTATAATAACTTTTTGTAGCTTTCCAGTATCTTGCTCTAATAGGGGAGTAGAGTCAACAGTATGAAATGAAACACCACCCTTTCACTATTCGTTTAGAAACTTTTTTGGCTCTCTTCTCACAAATTTAATGAAAGCAACACATTCTTAGCCTTGTCTTGACAAACTGACCCGAGAGCATCTCTTTGCACCCTGAACAAGTGGCAACCGTAAACGATATGCAACAAATGTCAAACAATTTTGAGGCAGTGACCACCTGCACTTATGTGATAGCAAACAGAGTTGATTCTGCAACTCTCATTTGGACCCAGAATTATGTGGTTTTTGGATGCCTCAGTTGGAACTTGAGCACAGAACGACAGTTACTAGTAAGTATAGTACCTACTTAATATGTATTCAACACCCTGCTGGCATTCAATTTCCAACTTTTTGTACTCTTTTCATAGAGACTAGGACTGGGCAAAGTTTAAAATATGCTGGCATAATTTGTGTAATTTAGGGAATTTAGCATTACGCTTGGTACACGAAGTTTCTGAAACTACACAATTACCCCAATGCCCATAAGTATGCACCATTCGCTGTACAAATATACTGTGAAAGGCATAATTTGTGGAAATTCACTGGACAAATTTACCAGAAATGCACTGGAACAGAATGCGAGTAGCTGTTGCTCATGGTGAAGTTTTTTAAATGCATTGATGAGAGGATGCATTTAGTGCTAAAATATAGCACAGAATGATGGATTCACATTTCATGTAAACACCTGAAAAGTTGTGTAATTATATGAAAAGCAAATTATGTGAACTACTGCAAGTGCCGAAGGAAGCCGACCCTCCAGCAGACACACTGAGAGAGACGCTGTCTTTTCTCCTGCCGAGAAATCCAGCTCCAGTGTTTCCAAGCTACCCTTGCGGGTTGTTAGGAAATCGAGTCCTGAGTCTGACCTTCTTCGTTCCAAATCAAGGTACGGAGCTGATTAGACCCTAAGAGAAATCTTGGACAGATTCTTGGCAAAAGAATACTACTTTTATGCTACACCTCCTTTACTTCTTCCCTTGTACTAAGCTAAGGTCAGGTACATCGGGGTAGGCGTATTTTAGAAGCACCAGTTAAGTACTTTTAGCCGCTGGCATTTATGTATGTATTTATCTATGGTTTAGGAACCATACAATGCTCTTACAGTATTATGTTATACTACTCTTTTTACTGTATGCATTATATTTTGCAACCAGTTTTACGATTGTAGCAGTTCAATTCTTATGCTTGAGAAAGAAGACTGTTCAATAAATCCTTTTATTGAAAACGCCCGTCTATCTATTTCTCTGCACCTCTGGTGAAACGAAGCATGCACGATAGACTGAGTGAAATATCTATCTATTGTTTCCACGACTCTGAAGATCAGTTTTATCTTGGGGAAACGAAGTTGTCATGTTTATGCGGTTGTCAGAAACGAAATCCCTTCTTGTGAATTCGAGAACGTTTCTAGTGACCTCTGAGCTAGCTGGCCCTCACAATTAAGTCTAATCTACTTCGATAGAGACCTAGTAGACATAAGTCCTACGTCACATCTGTAGGATATATTATTCAAATGCGCAGAGCCTATTGGGAATATAGCAACTACACTACACTCTTATTGTCATTTGGTCTAGGCACATTTACAGTCATCCCATGAAAACTCCACCATAAAGAAAATATGCATAGTAAATTGAGCTCCAAGATATTATATTGCCTTACCTATAGGAATGGTCCGTCCCTGTATTTTATCAGCCCAGCCTGCATAATATCGCATGGTCTTTATGCATCCCTCCAGATCGATAAGGAAGGCATGAAGGAATGGTTTGCCCGTGTCCATGGTCTCCAGTGTCTGAAAAATAGAAAGAATCATACCTTTATGAAATTAAGACTTCAATGCATCATCACAAGTATATATATATATATATATATATATATATATATATATATATATATATATATATATATATATATATATATATATATATCCAACACATTTTTTCCATTATTTCTCAAGTGAGTCCGTTTTTCATTATTTCCCCATTGCACAAATCACAATCCAAGTGGTACTGTAAGCAAAAGTTTGAATCACCTGCCTCTGCTTTGTAGATGCAATTATGAACATTGCGCTGAAAAGCGCCGTGTATCCTCTGAGCAAGCACCCCTTGGTGCCTGCCTGGACCCGCTGGGGCGCGGTGGCCTCTCTCCGCGGGGAAAAAATGTGTTGGATTTAATTAGCAGCTATGCCCAGCTGCTGTTGAGAGAGGCTCACCACGCCCCAGCGGGTCCAGGCAGGCACCAAGGGGTGCTTGCTCAGAGGATACACGGCGCCTTTTAGCGCAATGTTCACAATTGCATCTACAAAGCAGAGGCAGGTAATTCAAACTTTTGCTTACAGTACCACTTGGATTGTGATTTGTGCAATGGGGAAATAATGAAAAACGGACTCACTTGAGAAATAATGCCTATTTACTACAAGATCCAGAAGGCCATGTGTTTGGCCCCGCCTATTGAGGCAGGACTAAGAACATTCAAATTGCCGATTTTCGCCACTGCAGTAACATTTACATTTGCCACTGAGGAAAGGACAATTTGGTTCTGAAACGCGTCTGGCATAATTAATTTTCTGCTGTGTGCTTGTTTGAAACCCCTGCTGGCAAGCTGCAATTAAACAAGTTTGAACTACTATCGTGTAGTGCCCTCTCTCCGTGGGGAAAAAATGTGTTGGATTTAATTAGCAGCTATGCCCAGCTGCTGTTGAGAGAGGCTCACCGCGCCCCAGCGGGTCCAGGCAGGCACCAAGGGGTGCTTGCTCAGAGGATACACGGCGCCTTTTAGCGCAATGTTCACAATTGCATCTACAAAGCAGAGGCAGGTGATTCAAACTTTTGCTTACAGTACCACTTGGATTGTGATTTGTGCAATGGGGAAATAATGAAAAACTGACTCACTTGAGAAATAATGCCTATTTACTACAAGATCCAGAAGGCCATGTGTTTGGCCACACCTATTGAGGCAGGACTAAGAACATTCACATTGCCGATTTTCGCCACTGCAGTAACATTTACATTTGCCACTGAGGAAAGGACAATTTGGTTCTGAAACGCGTCTGGCATAATTAATTTTCTGCTGTGTGCTTGTTTGAAACCCCTGCTGGCAAGCTGCAATTAAACAAGTTTGAACTACTATCGTGTAGTGGCTTCGCTCCGTGGGGAAAAAATGTGTGGATATATATATATATATATATACACAAACCAATCTCGTAGCACAAGCAAAAAATTGGGCACTCCAGACGAGGTAACGATTTATTTATTTATTTAAGCATTTCCATTTTCTGCCGTGTTTCGGCTGATCCCAGCCTTTTTCAAATTACACTGGCCACTTGCCCATATATTTTTAAAGGTACAACCTGTCATAGATATTGAAGACGTACATCATTTTGTCTTTCTTCTTATATCATCTGTTCTCTATAATTCAATTTACAAAACGAAATCATAACATTACAATATCTGTTTTTTTTCCAACCGTTTTTGCTCTTTTTAAAAAAGACTTGTTTTATCAATAAAGAAATTTCGACACTCATTGATGCATAATTCAATGTGTAGAGAGAGTAGACATGGGAAATAAGAGGGCTACATGGGCAAAATTAATTCTCAGGCCTCTGCCCTGATTTCATGTTGTCCGACTTAAATTCACTAATACTTGGAGATGTCCACAAATCCATCTTATATCCACTCAGTTACTTATAATCATGCCCTCAACATAGGATTCGAAATATATTAGAGACAAAATAAATAGAAATCATTAGAATTTGTATAAATAGACATATATCCTATAAAATACCTTCAGGTAAAACCACATACAACATAATATCAGTATAGCTATAAATACATCTCATCAATACATTATACTCTGTAGAAAAGGGTTTTGTCATGAGACATAAACACTTATAGTATAATTTGATAATATCTACAACATCCATTCCTCATACAAATCCATCAATTTCATCAATAAATAAATGTACATCATCTAAAGGGAAATTGCTAACAGCAAATTATTTGGTAATAATACCAGATTAGAAGACCTGGTCCATCTGCTTCATGGTATAAAGGCAAGCTTCTACTTTTGTGGCACTTGCAGAGAAAAGCATGTAACCCTGCACTCTATTAATGGCATTATTATTATTATTATTATTATTATTATTATTATTATTATTATTCTCTAAAACCACAAACAACTTGTGTAATTCTTTTACCCTAAATGGACCATGATGTTTCGTCAGGCCTCCTTCAACTTGCCCGACCTTACTTTGAGAAGATCACCCACATTTATTTTCCTACTCTCTTTACTTTTTTCTTCATTGGCCCATTCTTGAAACTCCTGATCACCCAAAACCTTCATCCAAGCTGGGGGCATTTTAGTATTGGCTTTTCGCCCCCTCATCACATAGAAGGGAACTTTCTTAGTCACACAGCTTTCCGTGGTCTTATACACCCATACTAAATCACACACCATGACCTTGACATCATCTCTCTTTTCTACCACCATTTGTATCATTCCCTTTACCATGCAGTTTGCCCTCCCTACTACAGCATTTGCCTGGGGATTATATAAAGAAGTGGATGCGTGTATTATGCCACAACAAATCAGAAACCACTACATCTCTTGTGATATTAATTGGGTCTAATTGTTTGTGATCAGTTTTACAGGGTACCCAATCTCTTTAAATATTTCATTCATCACTCTAATTGTGCTCTTTGTTTTGATTTCTCTCATAAATGTTACAACCAGCCATTTGCAAAGTATATCCACCATGACTAATGCAAATCTTAACTCTGCAACAATGCCTCCCATGGGCCCTACAAAATCTGCACACACTGTATTCCACGGTAAACCTGGCTCTTCAATCACCTCCATTACTGATTGCTCCCCCGCTTTCAATCTCTTCTCAAGTTCTTTACATTCCACACATCTCATAGCCAATTCAGTCACCTCCTTGTCCATTTCAGGCCACCATAAATGTTCACGCGATCTTTTTGTTGTTATGATTTGTCCCAAATGGCCCTCATGTGCCATTTTGAATAGCTTATATCTCGACCCCACCGGGGATACAAATGTATCCCCTTTTGCTATTGCTTTTCCATCATACACTGACAATTCATCCTCTATTTTTACATAAGGTCTTGCAGACACTGGTACTGATCTCCCCCTCTTCACCATTTGAAGATCACTTCCAACACATACTGTAGAACTTCATCTTCCTCCATGCTCTTACACCATTTTTGCTTTCCAAACACTCCTTGATTCCGCTCAACCAAACCATAGACATTCACAACTGCCCCTATGTTACCAGATATACCATATGGCCTATGCCTACAGAAGCCCATACGCCTGTCTGCCTCCCATATACTCTCTGTTCGATGGTCAATTCACCATAAAACCAGTGAGATCGAAGGCTGGTGCTGTGCTACACCACTGACCCATCAAATATAGAATCAAGATAATACGAGAGTGCACTAATAAATGCAGCTCGTCTGGTAAAGCACCAGCTTGAAAAAACAAGGTTATCTATTCGTGTTCACTGTTCATCAATACTCAGTACCCCTATAGAAATAATGTAGCTTAACGCAATTCCCCTATGAAATCGTACATTACCATGTGGTGGTTATACCTATGACTCTTACCGCCAGGATGACTCGATCACGCTCAATGAGGTCAGCCAGCTTGTGCAGCATTCTGCCTCGGCTCACGGCGTCCATTTGTCTCCATGGTGAGCCCTTCTGGAACGCAGTTCGCGCTGCCTTGACTGCTTTTTCTACATCAGGCTGCATTAAGAAAAATATTTGGCATAAGAAGTTGGGAGTTAGGAAGGTGGTAAAGAAATATTCAAAAGTAACAATCAAATTCTGCAATTTTGAGATCTGTGGTGGCCGAGAAGTTACTGTCCTATCTATGTTTGACGTGATAGAGTGATCTACCTATTTTTTTTTCTTATTCAGCCCTACAGACAGAATCATACCAGACCCCTTTTTCATAACATATTATTAAATACGGTGGGAATATACCGTGGGTTTTATCCAATTTCTGTGAACAATCACAGTCACATTTACCATTTTCTTGCAAAGATTGAGATTAACTGATGGGCACAGTATTACCCCAATCATTATTACATCTCAATGGGGATGCCATCTGGCAGACATCATCGTCAGGCGAATACTGCAGATAATTAACATGTCGACTCACTGTAAACTAGTGTAAATGCAGTGAAGCTTCAAAACTGTATGTTAAATTGATTGATGGTCATCTTTTCTTCATAAGGTCTGCCATTCAGTGTACCAAAGAACAAAAGAACATGAATCACATATTTCATGGAAGCTATTTTCTTTCAGCAAAGGATTTTGTGTAAAACTAGTGGCCAGATAAACACAAACACATGGATTGGGAAGAAGGGATCCAGATTGAATTAGGATTTGGTGCAGAAGTGGGGCAGAATACATAGAGTGGCGAAACAGACTGAAGTTTTGGGGGCAGATCAAGAAAGTGTGAACAGCGGCACACAGGATTCCAGTAGGCGCTGAAACCCAGCAGAAATGAAATGAATCAAAACATTGAATAGGGGCCAGTCAACTGGAGTTAATAAACACCAGATGAAAACAATTTGTCTGGATGCAAACAGCAAGTAAACTGTTGCTATATTGTATAACATCAACCCAGAGGCTGACTTAACACAAGGTGAAATCACCAAAAACTGAAGATAAAACAGTTTGCTACTGCAGTCAATGTATGTCCTCGTTGTCAAAGAGCCACCCAAACAGAGATCAAAAACATTATATTTTCTGTGAAGAAATCAGTCTTTCAAAAGAGGCAATTTGTTTGGTATCAATTGTTGTCTAGAATATTGACTAGAAAAATATCGACCTACCAAAATATCAAGGTTAAAATACTGACTACCAAAATATTACACACCCTATACTTAGAAATAAAATAGCAAAAAATATTGATTTCAAATTGTTGTCCTACACAAATATCTAAAGTTAAAACAATTTGATACAAAAAGGTAGATTACAATAATATTGCAATGTAACATTAACATTACAATTCACAATATCAAAAACAAAATATAGTGTACACAAATTCATAATATCATTTAAAATATTAAATGTATTTATTTAAATGAATTTTGAATTTTAATAAGTTGTAATTTGAAATAAATAGAGTTAATACATTTTAGATCATTAAAATGAATTTCTTTTGTAAGTATTATAAAAAACAGTATTTTAAATTGTTAATAAATAAATGATATACTGCATGAATTAAAAACATTTTAATGTGCAAGACATTGATCAATTTGAAACAATTATTTTGTAAACTCTCAATGAAACTCTCTCTGTTTATATATATATATATATATTTATATATATATATATATCCGCAGGAATCCCAATGGAAAAACAGCCGCCATGGACACTTTTATGCTTCCAAAAGCAGTATTTATTTAAGTAGAAATTCCGGCAACTCAATGCGTTTTGGGACGTAGTCCCTTGATCACGAATGCCGTTAGCAAAATATTGAATTATAAGCATTACTTTTGTTTGTATTTCGAATGTTTTAAGATGGCGCCTCCATTTAACTTATAATTTACGGCTGAGTCCGCTCTTTATTTTGATTTATGATGCAACGGAAACACTGGAAGTGTACCGGATCTAATGGTGTTTGAATTGAGAGCACTTTGTACACAGCTGGAAAAAGGCGTGAAGTCGAAACGTGTCCTGTGTTCGTCTCTGTCTCGGTGTAATAAAATTACCGAGAAACTACCTTGCGAGTGCAGCCCATTCATTTCTTTTCTGGGAGATGAAGTTTGGAGCGGGATATATATATATATATATATATATATATATATATATATATATATATATATATATCCCAACCAAAGGGCTCAACTCTTTGGTTGGGATATTTGTGGCTCGAGTCCAGCCGCGGGAAGCAAGCCTGCCGCTGCAGGGCGGACCCGTGATGGCGCCAACCGGTGTTATCTTTGCGGGAGGTCGGAGTCCTTGAACAGATGAGGAATCATAACAAGTTGCCCAACGCCACAGCGCATCAGCCCACTGGGGTTTTTATGTAATTTTTACTTTGCTGCCACTTTGAAGAAACTCACCTGAGACATTATCATAATTGTAGCACTTTAAGAACCAGAATGCCGTTTTTCGGACAAGCCCACTGGGGCAGGCTCTTAATTATCTTAGTGCACGCGGGATTTTCAAAGTGACTAGCTGCCATTGAGAAAGGCATGATGATCCCGAAACCGGTTTGGCACGAGGAGAGAGAGATGACTGTGCCCGGATGTGTTTCCTGTTACATCTGCTCTAATAAAGAAATGGATGCAAATTTTCCGACTAAGTGGCTGCTTCCTACTGAGGGCTCAACTCTTTGGTTGGGATATATATATATTACCTACTGGCGGTCGCCAGTAGGTATATATAGTTAGGATTTTTTCTCTATGGGATTTTTGAAAATTCTATGTCTAATAACTTTGGCGTTTGTGGACGGAATTGGCTGAAATTTTCAGGAAAATGGCACATTTTGTTTCTGAGCAGCCCCTGAAAATTGGGGGGGTTCGTCCAGGGGGGGTCGAGAAAAAAGGGGGGTCCCAAAACGTGTTTTTAACATTGAGTTTTCCATAGGGCGGTTGGCCTCACTTTTAGCCCGAACGGCTGAATGGATTTGCACGAAACTTGGCAAAATTGTAGGGACTGGTAGCCCGATGTGCCTTTTGTAGGTCTCAATATATGTGCTACAGTGGATTTTGAGAAATTAACGTTTAAAAAAAGATATATATCTGTAACAGCGGACCGGGCAGCGCTCCAGTACGCGTACTTTTCGCGCAACGGAGCTTTGTGAAGCGAAGCTGATTGGTTCTCCGGCGTCTGTAAACATTCCAAACAGTCCGTAGCGGCCGCCATCCTGTCTCTCGGTAGGATCGAGAGACAAGAGGAGGCCAAAGCGAAGGGGCAAATGACCATAAGGGGGCATAGTAGATCCTCGCTGACCCCCTAGGTTTGATGTGGAGGTTTTAAAAGGGCCCCGCGGGGCAAAAAAAAAAAATAATAATAATAATCGAACGGCTGAATGGATTTGCACGAAACTTGGTAAAATATTAGGGACTGGTAGCCCGATGTGCCTTTGCTAGGTCTCAATATATGTGCTCCAGTGGATTTTGAGAAATTAACGTTCAAAAAAAGATATATATCTGTAACAGCGCTCCGCTTCGCGTAACGGAGGTTTGCGAAGCTGATTGGTCATTCTGTCACTGGGCTATAGTTGGGCTACATCTGGCTGATATTTGGGCTACATTTGTTTTTTTTGTCTCTGGCGGCCATCTTTGGGCTACATTGGGCTACATTGGGCTTCATTGGGCTTCATTGGGCTACATTGGGCTACATTTGGGCTCCAACATATATATAGGCCAATGTAGCCCAATATATATTTTTCAAAGTAAATTTTCGTAAAAACCACTGGAGCATATATCTTGAGACATAGCAAAGGCACATCGGGCTACCAGTCCCTACAATTTTGCCAAGTTTCGTGGAAATCCATTCAGCCGTTCGAGCTAAAAGTGAGTCCAACCGCCCTATGGAAATGAAGGAAATGAATGGGTAATTTGTAATTAGCAAATAGCTCATCGCAAACTAGGAATGGTAAAGAATTGCTATTTATTCCTTAAAGTTCGCTATTTAGGAAATGCAAAAAACTTTGATGATACATATGGCGGTTCATCTCTAACAAGATAAGAAGCATAGGGATAGATTTATGATGACTGGCGCATCACCAGGGATGTGTTAGTCATTCTGTGCCGCTGTTCCGTCACCTATGGTGTGCTGCATTTACAATGCGGCGCATCATGGGGCAAAAACAGCACGGATGCGTGATGTATCTGTGCCGTAAAGGTGGCGCATTGCTGGAGTTGTATCGCAAGTGTGATGAAGCTCCAGCAAGGGTCGGGGGTGCCCCTGTCGCAGGGTTTCTGTTCTCACACAGAACTGTGGACAGAGGATTGGAACCTCGGCGAATTAGGGTGTCCCAAAACTCACCTTAGTAATCAAAAACCCCTTAGCAAGCTAGGTACAGTGTCACATTGGATATAACAAACTCTCAATGTTTAGACAATCCAGAATATGAACTTATAGTACCTCAGGATACGTGGAACTCATGAACAGTCGGTCGTTATATATTTCTTAGAAACCAGAACATGGAGTTAAGAAGAACACATGTGTATTTGAAATGTTTATTTACTAATGCCGTCTTCTCAGGCGTAGTATCTTAGATAATACAAGTACACATATTATCAGTAGCAAAATTACCAGCATAGTTACTAGTACATAAAAAGCGAATGGTGACAGTATGTTAACATGCTGTAAATGAATAAGAGTTAGCAACACTTATAAGCAGCCACGGGCCGTGGAGGGAGTTACGGTGGGGCAGGGAGGCGGGGAGGGGGAGGGGCAGGGTGGAGAGGGCTCCACCCTGCCCCTCCCCCTCCCCGCCTCCCTGCCCCACCGTAACTCCCTCCACGGCCCGCGGCTGCTTATATCTCACCCTCCCTAATACACATATTATATTATTTGCTAAGAAGGTCTGTTTGTGTTGGTTTAGGGCGTGCCCATACTTTAGTGTCTTAGATTTGAAGGAATCACATCAGCATACACCAGCTCTCTCTTCATGTGAACCGCATCAACTGTTGTGTATGTGTGTTCGGCAAAGCAATATAAAACCCGCCTCATGCCCAGAATTGGCAGAAGCTGCACTTATGTTATGAGTATGAAGTCGTGGAGATCAGACCTCATAACAATTCTGTATCGTGTTGTTCTTGAAACTTCAGCACTCGCTGTACAGATATAGTTTAACAAGCAAAGCAGATAGTAGAGCAATAACATATTATTCTCATGTAAACCACGATGAACTACTAGGTTGAAAGCTAAAGCAACAACTAAGTGTCGTGTGCAGAAGTTGCAAAAAAGGAAAAATGGCGTTTAAACCGGTAATGAGCCCATGCTAACTTAACACGGTGTAAAGATATCCAGGACCTAGATGACACCTCCCCATGATCCGGAAACGAACTGAATAAGATAATAGAAGTGCCATCTCATGAGAGCAGATTGCAACTTTATATGTGGACGGTCCGCAAGGTAAAACATTAAAAACTAGGAAAATTTAATGCTAAAGAAAAATAAAACAGCCAAGTACTTTATCGAGTCTTAAGCCAATAGGCAAGCTAAATAATAAAAACTTGACACATAAGTCAATGAATTGTCAATGAAATGCTAGTACTCAGCATATCAAACATGAAAAAGGTCTATGACATAACTGTGTATGCAAAATAGGCTGCAACAGCCTCCAATAGGAAGTCACCGTCTTCATCCGAAAAGAGTTCAGCCATCCAATTTAAAAGCGGAAAAGAACATACGTGCTCTCCCAGCACCGGATCCTCTATCACCATCAGAGGACAGCTCGGTGGGTTTTCAAGAAAGCTCTGTTCCAAGAAAGACTGTGTTGCCGCCAGTAAATTCCAGGGACCAATTAGTCCATGCATCAATGCCACAGCCATAATCCTTTCGCCAGGACAAACCAACTCGTGAGTAATGATAGGAGTCATCAGCTGATTAAAGTCGACGTCAGGAGAAACCGGTCCGCAGAGACACAAATCAATGGCCCAATCGAAATCACAGGTCAGGCAGTGAAATACAGGCTGGACACAGGTGAAGTAGGAGAATCGAAAAGATAATCCATATGCCGTGCTTAATATCGCCAACGGCATTGTGCCATAATATTCTAGCATGCGATTGCGGAACAGTGTCACCAGCTGCAGGGCGGGAGCTTGCACAGGAGGGACATCCATATTTAAAAATGTAAAAAAGCACAAGAGCGTCCGCTGGTAATGCAAGTAAAAATGGGAATCCACGAAGCAGAGTGGAAAAAATAGAATGAAAGAAAGCAGGGATGACTCCAAAGATTTTCTCAAATGAAGTCACGAGACCACTGGTAACAACTTTAAAAAAGTGCGCCAGGGCCTTTGTGGAGGACGCGTCAAAGATAGTCCGAACCATGTCGCTGAAATGCAAAGGCGAATCAGTATTTAAAAGGGTCTGCACCTCTGTACGGGTGTTCGCTATGTGAAGCACGAAAGTTTCACGGGCCGAACTCAAGGCCACCTCTCTCTGAGACAAAAGAGCTCTTATTCTTGCCATGCCGTTGAAATGTGCTCCCAAGGTTGGTATTTGTGGCCAGATTGAAAACTCCCTATGTTCATGTGTGGGAGGAAATAGAACATTTCTGCAGCAAATAACCCGTTCACTTACTGTTACGATAAAAGGAATACTTTTAATTAACCCAGAACAATCTTCATTATTGAGCATCAAATAACTACCATTTTCCAACAACTTGAACGTGGGGATGATAGCAGGAACTGGCGTGCCTTGCAACACGCAAGCCATATTTGGTCGGTGTTTGTTGCATGAACCGTGTAACTGTATGTGCCTACACATTAGTGAATGATCTGGCGTCTCAGTGCATTCCTCTCCATTCAGATAAACTTCTTGATCATCTTTGAAACATCTGTACAGACCTCATGAAGAAAAGCACTACCTAAAGGTTCATAACGACCTATTGGTATATATTTCATACAATTTGAAAACTTATATAAAGCAAAAGGCAGCGTTATTAAACCGTGGATAAGGCACGTTGCCAAAAAACCCGCAATCCTCTGCTGATGATGTCACTGAGCATGTCATGAATGATGTAATATGTGACATCATCAGCAGTGGATTACGGGTAATAGTATCTCTAGTTTACTCCCCTATAGCTGTCTTTCTTTTAACATAAGTGTCTGTTTCCTTCCCTTATACTTACTGGTTTTTTTTAATTTTTTTATTTTTGGTTCACTTCCGGTTCGCGTACCGGCGAGCGAACTGGGAAGCGAACTACGAGAAATAGAGGTTGGCACAGTTCCAAATATTGTACCAATTTTTTAATAACGGAGAGGTAGTTCTGAAAAGAACTTTTTTTTTTATTGTTTTTGTTGTTTTATATTTTTTTTATTATTTTTCTGAACATTTTTTTACTTTTTTTGAATTTTTCTGAACAGTTTTATATTTTTTTGGGTTTTTCTTGCAGGGGGCAATGAAAACGATTCATTGTAAAGGGCTCAACAGGAGCAACAAAACAAAAAAAAAGTATTTATTTTTTGGGGCGTTTCGTACAAACTTGCATATGATAGTCAATAGCTCTGTTGATCAGAGTGATGCTTCTTTCTCCGTAGCAAATGAATCCATTGCAATGTACGCAGACGTGTTTTACTTCATGAAATCTCGTTTGAATATTTGGCACCATCTCCCTGCCCTCTGGTCCCGTTACTTCCGGTACAACAGATCTTCTGGCCATAATAGGGAGATTATCTAGGTCGTTACGAAACTGTGCAGCACTGTAGTTGTTAGGATGCCACCTAGTCATATGGCGATGCATTGTGTAGTTTCCGAAACTGTATTTTTTGTCGGTCCCTCTGGACAGTCTATCTTGACATATAAGGCAAGTTACGTATCTTGCATTTACTTTTTTCTGACCTTTGGGAATTTTAAAAAATTGCCAAATGAAGTTTTCTTTCCGGTGAGACGTCCTGGGCTCCTCAGGCAAAAAGTGCCTCTCTTCGTGCTCGTCGTCTTGTTCTTCTTCTTCCTCTTCTTGCTGAATTATAACTTGAGCAGGTGGTCCACTCTTCCTTGGATGTGGTGGAGGTGGTGGGGAAGCACCAGCTGAAGCTACTAAAGAAGCCATTGCTCACTGGTAACAAAGGGTCTTTCTCTCACAAAGATGAAAGTCAGAGTGAGGAAAGAAGGAGGGGTTTTCATCATTTGGGAAAAACAATAGTTCTCAACCAATGAAAAGTGTTCATTTTAGATTATATGACCTAGTCTTACATCATTAGGAAACCAAAAGCGAAATGAACCAATGAAAAGTGTTATTACCAAGTCACATGACCTGCTGTGTTTACGTTAAGCGCTTTGCAGGGCCTCCAGGTTTGCTTCCAGAAACCTGTGCTTTGCGACTCGGTAAGCGTACCAGTTCGCTAACGTAGCACGTCATATGACGTATCACGCGACAACGCGAAACATCATGCGGACGGGAGGCGTCACGATGTTGTTTTCTAACGCGGCAGTTGCGGTAAAGAAACGTTTACCGGCTCGCGGTCTATTTCGCGGCATCAAGGTCAGCTAACGGGAAGCTTCCCGATTCGCGAAGCGGGAACGAAGAAAAAAAAATATTTAAAAAAAAAATTATTAATAAACATATAAAATATATTTTTGGATTTAAAGAAGAATACATTTTACAGCTACAGATATTAGCTGTTAAAAAACCAATGAAATTCACTGAAAAAACCATAGGTTATAGACCATATATAGTTAGGAATTAGCATTTACAAAACCTTGAAAATTCACTGAAAAAACCATAGGTTATAGACCATATATAGTTAGGAATTAGCATTTAGAAAACCTTATTTTACTCACACAAAACCATTGAAATTCCATATATAGTTAGTTGCACTAACTATATATCGCGCACCCGCAATCCACTGCTGATGATGTCACATATTACATCATTCATGACATGGTCAGTGACATCACTGATGACATCACTGATGACATCTCAAATGACATCACTGATGACATCTCACTTGACATCAATGATCACATCACTGATGATATCATTCATGTGATAATACAATGCATCTCCTCACACTCTAATATAACCTCCGTTACACCCAGTGTTAAATAGAGAGTATAATTTTTGAAACCATTGACACACCAATACTAGTTACTACATACGCACTCACTGATTCCTATGTCTACACACACATTCACTCATACAATCATTCATACATACAATCACTCATCTTTACAACACTATCATATGCACTCATACACCTATACAGACACTCACACTCTGCCACTCATCCATGGAGTTACTCACACACCTAGTCAGTCCTGAAAAGAATCAATCACACTTCCATTTTCTCATCTATACAGTTAAACACAGAACACCTTACATTTTTGAAACATATACTAACACATACTTACTCTCTTATAGAATCACTGATACAAGTACACATTGATCTGCACAGAGTCACACACCTCCCAGCCAGCCATACACACACTCAGTCTCCCATACAAATACTTGTGCAACCAATCAATAACACATATAGCTACTTATATAGCTACTGATCAACACATGCAGCAGCTTGCACAACAACAGACATACTGATGCACACTTTCAGACAGTTTAGTCACTAACCGGTGCATTCAGTAAGACGCATTTAATCACTCACTCATACAGTCAATCACGCACCTACTAAAACCTTCATTCAGACACTTATACATCCACTCATTCTTCAATATGTAAAACATATTTAAACTTTACAGAAACACATAATCACTGGATGTTGTCATCAGTGATGTCATCAGTGATGTCACTGACCATGTCATGAATGATGTAATATGTGACATCATCAGCAGTGGATTGCGGGTCCGCGATATATAGTTAGTGCAACTAACTATATATGGAATTTCAATGGTTTTGTGTGAGTAAAATAAGGTTTTCTAAATGCTAATTCCTAACTATATATGGTCTATAACCTATGTTTTTTTAAGTGAATATATATATATATATATATATATATATATATATATATATATATATATATATATATATATATATATATATATATATTTTTTTTTTATTTTGATGCAATGTGGTCTCACAGCAGGATCGCTCTACAACGGGTGTCGGTGTTGGGCCAGACCAATGGCCAGAAACAATTTTTTCAACAAAGGACGCCGCACTCAGCAACTTCAATCCACAAATTTTATTCCAGTGCCCAGTCTAACACCAACGCGTTTCAGCCTGACGGCCTTGCTCACGGTAAGTGCCATTACTTTCCTGCAACTGTTTATACTGTTTTTAGTTTCTACTGCTCCCATAGACTTCTGGGACATGTAGTTCTACGTTTCAAACAGGAATTCACTTAAGTTAGACAGTGTTCTTATTCTCATATGGGTTTCATTTAAAAACAATGTATTGCCTTTTATGCATTCTTAGGGAATACGCTATATTTATACAAGAGTTACCGCTGTTTTTTGAAGACATAGTACAATGCAGTATATATATATGTTTTGAGCATATTTGCATATTCACGGGGGGTCGTTTGGGTTATTTATTATCACCAACAAACAGACACTTCATCAAACAGATGCGTTTCGGTAAAGAACCTTCATCTATGTTCCCCCCGTGAGTGCTTTTTTCCGGAAGGATGGAAGTCCGGAGTTACGGATATTGAAGCGGCAATTGATTTGTGGGAGCACCCCCACATTGGAAAGCAACCGCCTGCGAGTGCCCTGCCCAGGTGTTTCTGGAAGCGTTAATATATATATATATATATACATATATATGTATATATAGGCCATTTTTTTCCATTTATAAACTTTATTTCGATTTAAAAATAAATCACAAAAGTCATCACAAAACATACATAAAAACCAGGTTTAAATATACATCAAATCCATAAAGCAACACACATGATTGTAACATGGACATTATTAGGCATTATTATGACAATAAATTGTATACAAAAAAAAGCTAAAACACCCCTATGTCAGAGGCAGGTATTGTGAAGAGCAACCATTCTAAACACTAAAATTCTTATAACAAATTAAATATATAAAATGCAAAGGGATAGATAGAGAGAAATTGATTATTTCCTCCCCTCTTTCCAACGGATCACCCAAACCCAGCCCAGGAACTTAGCTACAGCAATCACAGAGGGGCCATCTACTGCTGTTTTGAGTAATCTAAATGCCTCATTGTGTAACCTTGTACCCAACAGTGAGAAAATTGGTTTCAACCAACATCGCCTCGGATTTCTATAAGCTGGGCAGGCAAAAAAGATGTGGACCACAGAGTCTGCCCTCTCTGGACAAAACAGACAGCTGTGGTTGGTTTCATCCGAATTAGACCACTTCGAGGTGAAAACCTTAGTAGGTAAAGTTCCCACTCTAAACTGGTTGCATAGCTTTCTATCATGTGTTGATGTGATTAAATCCCAGTATTGTTCTAATAGTGGTTCAAATTTTATTTCAAGAAAGGTACTAGACAGGGAGGGAGTACTAGATGCTGAGAACCGTCTGAAATAAATCAAATGCCAGTAAGCCGCCTTTAGCTCGGATTTACTGGGAAATATAATTGGCTAGCTCGGGAGTCACCCAAATTCTTTTCCAGTATGCAATTAATCTGTACCGTGCTATATCCCTAATGGAGTGACATCCCTAATCCGAATACAGGGGGATCAGTGGGGTGGATTGTGGAAGGCCTATCAAAGATCCTAAAAATTTGTTTTGGACTGCCACTAAAGAATCCAGATTAACATGACCCCACAACTCAGCACCATAGAGAAAAGAGGCACTAATTTTAGTATTATAGATCTTTAATACTGGGGAAATGGGTTTGGTATAGGAGCGTCTGTGTTCTTTTAACAACACACCCGAGAGTTGGGCGTGACTTACTGTAAGGCAGTTTATTTGGGGCTTCCAGCTCAGCTTCTTGTCTATGATTACCCCTAGATATGAAAAGTTAGATGTTTGCGCAAGAACACCTTCCTCCATCCTTACATTACCGACGACTTTGTGAGAGTTCTGGAAGACCATAAACTTGGTTTTGTCAACGTTGACAACGAGTTCATGATCTACACAGAACTCCTCAAACCTTGAGAGGGCGCGTTGTAGGCCCTGTCTTGTTTTGGAAAGAATGAGGGTGTCGTCGGCAAACATCAGGAGGGGGATCTTTGAGCCAGCTAAACTAGGGGCATCAGTAGAATAATTGTCAAAATGTTTAAAGACACCATTAATATATATTGAAAACAGGGTTGGTGCGAGGACGCACCCCTGCCTTACTCCCTTTTCCACCAAAAACTTTTCAGTTGTATTACCTGCCATGTCCCATCTAACCTGGGCGTAGTTATCCGTATGCAGTTTAATAACATAACCTAAAATGTCCAATGGCATACCCAACTTAATAAAACTAAGCCAGAGCTTAGAACGTGGAACTAGGTCAAAAGCAGACCTGAGATCCACAAAAGCGGCATAGATCGAGCCTCTCCCCAGGGTGACAGTGCGCCAGAAAATAAGAATGAACCTTAGGACTTGGTCCACTGTACTAATACAATGACAAAACCCTGCTTGTAAATCAGATAGGATAGAGCATTCCTCCATCCAATCCTGCATTCTACCTAAAATCACCCTGGCAGATACCTTTTAAATGCAATCGATCAGGCTTATAGTCCTGTAGTTTCCTGGTTGGAAACGATCCCCCTTTTTAAAAATTGGAAGAATTACAGCACCTGCCCAGGTACTGGGAATTGCTGCTCCCTTATCGATAGCATTCATTAGTAATTGAATATACGTTGCCCAAGGCTCCAGGTTTTGCAAAAAAAGGTCTGCTGGAATACAGTCAAGACCAGGAGCCCTACCCCTAGGGACCTGGAGAAGAGCAACTTCCACTTATTTTTTAGTAATACAAAGGGAAGGGGGAGAAAGAGGCAAAGCAAAAGTGACCTGGGCACCCAAGTCACTAGCGAATTGGCCCTTAAAGTGACAAACCCACTGATCTGGTGCCACATGATTTGCGGGGACGTTTCTGGGTTCCCCATTCCCCCATTTCACCAGGTGCCAAAATCTTGTCATATCTCTCCTTGAGCAAGCATTGAGTAAATCAACCTGATGAGCTTCATCCCATTCCCTTTTAGCTTTGGATTTGGCTAGTTTATAAGCCTGTCTCTTCTCCCTAATAGTAGCCTGTCCTTTATTCCTAATTGCTGTCGCCAACGTCCTATAAGCTTGTCGACAGTTTGAATCATACCAGACTGCTGCCTTGAAGTTAGGTAATACAGACCCTTTCTTATTTTTTACCATGAAAACACTTTTAAGTTGATTAAAAAGATGCTCATGCACCTGGCCAATTTTTCCAAGTGCCCCCCAAGTTCAATGTCTGCCTGTAGAGCAACTATGGTATTGGCTACTAAGTTGCTCATATCCTGTAACTTCTCAGGTTTAAGTGCCACCTTAGCCCAATTGAGACGTCTTGTATAATTGGATAAATGGCCTTCTACAAAATCTGGACGGGGTGGTAGCTCTACAACAGAATTTAATTCAGAGGTCTTCAACGAAGCTAAGAGAGGATTATGATCGCTTTCTGGCCATGCTACCACCACCATATCTTTCAATTTTGACCACAACTCCTTGTTTATAATAGAATAATCTATACGACTAGAGCGCTGCCCACTACAATATGTTGGCATCCCTAGTTTATCGGATATTGTGAGGCCATTTGCTGCTCGCAACCCATATTCGAGGCAAAATACTTTGAGTTGGAGAGCTGCACCAGTCCACCTTTTAATAGGTGGGAGATCGAGCGGTGGGATCAACCATTGCTCGTCCTCCTCCTGACTAATATTCAAGTCCTCACAATCAAGTGGTTCATATGTACAATTAAAATCCCCAGCTATTATGGTATTACAATGACGTTTGTGATTTGTTAAAAAAGCATCCAAAAATGCTATTGTATTAGAAGCCTTCCCGCCTTGTTGTCCCCTAGAATAAACATTGATAAGTAGAACATCTGGAGTGTTACACTGCGCCAATTTGACAATAAGAATGTCCTGAGAATCAATAGCAACCTCCTCTAGTTTGAGGTGGTAACTCTGTTTGACCCACATTGTCAAGCCCCCCTTCGGCCTACCCCTATCACCCTGCACAGCTGGTTTAGAAAAATGTATGTAACCCTCCCAAAATACCTGGTCCACCGCCCAGGTTTCTTGCAAGAATATTATATCAAGGTCCTCAACAACGGAAGACCATTCATTAGAAGCGACTTTACTCGAGAGTCCCGCAATGTTCCATGAAGCTATTTTCATAACAGTTCTAGGCCCTATAGAACCATTAGTTGGAGTTGCTGTGCCTTGGCCATGGTTTGGCCTAAGTGAATCAGGAATTTGGCCAGTGGAGATACGCGGAACCATACCATTGTCGCTGACATTGCTAGTAACAGGGGGACTCATATTAAGGGGTGATAAACACAATTGTCAAATTGTCCTTGTTTGCTTCGTTTGGCAATCTACAGTGCTCAATTTATGAGCGACACCCACTAATTTCCTCTCCTTAGCTGCTATTTTATTCTGTCCTTGGTCTACCAGTCAATCTACCCCTTCGAGACCGCATAGCTCCTCAAAGCGATTAAACGTAGGGATTGAGAAATTATTTTTTAGTCTACCCATAATCCCTCCACATTGAGTTCCAAAGGGGTTACGGTTAAAAGATATCATGGGACTCAGGCGGTAGAAATAGCTTAAATCATAAGTACGAATGCCACTTCCCTCACTTGAATAAAAACTGTCACAGATACAACCAACTACCCAACTAATAACACAATCTCCCTCTATGTCCTTGGCTCTATTCCCAATCCAGCGTACTCTACGTACATGCAGAATTTTCCCATCTACATAATTTGGGAGGGGTCTGTTCTTATTTAGCCAGTAGGTGACCTTATTTTTCAACTCTAAATAGGTTTCTGTTGTGTTATCCTTCAGTTCAGGAACCCACACAAGTACAACAACGTACGGACATGACTCCGGTGGTAGGTTAATACAATTTAAAATAGTTTTTTTCTTTGGAATGTTGGAGGTTTCCTTAGCTACTGCTATAATATCCTTAACCTGCCTTAGAGAGCTATTCGTATCACTATTGCTCGCCTCCCTCACTACTCTACTGCTTCTCACTAGCTCACTTCTCCCATTGTCAGAGGAAGTTGTCACTTGATTGGTTCTGGTGAGTGCCACCGGGGTTCTATTAGCTCCAATCAGAGAAGATGGTGAGGTAACTACAGCTACAGAAGCCTTCGACGTAATAGCTTGGCCTGTGGTAAGACTTGATATACACTCGACCTGCTTCTTTATCGTATCAAAGTTCTCTAACGTGGTGAGCTCAAATCTCTCCAACCTTTCATTAATTACCTTTAGCCTTTCGAGGAGTTGTAAAATGAGTGACTTCATCAATAGTTCCACTTGGGGCATGAAGCCTACAGGTGGTTGGAGCACGGGAAGGGTTGGGTCCACCACCTTGTTGGTAGTGGATTTTAACTGAGGGGTAGGTGTCAATGGTTGTATGGGTGTTGCACTATGTTCAGTAGTCTTGGCCTCTTCTATAATGTTAATGGGAAGTTTGTATATGCATCTATACTACTATAATAAAGGAAGAACTTTCAGCCTTTGAGGCGGGTAAACTCGGGAACCACAGCACCAATCCACACACCCGATACACCGTTGGAATCGTCAGGGTGTGTAGATGGGTGTAGGCTATATAAATAAAAAACAAAACGTTATTTAAAAAATTTACAGTAAAAAAAAGAAGTAGCGCCGGACGCGACGTGTGTGCTCATGTCAGGAGCGCGGGGAGGAGCGGCATCCGGGAGCACGATGAGGAGCGGCGGACATGGTGCGGGGGAGGAGCGGTGACGTGAGGAGCAGCGGACAGGCCAGTGGCGGTGCGAGCAGCGGACACAGCGGACAGGCCAGCGGCGGTGCGAGCAGCGGACAGGCGGGAGGAGTGGCAGCTCAGGTAAGGGGACCCATGTCGGGGCAGGCGGGGGTCGGGGCAGGCGGGGGACGGGCCGGGGGCCGGGCTGCTGCACAATGTTGGGGCGGGCGGGGGTCGGGGAAGCCTGTTGCACCCGGACAAGGTCGGGACGGGTTGCTAGTATATATATATATATATATATATATACATATATATATATACACACACACATTTAGTTTACCAAATACATATATTTAAAAAAAAATGAAAAAACAAATAATTTCTTACAAATGTATGAAACTCTAAAACAGGCACTTTGCGTCCGCCGCGATACCCTCGCTATTATAATATGGCGGGGGATAAACCAGGTTACGATGGCGGGTGAATCGACCCGGCGGTGGCGATCCGCCCGCCATCGTAATCAGCCCCCAAATTACAAATATGAAAGAATTAAGTATTTTAATACAGAAAATATCAAAACATTTATTTACAGACTACCCACCCAAAACCCCAACAAAACACAAGAAACTAAGCGCCTGATTATGGGTTTGGTGCATTTGTGCCATCTCACGGCCTGCACAGCTGCTCCAAACCTGTGCAAGAAACACCTTACGTATTAAGAGTTGAACTCCTGTATGACAAATCATCCTTCGCCTTCCCATGGTGGTGCCTGTAAAACAGGCACCGCAGTGGGAACGGCATATTACAAGTTGAACGCGCGTACCACTTACGGTCCTTCAACTTTCCCATGGTGGTGCCTGGATAACAGGCACCGCAATGGGACTGGCAAAAAAAGTTTCAGCACAGCATGTACGGTAACATCCATACTGTGTGGAACTTTGGGGGTATACAGAGAAGGGGGGCACTTGTACCCCCTTGAATGTGTCCCCATGGTGGGGGGACACAGGGGTCCTGTAGTGACACCTTTGTACCTCCACTGCCAGCATTTTCATGGCAGGGTTTCTACTATGAAATGGCTGGCGGTGTAAGAACTTGTAATATGATCAGTGGGACTGTGACAGTCCCGCTGAGCATACTACATTGCGGTGCACCTCTGCCACTGCCAAGGAATGACTGTCCCCTGGCACAGTCAGCGGTCATCTGCCGCAACGACTTTGCAAGTTGTAGTGAGGAAGATGGACATCCGCCACTGCGAGTCCGTCAGACTCTAAATCAGGCCTAAATCTAATAATTACAAATTGTATTATAAAGACTATTAAACTAAAATGAAATAAAAAAACACTGCAATAAAGGATTAAAAAAAATAACATTTAGAAAAAAGTAATCAAATAAATTAAACATTATTAACATAAAACACCTCAAAATGAAATTAAACCACGAAATTCAAATAACAGGTATTTAAAACTTCAATATTATTGCTACATAAAGAGAAGTAATATATTTATCATCGATATTCAATATGATGATATAACTTCGATATCGAGTTTTATTAATAGCCTGCCATCGACATTAAGCAAACACTCCTTTGGCAACTAATTCCTGGTCATTGTAAAATTAGAAGATGGCTGACAAGAGGTATTTGAAATAATAAAGATTATTAGAGGAAATCAGTGTATAATGAGGAAGCAGAATCGTGCTCATTAATTGGTCTTTGAGTGGGCATCTTTTATTCTCCAGTAACCATCTAAAGAAAGCACTCTTTTTAGTTCCTACCCTAAGGCCCCTTTAGCTGTTCTGCCAGGCACGTTTCCGGAAAAAATATCCATCAATTCCTATGGGAGATTTCAGTCAGCTCTTTTCTACCACTGATCCGTTCATACGTCACTCACATTTTATTTCCATCCACCACAGAATACGGTATAGGGCATTGGGTAAGTCCTCTTCAGTTATTGCTTCTCTTCACTGCAAATGATGGTATTTGGTTGGTGCACATACACACATCCTCCTACAATTTGTCAACTTCATTCACAAGGCTGGTAGTACAAGTCTTGCTTTTATTTTTGTTTTCATATTACGATTTTTTATGACAATTTTTTTTATTACTTCTAGTCTCTTATGCATATGTTTGTGAAAAAAGTATGTCAATTAAACATCAGAGGCTTGCAAAGGTAGAACTACTGGCTTTGCAAATCCTTGTTTTTCCAAGTGTTGTACATTCGGGAGCATACACCTTCACTTTAGCTGTTATCTCTCTGGCATGAATATGTTCAAGCAATGTATTGTACTTCTATAACTATGTAAAAAGTGGAAGGAAGGATGGATGAAGTATATTTGACAGATTAAAATGAGTTTGAGACATTTATGATTTTGAAGCCCAGTTGTGGATGTTAAATAACTTGACATATTTATTGAGGATTGATATTGATGAATTGTGTATTTTTAAAATAATTTTGTGAAATGAACACAGAATACATTTAAATTACACTGACTTTCTTCAATCAATCAGTCAGCATTTGTAAAACGCACTCGGTCACCCCAAGGAGTATCTAGGTGGTGTGTCTGTCGTAGAGCCAGGTCTTGCATCTCTTTCTGAAGTCTGCCAGTGAGGGAGCCATACAGACCTGGAGGGGAGGTCGTTCCAGGTCTTGGTTGCGATGTAGGAGAAGGAGCTGCTACCGCTGCTAGTGCGGCAGATGCTGGGGGTTGCAAGGGTGAGTAAAGAGGAGCGTAGGTGTCTTACGGGTGGGTGAAATTTCAGTCAATGGTTGCGGTAGTCAGGTCCTACGGCATGGAGGGCTTTGTAGGCATGCATGAGGATCTTGACCCGGCATATTTCCTGGATGGAGAGCAAGTGGAGATCTTTGAGCTGCTGGGTTATGTGGGTTCACTCGGGGAGGTCCAGGATGGGTCTGGCTGCAGCGTTCTGTAGGGTCTGAAGTCTTCTGAGGACCCGGATGGGGATGCTAGTGTAGAGGGCGTCGCCGTAGTCGAGGCGGCTGGTGAGAAGGGCCTGAGTGACGGTCTTTCTGGGGTTGGTTGGGATCCATCTGAAGATTCTGTTGGTCATGTGAAGTGTGTGGAAGCAGAAGGAGGTGACTGCATTACCTTGTCATTTCAGGTCAGTTGGCTGTCGAGGATGATGCCGAGGTTGCATGCATGGTCGGTCGGTTTGGACCCGAGTTCTTCAGGTCACCAGCTGTTTTCACATGCTGAGGTTCTTCCCGAAGACCGGTACTTCAGTTTTGAAGGAGTTAAGTTGGAGGCAGTTGTCTTTCATCCATGTGGCTACGTTGGTCATGGCGTTGCAGAAGTTGGTTTTGGCATTGGCGGGGTCCCTGTGAGCGAGAGGATCATTTGGCTGTCAACAGCATAGGAGATTATTTTGAGTCGGTGGGATCTGATGATGTGTGTGAGGGGGCATCAAGTAGATGTTGAACAGAGTGGGGCTGAGGGGTGATCCTTGTGGTACGTCACATATGATGTCTTTGGGTGTGGATGGGAAGGTAGGAAGTCAAATGCTCTGTGTGCTTAGTTGCAGTTACAAGAAATGCATAATGCATATTTTTGTAAAAATAATCCATAAATGGGGATTTTTGAAGTTATGGTAGCACTTAAAGGAAAAATGTGCTAGCCAGTAGTATTTAATAATTCCTAATTAAATATGTACAATTGAAAGTTGAACATTCCCTATGCATTTGCACCCTCTCTTCCTATAGGCCCCACCCATTTTTGTTGAGACAGTATTTCCGCAAGCAATGCCCAATTACTTGAAAAGATTGTCTGAAAGATCTAGACCAAAGAGAGAAACATCAGTCTTTCTGAAGTTATCGTCAAAGCATGTATGATTTTAATTCCCTGATCCAGTAAAATATTTCTAAGCTGAAATCGCTTATAATTGTGTGGAAAACAGGAAAAATACTCAGGAAGAAATATATTTATTTTGGACGTGTCCCCTTGGAATAAGTAATATAATGAATATCCCCTTTTGTTAACAAACTGGGATCATCTGTGTGGGTTTAATTAAAATAAGCTTTATTTTGTGCAGGAACAGCCTATAAATAATGAAAGCTACGTAATTATTTTGGAAAAGGTTCAGGAATGCTTCCTTCATCAGATAACGATCAATTGAATATTGTTTACTGCAGACTAAGTATATACACGTTTCCTACAAGGAAACAAGTCACTTGTGATATTAGTTTTAATAATGTTACTAACGCAAGCACAATAATAGATGGAAATCCACATGCTAATAGGACACAGCTTTTGATTTAATTTAGTATAAATGTTCTGTTTTTGAAGGTTGTACAAATGCAGACTGGATGAGTTGTTGAGAAGATAGCAAATAGAAGATAATAATTGTTGCTAGTCCCCACGGAATACACCATGACCTAAAATGGTTGTGCAATAATTTTACATTTATAGACACCGGGGAAGTACTTAGAATCAGATGCTTAGTTTGTGCTGGTGGTTGCAGATAGTGGGTATTGGTCATCATTTTTGGAGATAGGTACTTCTTTTTTATTATCAGACTTTGACCAAGAACAAGAAAGAAACGAGAATAAAACGAAGAAGATGGATAAAGTGATGGAAAAACAATGACAAATGTAGACAGCAAGGATGAATACAACCTGCAGGCGTTAGACTAAGGTACATGAAGCATTTGGGGTGAGAAATAAAGAGGCATAAAGTGAAGCCAAAACTAGGTAGCCGTAGCCTAGGTATTCAGGAACCCTCGCATTTAGTGGCACCTATGGAAGGCTTGTGAGGTAAACTTTAGGGTCTTGCATTTTTTCTGAACAAATTTAGCACTGATTGTATTAACAAGTTACAGGAACACCAATCTGTGCACCCTACAAATGTGAAAAAATTTTGGTTTGAGCATTTCAATTCAATTCAAAATTTCTTTATTCGACTGTAAATAGAAACAGTCATAAAAGTACAGAGAAAAGCACATATATATACAGTTCATTAGTTAAAAGAGAAAAGCACATATATATACAGTTCATTAGTTAAAAAGAATTCAATTTAAAACAATGGATCACGTAATAGCCTGTCACAGCTCATACAAATGTGAATGTTCAGTTTATCAGAGATTTATATACATAAATAAAACGGGGCAAGTAGAGGTTATCCTTCCATACTTTTTCTAAATTTCAGGGCTGCTTTTAGAAAATTACATACGTATAAAGTGCTTTCACAGTGCAGCATTTTAAGGTAAATTAGTGCAGGCCTTAATTGCACAAAATTCAATTTTTTAATTTGAGCATTTGAAACAGATACTCTGTTCTCATACAATTTCTTTCTTAGCCAGTATGAAGTAATGAGAATAATTTCAAGATTATCTCATGATTTCCATGGAAGGGGTGGAGGAGAAAATCAACTGTTCCATCATGCAGATGAATTAATAAGATAATATTTTCCTTGCACAATTAGATCGATCCATTTCATGAGCCTTCTTTTTAACCAGGCATATCAAACGTTTTGGTGGGGCCTGGTTAATAATGTTAAGCATGGCCCCATGAGCACCTATTTCTGAGTATAAACAAATATATATGTTCCAGGGGAAAAATAGATTGTACAATTCCAGCATCGTGTTCATCTAGAAATATAGCCATTATAGCTGCCTCATCATTAAAAACATGACAGGCTGTCTCCAAAATGTATCATTCAATTTTGAGGCACGTGGAAGCTAGGGAATAATTGTATTTATTTGAAGTTTTATATAGCGCAAACATGACCCGTAAGGGTATCAAAGCGCTTTACAAGGAAAGGTATGTTACATACATGAAGGCATGGCAAAGTACAGGGATGGGGGATAGGGAAAAGTCAATAGAGGGACAAAGCCGTGGCTATATACAAGAGTCAATACAGTTCCAAAATTAGCGATGACTTGAGTACAATAGTGCACAAGGAGAAGATATATATAATAAATGGTACAGATCCAAGTACAGGATGGCGTGGGCAGAATACAGGGATGGGGATAGGGGAAATGACAAAAGTAGGGGAAAGCCATGGATATATACAAGTGTCAATACAGTTCCAAGATCGGCGGGCGATTTGATACCAATAGGACGAAAAAGATATGTACAAAAACTGGTACAGGGAGCATTGGAAGGAGTGAGAGTTGATACAAACAGTAGGTCATACAAATGTGCACCAAGCGAGCGTTATTGGAGGAATGTGCCCATTAAGAAGGTTTTAGCTTCTTTTTTGAAGAGGGCCAGAGAAGGTATTCTTCTGATGGAGGAAGGAAGCGAGTTCCAGATTCTTGGTGCAGCTCCGGATAATGCTTGATTGTGTGTTTTTGCCTTGCGGAAGCGGGATGTCTGGAGCAGATGGTCTCTGGCGGATCGAGAGTTTCTGGATCTCCCAGTTAACACGAGTTTCTGGGCGAGATATGCCAGGGAGGTCAAGTATAAGGCTTTGTGAGTGATGCAGGCCAGCTTGAGATGAATTCTGCCTTCAAGAGGAAGCCAGTTCAAGGCCTTCAGGTGTGGAGAGATATGGGCAAATGTTTTTGAACCGGATAAGAGTCTGGCTGCTGCATTGAGGCAAGCTTTCAGAGGGCAGTCGAAGTCTTAGGCAGACCAAATAGTGTGGAGCAGCCATATTTGATTCTGGAGATAACGAACGCCTGCACAGCGGTCTTTAGGACGGCAGTTCCAAGTAAGGGTTTTAGTTTTCTCAAGTAGCTCAGATGGAATCTGGCAGTTTTGGCCATCGCGTTGATGTGTTCAGTCATATTCAGGTTGCAGTCCAAAATAATCCCAAGAGATTTGGCGGAATCCACAATGGTAGGGGTGCAGTTTAGTGCTGTGATCGAGTTAGTCCATTCAAGGATGCCAGCCGATTTTTTTGGGGGGGAGATGAGAAGAAACTCTGTTTTTTAGGCATTCAGTTTGAGCTGGTTGATGGCAAGTCAATGGACAGTCAGTTTCACGGCATCATTTAGATGGGTGATCTCCTCAAGAGAGATTTTAATGTAGATCTGGGTATTGTCGGCATACATGTGGAAGGAGATGTTGGCCGAGTGGAGAATTTCAGCTAAAGGTTTGAGGTAGAGATTGAAGAGGGTAGGGGACAGAATGGAGCCTTGCCGGACACCAATGGAGATCGGGGAAGGAGCAGATAGGTTGTTTTTGACAAGGAATCTCTGTGTGCGTTATGGAGGAAGGAACCAAACCATTTGATGACGGTACCTCCTAAGCCCATCCTGTGCTCAAGGCGTTCAAGGATTTTTTTTTCTTTTAAAACAGTTCTTTATTGAGATTTTAATAGTTCAAGGAGTTTCTTGTGGTTGACCGTGTCGAATGCCGAGGAGAGATCCGAAGGATCAAAAGACATGTTTCGCCTTGGTCAAGTGCTAGGAGAGCATTGTCAACAATGTGAAGAATAGTAGTTTCAGTGCTGTGCCCGGACCTGAACCCAGATTGGAATTCGTTGAGCAGGATGAAATTGGAGATTTTTGGCTTAGTTGTAGCTGCACACATTTCTCCAATACTTTCGTGAGAAGAGGGATATTCCAGATGGGTCTGAAGTTTTCTGGAATTTCCGGATTCAGAGTGGGTTTTTTAAGGATAGGGATGACATGCCCGGTTTTCAGTGAGTTGGGTATGGTGCCTTACAGAAGGGAAGCATTGATAATGGTAGTCCAGATGGGAGCGATGAGTGAGGTGGTCGCTGCCAAGCAGTTGGCGGGGATGGGGTCGTTAAAGTGGGTATTCGGTTTTAAGGAGGATAGAATTTTCGAGATGGAATGGTCATCATAAAGTTCAAATTTGGACCAGTGAGCCTTGTTTTTGGGTGTTGCTTGGTGGGGACGAGAGAATAGAAGGGTCCCAGACGGAGAAGGAGGGGAGTGCGAGGAGGCCTTGAGTTTGTTACCCATTGAGTTGATTTTGGTTTCGAAGAAGGAGAAGAACTCATTGCAGGTGATTGGGGATTAAGTGGTTCCTTTTGATGATTTCGCCAGTTTGTTTGATTGAAGTTTGACTATTTCAAAACGTTTGCGTGGTCTGTTCTTGGCATTTTCCAGCTCTAAATTGAAGTACTCTTTTTTGGACAAAAGGATATTCTTGTTGTACGTATTTCTGCCTGATGGAGGAGTTTAAGGTGGGAGGCTGAGGGGTGCTGTCTCCAGTTACTTTCTTGCAGACGGAGAGTTCTCCTTTCGTCAATGAGGGGTCCGCTGAACCAGGGTATTTGTTTTTGATTTGGGACCTTTTGAACTTAAGCGGGGCCAGATCGTCCAAAATAATGTACTCTCTGCCCTTACTTCTGACGACCCTACTTTCCTACCAGATCCAGATGTGCTTAAACACACTTAAGACAGACTTAAGACAGACTTAAGACAACATCCTAACTTCTGTGAATACCAAAAGTAGTAAGTTCATTCTGTGAATGCCAAAAGTATTAAATGCATTCTGTGAATACCAAAATAGTAGTAAGTTTAGGATTGAGTCTTAAGTTCATTCTGTGAATCGGGCCCACAGGGTACGACACTCATCTTCTTAATACAAGACATATTCTCATCCACAAATATTGTGGGGTAGTTTGCAGCATGCTCATAAAAATCTAAGAAGGAATTTAGAATGAGAAGTCATTGGGAAGTTGTACGCTACTTAAGTGTCAATTAAAAATAACAAAAATTAACATCATATAGGAAATTTGCTACTGTTTGAAACACCTTTGGCTTAGTAAAAGCAATCTCTGTTGCTCCCTTGTGAGAAGAATACCAAACGGAACTGAATTGTTTGCATAACTACATACAGCCTGCATCAGATTCCAGCCCAAATGTTATTTTATACTATTGCACATAACTTTACATACATTTGCAGTAAATCCTCAAGTACACAGAGTGCAGGAGATTAGAACCATTATAGCATGCACCATGAAAGCCTTTGATTAAGGATGCTGATCTTCACCTCTGAGACATATAAGGATAAATGTGAAATGCCTGACTGGGTGGCTAACCAACATCTAAGAGGAGGTTTCACATGAGGAATTCAGAATACATTTCTATCACATTCTGGAAATGTTCCTTTTAGGTTCATAAACGATAGAGTGATGTACCTGAATAGAAGACATCATCCTCAGACTGTGAGGACTTGTAAATCTTTGAACTGTTCAAGCCTCTATACAGCATTTAGCAGGGGTTAGCATGTTCTAAGTGATTCAGAGTTTACAGGTACGGAAACTGCGGCATAGAGAGATAAAGTAATTTGCTCAGGTTTGTAGGAAAGTGACCCTTTTTGACATGGGCACCTACCGTGTTTGCATGTGGTGTGCCTTCTGACGAATATGTGACCACCAAGGCCCCCCCCCTCCTTGACCGAGTCTCTGGTATCCCTTAAAGGCTACATCCTCCTCGGGGACCTCAACTTCCACCTGGAGAACAACAACGACCGCAACACCACCACCCTGCTGGACAGCCTCGCTAACCTCGGACTCAAGCAGCTGGTAACCACCCCCACCCACTACGCCGGACACACCCTCGACCCCGTCTTCTCATCCAGCAAGGACATCACCTTCAGCCACGCCACCGGACTCCACTGGATGGACCACAGCTGCGTCCACTTCAGCTTCAGCAGGACCACGACCCACCACCACCAACAACAAGTTGCACGCAGAAGCTGGAACAAGATCACAGCCGACCAGCTCGCGACTTCCCTGAGCAAGAACCCACCCACCAGCGCAACGAACCCCAACCAAGCGGCCACCAACCTCACGAAGTGGATCAGCGACTGCGCTGACGACCTCGCCCCCTGAGGACCCCGCCTAGCAGACCCGGCAGCAAGAAAGCCCCATGGTTCACCAACGAACTCAAGAGCTCCAAGAAGAACTGCCGAGCCCTCGAGAGAACCTGGCGCAGAGACCCAACACCGGACAACGTGACTGCCCTCAAGCTCGCCACCCGAAAACACCACCAACTCATCCACGCAACCAAGAAAACCGCATTCAAGGAACGACTGGACAACAACGCACACAACAGCAAGGAACTCTTCAACATCGTTAAAGAGCTCTCCAACCCCAACGCCGGAAACAACGACATCACCCCTTCGCAAGACCTCTGCAACTCCCTCGCCTCCTACTTCCACAACAAGATCGCGGACATACACAACAGCTTCAGCACTCAACCGACGTACGCCACGACCGAACCACCGCCCCCCACCACCACCCTCCGCGCCTGGACCCCGATCAGCACCGAAGACACCGTCCGCACGATGAACTCCATTCACTCCGGATCTCCGACCGACCCCTGCCCTCACCACGTCTTCAACAAGGCCAATGCTGTCATCGCACCCCACCTGCGGGACATCATCAACACCTCCTTCGACACCGCTACCTTCCCGGAGAGCTGGAAGCACGCCGAACTCAGCGCTCTACTAAAGAAGCCATCCGCCGACCCCACCGACCTCAAGAACTACCGCCCCATCTCGCTGCTCCCGTTCCCTGCAAAAGTCATCGAGAAGACCGTCAACAAGCAGCTGGCCGCCTTCCTCGAGACGAACGGATCCCTCGACCCCTCGCAGTCTGGCTTCCGAGCCAACTACAGCACCGAGACCGCCCTGATCGCAGCCACCGATGACATCCGAGCACTGCTTGACAACGGAGAAACAGCAGCCCTCATCCTCCTAGACCTCTCTGCGGCCTTCGACACTGTCTGCCACCGTACACTAGTGCAGCGACTCAGCAACATCAGAATCCAGGAGAAGGCACTGGAGTGGATCATCTCCTTCCTCGCCGGAAGGACACAGAGAGTTCGCCTCCCCCCGTTCAGATCTGAAGCTACCGAAGTCATCTGCGGCGTTCCTCAAGGCTCCTCGCTCAGTCCAACCCTCTTCAACGTCTACATGAGCCCCCTCGCAGACATCACACGCCAGCACAACCTCAACATCATCTCCGACGCCGACGACACCCAGCTGATCCTCTCCCTCACCAACGACCCCGCCACCGCCAGAGCCAACCTTCACGAAGGGATGAAAGAGGTAGCCGAATGGATGAAGAACAGTCGCCTGAAACTGAACTCAGACAAGACGGAAGCCCTCATCCTGGGATCCTCACCCTCCGCCTGGGACGACTCCTGGTGGCCCCCCGCCCTAGGCAGCGCACCCAAACCAACAGACCACGCACGCAACCTAGGCTTCATCCTGGACTCCTCCCTCTCCATGACCAGACAAGTCAACGCCGTCTCCTCGTCGTGCTTCAACATCCTGCGCATGCTACGTAAGATCTTCCGGTGGATCCCCACCGAGACCAGGAAGACGGTCACCCAGGCCCTCGTCACCAGCCGTCTGGACTACGGCAACTCCCTCTACGCAGGAACCACCGCCAAACTCCAGAAAAGACTTCAACGGATCCAGAACGCCTCAGCACGACTCATCCTGGACATCCCCCGTCGCAGCCACATCTCCGAACACCTGAGAGACCTGCACTGGCTCCCGGTCAACAAGAGAATCACCTTCCGTCTCCTCACCCACGCTCACAAAGCCCTACACAACCAAGGACCAGGATACCTCAACAGCCACCTCATCTTCTACGCTCCCAAACGCCAGCTTCGATCGACCGGCCACGCCCTCGCCGCCGTCCCCCGCATCCGAAGATCCACCACAGGGGGACGGTCCTTCTCCTACCTCGCCGCCAAGACATGGAACTCCCTCCCGACCCACCTCCGCCTGACCCAGGACCACCTCGCCTTCAGGAAGCAGCTCAAGACCTGGCTGTTCGAGCAGTAGCGGCTCCCCCTCCCCGAGCGCCTTGAGACCCTCTGGGTGAGTAGTGCGCTATATAAATGCTTTGATTGATTGATTGATTGATTGAGGGTGTACGAGGAATTGTGCATAGTACTATCCCAGGTAAGGTTCACTTGGGTTATTTCTTTGGTGAATTCCCCCATACTAGCATGTAGGGAAACAGGGGACACCTGGTAATCTTATGATAGGGATCCGACAGCCCTGACGAGTGTCCCAGACCTATTGGGCTATCCATATAGACAGAAACATGTTGGCAGAGTATAAGATGGATTAGAGACATTACTCTGTTAGGGTTCCATCATTTGATTTGTTTTTAGTGTACCTCAGGCCCTCAATAATAAAGGCAATAACCGAGGTACCTGAAGGTATTATTAATTAAACTGGATCCCGATTTTGTCCAGAAAGTTTTATGTAAGAACTCCCTCCTACTGTCAAGTCTTCGTGGATTTTGAGTCCACCCTTGTAGTACCATCTTACCAGGGTGGGGAGAGGATGCCTATGATGAAGCATGACACAATATTGTGTGTGAGGCATTCTCTTCCATTATGGATGGCCTCCTTGGTCTAAAAGACCCCACATGACCTGCAGTAGACAGCATCTGCATCCAATCGTTGGGTTCTGGCTCACTGTGCTGGTGAAGGCAACTTACTTCTTTTGTGTTTGTACCATGAGCAGATATGCCCCTGTGCTGGTCATGTCTATAGCTGCCAGCACAAGTGAACAGGAAAGCCATTTTAAATACATGTGCTGGACACTGGAGAAAACAAGTTCCCCAGCTACATGATGGATTCACTGAAAATAGGGATGTTTGGTATCAAACATTCCATATTAATAAACCCACTGTGATGCTTTAGTTGTTAGTACATGCACACAGAGGGCCCCTATAGATGCCCCCTAGAACCCTACTAGGTACTGGAGTGCTGACTGACTGTTATTTGGCAGCCTGCCACCAGAGACACGTTTCTGACCCCCAGTGGTAATGGCCTTTGCTCTCAGGAGGCCAGCAATAAACCTGCTTGTGCAGTGGGAGTTGACACCCCCTCTCACAGGATAACCTGGAGATTAGCATTCCAAGGCAGAGAACTCAACTCAAAGGCAGGGAACTCAACTCAAAGAGTCCACCGCCTTTGGTATGTGAATCTGGCTTCTCTCATAGGAGAGGAAGTCGACCCCTTTGTCTAGAACCCTTTAGCACCTGGACAGGCGGGATAATTAGCTTGTCAGATAGGCGTATCTACCCTCAGGCTAGTACCATACCTAAAGTGGGTTGTCTGAAGTGGAAGTGACTCTTCAAATTTGTCCATCTTGGTGATGGAAAACTTAGGAACTCTGGGACACGGTTTTGCCCAGTTCTCTCAAAAAGTGGCCATATAGGGGGCGTAGTGACCCATGGGGTAGGTAGCCCATTGGCTACTACCCTACACTCCACTAATGCCCCTAAATTCAGTATTTAGGGGCTCACCTGGTTCCAGAGAAGCAGATCTTGACAATCTACAAAGAAGATGGACACTGAAGAGCCATGAAAGTAAAGACTGAAGACGAGCAATGACTTGGCACCAGTTCAACCGGCCTGTCTGCTGTGACCCATGGAATTGTGCCAAAAACGTCTCGTCCAGCAATCTGTTGTGCCTCCAAAACCTAGTAGGACTGCCTGCTTTCAATAAAGACTCAAGGACTCCCGTGGAGCAGCAAAGCTGATCTCCTGCATCTTCCATCCACCCAAAGAAAAACCGCAAATATTCTGGAAACACCAAAACCCGATGCTGCCAAGCACTACTGCACCCAAGCCCCCCAGCCAGAGTTAAACTGAGCCAATGTTGTCAGCATGGTCCCCAAGCCCTCAAAAGACAGAGTCCATTTTGGTTTCACCCCTTGTGAACTCTCCAACGCCGCCTGCAGCCTCTGTTTGCAGGCCACCTTAACTTCATGTGCTCCCAGGCGAAGAAACCCAACACCGAAAAGACCCTCAGCACCCAGCTGCCCCGGCCAAAGGAGAAGAGGAGCACTGATGACCCCTCGTCCCCTAGCATCGCAAGACTTTTACCCTTGTGCTGGTTCAACCTGACTGGGCTCTCAGTCCCAACCTGCAGATTCTTTCCACCCAGACTGATCCCCATTAACTAACATTGGGACACCTCGACGCAGTATTGCACCCCTGCACCCGGCCGTCCTAATGCCACTGGAGGTGACTTGCTGTTGCTGCCTTGGACCTTGACCCATACTCATTTTCAGTCCAGGAAATTGGTCTTGCAAGTCGCTGCACTGTATCTGAATGTTATACTTGTTTTTCCTACCACAGGTTAATATTGCAGCTTCTGACAAGTGCACTGTGTCGACTACTTAAGCGTAAATGTATTTCTCTTGTGAAACATGCTTATCTGATTGTATTGATTCTGGTGCCTAAACATAAATAAAGATATGTGTTAGTTTTATAAACTGGTGTTGAACTCCTTATTGAGTCGTGTTCGTAATTTACCTACTGTTGTGTGTATTTGCAGATGTCTAACTCTCCTCTCCGATAAGCCTAAGGCTGCTCGACCCCACTACACCCTAGAAGAGCACTGTAGGATTGCTATAGCAAGCCCCTATCCACTTATAAGTAATGCCCTGGACTCTTTGCATGATACACCTCGCTTTGATATATCAATTAAAGAGCGAGCTTCCTACAAGGTTGATTCAGTTTTACCAATTGTGGTATCTGGGATTAGGCCTCAAATGTTCTCGTTTCACTTAACACTTAACTACTACAAACAGCTAACATCCTTCACTGAGTTTCGCCTTTTACGTATCTTAAAAAATATGATTTCGTAAGCGTAATTCAGAACACATATCCAATTTTGCTCTGATAATATAATATCCTCAACTGATGAATTGGTGAAAGGGCTTTTGATTGTATCAGGAAATGATTCCTTAAATATAACTCCAACATTGAACCAAATAGTTCCTTGTCTGTCATGAAAATATTTCGTTTCTGAGATGTCACTCAGCCTCGATGTATCTCAAACCTGTTGCATCTTTTTTAAGGTCTAGTTACCTTGAATTCTAAAGGTCCTTCCTCTTAGACTGGCGCATACTTTGTATGAAATGTAATGTGAAGGATTTGTTCCACATATCCTGTTCTTTGAACATGGGATTAATCCAAAAATGTAGGACAGCTTTTAGAACCTAAATGGGTAGTATCGAAATAAATGAAGCATGTCTTTTGTTACAAGAAATACGCACATCTAGGCCACTATGCTGCTGAGTGCAACATTTTATGATTTACTCTGGGAAGTTGAAAGCACAACGTTAATAGAATGGCATCCCTGTGACTCTATACAGGACACAATCTTTAATTATCTGTAGGCAGAATTTGGAATAACATGAACTGAAGGTGTATAGTTTTCTTTCTTAAGTCACCTATTATTTTTGTATAATACTGTGATCAGTGGGATCTTTCGTATTTGTGTTAAAACATTAAACTAGTTAATAATGGCACTGAATGTTTATAATTCGCATAACATGTTCTTACTTTGCTATTCACTGCATATTATTTAGTCAACTCTGCCCATAATTTAGTCCTCTACTGCGCCTAATTTCTGTGTCCATCTCCTCACTAAACAAGAGTGCATATGCGTGATTAATAAAGATTTGTGTTATCTGAAATAAGGAGGCACTACTTGGTCCTGAGGTAGTAGATATACAATACTTGGAGAAGATATGCAGTTTGAGGGAAGAAGGGAAATTTACAGGCACTTCACACTAATAACAAGAGGAAGAGATTACATGTCAAGTAAGAGCAGCAAGGCGGATAATAATAGCATCTATTCAAGCAGCAGTGTGTGCTGCCCAAATAGTGACTATTGATCCTATGTGTTGGGCCTCAGACTGCTGGCTGGACGGTAAATGCATAATGGTAAAGGATGCCATTATATCTCAGATCCCTTTATGTAAACCCACAGTCAGGCGAAAGGATGGCTGGCTGCTCATTTGAGGCAAGGGAATGCTCAAGGACACGGGGATTAGGGAATACCCTTTTTTTATCATATATGTTAAGGTTTTATTTAATGAGTTAAAACCCAGGCTTTGGGAAGCAGGAAGCTACCATTTCTATATGGACATATCTGTGGTGGTGCATTGAAGGCAATACTGTGCAAATGCACTGTTACGCCTTACTCTACAAGCGGCAGATTGTCCGCTAACAGACTTTGGGAGTTTGAGTTGTGCTAGGAAATTTGCGACAGCCATAGATTTTCAGGAATAAGTCTTTTGTAGGGAATTCCATAAAAACAGGAAATCTTAAACATACTCAAACTTGAATCTGCAGTCTTCGGTTTCTGGTTCGTTTGTGAATAAGTCTCTCTGTTCCTATATCTCCATAACTCTGCACGTGGCCACGAAGGATTACCATTCTCTTTCCTAGAAAAGGGACTGGAACCAGTTGATAAAGAAAATAGTAAGCCTGGGACAGCAGTAATAAGCCTATCTCTGTTTTATATACAAACCATTTTCTGTGTATTCACAAAACTATTTTCCAGCCGAAGATGCTGGCCATATCGACCAGCCCTGGCTCTTCACGAGTCCTCCAGGGAGCCCTAACCCTGCAGGAGTTCAGCCAGGGAAAATATAGCTGCTGCAAGTTGGACACAATAGTGAATTTGCACGCTCAATTCCACACAATTTTGGATTGATACTTTCTTCTTCTCTTCCGGTAAACACTCTTACACCGACACTTACAAGTAAGTGAGGGGCTCCAGGTTGTTACAGGGTTAATATCTTCTAAATTCATGGGAATCCCTAAAATATATTCGGGCCCCCATCCCATATATGCCCTCCCTTAATTCGACTTCTTTCTAAAATGACTCAAGTGAAAAATGCCACGTGGGCGGCGGTCTTTTCCACTTCAAAAAGTAGGTCTATGGGTGGAAATCCTGCTTACAATGCATTAGTTCGGATGTCTCACTGAGGTAAAGACAGGAATTATTTTAAACTCGTGAATCAAAATAATGGTCGAAGCAAAGCTGGAGAAGCAGATGTGAAATGTTTCCATGTCCACGGGGTGTTTCATATGTTGATTCTTCGGCGTGTACATTGATTGAAATGTCACCAGGGACGGCTAGAACAATGCGCCTCGAAGCGTACAAGCCAGCACCGGGAGTCAGAGGTCCACCAGATGCGCTATGTGCTCCCTTGTGCAAGGCACTCAGATGCTTCCGAACTAGGTACAATCTTTAGAACTAACAATACCAGTTTAATGTCATTGTAATGCATGATTATTAAATGCAGGCGTTTCATTGCAGAAGTTTTATCTTTGAACAGTCGTCACACTGCTGAGTTAGAGGAAACCTACTCATGAATTTCCAGGAATAAGACATCATGCATGTGGGAGAAAAGGCTATGTTAATTGGACTCATAGGTAAGTATAATAAGATGAACATATAATATATAAAAAATAAAGATATGACCCATCCTGTCTTTGGCATCTTGTGCTTTATATGACATGGTCTACCTTCTGATCTGAACTTAGCACAAAGCAAACTAACTACTAGCCCTGGCATTGCTTTTGTGTCTCTCTTATGCTGATATTGAGTATATTAGGGCTTTGAAGCTGGGAGCCCAAACCATGCTGCACAGTCGACTTACAATGACCTATGCGGACATGAACTACTTCTTGCATTGAAATGACAGGAGCATGAGAGGCCCTGGGCTAGCTTTCTCGCTGTTTAAAAGAATGCATTGCCTGATAAAGAGGGCTGATACAGAGGTGCAATGCTCTTTAGGTGCTGAAAATTGTATGTAAAGCCAGTACCGCTCAAAGAACAACGGGGCTGGGGTGGAGTCGGTTACCAGACCAGACACCTCAGGTGTCAGATTGAGAAATAATAATGATGGCTGTTAGATCTGGGGGTCTCTAGTTGGCAGAGGTAGGTACCACTGTCCAAATAGGGACCCTTGCTTCTAGTCAGGGCAAGGAGATAACCCTCTGAGATAACCCCTGCTCACCCTCTAGGTAGCTTGGCACGAGCAGTCTAGGCTAACCAGAGGCAATGCGTAAAGTATTTGTACCAACACTCACAGTAACACAGTGAAAACACCACAAACTGACTCCACAACAGTTTGGAAAAATAAAGGTATTTTAATCTAAACTACACAAGACCAAAACGACAAAAATCCAACATACACAGTTCAAGAATATGGTTTCAAAAAGAGTTCTTAAGGTTGCGTTATCATTCTTAGGTTGCGATAGAATTCTCTACGTTGCGATAGAATTCTCTACTGATGCGTGAAAAGTTCACAGTTGCGTCACGTTTACTCACAGTACCTTTTAGTTGCAACAAAGTTCCAAAAACAGAAGCTGGTGCGGTGGAAAACAAGCGATGCGTTGCTCCTGAGACCCTGGGGAGGCGATGCGACAGCCCCGCTGCAGCAGCGGGCGTGTTGCGACGAATCCGGTCTGTATGGGGAGGAAGGCCACTTGTATGGATTCCGGTGCGTAGGTTCTGTAGCAAGTCTGTTCTCGCAAAGGCACGATGCGACGATCTCGTAGGGGCTGCGACGATCTCCGGGGCGACGATGCGCGGTCCAGCGGTGATCCTCTCTCTCGCAGCTCCTTGATGCGATGGTTCTGCGACGATGCTCGCAGCGACGTGATGCGGTCCGCAAGCAAGCGGTGCGGCGTTCTCACCCAGCGACGACAGGCTCTGCGACGATACTCGCAGCGATGTTCGATTCTCCCGCACCGGTCTGGTGCGTCCCGCAAACGAAGGATGCGACGTCTCTGGCAGCGGCGTTAGGCGCTGCGACGATCTCGACCTCCGTAGCGGCGGGAAACTTCTCGCACTGTCGGGGATGCGCTCCGCAAGCGAGCGATGCGACACTTTCCAAGTTCAAAAAGTCACTCAAGCTTAGTTTCAAGCTTCCCAGCTCAGGTACAACTTCCAGAGGCCCCAAAACTGGATCAAGCACTCTAGGAAGGACAGAACTCTCTCAGCAGAGTTCAGGGAAGCTGGGGGTGAAGTCCTTTTGTTCCTGGGACTTCAAAACAGGGAGCCAGCTCTACTCAGGCCCTTGGAGATTCCTTCAAGACAGGGGACCCAGCTCAGCAGCAAAGTCCTTCCCCTCTCCTTGGCAGCAAAGCAACAGGTCAGTCCAGCAGAGCAACAGCAGGACAATCTTTCTTCTTCAGTTTCAGCTTTCTCCTTGGCAGAGGTTCCTTCTTGATTCCAGGATGATCTAATTTTCTGTTGTCGGGGGTCCTGTACTTATACCCCTAAAGTCTTTGTTCTCTGGGTGCATGTGGGCCCTGAGCCCGGTCTGAACCAGTTCTGGGTGGATCCTGAGCACTTTGTTTTGCTGGCTGCATCTTTCCTTTCAGAGTGAGGGGCAGGGTCCTCAGCCGCCCAGCAGGGGGGTGGAGCCAGCATTGTGGAAGGCAGGCACAGCCCTATTCAGCCCAGGTGCTAACTCCTCCCACCACTCCAGTTGCAATTGCAGTCATTCAGCCTAGTGCTGACTCATCCAGCCTCCTGGGGAATCCCCCAGCCCCTGTCACTTTCAAACCAGACAGTCAATACACAAACAGGCCCAGGCACACAGAAGGGTCAGACAAGAGAACAGCAACTTTCTAAAAGTGCTGTTCTCAAACACAGGATTTAAAAACAACCTTTCCTAAAAGATGTGTTATTAAATTCTTCAGTTCAGGGATACTAGATACCTATGTCCTATCTTGTTCCTATGGGAAGAAATGCTGTTAACCACTGTAGCCAGCATCCCCCATGTTAACCTATGGAGCAAGATAGCCTTACAGTAGTGAAAAACGAAAATGGCTGCCATTCACTACCAGAGCATGTCACCTGCACTAGTACATGCTCTACCTTTTACATACACTGCACCCTGCCCAGGGGGGTACCTTGGGCCTTCCATAGGGGTGACTGATGTGCACAAAAAGGGAAGGGTTAGGCCTGGTCAGTGGGGACACTGACCAGGAGGACATGGCAGTTCTAAACTGCACACAGGCACTGCAGTGTCAGGCCTGAGACATCATCTTAGGGCTACTCCTGTGGGTGGCACACTCAGTGCTGCAGGCCCACTAGTAGCATTTGTCATCACCAGCCCTGGCACACTCAGTGCACTTTACTAGGGACTTCATGGTGATACAAATATGCCAAACAGGTATATTCAATCAGAATAACAATTTACACAGGGAGCACTTACACTCTGGCACTGATCAGCAGTGGCATAGTGTCCAAAGCATCTAAACCAGCAAAAACGAAATCCAGCACAGCATCAAAAATACAGGAGGTAGAGGCAAAAAGATAGGGGAAACCACGCCAAAGATGCCAGGTCTAACACGTGTCCCCTCCAGCTGAAAGTGGGGAGAACTGCCCACCCTCTTGGGAGTTCTCTTCACTAAGGCGGAAAAACCTGGACAGACCATCAGCATTGGCGTGTTCTGTGCCAGGGCGGTGTTCCACCGTGAAGTCCATTCCCTGTAGGGAGATGGACCACCTCAACAGTTTTGGGTTCTCACCCCTCATTTGCATTAACCATCTGAGGGGCCTGTGGTCGGTCTGAACACGGAAGTGAGTCCCAAACAGGTAGGGCCTAGACTTTTTCAGAGCCCAGACCACAGCAAATGCCTCTCTCTCCATCGCACTCCACCTCTGTTCCCTGGGGAGTAGTCTCCTGCTAATGAAGGCTACCGGCTGGTCTCCTCCCTCCTCAGTGATTTGTGAGAGTACTGCTCCCACACAATGCTCTGAAGCGTCTGTCTGAACTATGAACTCACTGGAAAAGTCAGGAGCCTTGAGCACCGGCGCTGTGCACATAGCAGTTTTCAGGGTTTCAAAAGCAGTTTGGCAGGCGTCAGTCCAGTCAACTCTTTTGGGCAACTTCTTGGAAGTGAGTTCTGTCAAGGGGGCGACAATGGTGCCATATCCCTTGACAAACCGTCGGTAATACCCGGTGAGTCCTAAAAAGGCCCTCACCTCTGTCTGGGTCTTGGGGGGCTCCCAAGCCAGAATGGTATCAATCTTTGCCTGTAGGGGCGCCACCTGGCCGCTCCCCACTTGGTGTCCCAAATACACCACAGATCCCTGCCCTATCTGGCACTTGCTGGCCTTGATAGTGAGGCCTGCCTTTTGCAGAGCCTTCAACACTTCGCAGAGGTGTTGCAAATGTTCCTCCCACGTGGAGCTGAACACAGCAATGTCATCCAGGTATGCGGCGCTGAATTCCTCCAGCCCGGTCAGTACCTGGTTAACCAGTTTCTGGAATGTGGCAGGGGCATTTTTCAACCCAAAGGGCATGACTCGGAACTGGAAGTGCCCCTCTGGCGTTGAAAATGCTGACCTCTCTTTGACCCCATCAGTTAGGGCAATCTGCCAGTACCCCGAAGTCAAATCAAAGGTACTGAGGTACTGGGCAGCTCCCAACCGATCCACGAGCTCATCAGCTCTGGGGATGGGGTGTGCGTCAGTCTTCGTGACCGCATTGAGCCCACGGTAGTCCACGCAAAACCAGAGTTCTGGAGGGCCACCGGGCGTAGCAGCTTTCTTGGGCACCAAGACCACTGGACTAGCCCAGGGGCTGCTGGAGGGCTCAAGCACCCCTAGCGCCAACATCTTGGAAACCTCTTCCTTGATGCTGGCCCTGACCTTGTCAGCCACCCTGTAAAATGTTTGTTTCACAGGCGGACTGTCTCCAGTGTCCACATCATGGACGCACCAGTTGGTGACTCCTGGGGTCTGGGAGAACAGGGAGGAGAACTGACCCAACACTTGGCGACAGTCACTCTGCTGTTCTGGGGTCAGGGTGGGCGAGAGGACCACACCATCCACTGACCCATCTTGCTCCTTAACTGCCAGGAGGTCAGGGAGAGGATCACTATCCTCTTCCATTCCTGCATCTGTAGCCATGAGCATGGTTACTTCAGACCTCTCAACGTGTGGTTTGAGGCGGTTCACATGCAAGACTCTCAGGGGCTGCCTGGGAGTCCTCAGGTTAACCAGGTAGGTTACCTCACTCTTCCTTTCTACCACCTCATATGGCCCAGTCCACTTGTCTTGGAGCGCACAAGGCTCCACTGGCGCCATCACCCACACTCTCTGCCCAGGTTGAAATTAGACCAAAGTGGTATTCTGGTCATACCATCTTTTCATTTCTTCCTGGCTTGCTTCCAGGTTCGCCTGAGCGAGCTTCCTGAAGCGTTGTGTCTGGTTGCGGATGGCCAGCACATAGCTGAACACATCCTGGGGGGTTTTCCCACGGGACTTTTCCCAACCCTCCTTCACCAGTGAGAGAGGTCCTCTAACAGGGTGGCCATACAGGAGTTCAAAGGGACTGAACCCTAAGGACTTCTGAGGCACCTCCCTGTAGGCAAACAACAGGCATGGCAACAAGACGTCCCACTTGCGTCTCATGGGCTCCGCTAGGCCCATAATCATACCTTTCAGGGTCCGGTTGAACCTTTCAACCAACCCATTTCCTTGAGGGTGGTAAGGAGTGGTGAACTTATAAGTTATCCCACACTCCTCCCACAGAGACTTCATGTACTTAGAGATGAAGTTGGTACCCCGGTCGGAGACCACCTCTCTGGGGAACCCCACACGGGAAAAGATCCCCATCAATGCACAGCCCACCACGGGTGCTGTGATTGTCCTGAGAGGGACTGCTTCCGGGTACCGGGTGGCATGGTCCACCAAGACCAGGATGAACCTGTTGCCTAAGGCTGTCTTGGGGTCCAGGGGCCCTACAATGTCTATGCCCACCCGCTCAAAAGGGGTGCTCACTACTGGGAAGGGTTGAAGGGGTGCCTTCAACTTTGTTCCAGTCTTGCCACTGGCTTGACAGGTTTGGCAAGATCTGCAAAAGGAACCAACGTGCTTTCTCATCTGGGGCCAGTGGAAGTGGGTGACAAGCCTGTTTAGGGTCTTGTCTTGCCCCAGATGTCCTGCAAGAGGCACGTCATGAGCCAGACCCATTAGGAAGTTTCTGAAGCGCTCGGGTACCACCAGCACACGGGCTGCACCGGGCTCAGCAAACTTAGGCTCGCTATATAACAAGTCATCTTCCCAGTAGATGAAGTGATCTCTGGCTGCTCCACCTGCTGCCTGATCTACAGCCTGTTGCCGCAGACCAATGAGGGAAGGGCACTCCTTCTGCGCCTTGCAGAATTCCTCCCTGGAGGGACCACCTTCCTGCTGCCAATGGGTCAGCTCAGGTAAGTCTCCCAGTTCGGCTACCTGTTCCCCTGTAGGTTCCAGGGCATCCCCCTCAGGTTCTGCTTCTTCCTGGACCGTGGAAACGGCTGGGGCTGGTTTCCCGCGCCCTCTGCCTCTTCCTCTCCTGGCAGGTCTCTGGGCCACTGTTTCAGGCTCCAGTTCTGCTGACTCCCCCCTACTGGCTGTCATAGCACGTGTGGACACACAGAGCCACGCAGGCAAACCCAACATCTCCAAGTGAGTTCTGTGTTCTACATCCTTCCATGGAGAACCCTCCAGGTCGTTACCTAACAGACAGTCTACAGGCAAGGCATCACTGACAACTACCTCCAAAAGACCAGAGACTCCCCCCCATTCAAAGGGAACACGCGCCAGCTTGCTGAAGCGCACTGAACTGTCAGCTGCCACGACAGGGCGGAGTACACCAGGGATGATTTGCTCTTCAGACACCCGCTGACACCTCACGGATGTCACGCTGGCTCCTGTATCTCTCAGAGGCTCAATCTCCCTCCCATTGATGGTCACCTTCTGCCCATATTTCGTAGTGTTAGAGGGCAGTAAGGTTTCTTGGACCACCTCTTGGTCTCCTAGAGAGACAAGGGTCATAACGGCTAGCTCCCCCCAATCACTAGAAACCAAATCCCCTCCCAAAGCTACACTAGCTAACGCTGGGGCGGGGGCACCAGTGGATGCTTGCTTCTTCTTGGGACATTTTGGAGCAATGTGGCCCACCTCATTGCAGTGATAGCAGGTAGGTGGACCCCTGTTGTCTTTATTGTCCCGCCTGCTTTTAGAGGGCCATGGCTGTTTAGGTTTGGGGGGTTGGGATTCCTTTCCCTGGGAACTATTTTGGGGCCCTTCTGAGAACTCCTTTTGATTACCCTTGTCCCCCCACTCTTCTGCTGGGGACCCTGCCCACCTTTGGCTGTGGTACCCACAATTCCTCTGTGGACCCTGGTACTGGTCCAGCGGTCCGCCTCCTTAGCAAGCTGAATGGGGTCTGTCAGCTTGCTGTCTAAAAGATGCTGCGCAGCTCTGGAACACAAAGACTACTCAAGTGCTCCCAACTGATTAAATGCAACAACCCCTTAAAATCAGTTACTTTACTGCCCTTCATCCAACCTTCCAGTGCACGCGAGTACGAATTCACACACTCCATTCAAGTCTCAGACTCTCTCTTCTTGGAGTTCCTAAACTGCAGTCTGTACTGCTCTGGGGTAAGGCCATACCTGAGACATAAGGCCTCCTTCATATTGGGGTAGGTCATGGCACCTGCTAATTCTAAGGGCTCTAGAGCACTCCTCCCAGAAGCCTCAAAATGTTTCCACAGGCCCGCCCCCCAATGCTGATCAGGCACACCATTCATCTTCAATGCGATTTCATACGAAGTGAACCAGGCATAAATATCCTCACCCCTATGGTAATTCTGTACCAGGTCCTTGGGAATATATACTTTACCCCCATGCACTGGCTGCGCGCTGCCACCATTAGAACTGGCATCCACCTCCTTGGCTTTAAGATCCAGTTCTCTCATGCTCAACTCATGAGCCAAAAGCAATTTCTTCTCTTCTAAGGCACGGGCATTTTTGCTCTCCTCCGCCGCCTTTTCTACTTCCAATTGCTTCATTTTCATTTTCATGACTTCCAACTCATACTCTCTTACTCTCTGATTTTCTTGTAACTCTTCTGGGGAGAGGCCCCTGCTGGAATGGTTGCTGCCAGCTCCTGCACCTACTTTGCCCACTGGCAAATCTGTGACTTGAAAACTGTTTTCTACATCCACATCATCCTCTCCCTCTTGTGCCTCCCAATGGGCCTTCAAGATTTTCTGCAGCTCCTCCTTTCTGTAGGCGCTCTTTATGGGGCACTAAAACTCAAGGCAGAATTTCCTAAGTTGCTCAACTTTGTATGAATACAAATCTCCAATGGCAAACTCCATCTCTACTTCTGCCTCCTTACTGGGTGCCTTCCCATGCAAAGACATGCTGTATTGAAGAGTTACTCAAAAATAGAATCAAAAAGGGGGCGGAGCTAGTGAGCGCGAAGAATGGCTGCCTAGTTCCCGAGCTCCGCCGGCGCCGCCACTAAAATCCTTCACTATCCTGCATCGACTGCATTTGGTCGACACCCCCGACACCCATACTGATCCTGCTGCCACGAGAGACGGTCCGGTCCGCTTGAAAGGACCCGGCTACTCTCCTAACGTCGGTCGGAGGCTCGAGGATCGGAGCGACGAGCAGGCCCGCAGACCGCGGCCCCAAGTGATACCGCCGCCCGGGCGGCGTAAGGGGACGTGCGGCTACTGGGAAGGCGCCGCCCCCCCGACGGTCCCCTTTTTCCTACACCGGGCTGCCGCGGACGCGGCGGGAGCAGGCGGGTGACATTCTGAGAGCCCGTGGGCCGCTGCCCGATACTACAGAGTGCCCACGGGGCGGACGTAGAGCCCGAATTGCCGGTAAGCAGAGGGCCCCAGGGCGCCATTTTGACGCACTTACGCCTGCACACAGGGGAGGCTGCAGCAACCTTACCAGCGGGAGACTGCCGAGGTGGGGGGGCGGAGGAGTGGCGGGTCGCTGGGATCGAGGTGCCCTGACCCCACCCCCCCTACACTACAATCACCGGAGTGAGGAGACAGTTTTGGCTGTGCAGCTGGGAGGGTGGTGACACCTGCTGCGGCCCGCTCCACTGTCCGAACTGCTAGAGCCTGTAACAGCTGTTAACTCAGTGGGCAGATTGGCGCCATCCCTACGTTTGGTCAGGGGCAGCGTTCCCGCGGGGTGTGGTGCATTACGACCTGGCTCGGTAAAGCGGCCTTCCTCTGCATCCTATCAGGAGGCTGACGGGGGGTTCTGACTCTTTACTACCCCGCTGGGACACTTGAGCAACCCTTGGGCGGAAGACTGACGGATTGCCCTACGACGGTCCTCTTTACAGCTGCGCTTTCCACCCAGCGACGCGAGGCGGGCACGAGACACCCCCAGGCATGGGTAAGGGAGACAGGACTCAGAGCAAGCTCCCCTTCTCACAGAGGCGACTGCCCATGCCAAGCCCCCCGGCACCGCGTGACGAAGAGACGCATCCGGGAGAAGCACGAGAAGACGACTCAGACATAAAGTCTATGCTCCGCTCCATGGAGCAGAATATATAGTCGAATATAGCGGCGCTGGGAACCAAGATGGACGCTGTTGGAACTGGCCCTTCTTGCAGGGTCATCCCCAAACTTTTTGCTTCTTCCTCACTTATTTTTCCTGACCCGTGGCTGTTGGCAATAGGACTCTGCGCACTTTACCACTGCTGATCAGTGCTAAAGTGCATATGCTCTCTGTGTAAATTGTTATTCTGATTGGATATACATGTTTGGCATATTTGTATCACCATGAAGTCCCTAGTAAAGTGCACTGGGTGTGCCAGGGCTGGTGATGACAAATGCTACTAGTGGGCCTGCAGCACTGATTGTGCCACCCACAGGAGTAGCTCTAAAATGGTGTCTCAGGCCTGCCACTGCAGTGCCTATGGGCAGTTTAGAACTGCCATGTCCTCCTGGCCAGTGTCCCCACTGACCAGGCCTAACCCTTCCCTTTTTGTGCACATCAGCCACCCCTATGGAAGGCCCAAGGTACCCCCCTGGGCAGGGTGCAGTGTATGTGAAAGGTAGAGCATGTACTGGTGCAGGTAACATGTTCTGGTAGTGAATTACAGCCATTTTAGTTTTTCACTATTGTAAGGCTATCTTGCTCCATAGATTAACATGGGGGATGCTGGCTACAGTGGTTAACAGCATTTCTTCCCATAGGAACAAGATAGGACATAAGTATCTAGTATCCCTGAACTCAGAATTTAATAACACATCTTTTAGGAAAGCTTGTTTTTAAATCCTGTGTTTGAGAACAGCACTTTTAGAAAGTTGCTGTTCTCTTGTCTGACCCTTCTGTGTGCCTGGGTCTGTTTGTCTATTGACTGTCTGGTTTGTGAGTGACAGGGGCTGGGGAATTCCCTAGCAGGATGGATGAGTCAGCACTAGGCTGAATGACTGCATTTGCAACTGGAGTGGTGGGAGGAGTTAGCACCTGGGCTGAATAGGGCTGTGCCTGCCTTCCACAATGCTGGCTCCACCCCCCTGCTGGGCGGCTGAGGACCCTGCCCCTCACTCTGAAAGGAAAGATGCAGCCAGCAAAACAAAGTGCTCAGGATCCACCCAGAACTGGTTCAGACCAGGCTCAGGGCCCACATGCACCAAGAGAACAAAGACTTTAGGGGTATAAGTACAGGACCCCTGACAACAGAAAATTAGATCATCCTGGAAATCAAGAAGGAACCTCTGCCAAGGAGAAAGCTGAAACTGAAGAAGGAAGATTGTCCTGCTGTTGCTCTGCTGGACTGACCTGTTGCTTTGCTGCCAAGGAGAGGGGAAGGACTTTGCTGTGTGCTGTGTCCCCTGTCTTGAAGGAATCTCCAAGGGCCTGAGAAGAGCTGGCTCCCTGTTTTGAAGTCCCAGGAACAAAAGGACTTCACCCCCAGCTTCCCTGAACTCTGCTGAGAGAGTTCTGTCCTTACTAGAGTGCTTGATCCAGTTGTGGGGCCTCTGGAAGTTGTACCTGAGCTGGGAAGCTTGAAACTAAGCTTGAGTGACTTTTGAACTTGAAAAGTGTCGCATCGCTCGCTTGCGGAGCGCATCCCCGACAGTGCGAGGAGTTTCCCGCCGCTACGGAGGTCGAGATCGTCGCAGCGCCTGACGCCGCTGCCAGAGACGTCGCATCCTCCGTTTTGTGGGACGCACCAGACCGGTGCGGGAGAATCGAACATCGCTGCGAGTATCGTCGCAGAGCCTGTCGTCGCTGGGTGAGAACGCCGCACCGCTTGCTTGCGGACCGCATCACGTCGCTGCGAGCATCGTCGCAGAATCAACGCATCGAGGAGCTGCGAGAGAGAGGATCCCCGCTGGACCGCGCATCGTCGCCCCGGAGATCGTCGCAGCCCCTACGAGATCGTCGCATCGTGCCTTTGCGAGAACAGACTTCCTACGGAACCTACGCACCGGAATCCATACAAGTGGCCTTCCTCCCCATACAGACCGGATTCGTCGCAACACGCCCGCTGCTGCAGCGGGGATGTCGCATCGCCTCCCCAGGGTCTCAGGAGCAACGCATCGCTTGTTTTCCACTGCACCAGCTTCTGCTTTCGGAACTTTGTTGCAACTAAAAGGTACTGTGAGTAAACGTGACGCAACTGTGAACTTTTCACGCATCTGTAGAGAATTCTATCGCAACGTAGAGAATTGTAACGCAACCTTAAGAACTCTTTTTGAAACCATATTCTTGAACTGTGTATGTTGGATTTTTGTCGTTTTGGCCTTGTGTAGTTTAGATTAAAAATACCTTTATTTTTCTAAACTGTTGTGGAGTCAGTTTGTGGTGTTTTCACTGTGTTACTGTGAGTGTTGGTACAAATACTTTACGCATTGCCTCTGGTTAGCCTAGACTGCTCGTGCCAAGCTACCTAGAGGGTGAGCAGGGGTTATCTCAGAGGGTTATCTCCTTGCCCTGTCTAGAAGCAAGGGTCCCTATTTGGACAGTGGTACCTACCTCTGCCAACTAGAGACCCCCAGATCTAACATTGGTGGTCAGGTGGTGGGATTTGAACTTGTATTTGTACTTGACCCACAGTAATTGGTGTACATCACAGGCACAAACAAAAGATAGACAGTGGACTTTTGACAGAGCTCTGCTGAAAGATGAAGGCTATAGGGGTCATATGACAGGATGGATTAGATCATATTGGGAAATTAATAAAGATTCAGCCCCAGGGGGAGTAGTCTGGGATGCCTTTAAGGCAGGAGTACGGGGAGAAACAATGACTTATGTGTTTTCAGCACAGAAAAGAACAAGACTCAAAATTAGCGAAGTGGTACAAAAACTGATAAGGGTGGAGGAGGACTTGGCGCAGGCTTTAAGAAATAGGGCACCAATAGAAGATCATCTGCTAAAAATAGTGGCACTCAGGGCAGAGGTGACGGAAAGTATCTCTAAAAAAGCAGCAGAGAATTATCTATCTAAAAGAGAGGATGCTTATGAGCTGAGCGAGAAGATAGGCCATCTTTTGGCAGTACGTGCCAGACAGAGACTAGCTGCATCGGATATTGTCGAGATTATGAATGAGAACGGAACTTTGGTAACTGAAGTAGATAGAGTGAGAGAGGTATTTAGGCAGTTTTATGAAAAATTATATACCAGGGATAGCACGGGAACGGTGGGTGAGTTGGAAAATTATTTAAGGGAGGATCCCGATCCAGGTCTGACGGTAGATGAGAAAGACAGCTTGGATTCCCCCTTTGCCCTAGAGGAATTTATCATGGCTTTAAGCACGCTCCCGGCTGGTAAAGCTGCCGGACCGGATCAGATCCCGGTGGAGTTTTACAAGGTCTTTTATCAAACAGTGGGTTTGGAAATGTTCAATGTCATGATGGAGGCACAGAAAGGGGATAAAGTACCCGAGACATGGGGGGAGGCAGATATTATTGTCATTTTAAAAAAAGGGAAAATTCCAACACTCCCAGGATCATACAGACCTATCACATTGTTGAATGCAGATGCGAAGATTTACTCTAAGATCGTAGCGACAAGACTGGCGGGAGTAATAGAGGGGTTGGTAAGCCATACTCAGCATGGTTTTATTCCCGGCAAAGGCACAACGCAACACACCATACAAGTTATTACAGCATTTGATGCAGCAAATGGCATGGGGGACCCTCTCGCAGCACTATTTTTAGACGCCGAAAAGGCTTTCGATAGAGTGTCCTGGGAATATCTATGGCAAATATTAAAATGGAATGGATTTGGAAATAGTTTTGTAACGGCAACGAAGACACTTTATAAAAACCCAACAGCAAGGATTAGAGTAAATAGAGGCAAATCACTAGCGGTTATGATTGGGAGAGGGACTAGACAGGGCTGTCCTGCATCACCATTATTATTTGCTCTTTACCTAGATCCCTTGATAAGGAAAATTGAAAGCAATATAAGAATCCCCCCAGTAAGGTTGAATGGATGCGTAATAAAGACACTAGCTTACGCGGATGACATTGCTATCTTGACTCCTAATCCTAGTATGGCCTTAGTGGAAATTGAGGCTGAAGCTCAAAGATTCGGGCAAATATCTGGTTATAGCCTGAACAGCTCCAAAACCCAAATTGTATGCAATCAACACAGCGTATTTACTGATCAAAGAGTTGTAGACTCTGCTATATACTTGGGGGTCGCAATCACATCTAATTTGGATGAGTTGGTACAGAACAATCTTGCGCCACTCATGTTAAAAGTCAAGTCCGATCTAGTACGTATGAATAATTTGCACCTGTCATTAGTAGGCTGCACTAACGTTATAAAAATGTTAATTTTACCGAAATTTTTGTATTTGTTTAGGACAATACCTTTATTTTTTGAACTAAAATGGTTTAATGATCTGGAAAAAATTCTGAATAGATTTATTTGGGCCCATGGCAAGACCCGAAGGGCATACCGCTTTATGTCCCTTCCCAGAGAGAAGGGGGGGTGGGGGGTGCCCGATTTTAGATTATACTATTGGGCATCTGTACTCCAATATATGCGGGGATTGATAGGGGGGGGAGGTGTAGACGTTAGAACAATGAATGACTCATCCAGGATATATTCTACTGTGCTGGGACCGGAGGTAGAGAACTCCTTCCTCAAATGTATTGATTTTGCGTATTTTAAAAGAACTAGGTTCAAGACAGTACAAGCTGCTACTAAGGTTTGGATTGCAGTGATGAAAAAACTTGGGTTGGGCCGATACAACTGGTATACGAGACTATATAAAAACATCTCTCTCCCAAGGCAGATCTTCGGCGACACTACAATGGCAGGCTGGGTGGAAAAGGGTATAGTTTAGCTTGGAGATGTGAGGAATATGGAAGGGATGCTTCAATTCACGGAGCTAATGACCAAATTTGGGTTAGATAGGAGGGACCTTTTTAAATTTTTTCAGCTAAGAAGCTTTCTTGGGAATAAGCAAGGTGGAAGTATAGGGTTTGCTAAAGTAGAAATCCTCGAGAAAATAAGATTGGGGGGAGACTGCTCAATACGGTGCTTTTATGCAGAGCTGGTAGCAAGTAAACCAGATGACATGGATAAACATGGTGAAAAGTGGGCAGAGAGGTTAGAAGGGGAACCCTGCTGGTTTAAGGAGTCGCTGGACTTAGGGCGTACTCTCCTGTGCTCAGCTCCGCTGCAATCGCAGCAGTATAAAACACTTTATTCGCTCTACTTTACCCCTGCAAAAATAGCAAAATGGGGGGGTACTACAGGCACTACATGCCCAAGATGTTCCTCCCCCGATGCAGATCTAATACATCTATTTGCACTATGCCCACAGATAAAGACAGTGATAAAGGATATAGAGCAGTTTCTGGATACCACTCTTAATATCCAGATTACTTTAAAACCTCCAGAAATACTCCTCGGGATAGCTACAGATACTAATGTTATGCAGAGAGAATTCATCTTTGTTGCAATGGCTGTTTTTAGGTTATGTCTAGCTAGGGCTTGGTTAGATAAAAACCCCCCAGGAATGCAAGTTTGGCTATCGAACTTGTTATCAACCTATAACTTGGAAAATAACATATACGCCCGGAAAGGTAGGAAAGGGAGGAGCTTGGGGTTAAGGATATGGGATCCTATAATAAGATGGAAAGAAGGACTGGATTTGTGAGACTTGAACAGGTCATGACACGGCAAATGAAATAAGTAAATAACCTGAGTAGATGCTGATATGTTGCTTAATGAATTCTAAACTGCCCTTTCTTTTTTCTTTTTTTTTCTTCTTTACTTTCTATTATGTATGATGTAATACGATAATTGAATACAATGGATGGTTGAAGAATCTATAATGAACTGTGTAAATTGTGCAATGGTTTAAATAAAAAATATATTAAAAAAAAATAAATAAATAAATAATTGGTGTACATCACTAGTGAGTGCAGACCACTACGCCACCGCATACCACGGTTAAGTTTTTTTTTTGTTCCATTTTTGATCGTAACCCTGAAAGAATACAAGCATCATGTCTCTAAATGGTAAACCAGCAAGTGAAGTTGCGGAACTGGAGTTTGATATTGAAATGTTAAGTGATTACAAAGTAGGTCAACTCAGACAGTTCTGCAGGAACTTTGGATGCCCCATAAAGCGCCACTCCAAGAAGGAGGAGCTACAGGAGGCCTTAAGGGCCTGGTGGGAGACCAAAGAGGCTGGGGAGACAGGTGGTGCAGAAGTGGATGAGGATGCACAAAGGGATGGTTTCAGGCCACAGGATCTGCCTGTGTCCAGAGCAGCCTCAAGGGCTGGCAGCAACCATTCATCTGAAAGTTTTTCCCCAGAGGAGTTGGAGGAAAACCAAAGGGCGAGAGATCATGAGTTAGAAATGTTGAGGCTTGAAATGGAGCTGGAGCAAATGGAAGAAGAAAGGGTGGCGGAGGAGCGCAAACATGCCCGTGCCCTGGAGGAATTGAAATTGACCTTGGCCCATGAATTAAGAATGAGGAAGCTTGAGTTGGAGCTCAAGAGGCGTGAGGCCATGAGGGTCTCAGCTGAAGAAGAAACATGGGTAGCTCAAGAGGTGAGCTTTGCTGAGTTGGAGGTGGAGTCCAGCTCAGATGGTGGCAGCATAATTAAGATATCTAGTGCTGAGAGAAAGGTATAAACACCCAGAGATGTGGCGCCTGACTTGAGGGAGGGGGTCGACATACACCAGGGGGTTCAGGTTTATGATATAGTTCCAGTGGAGTGCAGTGTCCCTGAAGTAGATTGGGGGACTGGCACAGGGGACCATATTCCTAGTGGTGGGAGGGACACTCTACTGACTCTAGAAGAGAGTTACAGGGAGAGGGGTTCCCCCGTGGTAGAAACCTTGGTGTGTGTGTGTGAAGACCAACCGGAAGAGTGTGGGTTGTGTGACAGAGACAGTCAGATACTGTCTTGCCAGTCTCAGGAGAGTGGTGTGGGGTACCTGTGTGAGGCACTGGAGGGTGAGGCAAAGGGTAGCTTGGTTAACAACTGTGGGGGGCTGTGTGATTCATTTGTTGGAGAGCATATTTTAAGTCCCTGTTTTCCAGAGCTATGCCAACACCCGGTGGAGGGTGAGTTCTCTGATCCCAGAGAGCTTGCGTTGGAGGCAGACCTCTTGGTGGATTCCAGAGAGTCTGAGGAGGCATTGGGGAGTGATCCCAAAAGGAGTGGCTTAGAGATCTTCCAGACCTGTGAGGTGGAAGAGGTTCAGTGTAGCCCAGTTAGGCCCCAGTGTAGTGGGAGGGGAGTAGGGGCTCATGTCCGGTCTCAGTGGAGAAGGAGTGAGTGTGGGACGGTGTGTCTCACGGTGCCCGAAACCGAGTCTCAAGGCCTGGAGGGTTCCTTAAGGGAACACCAGATTGGGGACCTAGACTGTACTTGTAGGCCATTCGAGGAGGATCTCCTAGTGTCTGGTGAACGGGGAGTGCCTGTAACCAGGCCTCCATCAGTTCTGGTGTCTGGCAGTGCCACTCCATTTGGGAGGGTACAGAAATCCAGACTGAGGGGTGAGATGGGGAAGGAGTCCCCAGTGGGAGAACCAGTGGGTCAGGGACCAGTCAGAAGGGCTGAGTCCCCAGTGAGTGACCATGGTGACCTCACTTCTGTCCTGGGGGATCTTCCCGCGCTGTCAGGTGGACAGGGGTCGGGAGATCTGCGCCAGGCAGACTGTCACAGGACACATGAGTTGTGTGTCACCCTCAAGGGGGTACTATGTGAGTCCCCAGAAGTCCTGGCGTGCCAGGCAAATGCACAACCGCAGGTTTTGGTCCCTGGGTTGGGAGACCAGGTTCAGGATTTGCCTGACCTGGAAGGAAGGACATCTGTAACCAGTGTCCTGACCAATATGGTTCCCAGAGGTACCCCTCCAGTAGGGAGGGCGCAGCGCTCTGGAAGGGGGTACAGAGGGAGGGAGTCCTTGTCTCTGACCCCGGTACAACCTGAGGGGTTAAACCCTAGGTGGGGAAGCCAGGTTCAGGTGTTGTCTGACCTGGAGGCTTGGGAGCCTAGGTTTGAGGGCCAGGCCCGGGGTATCCCTCCTGACCTGGAAAGCCAGTTGCAGGCTAGCACCCCTGAACTGGTGGATGAATGGTGCGGGACACCTGCCACAGGTGCCCTGGCTATTCTAGAAGGGGGTACCGCTCCAGGTGGGAGGGTACAGAGCCCCAAGGAAGAGGAGGACCTGGTGTGGAGAAGCCCACCTCAGCCTCTTGTCCAGCCGCCGGATACTGGTCCGGGACTGGTGGGTCAGTGCCAGGATGTCAGACCTGACCTGACAAGAGAGGGAGTGGACAAAGGGTGCCAAGCACCTGGGGCTACTACCCCCCACCGTCTGATGCCACAGGGGTTTGAGAGCCATGAGAGGCATGAGGCCTGGGTCTCATCCACGATCACTGTTGGTGGTCACTGTGGCTTGCTGTTGGTCTGTTGGGACACACCTGTGAGTAAATTAAGGTTAGGTGCTGTACGGGTGGTGTCCACAGGTGAAGAGAAGGTTTCCACATGGATTGGCCTGGTGGACTCTGAGAGTATGGATAGAGTGATCCAACTGGGTTTAGGACGGCGTAGAACAGGACTGCCCTGCTGTGTGGGCCAGTTTCCGTGTTCTATCCCCTTAAGCAGGAAATCCCATCGAGGTATCGTTTGGTCTACCCTGGCTTTAGGCTGGAAGGGGGTTGTGTTGGAACTGGCCCTTCTTGCAGGGTCATCCCCAAACTTTTTGCTTCTTCCTCACTTATTTTTCCTGACCCGTGGCTGTTGGCAATAGGACTCTGCGCACTTTACCACTGCTGATCAGTGCTAAAGTGCATATGCTCTCTGTGTATATTGTTATTCTGATTGGATATACATGTTTGGCATATTTGTATCACCATGAAGTCCCTAATAAAGTGCACTGGGTGTGCCAGGGCTGGTGATGACAAATGCTACTAGTGGGCCTGCAGCACTGATTGTGCCACCCACAGGAGTAGCTCTAAAATGGTGTCTCAGGCCTGCCACTGCAGTGCCTATGGGCAGTTTAGAACTGCCATGTCCTCCTGGCCATTGTCCCCACTGACCAGGCCTAACCCTTCCCTTTTTGTGCACATCAGCCACCCCTATGGAAGGCCCAAGGTACCCCCCTGGGCAGGGTGCAGTGTATGTGAAAGGTAGAGCATGTACTGGTGCAGGTAACATGTTCTGGTAGTGAATTACAGCCATTTTCGTTTTTCACTATTGTAAGGCTATCTTGCTCCATAGATTAACATGGGGGATGCTGGCTACAGTGGTTAACAGCATTTCTTCCCATAGGAACAAGATAGGACATAAGTATCTAGTATCCCTGAACTCAGAATTTAATAACACATCTTTTAGGAAAGGTTGTTTTTAAATCCTGTGTTTGAGAACAGCACTTTTAGAAAGTTGCTGTTCTCTTGTCTGACCCTTCTGTGTGCCTGGGCCTGTTTGTCTATTGACTGTCTGGTTTGTGAGTGACAGGGGCTGGGGAATTCCCTAGCAGGATGGATGAGTCAGCACTAGGCTGAATGACTGCATTTGCAACTGGAGTGGTGGGAGGAGTTAGCACCTGGGCTGAATAGGGCTGTGCCTGCCTTCCACAATGCTGGCTCCACCCCCCTGCTGGGCGGCTGAGGACCCTGCCCCTCACTCTGAAAGGAAAGATGCAGCCAGCAAAACAAAGTGCTCAGGATCCACCCAGAACTGGTTCAGACCAGGCTCAGGGCCCACATGCACCAAGAGAACAAAGACTTTAGGGGTATAAGTACAGGACCCCTGACAACAGAAAATTAGATCATCCTGGAAATCAAGAAGGAACCTCTGCCAAGGAGAAAGCTGAAACTGAAGAAGGAAGATTGTCCTGCTGTTGCTCTGCTGGACTGACCTGTTGCTTTGCTGCCAAGGAGAGGGGAAGGACTTTAGTGTGTGCTGTGTCCCCTGTCTTGAAGGAATCTCCAAGGGCCTGAGAAGAGCTGGCTCCCTGTTTTGAAGTCCCAGGAACAAAAGGACTTCACCCTCAGCTTCCCTGAACTCTGCTGAGAGAGTTCTGTCCTTCCTAGAGTGCTTGATCCAGTTGTGGGGCCTCTGGAAGTTGTACCTGAGCTGGGAAGCTTGAAACTAAGCTTGAGTGACTTTTGAACTTGAAAAGTGTCGCATCGCTCGCTTGCGGAGCGCATCCCCGACAGTGCGAGGAGTTTCCCGCCGCTACGGAGGTCGAGATCGTCACAGCGCCTGACGCCGCTGCCAGAGACGTCGCATCCTCCATTTGTGGGATGCACCAGACCGGTGCGGGAGAATCGAACATCGCTGCGAGTATCGTCGCAGAGCCTGTCGTCGCTGGGTGAGAACGCCGCACCGCTTGCTTGCGGACCGCATCACGTCGCTGCGAGCATCGTCGCAGAATCAACGCATCGAGGAGCTGCGAGAGAGAGGATCCCCGCTGGACCGCGCATCGTCGCCCCGGAGATCGTCGCAGCCCCTACGAGATCGTCGCATCGTGCCTTTGCGAGAACAGACTTCCTACGGAACCTACGCACCGGAATCCATACAAGTGGCCTTCCTCCCCATACACACCGGATTCGTCGCAACACGCCCGCTGCTGCAGCGGGGCTGTCGCATCGCCTCCCCAGGGTCTCAGGAGCAACGCATCGCTTGTTTTCCACCGCACCAGCTTCTGCTTTCGGAACTTTGTTGCAACTAAAAGGTACTGTGAGTAAACGTGACGCAACTGTGAACTTTTCACGCATCTGTAGAGAATTCTATTGCAACGTAGAGAATTCTAACGCAACCTTAAGAACTCTTTTTGAAACCATATTCTTGAACTGTGTATGTTGGATTTTTGTCGTTTTGGCCTTGTGTAGTTTAGATTAAAAATACCTTTATTTTTCTAAACTGTTGTGGAGTCAGTTTGTGGTGTTTTCACTGTGTTACTGTGAGTGTTGGTACAAATACTTTACGCATTGCCTCTGGTTAGCCTAGACTGCTCGTGCCAAGCTACCTAGAGGGTGAGCAGGGGTTATCTCAGAGGGTTATCTCCTTGCCCTGTCTAGAAGCAAGGGTCCCTATTTGGACAGTGGTACCTACCTCTGCCAACTAGAGACCCCCAGATCTAACAGACGCCATGTCCTACCGAATGGACTGCATGGCGGAACGCCTTGATAAGCACTCGGAAAGGCATGACATGGCTGAACGGCGGATCACGGAGGTGGAGGAGGCCCAGTCGGAGTTGGACACGGCGAGACAGCGGGCGGAGACACTCATCAAAACACTCCAGGATAAGACGGAGGATTTGGAGGCTAGGTCCCGCCGATGCAATCTACGCATCACAGGCCTTCCGGAGACCACTCAGACGGGAAGGATGGAACTCTTTGTAGAAAAACAGCTCACCGCCCTCTTAGGTGACGGAGTGTTCTCATCGATGTTCGTCGTGGAACGTGCACACCGCACGCTTGGCCCACAACCTAAACCGGGGCTCCTTCCCCGTCCAGTCATTGCGAAGCTATTAAACTATCAGGACAGAGACACGGCGCTTAGGCTGGCACGAACTAAGGGGGACCTACAATATGAGGGGTCAGCGATTTCCATTTTTCCGGACTTTACGGCGCGGGTTCAGGAGGCAAGGAAGCATTTCGCCCCTCACAAGAAACGCCTCAGAGACATGGGCCTCGACTATGCAATGTTATACCCGGCCAAGTTGCGAGTGAATAGACAGGGCCGCTCACATTTTTTCACTGACCCAGCAGAGCTGCAGAAGGCCTTGAAATCATGGGCCAGGGAGCAGAAAAATGGACTACCTGATAATCAAAAGGAGGCGGACGATGGTCAATTGGACGTACAAGATTGAAGTGGATACCCCAAGCCTAGAGAACGGTGACCTCAAGCAGTGGAATTTGCAGCCCTTGAGTAGGGAGGGTTCTGGTCCCGTGGCTGATCCTCGCAGGGACGTGGTGACAGATAAGTGGGGCTGGGGATCCAGGGTGATGACGGATTACTACGGGTTGTGAATCCTCCTGAACACTTGCTCTGAACTTTCCTGGCGCGCTTGCGAGTTGGCGTCCTGTGGACATTATGTGTGGGGTGGAGGGGGTGGGGGGAACAGTCACGAGTTGGCTGGGAGATATTCTGCAACGGACTGTAGGTTGATGCTTTGATGGTTTCATGGTGGTGCAGGGCGGGGGGAGGGGGGCTGGGCACTGGAGATGAGAGTTGGGCGCAGAGTACGAGTTGCCTTGCTACCGTTGCCCCCGAGCGCTTTGCACATGGGGTTGTTGATTTTGTTGTTGGGGAGGGCTGGGTGGGATGGGGACATGCAAGGCCAAATTGGGGTGGGTCTGCTGTGGGTGGAGGGTGGAATGTTGGGGACCGTAATTGAATAGATGTTGTTGCTTTGTTCGACTGCTGTTGCGCTACTAGATGTCTATTGGATTGCTCCTGTTGTGCACACTACTGCCACATACACGCTGCACTGCCTGTTCGCCTTTGTCCCTCCGGGCTGCCCGAGTCTTTTTCAACATCACTACAATGCGCTTGTTGCACGACGAGGCTATGGCTGAAGCCAATAGTACACAGAAGGGTACTGCTCCAGATCACTTGCGGGTACTGACATGGAACGTCAGAGGCCTTAACGACTTTAGAAAACTACTTAAGGTCCTCAGCTATTTGCGTAGACACCACATAGACCTAGCTTTCATACAGGAGACTCATTTGCCCCTTAACAGCAAGATGTTGACACATAAAGGTTTAGCGGGTTGTAGTGTGGTGGCGGGCTTTACTACCCACTCATGGGGAACACTCACATGGGCCAATCCACGTTCCAAACTCACACTGACGTCCCTAGAGGCGGACCCTGAGGGCCGATATGTAATATGTAGGTGTCGTGGTAAGGGACATGACCTGATGGTAGTGAATGTGTATGGCCCGAAATACGATTGCCCCGACTTCTACACAAAACTGGCCCGGAGGTGCAAATCATACGACTACACTAACTTACTCTGGGGCGGCGATCTCAACTTAGTTCTAGATCCGAATCTCGACAGGTCGGCGGGACCCCCCCGGGCCCTGTCAGCTGCCGCCACGGTGGTCCGGGCTGAGTTAATACAGTTGGATCTCCTTGATGTGTGGCGAGATCGGCACCATGCTAGAGGGGGATACACACACTACTCCGCTTATCACGCACTCCACACCCGAATAGATTACTGGTTGGCATCCCGACGCCTCTCCGATAGGGTAAGGGATTGCCAGATACTGCCGCGCACCATGTCCGATCACTCTCCACTCCTCCTGATTCTGGATACGCCGGTGCATAGAATCCCACCCTTTACGTGGCGTTTCCCCCCGTACTCCCTATTAGATGAGGCCTTTCGAGGTGAAATCGCTAACGAAATCGAAGGCTTTTTTTAAACTAATGCGGGCTCTGTGGAGATCATCCAGACGTTATGGGAGGCATTCAAGGTATACATGCGCGGGATAGTCATGGCCAAGCATTCCAGTGTCCTGAAATCGATTAGGCAGAGACTCCAACATCTTGGGAATCAGCTCTCTGATCTGGAAGAAAGGCAGCGGGCGGACCCTGAGGGTGAAGCCCTGGAGCAAATTAAGCAGCTGGTGACGGAATACAACGCAGAAGCAGACAGGGAGGTGCACCATATGGGGAAATACGCCACTGCCCGCACCTATGGCGAAGGTGATAGACCTGGCTCTCTCCTGGCCAAATTAGTCCGCAGTGAGAGGCGTCAACTGAGAGTGGGCGAGCTAGTGTCGAGTTCGGGGGAGACCCTTACCGATGAGGGGCAGATACTTGAGGAATTCAGGCAATATTACTCCACTCTTTATAAGTCACGGTCAACCGGAATGGAGGAGGCGATTGACGACTACTTGAGTTATATCAAAATGCCACAGCTGTCCAACTCGCAGAGAGAATTCCTCATGATGCCCATACAAAAGGAGGAAATAGTGGAGGCGCTTGAGAGCATGCGCTCAGGTAGTGCCCCTGGGGCTGACGGGTTAACTGTTGGCTTTTACAAGGCCTTCAAAGACCAATTGGTGCCCTTCCTCTCCACGCTGTTTGACGACATATGCATGGAAGGCAGCATGCCTGCTACCATGCGGGAAGCTCTCATTGTAACGCTCCTGAAGCCTGGGAAGCCCTCCACTGAGTGCGGCTCATACAGACCACTGTCCCTGATCAATGTGGACGCGAAGTTCTATGCCAAAGTCCTAGCGACACGCCTAGCATTACTCGCTCCGGAACTAGTAGCCCCGGAACAGGCCGGATTTATCCCGTCCTGGAGCCTCACGTACAAATATGCACGGTACTGGGAACGATGCAGCATGTGAAGCCAGAGAATAAGGCGCTGGCAGTCTTCCTCGATATGGAAAAGGCATTCGACTCTGTGGAGTGGCCCTATATGTCGAGAGTGCTTAGGAAGATGGGATTGGGCGAACCCTTTCTACAAATGATAGGCGCCTTGTACTACAGGCCTACGGCCAGGCTGCGGCTGGGTGATAGAGTCTCAGAAGCTTTTGACATTTGCAGGGGCACCAGACAGGGCTGCCCCCTTTCACCGTTATTATACGCCCTGGTGGCGGAACCCTTAGCGTGTGCTCTGAGGGAATATCATAGTCATGAAGGCGTTAGTTTCCCTACCTACAAGATTTGCATCTCCACGTACGCGGATGATACGCTCCTGTATATTAGAGACCCGGAGCTCAACCTCTCCCCTGTGCTAAGAGAAGTGGTACAGTTTGGCGCGCTGTCCGGATTACAGGTGAATTGGAAGAAATCGGTGGCGTTCCCTCTGACCCCGGTGACAAGTAAATTTGTTATGGACTACCCTTTACAGTGGTCTGACGACCCGATACGATACCTGGGCATACAGCTACATCCGGATCCAGACATCTTAGTGAGAGAAAACTATGGCGTTGCCTACAATAAATTAACTGAGGATGTGGACAGATGGTGTAAACTGCCGTTGTCCCTGTCGGGCCGCATCGCTCTAATGAAGATGATTGTACTCCCGAGGTTCTTATTCCTCTTCAATAATATTCCGGTGATTCTCTCTAGAGCCTTCTTTAAAATGTTGACGCAGACTCTCACACGGCTGGCTTGGGGAGGTAAATAGCCGCGGGTCCAGTGGCAAGTTCTGACGCTCCCGTACGAACAAGGTGGCCTAGGGGCCCCGGACATGGAGATGTATTACAGGGTCGCGCAGGCGACTCACTTGCACACATGGATACATGGGGATCGTAATATTCCTCATGTGGTGCTTGAGACTCTGTTCACTGATCCCCTCCCCCCACCGGCTACAGTATTTGAGCCAGCCACGCGTCGAGTGGGATTTCTGGATTCGATCTCCTCGACGAACCATGCCTGGCACTCCCTGGCCAAGAGACAGGAATGTGCTCTCCTATACTCCCCGCTTGTGCCCATTGAGTGGGCCGTGTGGCTGGCACCGCTACGGGAGAAGGGGGTCACGCGCGCCCTTAACCAACTAGGCATCTTGAAACTGGGGGACCTATTCAAGGACGGGACGGTGGTTACGTGGGAACAGGTTGCCCCTCCGCGAACCTTAGAGACGTTGCTGCACCGCTTTCACCTGCACAGGGTCCGGGCTGCGCTTCATGAACTGCTGGGCCCGACAATGGCGGAACCTCCTGAACTCCCAGAACTGACAAATGTCATAAAAACGCCTTCGCCGAGCCACTTGATCTCGCGGCTGTACAAGTCAGGCCAGCGTCATGGGGAACAGCCGCTCATGAAAGCCCGGTTGGCGTGGCAACAGGACCTCAACACACCAATTGACGACGCAATGTGGAAATACTGCTGCCAGAACACTAGAAAGGTGTCACTCAACGCCAGGCACAGACTCATCCACTTTAAATTTCTACAACGTGTGTACTACACCCCGGAACGCTTACATAGATACGGACTCAGACAGACGCCGGAGTGCGAACGTTGCCACGCACAGGTGGCTGATTTCATACACCTAGCATGGTCCTGCCCGGGAGTTAACAAATTCTGGGACGATATTTTTCAGGAATTAGGATTGATACTTGAGCTAGAGCTCCCGGCTGACCCGGCGCTGGCGTTACTGGGCCATACAAAGATTCTGCCACCGGCGACACGTCGCCTAGCAGATATGGGGTATAAATGGCTCGGCGTGCGGTGGTACTCTGCTGGATGCGAGGTCCGCTTCCGTCCAAAAACAGATGGGCCAGGGATATGTTGTACAGCTGCACCCAGACACAGCTCTATAGCGAGCTTCAACCCCCTGTCAGTAGACCGAAAAACTTCTGGGGCCTGTACCTGACTTACAGATCCACTAAGGACTCTGCGGATGCGGCTCAGGAGGAGACTGAGGGGGGGCAGGAAGGGGAGGAGGGCTCGGAGGATCTGTTAAACGGTACTCAATAGCTTGAGTGGGTTTGTGGACATGACATATTGAACCCTAGGAACGCTGGAGGGCCACATGACAAATAGACAACACCTGCACGGGGGGCACATAGTGCGAGGGCTCAGGCGGCAGTGGGGTGGGACGATACGAAATGGGCCTTGAGTGGGGCAGGGTGGCACACTGAACCCAAGCGGCAGAGTAACGGCGGAGGTAATCGCTTAGGCAGTCGGGGGTGGGGGGGTTGGGCGGGATTGTTGCGGGAGTTCAGTCAGATTCCGGTTAGGTTGGCGGACACACACACTCCACCGTAAGATCCACTACATCACCGCATCTATCACTACACACTCACTTAGGAAGGGGGGGGGGGGCGGGGTGATGGGGGTCAGCGTGCTTAGGATACAGATCGGGCAGCACACTCTAAGATATTGTTTCTACTCTCTGTACTGTGATTGCCACGGTTTGCTGCCGGCCCCCGGGTTGTAGGCGAGAAGCTGTGTGTGTGTACTGATTTCAAATAAAAGTTTATAACCAAAAAAAAAAAAATAGAATCAAAAAATCAAAAACCAGTAGTATGCAGTGGCGTAGTGGTCTGCACTCACTAGTGATGTACACCAATTACTGTGGGTCAAGTACAAATACAAGTTCAAATCCCACCGCCTGACCACCAATGTTAGATCTGGGGGTCTCTAGTTGGCAGAGGTAGGTACCACTGTCCAAATAGGGACCCTTGCTTCTAGTCAGGGCAAGGAGATAACCCTCTGAGATAACCCCTGCTCACCCTCTAGGTAGCTTGGCACAAGCAGTCTAGGCTAACCAGAGGCAATGCGTAAAGTATTTGTACCAACACTCACAGTAACACAGTGAAAACACCACAAACTGACTCCGCAACAGTTTAGAAAAATAAAGGTATTTTAATCTAAACTACACAAGACCAAAACGACAAAAATCCAACATACACAGTTCAAGAATATGGTTTCAAAAAGAGTTCTTAAGGTTGCGTTAAAATTCTTAGGTTGCGATAGAATTCTCTACGTTGCGATAGAATTCTCTACTGATGCGTGAAAAGTTCACAGTTGCATCACGTTTACTCACAGTACCTTTTAGTTGCAACAAAGTTCCAAAAACAGAAGCTGGTGCGGTGGAAAACAAGCGATGCGTTGCTCCTGAGACCCTGGGGAGGCGATGCGACAGCCCCGCTGCAGCAGCGGGCGTGTTGCGACGAATCCGGTCTGTATGGGGAGGAAGGCCACTTGTATGGATTCCGGTGCGTAGGTTCCGTAGGAAGTCTGTTCTCGCAAAGGCACGATGCGACGATCTCGTAGGGGCTGCGACGATCTCCGGGGCGACGATGCGCGGTCCAGCGGTGATCCTCTCTCTCGCAGCTCCTTGATGCGATGGTTCTGCGACGATGCTCGCAGCGACGTGATGCGGTCCGCAAGCAAGCAGTGCGGCGTTCTCACCCAGTGACGACAGGCTCTGCGACGATACTCGCAGCGATGTTCGATTCTCCCGCACCGGTCTGGTGCGTCCCACAAACGAAGGATGCGACGTCTCTGGCAGCGGCGTCAGGCGCTGCGACGATCTCGACCTCCGTAGCGGCGGGAAACTTCTCGCACTGTCGGGGATGCGCTCCGCAAGCGAGCGATGCAACACTTTTCAAGTTCAAAAAGTCACTCAAGCTTAGTTTCAAGCTTCCCAGCTCAGGTACAACTTCCAGATGCCCCAAAACTGGATCAAGCACTCTAGGAAGGACAGAACTCTCTCAGCAGAGTTCAGGGAAGCTGGGGGTGAAGTCCTTTTGTTCCTGGAACTTCAAAACAGGGAGCCAGCTCTACTCAGGCCCTTGGAGATTCCTTCAAGACAGGGGACACAGCTCAGCAGCAAAGTCCTTCCCCTCTCCTTGGCAGCAAAGCAACAGGTCAGTCCAGCAGTGCAACAGCAGGACAATTTAGATTTTTCACAGCCTGCTGGGCAGAAAATCTGGATTTTATTAAGGACACGGAGGCTAAGATTATGCAAATCTCCTTTATTGCGTAGCTCACAGCAGCAACAATGAGAGATCTAGAACTTGAATGAACATTCCAATAGAGAGGATATAGTCCATGCACACACAGTAGACTTCCTTCTTTGTAAGCGAACCAGATAATCAGGAATAACTTAGAAGACTCTGGATCCAACGTAGAACCATAGAGAATTCATCCGAGTCTTCTTTTGAAGAAATTAATCTGAAAAAGAAGAGTAAGAAGGTAATAAACATTCCCAGGGTGGGAATAAAAGAGGTGGGATAATCTTAGCCTCCGTGTCCTTAATAAAATCCAGATTTTCTGCCCAGCAGGCTGTGAAAAATCTAAATTTTATGGCATGACACGGAGGCCAATATTATGCAAGTTCAAAGTGTGTTCAAAACATTATCAATCACATTTGAAACAGGTTTAAAGTAACATCTCTTAAAGATACATTCGTTTGACCAGTCTGCAGCCCTAAGGATATCCTGAAGGCCGCCACCCAAGATAAAAGCTTTTGAGGCTGAAGCACCTCTGAGGGAGTGAGCTCCGAAAATTGAAGTATCAATACCAGCTTCTTTCATGACATCCTTAACCCATCTGGCCAAGGTGGGAGAGGAAACAGCTTTATGAGGGAACCTGTGGGAAATGATTAATTGATCTACAGAACCCCTTAGACCTAAGGTCCTTTTCTCATATTCCAAGAGACAACGTACCACACACAAGATCTCATTTTGAGGGAAAAAGGGATAGAAAACAGAGGTTGACAAAGTTTTAGTCCGCCTTTTAATGAAAAAGCAAACACCCTCAGGTTGAAAAGCCCTATTAGAGACATCTAAGGCCTTAACGTCCGAGGTACGTCTGAAGGAGACGAGGCAGAGTAGAACAGTTGATTTAAAAGACAATTTCTTCAAAGAGAGAGAAGAGTTCTCGCCCCAAGAGGAGAGTAGTCTGAGGACATCTCTCACGTCCCAGAGAGCGGAATATTTTGGTAGAGGAGGATTCAAAACCCGCATACTCCTCATAAGTTTTTTGGTCAGAAGATTTTGGCCTACCGAAGAACCATCTAGCAAGCAGTGACCTGCAGCAATAGCTGATCTATAAACGTTAACGGTCCGATAGGCCAGACCTGAAGCGAAGATTTCAGTTAAGAAGTTAAGAACTTGAACTATATCAGCTGAAACGGGATCATAACCCCGTCGAAGGCACCAGCAAACCCATTTGTGCCAGGCCAATCTATATGCCTTTCTGGTACCGGGGGCCCATGATTCTGACATGAGCCTGAAAGCGCCTTCCGAAAGTCCAGGGATCTGCCACTGTCTCCTGAAATCTTCCAGGCCATCAGAGACAGGGTGCCCTGAAGAAGGAGTGGATGGTATTCTCCGTGAGGTCCTACCAGTAGGTCTTTGAAAACAGGGATGAGGATTGGGAAATCCACGCTCATTTCCAATAGGATGGGGAACCACGCTTGGGAGCTCCAAAGGGGAGTTATTACTACTATGGACTCTTTGTTCCTCCGGACTTGAACAAGGAGGCGAGGAAGCATGGCAAAAGGTGGGAATGCATAAGGTCTCAGACCAAGCCAGTTCTGAAAAAACGCGTCTATTCCCAAGGCCAGAGGGTCCGGTCTCCAGCTGAAAAATTTTGGCAACTGAGTATTGAGACGGTCCGCAAAAAGGTCTATCCCAAAGGGGCCCCACCGAGATTGAATCGCAAGGAAGGTGTTCCTGTCTAGTCTCCAGTTGCTTGAATCCACATAGTTCCTGGAGAACCAGTCTGCTACCCCATTGTTCAACCCCGGAATATGTTCGGCAATGACCGAAATGCCCTTGTTGAGGCAGTAGGCCCAAAAGTTCTTGGCTAGGTCCGAGAGGCCCTTGGAATGAGGGCCACCCATTTTGTTCACGTATCTCACAGCGGACACGTTGTCCATGCGAAGCATGACTGAGCATTTCGCCTGATCTTTGGTAAAGCTCTGGATGGCAAAGGATCCCGCCAGAAGTTCCAGGCAGTTGATATGAAGATCCTTTTCCTGTTGGGTCCAAAGTCCCCCGGTCGAGCAGTCGCCGCAGGTCGCGCCCCATCCCTCCAGGCTCGCATCCGAGTGAATGACTAAGTCTGGTTCTTCTCCGAAGATTGCTCTGCCGTTCCAGGCTTCTGCATTTTTCAACCACCATATGATCTCTTTCTTGGAGTCGGTGTCCAGGGAGACCATTTGGGAGTAGGATGTGTTCAATCTGAGGGCTTTGGCTTTGAGCCTCTGAAGCGCTCGATAGTGAAGGGGACCTGGGTAGATTGCTTGGATAGTTGAGGAGAGTAGACCCAATATCCTCGCTAGGGTCCTTAGGGGAAAGGAGTGAATCTTTAGCACTTTCCTCAGCTCTTTCCTCAGTTTCCTGAGTTTGTCGCCAGGGAGTTTCAGTTCGGCATGGAGAGTATCTACTGAAAAACCCAAAAACTGAGTGACTTGGGTTGGAGAAGTGGAGGATTTTTTCGTGTTTATCACGAACCCTAAGTGTTCCAGAAGATTTATGGCAAGGGTAGTGTGTCGAGAAGCGACCTCTTTGGATTCGGCCATTATCAAGATGTCGTCGAGGTAGAGGATCAGTCTGACCCCTTGGTTCCTTAGCCAAGCAGCTATGGGACGAAGAACCTTGGTGAAGCACCAAGGGGCTGAGGAGAGGCCGAAGGGAAGGCTGCAAAATTGCCAAAGTTTGCCCTCCCAGAGAAATTGAAGGAATTTTTGGTGAGGGGGCCAGATTGGAATAGTCAGATATGCGTCCTTGAGGTCTAGGCGAGTGAGCCAGTCGCCCTTCCTCAGAACATCTCTGAGAAGGTGGATTCCCTCCATTTTGAAATGTCGGAAGACCACCCACTGGTTCAAATCTTTGAGATTTATGACGGGTCTCATTTTCTTGTCCTTCTTCTCTACGAGAAAGACATTGCTGATAAAGCCGATTTCTTTTCCCTGCCGGATTGCACCTTTTGAAAAGAGGTCCTTTACTTCCTGGGAAACTAAAGCAGAATCTTTTTGTGAGAAGCGTATTTCTTGGGGAAGTCTCTTCTGGACAGGGAAGCCGACGAATTCTATTTTGTACCCTCTGACGGTGTCTAACACCCAGGGATCCTGACTTACTACGGTCCAGTTCCCAGAGAAGAGGGCTAGTCTCCCGCCCACCTTTATAGGGGTATCTGAAGGGTCTTTGGGAGATCTTACCGGTAGAGAAGGGTCTCGTCCTCCTTTCGCCTCTGAATCCTCTTCCTCTGGATCGTTGTCTTTGGGGAAAGAAGGATGATGACTGGAAGCCATAACCGGACTGAAAGGACCTTCCTCCTCGTCCTCCAAAGGGTCTTGTCGAGCCATTTCCACGGCCGGGGAATCGACCCCGCATCCTCCCGGCCCGGGAAAAAACTCCTCTGGTATTGAAGACCCTTTTAATATCTTTCTGGGATTTTTGGATGGAGTTAAAGACTCCCACGTACTTGGCCATATCCCTAATGAATTCTTCTCCGAAGAGAAGGCCTTGGGAGGAAGCGCCGCCTTCTTTGTTGGATAGCTCAGCTAGTTTAGGGTTAATCTTGAGAAGCACGCTCTTACGTCTTTCATTAGAGAGAGCGGTGTTTGCATTGCCCAGGAGGCATATAGCCCTTTGCGCCCATTGTCGCAGTTCTTTTGGGTCAATGGGGGAATCAGAGACATAGGCTCCTTCAGCCATCTCAAACATTTTGGTCAGGGGGCCAGTGATATCCAGTAGTCTGTCCTGGCAGGATTTGAGTCCTCTGTCGAGTCCCCTCCTGGGGTCTTTCCCCGTCTTGGCAATGAATGCCACCACCTTACTGTCTAGTTCGGGGGTCATGGCTATTTTGTCGGGGAGGGAGGGGCGAGGACATTCGGACCTGAGGCGAGCCCTGACCTCCTTTGGTATCTCTTTGCGGAGCCAAAAGGACAGGTATTCGGCAATATGTTGGGCAGGTGTCCACTCTGGGGAGAGTGGGTGCTTGATGAGGAGCGGGTCGAACATATGCTCCCCAAAGGGGTCAAGTATCCCCATTTTTGAGCCCGAGGCCCCTGATGCCTCACCAGATAAGTTTGTGATTTCGCCTTCCTCCTGATCGGAGTCAAATTCTGAGGAGCAAGACAGGTCAATTTCGTCTTCACCTCCCTCGTCGCTATCAATGGGGATAGGAAGGCTAGGGCCTCTGAGTTGCCCATCCAGCGTGCCCGAGGCACCAGCATTGTCACCGCCAGAGCGTGAATCAGAGAGCAAAGGCTTTGCGCTTTTGTTTTTTTTAGCCATTTGGGGTGGATTCGAGGTGGACTGCCTTTTTCTATGGCTTGTTGAGGCCTCAGTAGGGTCCCCTTGGGTCCTCATAGGTGGCCAAGCCGATTTGGCCAGGGTTTCCAATTTTTTGTTAATGGTGTCCTCAAGGGATCCCATTACCTTGTCAAGCGTTTTGTTGATAAGGGTTTCCAATTTGTCCTCCATAGAGGATGAAGAAGGGTCAGAGGACATGTTGATAAGCTGGGATCAGAAAGGTAGTAAGCAGTGGGAATCAACTGAAAAAGAAAGAATGTTGGGAACAAAATGGATGTAATGTAGTTATGGCAACAGGGGTAGTGGAAAGGGTCTTTCCTCTAACAGTCCCAGTGAAGGGTTGTGAGTCCTTTGTTAGTTTCTTGTAAATTGTGCCCTTTAGTCCTTCTTCTGTATCAGTAATCTTTTTTTTTTTTTTTTTTTTGGATTAGCTGTGCAGGTTGGTGGAGGATGTGGGCTCGACAGCGCCGAGGATCCGCGGGAAAAACCGAAGGCGGGCAAGACTCCTAAAATTAGCAGGTAGGAGAGAGCCTTGTAAATGCCTCTCAAATGTTTCCTAAATGCCTCGCTCTATCTTCGCGTATAGAGCGAGGCTCATTTGCCCGTCTTTGAATTTAAGCCGGTCTCCATGGTAACACGGCGCGGCCTCGCGTCGGAGCGAGGGCGCCGTGTCCTCACCATGGAGACGCGTGTGAGGCCGGGACCGGTGTTCAGAAGACGCCGGTCCCGGTGCGAGGCCCCAGCGCGTGCAGGCGAAGAGCGCGGGCCGGCGTTTCAAAAGACGCCGGTCCCGCGTGAGAGGCCAAGCGGTATTGGGGGAAGACGAAGGAAATCAAGGATTTAGGCCCTTAGGCGGAAGGGGAACCGCCCGGCCTTAAGGGGCCGGGGGGGGTCGGGGAAAGTGAGGGAGCGGGCGGGTGGGGAGAAACACCGTGCGCCGCTCCTGAGAGCAGGAGGCTGGAAAGGGGCAGAGAGAAGATACAGGCAGGGAGGCACAAGGTTGCCAGATTAGGGAACAGGATAGCCGCCAAGCAAGATATAAGGAAACATGAAAATATATATAATATATAAAATATGTAAAGTCTGTAAAATATGCTGCCAATTAAAGGGAGGAGGGGAGTAGGGTGGAAAGAAACACATTCAAAACAGTCTCCCTCGACCCAATCTAATACATATAGAGAGCACAGACAAGTAAAGTGCGGAGAGCAAATATAAGGTACTTATCTTGTGAGCAGCAGCAACAAAGAAGGAAGTCTACTGTGTGTGCATGGACTATATCCTCTCTATTGGAATGTTCATTCAAGTTCTAGATCTCTCATTGTTGCTGCTGTGAGCTACGCAATAAAGGAGATTTGCATAATATTGGCCTCCGTGTCATGCCATAAAATCTTTCTTCTTCAGTTTCAGCTTTCTCCTTGGCAGAGGTTCCTTCTTGATTCCAGGATGATCTAATTTTCTGTTGTCAGGGGTCCTGTACTTATACCCCTAAAGTCTTTGTTCTCTGGGTGCATGTGGGCCCTGAGCCCGGTCTGAACCAGTTCTGGGTGGATCCTGAGCACTTTCTTTTGCTGGCTGCATCTTTCCTTTCAGAGTGAGGGGCAGGGTCCTCAGCCGCCCAGCAGGGGGGTGGAGCCAGCATTGTGGAAGGCAGGCACAGCCCTATTCAGCCCAGGTGCTAACTCCTCCCACCACTCCAGTTGCAATTGCAGTCATTCAGCCTAGTGCTGACTCATCCAGCCTCCTGGGGAATCCCCCAGCCCCTGTCACTCTCAAACCAGACAGTCAATACACAAACAGGCCCAGGCACACAGAAGGGTCAGACAAGAGAACAGCAACTTTCTAAAAGTGCTGTTCTCAAACACAGGATTTAAAAACAACCTTTCCTAAAAGATGTGTTATTAAATTCTGAGTTCAGGGATACTGGATACTTATGTCCTATCTTGTTCCTATGGGAAGAAATGCTGTTAACCACTGTAGCCAGCATCCCCCATGTTAACCAATGGAGCAAGATAGCCTTACAGTAGTGAAAAACGAAAATGGCTGCCATTCACTACCAGAGCATGTCACCTGCACTAGTACATGCTCTACCTTTTACATACACTGCACCCTGCCCAGGGGGGTACCTTGGGCCTTCCATAGGGGTGACTGATGTGCACAAAAAGGGAAGGGTTAGGCCTGGTCAGTGGGGACACTGACCAGGAGGACATGGCAGTTCTAAACTGCACACAGGCACTGCAGTGTCAGGCCTGAGACATCATCTTAGGGCTACTCCTGTGGGTGGCACAATCAGTGCTGCAGGCCCACTAGTAGCATTTGTCATCACCAGCCCTGGCACACTCAGTGCACTTTACTAGGGACTTCATGGTGATACAAATATGCCAAACAGGTATATTCAATCAGAATAACAATTTACACAGGGAGCACTTACACTCTGGCACTGATCAGCAGTGGCAGAGTGTCCAAAGCATCTAAACCAGCAAAAACGAAATCCAGCACATCATCAAAAATACAGGAGGTAGAGGCAAAAAGATAGGGGAAACCACGCCAAAGATGCCAGGTCTAACAATGGCAGAGTGAGCAAAGGGGCTCCATGCTATATATGTGTATGGATATATTATATATATATATTCAAGTATTATGTAGCACAAACTTTACCAAGTTACATATCAGCGTTTAAGATGAGCACAGGCTCATACTACCAGAATAAGTTCACGTAAGCACAGATTCAGAGACGGCGACATAAGGTCAAAAAACGGCATAGGAGCAGTTACCATTGTAAAGGTTAAAATAAAAACGTACAATAAAAATCCCACGACAGAAACGGTTTCATGAGATAATGTAATTTTAAGTAATTGCAGTGCATGTTAATGTCTTTTCGGGTGAGGCACCATTCTACACCAAAGATGGCCACCCTTGAGAGGGGGGAGGTAATGCCACCCCCCCTCTGGTGCAATTCAGACTATTTCCACGTGGCAGGACAGCTAACAACAGGTCCACCACCATACAATGACATGGTAGCAAAAGGTCCCACTTAATGGAGGCCTACGAGGTTTTGGGGCCCTCTGGGACACAACTGGCAGCTTGCTCACAATCTATAAGTATGCTACTCCATCCACTCTTACTCTGAGCTTCAAACAATGGTTTATGTAATACATACACTCACAAGCATAGCTTCTGGGAGTGTGTGGGGGTGTTACCACCCCCTCCCTCACACCTAAATGTATTTTGTGATAAATGGTGGCAGGTGCTATCAGTCGGGTATGGCGAGGTGTCTGTCGGATTTCACCAGGAATTTTTACACACAGTAAAAAACGCACACACACACACACACTCTATCTCTTTGTTTGGAAAGACTTCAAAAATGTTGGTTATTTCATATAATAATGTGCTTTCTCTCACATAGTACCCCTACCCTTCCGCATTCCTCTCCCTTTCCGCTGCCCCTTAAGCCCCTCTCGTGCACCCGGCTTGTCCTGTAATGTGTTGTAACATTATATGCCAGCGTAATTGTTGGAAAATCTGAAGCTCACAAACCCCTCCCCCATCCTACTGACCAACCTATGCCCTGCATGCACTAGCAGCAGGGACTGACCATTGATGAGTCATCAGATCACCAGGTGAAAGTCTGCCATCCCTGGGTGCACAGCTCACAAATCTTGGCTCACTTCAGGATCTCACTTCTTACCTTATCGCCTTCCTCCACGTCACAGATCTTCTCACCGGTGGATGGGTTGTGCGTTGGGAACCTCTTGCCACTCATGGATTCGTGCCATTCGTTGTTAATAAATATCTAATGGGGAGAAATTTACATTTGTTCTCAATGTGACCTCGCTCATGTTTTTCCACATCTACCCCACTATTTCTTTTTTACCCACGAGTTTCATACACATGCTTGAAAAGGACAAAATTCTCAGCACAAACTCCTAAATGGTACATTGGTGGAGGATTGGGGGGGGGGGCAATATCAGAACTTACTGTAGTTCAGTTTGTTCGAACTGGGCCTAGACGCACCACACCAGTCTGACCATTCACTACCATATTGAAGCAAGGCATTGGAGTGCCAGCTGCAGGTTTGCTTTTCAGACTTAAGGTAGCAACATCATTCAGAAGACTAGCGCTTAGCACCTAGTGTCGACCCAAAATGTCCAGGCCCTTAATGAGCTATGCAGTGGAGCTGCTATACTGCACACCTTTGGAAATCACCTCATTCTCATCAGAAGGATGATTGGCTGAGTTGACCCTGCCAGAATCCAAACCTGAACATACAACTCTTACGCTTCGCATGTCCGGACTCGTGTGTTTCTCTCTCTCTCTCTCTCTCTCTCTCTCTCTCTCTCTCTCTCTCTCTCTCTCTCTCTCTCTCTCTCTCTCTCTCTCTCTCTCTCTCTATCTCTCTCTATCTCTCGCCTCGCCTCGCCTCCCACCCCCCCATAGGTACCTGCAGAACCCTACACTTCATCCAAGTTTCACAAAGTTTTAGGGTTACTTTTTTAATGCAGAACCGAAGTTAAACCTTTTGGGGGAATTACAAACCAACTCAGATTTTTATTTGCGTTGGTTGTATGGAAAAGTACCGCAAAGCAATGCAAAATTCTGCTTTGCATTACTTTGCATCAAGGGAGCGTTACATGCGTGATACATGGGCGTTCCCATTCAACCACCATGCTTTTTTATGGTAAACCCTATCTACTAACATTACTAGACAGGGTTTAGCCTAAAAATGAATGCCCTGAAAAGCAGGCGTTAAAAGGAGAAATGTTTTAATTTCTCCTTGCTTTTCCGACTTTGCAAGTGTGTTGCACTGTACAACACACATGCCAAGTAGTAAAAGGTTTTAAACTTGTCTAGCCATAGCAGTTTTTTTCAGTAAGTGTGACCTTCCAGTACAAAACCTTTGGCAGACTCAGGCGCGCACCCTGGCGCTATTGTGCTAAGGTGTGTGTCTGGTGCACGGTAGCACAAATCAGTGCAAGCGCTAGAGAGAGGGGAGGAGAGTGCCATATCTGTGCCGGCGCTAGGGAGAGGGGAGGAGAGTGCCATATCTCTGCCGGTGCTAGGGAGAGGGGAGGAGAGTGCCATATCTGTGCCGGCGCTAGGGAGAGGGGAGGAGAGTGCCATATCTGTGCCGGCGCTAGGGAGAGGGTAGGAGAGTGCCATATCTGTGCAGGCGCTTGGGAGAGGGGAGGAGAGTGCCATATCTGTGCCGGCGATAGGGAGAGGGGAGGAGAGTGCCATATCTGTGCTGGCACTAGGGAGAGGGGAGGAGAGTGCCATATCTGTGCCGGCGCTAGGGAGAGGGGAGGAGAGTGCCATATCTGTGCCGGCACTAGGGAGAGGGGAGGAGAGTGCCATATCTGTGCCGGCGCTAGGGAGAGGGGAGGAGAGTGCCATATCTCTACCGGCGCTGGGGAGGGGGGAGGAGAGTTTCATATCTCTGTGAATAAGGCACTCTCTTGCTCTCTCCCTGTCATGCAACGCAGCCTCTTTGTGTGCTGCACAGCGTTGCATGACACCTTTGTAAATCTGGGCCGTCATCTCTTCACTACACATTGGAGCAGTTGCAACACGCCACTCTGAATTCTTCCCAAAAAATTGGATAGGAGATACGACAGTCACAGGACCATAGATTCCTAAACAACACACTTATACTAAGAAAACTAATAGCATTGAAAAATGTTTAGCACAAATGGCCTAGCTATATTCGGTGCAGCATTAAAATAAGTGCTAATTTATTTATAATGAATTAGATATTTTTAATTTCGGATACCACGGTACTGAATTTGATATTTTAGGTGTTATGAATGCTGCTGTATCAGTCTTTCAACATGTATGGGAATCAGCAGGAAGACATTGGTGCGACAGCGACGCCTAACGTTCAGTTAGAGTACAGCAGAATAAACGCTCAGAGAATATGGAAGGTTGCAGGCATAGTTTTGCCCCCAAGGAACAACCAGAAAGCAAATGTATGCTAAATTTCGTCTGCGTGAAATACTCCTGCTGGCACATGTACATTTTGAGTACAGACATATAAAAAAAAAACTACAGGGTTAGTTTTCATTGTAAATCTGAATAGCCTTTAAAATGTGAATGGCCCGATTCTCAAACAAATTCGAAATTTACTCTGGAGTTTAAAAAAACAATCCAGTCTGCCTGCGAAGAAACAGCAACTGTCGCATCCTCTCAGGAGTGCCCACATGTAACCATGTACACAAGCCAATGTAGCAAGTTCAATTTCGTTGCGTCAGTGGTTGTGTGAATTGTGTCCAATGCGCCCAGAAAACAATCCTTTGGTTACATTGTTTGAGGTAGACTGTTGCTTATTAAACATGCATGTGACTGGTTAACAAAATAACAGTTGATAGACAACGATATTGTGGATGAATGTGGAGTTTTGCTCTAAGGTTGCAACAGTACATTGGGACCAAGTGGCCAGACATGTTGTTGCCATTATACATACAATGGTCTTTGGGTTTCCCTTACTCATGACTGGATGGCTTTGGTATCTATCTCAATTTCTTTCTCCTGACTCAATATCTTTCTTCCCTAACTTTTTATTGTCCAGCAGAGGAGTAGTTTAGTCTCACGTTTTTCAGGTTGGATGAGCTGTACCCTTCCTCTGCTTAGTTTAGGGCACTCCTTCAATGGTCTTGCTACAGACACCCCCAGCTGTCTGTCGCCACCAGCATTGTATATAATACTACACACAGTCCTTGCACATGATTAGGTGGCATCAATAGATGGTTTTCTACTCTTCTCAGTCCCTGCTCTTTGTGGGGTTTCCTCCTCCCACGCCCGTGTTTGCCCCTCCCCCAAAGCAAATATTGTTTATCCTTGTTTTTGACTGGCAAGGGTCTAGACTTCCATGGTTGATGTCATGGAGCTACTTTTACTTTCAATTTTCATTGTTAGTTTAGCACTTCATGGGAGTGCATGTATTGGTGCTCACTTTCCCTTACTAGCCTCTTACACCATCTCTCCACTCCCAGCCTCTATCCCTATGCTTCTCCATGGCATGCTAGTCACTGGATGCACTTGACAATGTCTCATCTCACTTTTGTCTGACTCGTTATGCCTAGTTATGTTTGTTTTTTAGCTTTTGTCTCTTTTCCCTCCACTTGTTTCTCGCAGCACAGTGGTAGCCATGGTTGCCTTTCCACTACAAAAGCCTTTTAAAATCTGCTGGCATTGGCAATGCCAATAGTGGTTACCAGCCTTGTTAAAAGTATGGCAAACAAAATATTATTTTCTATCCTTTGAGGACGTTCACTACATTGCGAAGCTTAATGTGTTGCTTCTTTATGTCGCATTATGCAATAGAGCCGCAATCTAGAAGGCACAGAAAACAATGTTTCCTAATCTGTACTTTAAAAATGGCTGTTGTGTTGCGAGCTGTGACTTAATGCCACAAAACATGCCACACAATGTGGCAGCCCTTTTGAAAGTTTAGAAAACAGGGCAGTCATTGTGAAAGTACTTTTAGCACAGCCAGCGAGGCACTTACGCCAATAACCTCACTTGTTCACCATTAGAAAGAAAGACGGATTGGCTTTGCTAATGCTGGTTTTATTTTACTTTAAAGCACTCTGTGGAAGTGCATGTGTTTCTTGCTCTCTCCCTTGTGTTATGCTTCCATCATTCCCTCATCACATTCCCCTTGATGAAGTTCGTACGCTGCCTACCCCTTCCCATTCCGCTTGGCTCATTTGCTTTTAAAAAAAAATAAAAATACCACCTCTGACCCAGGTTCTCCATTATCGCCGCTTGTGCTATTGTTGCTCAGCAGTGTTTACTTTCATCTGACCTCCCACTGGCTCTGTAATTGCTCATCCACCCCTCCTCATTGCATCCTTTTGTAAAAACTATTTACAATTTTTTGGAGGGCCTAACAGATGCAAATTACAACTTTCGTAACATGCACTTTTTCGCACATATTATTATTATTTTTGAATCTACTACACCAACATGTGTGTCTGCCATCTTGGAACACTAGATTTAATAATAACTTGTTTTAAAAAAAATGATAATAGTGGCTACTTCATGAAGCATGTGCATGCACATATCACAATACAAGCAGATGCACACTTTCCAGCAAACATGTGTACACATGTCATGATGCCTGTATCATGACGTATATGCGCATATGTAAGGACGCATGGCTGTCATCTTGAAATGGATTTCTTTTAATAGAAAACCTATTCCAAGATTGTACATGAGTCTTAATGCATGGTTCATACAAGCATTTACGAAGAAAATAGATCATTATTAAAAGCAGTGGCCTATTTTTTTGTCAATGCCTCTTACAAGGGCTCAGAGTCATTTGTTCCTAGTTATTCCTTAATACGTTCAAAATATCTATTCCTCCTTTGGACTTCAGGATAACAGTACAAGCTTTGGTACAATCCCATCTGAAAGTAGAAATGCACTACTCTCTGGCATCTCCAAATCCACTACAGAACCCATTAAGGTCATCCTACAATCAGCTGCTTGACTGGGAGATAAGAAGTCAGACCGGATGGACCACATTACAGCTATCCAAGGGGACCTTCACTGACTTCCACTAGACATAAGATTTAACTTGAAAGTAGTCTACATCATGCAGAAAGGCCTGAAATTAGGAATGCATTCCTACTTAAAAGACTAATTTCACAACACAGCAGGCAAAAGATGCAAAGCTCACCTATGTGTAGAAATATCCAAGACTAAAAAAACGCACCTCTAAACCAAGCTTTCTCATAGCTATACCCGGATTGTTTAATCTTATACCGGCAAACACATCAAGACTCAGTTCTGAGCTATTAACATTTAGAATATCTTTGAAGACTTACTTACCTCTTCAGAACACAAAGCCTAGCTGTTCTACTCGAGTCTCTGTTTCCACCTCCTCCTTCACATCTCTGTTCTTATCTATGTTTCATTATTAATACCTATTTTATTGCATCATCTGTTATAGCCATCTTTGAGGATAGGAAACACCACAACTAAATACATAATGATAAATACACCACTAGCTTTTGTTGTGTATGTGTAATCTCTCAGCTACTTTACCCTACCAAGTCTGAAGAAGTTAGAGGTGTCTAAGAGAGTGAATGAGGGGAAGCTGGGCTAAACAGAGCAAGTGCTGGCCAGCAGGGGTATATTTTGGAATTCATTTGTCCAAAAAGTTTTAAAGACTGTTTGAACAGTTTCTGTTCCTAATCACCAGATGATATTTCTCCCACTAATTGATAATATGGAGGAGTTTATGAGCTGGAGTTACATGACTAGAACAGGAAGAATTATTTCCTGATTTATTCATGCAGACTTCAGCACAGATGCCTCCCAATAGCATTTCAAATTTACATTTTCACATTTAATTTCCTGATGCAATAAAAAAAAGGGACACCCTGTGCTTCCGTGTTTAATAAAGTAATTACTGCCACTCTACACATTCTTTATTTCTAGGTTCACTTCAATTTTCATATTAAATTCCTTGATAGTTTAATACATTCAAAATACATTTTAGCAATCGCTATTAAAATGTCCAATGATGCAGAATACTTTTAATTATTTTTTGTGCCAATTAATGGAACTGCAAAGCAGCCTACCTTACAAATCGGCCTAATATAGAATTCCCAGATGAAAACATCAAACATAGAAACAAAGCAGATCTTGGGAAATTTACTTCCTGAGATATCTGTTCGCTTAAAAAATTCTGAGAGTACATGGGCTTTAGTAACCTCATAAACTACATTAGATATGGCTCAGTATTATCAGAATCAAGTGACCGCTGAGCAAGAACGGAAATAAGGAAAACTAAAAGAATTGAAAACTAGGGTAATGATGGCCCAGGCCTATGGACCCTAAGGTTGAGGTCGTGGTCAAACCTATGGTCAGAATGTTAGGCAAGCACCTCCAGTAGGGCCACCACGTAGACAAACTCCACTAGGCCGGATCAATGCGATTATTATAGAGAGAAAGGACATTGGCGTTCCGAATGTCCTGTTTTAGCTGCTAGTGGCAGAGGAAGGGGACAACTGTATGGTAGCCTGGGGACTCCAGTTCCTCTACAGCAGCTACAACAAGCTCAAGCTCCAGAGAAAAATAGGTCAGAAAATTATTTTGATCAACAGAATAATCAACATTCTATGAAGGAATGGGAATCAGAAGAAACTATGGGAACACATTTTGCCTAGGATAGCATAGGACAAGGAAGACCAGTTGAGATACCTGTAGACCAGCCAGGACCCTATATAACAGCCACCATACTTGTGCAGGATCAGACATTTTTAGTGGATACAGAGGTGACACGCAGTGCGATATCTCAGAAACCCGTCCCTGGGACACTCTTGTCTGGCCAAGTGATCATATTGATGGGGTTTGATGAAACACCAACTCCTAACCCTCTGTCCAAAAAATTGCCTTTGCAGGTTGAGAATTTTATTGCTTCAGCCCCCTTTTTACTTCCCCCACACACTCCTGATAATTTGATGGGACTTGATCTTCTGAAATATTTCCATGCTACTATACATTGTTCCCCATCTGGAGTACGTCATTTTTTGGGAAAAGACATTGCCTAAACAATATAATTTCTCTTTATGCTCGGATCTTTATTCTGTTCCATCATGTGTTAGGGCTACTGCTGACACAGATGTGTGAAGAATGGACATTTCCCCCAGTATACATACAGGTTTGGGAGGGTGCCTCCTTACCAAGGGTCTCGCAATATAAAATATCGAAAGAAGGTCAGGATGCGCTAATATCTGTCATTGACGACATGATATGTACAGGAGTTGTTGAGGAAGTTTCCTCTAATGTATGCAATAGCCCCATTCTCCCCATCCTAAAATGGGGTGATGGAACAAGGGACAAGATTTACCGATTTGTGATTGATATTAAGAGAAGTAAACAAAATAGTAATTCCTCAATATCCTGTTGTCTCTGATATTACGACCTTGTTGTTTTTTCTGTTATCGATCTCGAGAATGCTTTTTATCTCTATTCCTAAACATAAGGATAGTAGATACTTGTTTGGCTTCTCATTAAGGGGCCTCTCATTTAGATTCTGTAGGGCTCCACAAGGTTATACAGAAAGTCCTAGTATTTACAGTGAGGCCCTTAAACGACCGTTGGATTAACTTCTTTTGCCACCAGGATTTACACTTGTGCAATTTGTCGATGACATTTTGCTCGAGATATCTACAGTTGAGCGTTGTAAAGAGGCCACTCTTTCCCTATTGCATCATCTTGCTACTAAGGAAAATAAGGACTCTAAGAATAAGTTGCAATTTTGTCAATGTGAGGTCACTTATTTGGGTCACCTCTTGTGTAAAGAAGGCCACACTCTGACTAAAGAAAGACTTCAAACTATTCTAAAATTCCCTTCCCAAGTACTCAAAAAGAAGTCAGGGCACTTATTGGCATTACTTCTTATTGTAGACAGTGGATCCCAAACTTTTCTCTTATCATCAAACCTTTTTTGTCCCTTGTTACTATAGACGCTCCCTTTCCTCTACCATGGACATCTAAATGTCAAGAAGCATATCAGCAGCTTTGTGCATCCCTTTGTTCTGCTCCAGTGTTAGGCTCTCCAGACTATGCTGAGCCTTTTATATTATAAGTACACGAGAGAGATGGATGTGCATTGTTCGTTTTAACACAACCATATGGTAGTACACATTGTCCATGTGCTTATTTTTGGGCTGTATTAGACCCAGTTGCCAGAGGAGTTCCAGGCCGTCTTAGAGCGGTTGCTGCCACAGCCATTTCTAAACGACAATCTGAGGCAATAGTATTGAGTAACACGCTTATGGTTATGGTACCACATTCCATAGATGCACTCCTTAATCAGACTAAGACACAACACCTGACTAGTGCTAGACTTACAGGATACAAACTTATGCTCTTGGCACCTCATATCGCGCTCAAGAGATGTTTGACATTGAACCCAGCTACATTGTTACCTTTTCCAGCTGAACAAACTCATGATTTGTATGACTGTATTTTTCTGACAGAAGAACAAACTAAGGGAAGATTAGATCTTAAAGATACACCTTTGTTAGATCCTGAGGGGGGATTATGGGTGGATGGTTCCTGCTTGAAATTACCTGATGGCACCACCTCTGCATCCTATGCCATAACCACATTACAAACTGTGGTAGAAACAACCCGTATTCCACAAAAATCTTCCCAAGCAGCTGAACTTATTGGGCTTGTGAACTTAGTGAAGGGTTATCAGTGAACATTCACACAGACAGTCAGTATGCATTTGGTGCGGCACACAATTTTGGCAAACTTTGGACAGAACGAGGATTCCTAACCTCCCATGGTTCTAAAATACAGCATGGTTAATTGGTAAATAGTCTTCTTACTGCCTTGACATTGCCAAAAATTGTAGCTATTATCAAATGTAGTGCCCGCAAGAGAATCACAGATAAAGTGGGTCAGGGAAATGCCTTTGCAGACAAAATTGCCAGAAACACTGCGAGTATACACAGGAGTAGGATGCATGTATTACGATATCAAGTTTAGAAATGGGAAAATATGTATACAGAGATCAAAGAAATACAGCAGTTAGCTACAGAACAAGAAAAAGCAGAATGGAAATAGGAAGGAGAGTTAGATGATGAGGGATGTTGGAGGTCAAACGATATGCTGAAATGGAAGTTACATTATGCTTATTTACTGCCCTTTGTAACCATGGCTCATGGACCTGCTCACGTAAGTGCCAAAAACACTATCTCCCAATTAGAACAGGTTAGGGATAATCAGCATATTTGGAAAACAGCTGAACATTTGGTTAAACATTGCATGATATGTCTACAGCACAATCCTGGGAAGGGGTATCAACTCCTACTGGTGGATTTTCTCCACCCCAGGTCCCCTTGGAAGCATTTCAAATCGATTATATTCAGTTAGAGCGCTGCAATAATTTAAAGTATGTATTAGTAGTGGTTTGTTCTTTTAGTAAGTGGGTGGAAGTTTATCCAACCTAAGACAACACAGCTTTGACAACAGCTAAAATTCTGTTAAAGCAGTTCTTCTCCCGTTTTGGGGTTTGTAAAGTCCAATGGAGTGACGCTGACCTCAACTAAACTGGCCATATAATAGAGTACCAAATGAAGAGTTTAGGGGTAAAACAAAAGTTTCATGCTGCTAATTACCCCCAAGCAGCGGGTCTAGTAGAAAGGTACAATGCTGCATTGAAGTTGAAACTAGTAAAGAGACAGGCAACAACGGGGGCGTGACTACGCAGGCGAGCGGAATGGCCGCCTGAATGTAGAGCTCCGCCGAGCGGGCTGCAAACGGGGCCATTCCCATTAGATCCGACACTGCGCAGGGTTCGGAAAATGCTTGATGCCGACCCCTGAAACCATTGGATGAAGCTGGCCGGTATTAGAGGCCGGGGGACGGCGAGAACGGGTTCAACTGCGGAGGGGTGGTGAGGCCTCCCAGGCCTCGCCGGACGTGACCCTGCTGCGCCGGAGCGCTCGGTGAGTCTTCTGTGTGGCCCCTTCGTTAGCCCCCTTGGCATTGGGGCTGCTGTTGGGCTCTCCTAGGCCCGCTGCTTGCCCCCGGTGGGCTCCGTTGGTGGAGGGGCGGACCCCCGGTGCGGGACCGGCCCTTGCGGCCTGGTCCGGCCTCGGGAGCCGGGGCCTCGATTTTGGAGACTGCCTGGGCTGTGTGGCGGCGGGCGGGAGCAGCGGGCGGCGGACCCTGATTGTGCTTGGGGGGTGACGGGGGGTGCACCCGAGGGGCTCTAGGGCGACTTTCAGGCGGCCCCGCATCTCTGCATTCAGTGGGGGCACTACATCTTCGCCCCACCACCAACACGCATCCCCGACTTGCGCCTGTCCCCTAACAGGCCCACGAACAACACACTCTCCAGCCCCCAAATGCTGCAACTGGCCACGCATATTATACGCCTGTGAGCATGCTGGATGGCCACAAGAAGTCTGCATGGCCTTTGTGACTCTGGCCTATTTACTTGAATGTGCCTCTTTGTCCTGGATGCCTGGTCTCCCTGCGACGCTGCCATTTGCTGCCTAACTGGGTGGAGAAATAGTCTTGACTGCTGGTGCAGTGTTGTCGCCACGACCCCCCACTGGCCCTACATACTGCAAGGGCTTGGCCACCAGATTGGCTCCGGACGGACGTGTCACCCCGGCATAGGAACCCCCCGGGACTACGCGGTTCGGCCTTGGCGTCCCCGCGACCTCTGCGGTGCGGATTGCGCCTAACACGGGGTGGTGTTTGAGACCCCTGATCCATTTGTCCCGGTCTGGACGCCTTGCTTGCAGGGTGCCCTGTAACTGTGCTCAACGCTCCTGCTGGTCGCACCTGTCGCTGTGTCTTGACGCACTGGTGCTTGTCCACCGCCATTTCCACCATGGGAAAAAGGGATCTCAACCAGAGGAAACTTACCTTCGAAGCGGCTTCCCTCCGCACAGTTGAAGAGCCACCTACACATGCCGCGGACACTGAAGGCCCAGCGACAGCAGGAGACACCGCTGGTATGGTTGCCGAGATGCTGGGCGAAATGCGTGCTGGATTCAAGGCCTTGGACTCCCGCTTCGACACCCTCGAAAAGAAAATGGCAGATATGGGCGCGAAGATTCAATCACATGATAGGCGCCTGGATGTGGCTGAATCCAGAGTTTCCGACTTAGAAGATGGAGCTGCGTCGACGCTGAAAAGATTGGAGCGCGTGGAGAAGATCCTTAAGGATGTTGCTATTAAGAATGAGGATTTAGAAGCGCGCAGTAGGCGCAATAACATTCGCATAATTGGTGTGGCGGAGACGACGGCGACCGGACGCTTTGACACATTTGTGGAAAATCTCCTGATCGAACTATTCAGAAGGGACACTTTCACTGCTGGCTTCATAGTGGAGCGTGCACACAGATCGTTGGGGCCTCGGCCTAATCCAGGGTTGCCACCCCGGCCCATCATAGCCAGAATCATGAACTTCAGAGACCGGGACGCGGCACTAAAAGCTGCCAGGGAGGCTGGCGAGGTGAAATGGCAAGGTGGAGTACTATCCTTTTATCCGGACTTCACAATGATGGTCCAAGACGCGCACCGAAAGTACACTGGTGTCAAGGCAGCTTTGCGCAAGCTGGGGTTGCGCTACGGAATGCTGTACCCTGCCAGGCTCAGAGTGGACGTGGATGGCAGGTTTCGCATTTTTGACTCCCCCGCCGAGGCACAGGAATTTTGTCAAGCTTACAAAAACAGAGGGTCACCTCGGACCTCAGGCGAAGCACAAAGATCTCCGCCACACACAGATTCGCAGGCCAGTGCTGACCTTTTTGCGGAGAGCGGACAAGGCTGAATCGTACCCTTTTTGGATTGGCCGTTCACTTTTGTATTATGCACCTAACGGTGTTGGTATTCTTGCAGTGTTTTCTATACTTGTTGATAATTGAATGTCGCCCCGGCCGGGGTACCCACGTGGCGGAGCGTTGCCACCCCCACCCCCCCCATGGCACGAGCCGTATTGTGCTTCTCTCTTAGTTTGCTTTTGTTTTTCGAGTATATTACTGAACCATTGCTTTTGTCTGATGACATTGGTGTTATTCTTTGGGGTGGGAGATGCCTCCTGGGGCTTACTGAGAGGCTGGGTGGTGGGAGGGTGGGAGGGATTGTTTCATTCTTCGGTTCTAATGTTAATGAAAATGCACTGTTTTTCTTCATGAATGATGCCTATTTTGCGGGAGGGAGGCGACGGATATGCACACACTTGTTTAATTGTGATTCCTTCGGATTTGAATGGCTAATGTAGGACAGCAGTCTGGTCCTTCCAGACTTACCCTGATGTCATGGAATGTCCGGGGTTTAAATAACACGAGAAAGCGACGTCAGGTTCTAAACTACGCAAGCGCGAAATGGGGTTGATGTACTGTTTCTACAAGAGACACACTTAGTGCGGAATGACTCCTCCTCATTTGCCAAGGGTTGGGGCGCGCACAGGTACTTCTCCAGCTACAGCAGATATGCGAGGGGTGTGGCGATAATGATACATAGGCGCGTCCCCTTTGTGCACTCAGACAGCGTAATTGACGATGGAGGCAGATATGTTATTGTTACGGCGGTACTTCTTGGCTTCAAAATCACCTTTGCTGGAGTATACGGTCCCAACTCAGACTCCCCCACCTTATTCCAAAGTCTCCATGATGCTTTGCTACGCCTTGACACAGATATGTTGGTGGTAGGTGGAGATTTTAACTTGTTGATGGACCCTGCCAGGGACAGCACGTCTTCTTCCCCAGACTGTAAACCCCGCTCGCGTGCGGTACTGACAGATATGTGCACACACTACCCGCTCATTGATATTGAGGCCCGTTTACTCTAACTCACCCACTTATACCCATCACTCTGGATATCACAACACTAGTACCAGGATCGACTACTGGCTCCTTTCCCCAGGGGTGGCTGGTTGGGTGAATAACCATTCGACACTCCCACGCACGTTGTCGGATCACTCTCCTATTGTACTGACCCTACTGATTCCCAGACTGGGGGGATACGAGAAGCAATGGCGTTTCCCCGGCAAGGCGTTATCTGACCCGGTCTTCAAGGAAGACATTCGTACAGCAATAGAGGAGTATTTTGAGCACAACACAGGCACAGTAGACACTTGGGCCACGTTGTGGGAGGGATTCAAGGCCACTATTAGAGGGGTTTGCATCACCAAACACGTGGGGGCCTTGCGCGAGATTCGGGCCACCATGACACGTATCGAGACAGAAATAGCCAAACTGGACAGAGAGGCACTCTCGGACACCGATGGTGAGATAGAGGCGAAGAGGTTAGGGTTGCTGCAGGAGTTCAGGGATACTGCAGACAGGGAATTGAACTATCTATGCGCGCAACACTCAGCGAGACAATACGGAGAGGGAGACAGGCCTGGCAAGCTCCTGGCTCAATTGCTCCGCCCTCCCCGTCAGGCCGCATACATCTCTGACATAGTGGATGACTTGGGCGTTCGACATCAGACCACCCCTGCCATCTGCGATGCCTTCTTATCCTACTACAAAACATTGTACACCTCCACTCTGACAGGGGATCGTCGCCACCCAGGCCCCTATATCAATGATATCTCAATGGTGTTCCTGGAGAAGTATATGCAGGATTTTCTGGCTATGCCTATTGCTCCAGACTACGTCATTGAGGCCATAGATGCATTGAAAGGCTCCTCGGCGCCGGGTCTTGATGGCTTTTTGGCCGACTTTTATAAAGAATACAAGGAGGAGCTAGTACCGCGCCTGATAGAGGTGTATGCAGAAGCACTTGAAATGGGGGTTTTGCCGCCCACGCTCCGGGAGGCGGTCATCATTCTACTTCCTAAGCCCGGTCGGGACCCCACGAGGTGTGGCTCTTACAGGCCCCTTTCGCTACTTAACCTTGACTACAAGATTTTAGCCAAAGTCCTCGCAACCCGACTATCTTTACTGATGGAGTCTATTATCTCGCCAGGCTCAGTCCGGATTTGTCCCCCACAGATCCACCTCCTTTAATCTCAGAACGTTGTTTTCGGTGCTCCACAGAATAGACCCAGGTACACCGGCGGCTGCGGTGTTTTTAGATGCCGAAAAGGCGTTTGACTCTTTAAAATGGCCCTTTTTTCTGTCAGTCATGAGACGGATGGGCATGCCACCGATGTTCGTCTCCACGGTCGAACTGCTTTATACCGCCCCTAGGGCGCGGTTGCGCCTGAATGGCACAATTTCTGATAGCTTCCCTCTTTCGCGGGGAACCCGACAGGGATGCCCCCTGTCCCCCCTGCTGTATATCCTGGGCATGGACCCTTTGGTGCGGCACTTTCAAGAACACCACATGCACCGTGGGCTCCAGTTTCGAACGGGTCCGCTTCTTATTTCCCTCTACGCGGACGATACCATTTTATATGTTAGATCTCCGGAGACAAATCTTGCACCCCTGCTTTTGGAAGTGACCCACTTTGGGGAATACTCTGGCCTTCGTATTAATTAGCACAAATCCGACATCTTTCCACTCACCCCCTCCACTGAACGCTGGGACTGCCCGTTCCCGCTTGAGTGGAATGCTGACTCGGTGAAATATCTGGGTATCCACATTCATCTAGACACGGTATCTATGATTCGTCTAAACTATGGCCGGGCGTTGGACTTTCTGGAAGATAATCTTGCACGTTGGCTTCGCCTCCCTCTTTCGATGGCTGGCCCTATCGCCATAATTAAAATGATTGTGCTCCCCCGTTTTCTATATTTATTTAACAACTTTCCGATCCCACTCACTAAAATCTTCTTCACTCAACTACGCTCGTTGTTGCTGCGGTTGGTGTGGGGAGACAAGAACCCGCGAGTTTCCTGGCGAATCCTGACACTGCCTTATGAAAGAGGTGGCTTTGGGGTGCCCGATTTTTATCTTTACTACCTAGTCGCGCAATGCGCTTATGCACACCCCTGGTTTCACCCGGACGCTCGGATTCCATATCTGAGGCCGGAGGCGGACTTGGTGTTACCGCTTGCCCTCAACACGGTACTACCCAAAGGCTTACCCCGAGACCCACAAGACATACAGATTGTTTCCACTACGTCATGGGCTTGGATGCAACTGCGTAGACTACTCCAGCTAGACGTGCTGTATTCGCCGGCTCTTCCACTACCGAACCCACACTGGTTCCCTATCACCGCTGAAAAAGTTGTTTGCAACACACTGTCCAACTATCAGATCACCACAATAGGGGACCTGTTCCCAGACGGACATGTCTTTTCGGTGTCAGAGGATCAGCGATTTACTGACCGGACGTTTATGGATTCGTTTGTATTGACCAGAGTGCGATCCATGCTTAGAGCGCAGTTCCCCTCGTTCCCACTACCCCCAGATGACATGGCTGCCCTAACTTTCTTACTTCAGTCCCAAACGGGCGCACATATGGTTTCTAAGTTGTACAGACTCTGTGTGGCGGCCCTTCCTACTTCGGACGCGAGGGTCCGTGCGGCATGGGAAACTGATTTGGGTGGTTCTATCACAGATGACCAATGGGCTGCTTGTTGCCGAGCTACCAAAGACGTCTCCATTAATAGTAGGCATAAATTGATACATTTCAAGTTTTTGAGGCGTCTGTACTTCACGCCGGCCCTGGCCCACAAAATAGACCCAACCAGGCCTCATTGCTGCCCCAAATGCAAGGCCCCACATGCCGATTTTGCACACCTTACATGGACTTGTCCTAAACTGCATGACTACTGGCTGCAAGTACACCACATCTTGGGCGACATTTTAGAATGCGAGTTGCAGCCCATACCAGAGATTGCGCTGCTGGGTTATGTTGTTGAGTTCCCCCGTGCCACGCGGAAGCTTGCTGCCATAAGCTTCTTGCTTGCAAAAAGGGAAATTGCTATACTCTGGGGGTCCAGACGAATCCCCAACTCCAAAGCATGGTTACGCAGTCTTGCCCACTGTAATGTCAATAGTGTGGAATATTCCACGCAGGTCCCAACAGCTTCACGCCCAGTCGATATCTGGGGCCCATACCGACAGTACCTTAGCAAAATAACGCAGGCTACACAATCCCAAGCTGCCAGTTCTATTGTCCCGGAAGGGGTGGGATAGGTATCGCTATCATGACAGTTGAGCTTTGCCTGTTGCGTTATGAAGGTCTTGTTATTAATATACTACTGGGACGGGGTAGACGGGAACTGCCGATCCAATTGTTGCTGATGTTTGAGAAAGGGGTGTTTTCTTCTCTGTTTCTTTGTCTACTTGGCCCCGATTGAAGATATTGCACTACTTACGTCTCTTCATATGTCATTCCATCACTCCTCGTCTGCCTATGCCAATGCTGTTACTGCCTTGATCATAATTGATGTGTTGCTTGTCGCTCTCTCTCTCACGATGGCATATTCATTTTCGTTATGTTTGAAAGCATATATATCTCTTTGCATTATCCTACCACACGTGCGATTCACATGTATAACTGGAAAAAGGAAAATAAGACTTCTAGAATGTGTTGCACCACTTGTAATATTATTGGTCACGTCCTCCAGATGCCTATTCTGTATAATGACTACTCAAGTTTTCAATGTAATGGGTTTACTATGTGATTGTATGCTTATACGGACCAATCTGATGCTAATAAAGAGATTTAAAAAAAAAAAAAAAAAAAGAGACAGGCAACAACGGGTCTTAATTGGCCAGATTCTTTGCCCCTAGCTTTATCTGTTTGTTCCATCCCATATAGTAAAATTGGACTTTCTCCCTATGAAATAGTCTTCGGCAGGCCTATGAATGTATGGGGACCCCCAAGGCCAAATGTGATAAAGGAAATACAGTACCCTATTTTGAGTGATTATCTGAGAAATTTGACTGAAAAATTGTCTTTGATTTACCTGCAGGTGCATGAAGCTATACAAGACAAATCAGTTGGTCCAGCTTATGGGCTCCAACCCGGAGACTTCCTTTTAATCAAGAACTTACGACACTCTAAGGACTTTGAACCTTGTTGGAAGAATGCTGAGCAAGTTTTGTTGGCAACCCAAACTGCTGTCCGTGTCACCAACAGACGTCATTGGATAAATGCAGTACACTGCAAACGAATCCCAGCGACTGTTCTCCAACCAGAAGGCAGAAACGATCTGAAAGACATCTTACAAACTCAGAAAAATGTTGCTCCCCTGAATGAAGACACTTTGTTTCTTCATCAAACTACTCCTTCGGTAACAAGGTACAGTTTACGACCAAGGAAGGGAAGGAGCAGATAGAGATACCAGTGGACCAGTTTCAATTAGTGGTACGGTTCGGCTGTGACACAGTGGGATCACAGAATCGGCTGAACTAGGTTCAGAGTGGGTTGTGATACGTGTTCAGTGGTGCCTGGGTCTCTCTTCAACCTGTGGTTGTATTGATACCGAAAAGGAGAAATGCAGATATTGGGATCCAAGCTGCGAAGTAATGTTGTTGATAATATTGGCAGCAGTTTTTTAGACAATGGAGAAAGTAATTCCAGCTCCAAACTTATTGCCCACTACTACTCCTGTCCCCACGGAACATTATTATTTCACCCTTCCCTACCACGAGCGAAAGCACCGAATGTCCTACCTCAATAACACTTTCATACAAATACTTCATCATACTCATAATGCTACGAACACTACCAACTGCTGGGTATGTGGAATGATGCCAGCCCATCAGAAAAACGGAGGAGCGCCTCTCATTCCCCTGCCATTTTCACATAACGGCTCTCGTGGAGCCTGGTTCACACTTTTGTGGGCTTCTGCAATCAATATTATTACTCTAGCTAATGTTGGAAGACTCAATGCCCAGTTAAACAAGGTCTGTTACCCCAATGATGAAGGCGTCCCGCAGGCCAAAGGAACTGTATGGGAAATGGAGGAGGATTACAGTAGAAATTCCTCCACAAGATATGTTTTTCCTAACACTGGAACAGCCAAAGGTAATGGACCTCCTGTTATCACTGTAGCCAGAGCCTGAGCAGATCTTTGTGTGAGCAGCAATGGCAGTGTTCCTGTGGGAAAAAGTGACTGTACTACAGTATTGAATATCACTGGAACGAACAATAGTAGTTTCCTATCTTCACTTAATACTTATTTCATTTGTGGAAACAAAGGTTATTATCATCTACCAGTCAGTTGGTCCGGAAATTGTTACATGTCCTTTTTGCTTCCTCCTGTGTTCTTAGCACCTGCATCTTATCACAAAGACCAGAGACTATTTAATGAGATTTCTTTGAATAGATTCAGAAGAACTATAAATAATGATGAAGTAGATCAAACTGATACAGTGTTACAGCAGTACAATGATTTTAATTTGGGATTCTTTTTCTTTGTTGGGGTAGCCCTAAATAGTAGGAAGATTAGATGTCTGACCCGGGTGTTAGAAGCAGTAACTATTCAACTAGCAATGGCTCTTGGAAATATTACGGAAGAGCTTCAAATTACGAGAATTGTAACGTTGCAAAATAGAATGGTCCTAGACATAGTATTAGCTGATCGTGGTGGAGCATGTCGCATTTTCGGGAGTAGCTGCTGTGTGTTCATCCCTGAACATGGACTTGGTCTGAGTGGTTATGGGGAATCATTTCTACTTGGGGCTGGAAACTGTTAATGGGAATAGCAACCATAGGAATCATCTTTCTCACCTGCTGTTGCTTCATTCAATGTGCCCCTACGATATGTACAGCTTGTTTAGCTACTTGTCATCATATTAAACCTCTGCGATTTAGAAATTATGATGCAAACTGGAATTTACGAATTTATCAATATTGACATCAGAGATTAATACATGTACTTTTAAAATGAATTCAGCACAAGCTGAAAAGGAAGGACTGTTAAAATATAAAATCTAATTCTCTCGTTTTTTATGCCTCATCTATTTTTCACCCCTGCCCTGCTGCCAGCCTGGCTCTATCCTTGACACCGCATCTGTATAAACATGAGTAAAGATTGTAGATTGGGGCATTGTAGTCTGTGTATACATGCAGAGTCAGTGCAAAAGAACAGCTAGCGTCTCCTGGAGGTTTTTTCAGACAATGGTTAATCCTCAAGTTTACTCAGATAGCATATCTTGTTGTTCAGCCTTAGGACGTAGCAATTGCACAAAACACAGAGGCTTTTGATTCTTGTAGTTACCTCATTTGTGTGTTTTCCCCAAAGCTCTATTTACCTCTGGGCATCACTAGTTTGTGATCATTTGCTATTAAAACCCATGTAACCCATCGTTCAGTGTGCTTCTCCTAGAGTATCGCTATGGTGCTTGTGGGATGGGCCCCCATTCATGAATGCTAAATAAATGATTCTTGGTTTGCACTTCACTCCAGTGTTGGTTCCTCCTTACTTCTTAAGAACCCGTGGACTAAAGGGTGACCCTGCACCAGTGGGTTATTAATAATCCACTTCCACAATTCCTCAGGCACACCCTTTTCATGTATGAAATTCAGCTGAACACAAATTTGAAAAGTTACAATTACAGTTATTTTTTAATCACATGTATGTCAGTTTGGCTCTTTTGCTTGGATTCATGGCATTCTATAGCCTGTAGCATGAACTACCAACAATCATGCTTCAGTTATTTCAAGGTTCACCGAGTGAAGGGGCTTGTAGTCATTTGATGTAGATTCCTGGTTGGTGTACAATGAACTACTACAAGAGCGTGTGTACTGATGGTCTTTCTACCAATAGGCTTATTGAGCATTGCAGAAGGCCCTGCTATATCTGGATAGAATTTAAGTGGTTCAGAATGCAGCTGCCTGTTTGCACTTGGAAGTCCAGGACAGACCTTGTTAAATCATTTGAACACACTACTGGCTCTGAATGATCCATGGAGTGTTGTTCAAGGCCTTGCTCATTAACCATAGAGCAATTTACCAATCTTTTCCCGACATCCTTGCAGTTAAGTTTCAGTGGTACTCCTTGGGTTGCCTTATTCATTTTGCCCACTTTGCTCTCATCTCTATTCTCAAAGTAAAAATAACCACATTTGGCAACCAGACTTACTCAGTAGCAGCAAGAAGACCATGGAGATCACTTACTGTTATTCTCTGCACTGAGTCCTACAAATTGAATTTCTGGAAACAATTATGTATGTGGTTGTTTAACCTGTCATCTTAGTATTTGCTCGGTTCACCAGACTCAAGGCACACGACGATACAATCAAAGCACACATTTGTAATAATTGTAAAAGTGTTTGCTTGGCTTGGATAGCAGCACCATTTTATTGCCTTCTGCAGAGTTGTTGTTTTTATCTGAGTACCAAAAAGCTTCTAAGTGGGTCTCCTTTATAAACAAATTTAGCATACCGTACCACAACACAAAATTACATCAAATGGGAGCCAGTGAAACGTTTTCAGTGCTGGTTTGATGTGTTCAAGTTTTCAACAGTTGAGGTCATATTATAGTTGGCAGAGTGATCAAGAAGAATTAAGGGTGATTTTTATTTTCATATATGACAAGAAGGAAAGCGTCTTCAATGTTGACTGGATGATTCTGGCTCTGAGTCTTGACTAGTGGTCACGGGGGGAATGGTTGATCTCCATTTATTCTCAGAGTTGTCTCGTAATCTCCCTTTGCATGATTTTACTAAAGTAGGGTAGGCTGGAGCAGTGGCGGCTGGCAACATTTTAAAGTGGTAGGGCGAGCAAACAGGCTGTAGTCTCTTGCTTTTTCTTACCTTTTTCCTGCTACCCACCCTGTTTCCTTACTTCTCCATCTGAAATCCATCCTTATATCATGTTCTCTCTTATCACAAATCATACTTCCTTGGCAACTTTCCCTATTTCATCCCTTCACTTTCCACATTCTATTTAAAGTCCACACCCCACAGATTAATATTTCAATTTGTTATTCCTTTCTTTACCGTTTCCTTTTATCACCGCAAATAATAGAACTCACTCCTGTGCTCGGGGGGGGGGGGGGTGGTGGGGGAAGCACCCACAGTCGCACAACCAATTGTTAATTTCACCACTGTAGTCGGTGTTCAACACACGAAGCCTTCAAACAGATTCTAAGACAAAACAAAAGACCCAAAACTATAGCAAAGGAGGACATACACAATCTGTGTGATAAACTTATCAACAAGTATGCCCATGCGTATAAAATAATACAAAATGATACTTAACGATGAAAGAAGAAAGTTAATCCACACTAACAACCATACTGACAAAATTGGAATATGACAACTAAACGTGTGATACTGGTTATAGCAGCATATATTAAACTAAATGCAGAGAAACAGAGTCTACACTTTGTAAATGTAAATTGATACTTGTATAGCGCACTACTCACCCGCGAGGGTCTCAAGGTTCTTGTACAAATACCGCTGTGGAACCCATCCTGGCTTTCCCTGTGAGGTGTCCACTCCTGGGCACCCTCAAGGTGGAGGCCAGGCATCCTTAGCGTTGTGGGGGCCGTTGTGGAGATTAAGCAAGCTATTGCCCAGAGTTGCAGAGTGGGACTCCATGATTGGAATAGGCACCGAGGCAAGAATTATCAGGTCCGTGGAATTATTTTGAGCCCAAGACCCGCCGAGGCGGGGAATTGAACCCTGGTCCCGGGCTAGACCTCTGCATCAGGGTCTGCCGCTCTAACCATTGAGCCAAACTTCTCCACGTTACACTTTGGGAGTAAAAATAATTCCAAGAACAATAAGACTGATTTTAAGCCAAGCAGCTTTTAACATACGCCTCATTTTATTCACCACAGAAACCTGAAAGGCTGAGTCGGCCCTAAGGGGCTCTAACTTGTCAATTGCATATCACAGGCAGATTGCCCATCAATGCATTAACCCTCTGATCCATCTACTGGTAAAACAGAAAAGGCTGACATGCAATACAAACTGTAACTTCACATTACTAGGTATTGAAACCAGAAGTGTTGGGTTGGGAGCGGGGAGAAGCATTCTCAAAAGCATGCCCCTCAATCAAATCCTGACAGCCTAACATGACAATATAGTAAAGGCTCTCCTTTACTATGTCAGGGTCCAACTCCATTTCGTGCCAATCCCTACACTGTAGAAATCATTCCAGTTTCTGTTAGAGCAGTGGTTCTGTAGCTGGTTAAACTTGTGGGGAGGCAGGTAGTCACATTCTTTCCCAGAAATGACACTCATGTCTGATTCAACACCATCAGTTGGTCTTTCACCCTGTATATAGCTTTGTCACAGGCAGCTCCTCTAAATATTTCAGTTAGCACATACCGTGAGATGGGAGTAGGTGGTCATGCCTGTCTTGGGTGTGTTATCACAGCACAGTGATGCACTAACCTACGGTGTCCTCCTTGTTTTTGTACTGGTGGTGCCAGCCTGGTCCAGGTGACATCTGCAGAAACAACACCCCTACCCAATCCAGACGCTGCTCTCATGCTGTTAAGCAGCATGAAAGCAGTGCCCCTAATGGTTGTATCAGACTGGCTAAGTGCTCATACTAGAGCTAGGTGCCTGTGCTGTCTATCAACCCGGCTGTTTAACATAGCTCAGGTTGGAGAAGTTTAAACTGTGCATGTCAGGCTGGCCATCGCAAGACAGCGGACAAAAGTGACATATCCAGTTTAAACTAGGGTAGCCAGGCACCCCTCCTCCCTGCTCCCAATCTGCAGTGCAGCAATGTCCCGCCTTGAATGCCATCACATGACTCGGCTCCAGCGGCTGGCAGAGCAAAAAATATAATGGTCATAAAGTCACTTTATAACCATTTTATTTTTCACTTTTGCTGCGCCCAGAGCAGCAGGGCAACTCTCCTCTGCCCAAACAGAGCAGCCGCTGCTGGTGATTGGCTAGTTGTTTGCCAGGATAAACAAGTCCTTCTACCTCTTCCCTCTCTATTCTGCTCTGGCTGGAGTTTCTGAGTTCCAGGTACAAGCTCCTCTATGTTCAGGAATTCACACTTCTTCATGTTAATTTCTCCATAAAAACTTTGGAATTCGTTTTCTGTAAAGGTTCCTTTATGAACTGTTTTCACAGCACGGTGCCTCCCATTTACTTAAACTTATTATTGTAGAAAAAACATCATCTGGTTAACACTGTGGTGCTATGTGAAAAAAAGTAAAGAAATTTACTATGTAAACATGTTGAATGGAATAAGCTTAGTAATGACAGTCACGGTTTCGGCGCCATCGCAAGATGGCGGAGGCGGGCTGAGCTCCGACGGACCGGGAAGCTCCAACAACTCTGAAGACCGCTCTGGCGTCGCCAAGGAATGAGAACAAGGGGATTCTCTTCCTCTGGAGATGGTGAGTCACCTGTGCGCTGCAGCATCTCCCCCGTGTAGTTTTTTTTTGACCAAATGGCCCAGGGGACTTCTTCTCTTATAAACAGTCGCGTCCATCATTTTGAATAGCGGGCAGGCTTTCCCTCAGCTGACAGGACATAAAAACAAAGAGAACGCGTTAATTTCAGCGCGAGCACTTGGGGTCCTTTAACTTCCTCATCAAATGTTTTTCTCCTGAATTCTCTCTTAAAGCAGAGTTTCTTCAGCAACCATATTATACATAAGAAGCTCTGCTCCCTTTCTCAAGAAGGGATGTTTAGTTTACTTTAGTGTGGATAATTCCCTAATTTCTTCTGCATTCTGAATATCAAAGGCAGTTTGTGACAAATATTGATTAACTTGACTTTTTTATTACTCTGCCTGCATGACCCTTCAAGAATTTGAGGCTTAATTGCTCTTCACCCTAGTCTGTGTCTATTTTGCCACATAATAATTTCATTTTAAATTTGTTTCCCCTTTATGGGAAGATTAAAGAATCTCAGACTCTCAGCTACCTCTAAGCGTGTTACTCTCTCAGACTCTGACTCTTTACATAACTACATGGAGGATAATATTCCTCACAAACCTGAACCCTTATCAGGTGCTATTTCAAAACTGCATCCTTCAACAAAACCACTTGTGAGCTCTACTAAACGATAAAAAAGAGACCCTCCTTCCCAGGACATACTTTTACCGTGTCTATGGATTTGATTTTGGGGGAAAGTTGTGCTTTGAATCCTTTTATGGATGAAACCACAAAAACTATGCAATTTCCGGACAGTAAATGGTCTTCCCTAGATCAACGTGTTTCTGTCATTGAACCATCCACAGTGTCCTTACAAGCAACTTGTTCTCATCTGCCTCAACTTGAAGCATAAATTGCTCTCCTCAAGAAACACACTGAGGATTTGGAAAACCGAAATCACAGAAACAACCTGTGTATTTATGGACTTCCTGAAAATTTGGAGGGCTCCAATCCAATGGTTTATTTCCAAAGTTTTCTACCAAAACTTCTGGATTTGTCACCTTCTGTCTCTGTCAATATTCAACGAGCTCACAGGCTTGGTCCCAGGATTTCATCAAAAACTCGTGGCGTCATCCTGTATTTCTTACAGTATACAGATCTATTATAAATGTTGTTATCTGTTAAAGCCAAAAGACAGGTTTCCTGGGAGGGTCACCGCTTGTTCTTTTCACAAGATGTAGCAGGTCACTTGCAGATCGTCATAAAAAATGTATTGATCTTCGTCCTCAAATACGATCCATAAATGCCAGTTATGGCCTCATCCATCCTTGCCTTTTTAAGGTAACTTATAAAGAAAAGACTACCACCTACGATGACTCAGCAGTTCTGAAAGAATTTCTTCTACAAGTCGGAGCAGATGTCATGGACACTACAAAACCTTCTTAATTGATACCTTGTTATCTCTTATATGCTCATGTTGTGTATATTTTAGGAATATTTTTTTCTGATCTTGGTTCTAGCTACTCTGTGGATTTTTCTGTGTTCTCTAATGGTGTTATTTCTTCCTTCCTATTTACAGGTGTTTCTCTTACCCCACATTTCTTATTTGGTCTCCTCAATTGTGTTGATGTATTTCTTATTCCAAGCTGCCCTTCCGTTTGCTGGGACTCAGATGTTGTTTTCGTCGCTGCTGGTCGTTGCCCACCCCACTCGTCTTGTGTATTGTATGTATGTTTTACAGTCATCATTTGTTAGACTTGTACGGTCCTCTTGTTCTCTGTTATAGTCTTCCTTTCTCCCTATCTCTTTATTTCATAAATCTATTTCTTAACATTCTTCCTTGTAACTATTCTGTCGCTTCGTCTCTCCCTTCTTTCCTATTCAAACAACTCTTTTATCTCAATACTTTTATCTTTTCATCTTCTCTCAATCTTGAATTTGGTTGTATCACTGTTCGCTTATTGAATGTTCATGTTAGGTTACATTCAGAGTTACTACATGGAATATTAAGGGATTAGGTAATCCCATTAAGAGACAACGAGTACTATGCTATTTGGCTAAATTAAAAACGGACATTGCATTACGTCAGGAATCACATCTATCTGAAGCTGAAGCATCTAAACTAAAGAAATGTTGGGTAGGCAATGGTAAGAAAAATGGCGTTTTGATTCTTTGTCATAAGAAATTTCATGTTTCAGTTGTTCATCTCTGATGGCCGTTGGGTTATTGTTTAACTTCCTATTGATAAAATACCATTAGATATTTTTAATGTTTTTGGCCCAGTTTCTGTTGACGTTTTTTTGGACTCATATCTGTGCTAAACTACTTTTACTTGATGATGAATATATTGATTTTGATGGTGACTGCAATCAAATACTTGACCCCATATTGGACAGACACTCATCAGTTAAATTTATCAACACTAAAATGCACTCACAGTTTTCCTCCACTATACGTCGCAAATCTCTAGTTGATATCTGGAGGCTCTGTCATCCAGATCTCCAAGAATACAGTTTCTACTCACCCCCACACCAATCACAATCCCAAATTGACTACCTCTTTTTAAGTAAGCCCTCATCTCAACATGTTCTTCATTCCGAGATAGGCTCTATCTTAATATCAGATCATGCCCCGGTTTATGTTGACTTTGATTTGATACCTTTTGCTCCACATGCTGGTAGGTGGCATTTTATTAATTAATTACTTGCTGACCCTAACTTCTCTAGCTAATTTAGCTCTTTTGTCTCTGAATTTCTCACTCTTAAATCAACACCGGATTCTTTCCCTGTAATGGTCTGGGATTCTTTTAAGGCAGCCGCTCGAGACTTCATAATGAATTTTGTTTCACAAAAGAAAAAAATCTTTTGAAGTCCAACCACTCAATTACTCACTAAGATTAAACAACTAGAATATACTTATTACCATTCTAATACTGCATCTTCTTTAAAAACAATTATTGATGCGAAGCTCACTTTTAAGAGAATATCCACAGAAGCCAGGAGCTCCTATCTTTTGAAAAGCCGCTCTCGATAATATGGGAAAATTACTGGCTAACTACTTAAAAATAAGGCAAGAAAAAACTAGAATAGAATCTTTGCAGAACACAGCTAGTACTTCACTATTTAAAGAAAATAATATCTTATATGAGTTTGTTTCCCTTTTATAAAAATGCATATACTCCAGAGACACACCAATTCAATCAGATCTATCCTCTTATTTTCAATCCATTAATTCCCCTCCTTCGCAACATATCGCTTTTGATTCATTGGAATGTGATATTACTTTAACAGAAATTATCCATGCAGTATCGGTACTACGGCGAGGGAAAGCCCCTGAACCCAATGGATTTATTGTTGAGTTCTTTGAATATTTTGTTAAACTTCTCCTTCCAAATCTTTTACTTTTATTTAATTCTTTTATTAAAAATGGTTCATCTCATGGCACTTTTCAGGAAGCCGTGATATGTTTAATCCCTAAAGATAATAAAGACCCTTCCCTTTGCAAACATTATCGCCACATCTCTTTAGTCAACACAGACTAGATTTTAGCAAAAATTCTGGCACTTCGCATTGACCCTATCCTACCTGGACTTATTGGCCCTGAACAATCTGGATTTGTAAAAGGTCGATTATCATCTGACAACTCTAGAGTCTTTTTCAACATTTCCTCAAAAGGCTTCTTCCCTAGACTATCCTATTGCCGCCATAGCATTTGACAGGATTGGATGTGATTTTATGTTTCATGCTTTAAAAGGGATAGGTTTTCCTTCCAAATGGATCACCTTAATTTCCTTAATATATTCAGGACCCAGAGCTTCTATCTTCGTTAATGGTAAAATCTCTGGTTCCTCTCTTTTGGGGAGTGAGACAAGGGTGTCCTTTATAACCTTTATTATTTGTAGTAGCATCAAAGCCCTTCTTAACTAAGATCTGACAGGATACTCAGATCTCTGGTTTTCAACTCGATTCACATCAAGTTAAAATGTCTGTCTACGCAGATGACATTCTACGATATTGTTCTAATCTGCAACTTCTCTCCCCTCCTTTCTACATCAGGTTGATATTTTTTCACAAATATCAGGCTATCGCCTTAATCCAGATAAATGTGAGGTCTTACATCTCAATGTGGTATGCTTTAAACATTACTTTAGCCATTCTGGTATTTCCTGGCAGCCTTCTAAACTAAAATATCTGGGCTTATGGTTCTCCTCGACTATCCCAGAAACTTTAAAACTAAACTTTGATCATATTATAAAAACATTAATCGCAACGAGCCCCCAAAAACGAAAGACCACATGCTTTTCCGCCGCGGAAAAGCATGTCCTCTGCCCCATCCTAATATGGCTGGCGGTGTCTGATAGACACCGCCACCATATCAGAGCTTTTCCGCCGTGGTCGGAATGCGACCGCAGCGGAAAAGCCGCGGATGGTCTTCCTGACCCACCAGCCATCCTAATCTGGCGGTGGGTCTTTGGAGCCTCCGCAGCGGTGAATCTGCATCCTCCGGGCCGGCGATGTCTTCCGCCGGCCCGGAGGATGCAGATTCACCGCGATCCTAATCGGCCCCATAATGTGGTCCGCTTCTTCTATTGTTGATGTTGTAAATACCTCGGATGATGTCCGGAAACGGACATAAATACACCATGTTGTCTTTTTCTTAAATTATTAAGACATTACTACTTCTTACTTATGTATTTATATTATAACATGTTATTTATTCCCAAATGTTTATTATGCTTACAGTGATTAATTCCATATATAATTTTTCTTCTAGTGTTATAAAGTCATAATATACTTTTCACCCCTTCTTCTCTTCCTTCCCCCCTCTTTTCCTTTCCTTCTCCTTCTAGTTTTCTTAAAATTGACTCCCTTTCTTCATACAGTATGTTTCATGATAACCATTGTACCTTTTCCCTCTTTTATAATCTCTCTATTTAACTGAGATATACTTATTATATATGCTGTTCTTATTGGTTTTCAATAAACTCAAACTTTAAAAAAAAATAATGACAGTCACTCCATGTGCAAGACTATTGCAATGGAGCACAATAACAAATGGACTAAACAGGTGAAATAAAGCCATTTAATTTCGAACACATGACACTTTTGTAACTGAGGCAAAGAGAGTTTGCATCACATAACAGCAGTAAGAAAAAAAAGGTTGCGTTTGTTAAGAGTGATACAATTACATAAAAACATTGTATTCAGGCCTTACTATTTAAAAATGTCCTTACAAGACCTCAAAAATAACGATTAGCATCTATAATTTAAGACGAGTGAAGAAAATGTCTCAAGTCTACTAAAAACCCACTGAGCCCACACTGTTTTATTTGTAAATAAGGGGACCTTGTCCGGAGTTACTAGCTCACCTGTGGGGGCATTTTGAACTTGTACTTGCTCCCCTTTTCCTCCGCTGGACCCGTCGCCCTGTCTCCACTCGCCTCCCGCTGCTGCAGCTCCATAGACCTGTGCAGCCGCTGTGTGGGGGAGAGCCTGGGCTGGTGGGGACTACGGTTCCCAGACGACATCGCGCCGGAAGCCGCCTACCGCGAAAGAGCGCCAGGAGGTGCATAAATTACATCCTCATTGCCGGTGGAGCGGGGGACCTTCTCCGGAGTTACTAGTTCACCTGTGTGGGCATTTTGAACTTGTGCTTGCTCCCCTTTTCCTCCGCTGGACCCGCTGCCCTGTCTCCGCTCGCCTCCCGCTGCCGCAGCTCCATAGACCTGTGCGGCCGCTGTGTGGGGGAGAGCCTGGGCTGGTGGGGACTACGGTTCCCAGACGACATCGTGGCCGGAAGCCGCCTACCACGAAAGAGCGCCAGGAGGCGCATAAATTACATCCTCATTGCCGGTGGAGCAGGGGACCTTGTCCGGAGTTACTAGCTCACCTGTGGGGGCGTTTTGAACTTGTGCTTGCTCCCATTTTCCTCCGCTGGGCCCGCCGCCCTGTCTCCGCTCGCCTCCCGCTGCCGCAGCTCCATAGACCTGTGCGGCCGCTGTGTGGGGGAGAGCCTGGGCTGGTGGGGACTGCGGTTCCCAGACGACGTCGCGGCCGGAGGCCGCCTATCGCGGAGGAGCGCCAGGAAGCGCATAAATTAAATCCTCATTGCCCGCGTCGCGGGAGTGTCCCGGGAGAAGCCCGGGACAAGGGCGAGACAGTCTGTGGCAGTCCGGGGCAGGACGAGGCTGAGCTGGGCCGGGCCCCTTGGTCGTTGCTAGATAGACTAACTACAGGTGCCAAGTGAGATCTCATATTTCTTTTAACTTTGCCTTTTGTTTTAATTAACTGATTTGCACCACTTTTGGTCCGTCCGTGGTGATACAAACTATATCCATACTGTATCCAGCGCCTCCAGTTCGCTATATCTAAAAACATTGGGATCTATTGCTAGCGCCAACCATGTCCAAGCAAAAGGCCACACTGGATAACTACTTAGTGAAAGTAGTTAACAAAATTAATAATGAGCGGCGAAAATCGCTAGGTAGGGGGAGTCCCCCCGCTTTAACTTCTACACCCACCTCACCAACGACAGCATTATCACTGGATGACGGACGTGTCTCTGTTGATTCAACAATGGAAGTGCCAGTTATACTAGCACCCGATCAGGACATACTTGATACATCTAATGACATTCCAGTACAGTGCTCTCCAGCCCCTAGAGCACTGAGGACTTGCAGGAAAGCGCAACTCAAACGTGGGGGGAACCACAACAAGAGAAAAGTTGAAATAGCCCCCAAGAGTACTGCATCTGATGTGGATCCAATAGACAAAAATGGAATAGTTAATCTGAATAATGAGCAATTTGTTCTTTTAGCCAGCATTATAGAGGACAAGCTAGATAAGATCATTAAACCCTTAATAGTTAAGCTTGACCTGATGGCAGCTGAAGTGTTAAGATTGGGTGGAGTTCTGGATGCCCACATTGGCACGGCCGAAAGAAGTAGGGGTGTTGTTAAGGGCCCCTAAGTTAGTAAAGATGCACAAAAGATACACAATGGGAGGTTAAACATAATTAAAGAAACCTCACCTGATCCCCTGCCAATAACACTTCAGAAAGAACAGGTAATAACTATACCAGAAAGTAAGACGTGGGCAACAGTAGTAAAGAAAAGTCGTTTTATTAATCTCCCATCTGATTGTGCACCCTATGTAGTTGTATTAACAAATGTACCACCTTCAGATTTAAATCCGAGCCAGCCGCAACAGGAATCACACGAATCCCTCAAAAATAAAACAGTTTCTTGGTTGCATAAGCAATGCGGGTTTCCAATTACCTATTCTGACCAAATACTTACTACCAGAAGGGTAAATTGGATTGGCAATTCAAGTAAGACTTGCAGGGGTGATTGCGTTATTGTCAACTTTAAACATCCCCAACATGTCGCAACTGTTTTGTTAAGAGCTGCTTCCCTGACCTATGACGAGAACAGTGTGCGTGTACGACCACTTGGCTACTTCTATAGTCATCTTATTAAAGCACCACCTGTTAATAGTAGAGATAGACTTTTTACTCCTACTTTCACGTCCACTCAGCACCCAATTTTCGAGGTTCCGGTACAGAATAGGTATCAAGCCCTGAGTTCCTTGGATATAAACGACTGACATACACAGGATTGTGGGCCCCCCATGTGTGTGGTTCCTAATAACCAGGCTAATGAATTAAGCGATAAAAGCATAGAGCCGGAGCGAATTTTGATGGTTGATCGAAATTTGATTGATATTGGGCACAAATCTGTTTTTACCATAGAGAGGGTGGCAAATGACCATGGTCCCACCGGTGTGGATAATATAAGTGCTGGGGATGGTATTAATTGTTTCAACGCCCAAGACCAGTCCAACTGTAGCAACATGAGGGGGATATCAATTATTAGCTGGAACATAGCCGGTTGGGCCTCTAAGGAAAAAATGCTGGGGTGGGCCGATTTGATCAGGTCATATGACATCCTGTGCATTCAAGAAACCTGGTGTTCTACTAAACCGAGCTTTGATGGGTTTGTAAGTTATCATCTAGAAGCAACTAAGTCGCGGTATGGCAGAGCCAAAGGTGGTTTGCTTATCCTACTGTCTTTGAACCTAATGCTGACTGTTGTTAAACATCTAACTGTAGGGGCACATTCGCAAATCCTATGGATACGAGAGAAGAAAGGACAAGAAGTGCTTTTAATCAACTTTTACAATAACATTTTTGACAACACACGGCACAAAGCAATAGATGAGTTAGAATGTGCCCTATTGAAGCTTGCATCACAGGCAAAAATTACCTTCGATCTTATTTGGTTAGGTGAATTTAATTCTTCGATCTGCCCAATGTCGCCTTCCAGGGCGTGTGGGATGCAAAACAACAGGGGTGAAAATACACCACATTTCCCGCATAATGAGTATGGGGAGGCAATAAACAATTTGTTGTCAATTTATGATCTAGAGCTTTTACAGCCTGCAAAAGATGCTAAGGGCCAAATAATTCCGACCTATACAGGCAGAAATAGTAATTCTCATATTGACCATGTTATGGTTTCATCAAGTATTGTGCCATATTGTCTGACCCCGGTTATTGAGGAATCCTCCTTAAGTGACCATAACCGTATTACAATGCGAACTGAGATATGGAAACATAGCACACAACGGATCTCTAGAACTGTAGTTAACATTGAACCGCATAGATTAAACGGGACAAGGTTAAGGTGGAACGGGGAAAAATCCGAGAAGGTAAAGAGCCTAATTGTATCTAAATCCATGGCAGATATTAATGGCATCCTGACAGCAGGGAGTGTTCAATTCTTATAGTAGATAATTTTATTAATATTAACAAGACTGTAGACACCATATTTACTGGGGCTAGTAAAAAGAAAAACGCCCATAAAAATGGATGGTTTGATCATGCTTGTACAGCCCTCCTTTCCCAATTGAAACATGCCCCAGCTTTTAGACCCAGGGACAAGGTTAGGGTAACACTCCTGTGACATGAGTATAAAACGGTCCTCTCCAAAAGGAAGATGGAGTTGCAGCAAGAAGCCTTGGACAATTTAGCGCAGGCAGCGGATACTTCCGATTGCTGCTTGTTTTGGGCCACGGTCAACTCCCCCCTTTCTTAGGGATGATAAAGCCCCTCATCTTGCGTCTAATGTCAGCAGTGAGGCTTGGGTTACTCACTTTTCAACTATATTTCAGGCTGTTGGCCAAAACAGCGTAAATCAAAGACTGTGGCCTATAGTTCCATTGGACATTACTCTAGCTGAGGTGGAATGCAGTATTAAGGCCAGTAAGGGGGGCAAGGCCCAGGGACCGGACGGGGTTCCTATTGACGTTTATAGGACCCTCCCGTTGTTATGGGGCCCTGTACTTACTTTGGTTCTTAATGCAGCAGTAACAACCATGATCCCACCAACATGTCCCTATCTATAAGAAGGGGGACAAGTCTGCAGCATGTAATTACCGCCCAATCAGCTAACTCGACTCATCAGTGAAAATTATGAGTAGAGTGTTGCTGACCAGGTTGGAAGAGTGGGTTGAGGAGAAGGGGATCCTGGCGACCTCACAGTATGGTTTTAGGAAGGGCCGTGGTACATTGGACCAATGCTTAAATCTAGATCTAATAATTGGCAAATACACCAAGGCCAAGCGTGACACCCTATATCTTTGCTTCGCTGATTTAAGCAGCGCATTCGATTTGGTCGACCATTCTATTCTATGGCCAACCCTGCTAGACCTTGGTGCACCAGAGGGAATTATTTTCTTTTTAGCGCGCCTACACGAAAAGATGCAAGCCTGTGTGCGCTATGGGGTAAGCGGGGAATGTACCCCTTATTTTAATGTTAAGCGAGGAATAAGACAAGGTTGTGTTCTCGCCCCCCTGCTATTCACTCTTTTTATAAATGCTTTTGACATGATTCTAAAAACAGTTAAAGCTGATGCACCTCAGGTAAACGGGTCTGCAGTGCCAGTACTGCTTTATGCAGATGATGCTGTGCTTTTATCACGGACCCCCATAATACTCCAGCGCCTGATGGATCGGTTTTCAGCTTTTATAAAAGAAAGGAAATTATTAATTAATAAGAGCAAAACCCATACGATGATTTGTGGTGCTAGGACTAATAAAAAACATAAATTTTTTATAGAAGGGGTGATAGTGCACCAAGTTGAAAAGTTTTGTTACCTGGGTGTGACCTTTTCGAGTGATGGCAGCTGGTCCAAAGAGCTCGTTAGTGTAAGGTCTAAAATGTCAAAAAGTGCATATGGAATATTTAAATTCGCTTCAAAAATCGGAGACAGACGAATTAACAATATGATGCAGATTTATAAGGCTAGGAGTGTCTCGATTGCATTATATGGGGCAGGGTTGTGGGATTATTCCAACGTAGGCAGCTTGCAAACGGAAGAAAATATCTTCCTTTGAAAAACTCCTCTGTCTACCTACCTTGGCCCCAACTGACTTGATCCACAGGGAACTGGGGACAGCCTATCTGTGTGACCTTGTTTTATTAAGGCCCTTAATGATCTGGCGCGCCATTTGGCTCAAGGAAGAGACAGTTTTTAACCAACATGTTATTAGGGACTGTCTTGACCTAGTTAATTATACCAAGATCCCTTGGCTAAAATATACCGTAGATAGTTTTCGGGCTATTTATGGTCTCGATATAACAGTGGATCCGTGTGCTGTAGGAGATATCCCTAAGCAGGAACTGAAAAATAAATTTATGTTGTTTCAAGCCGATAAGCGCTTAGTTAATAATGCCCACTTGACTACAGTCAATCTCTACAACAAATACATCAACTGTGAAGGCCCTCGGTAACTAGACCAGCTCACAGGTTTGTTCTTACAAGGCTTAGATTTGGACTGGCTCACATCTTGGTGGCCTTTCCTCATCCTAAGAAACATCCTGTTGGCCCTTGTCCATGTGACGGGTATTCGAAACAAAGCACACTGCACTTTATGTTAATCTGTACCCTATTCTTGAATCTCAGGATGGTCTATCTTAAACCAATTTTTATAAAATATGGAATCAAAAAATTATAAAGAAAGAGTTCTCCCAGTTTAATTTAAGGTCCAGAGGAGGGAGGAAAAATAGCCAAAACTATAGAAGTACCTCTGACAAGACCTATATTGCTTTTACAGTGATTTTCTTCACAAGTTATTTTACAAAAAGGATGCTATATGAAGAAGTAGGACATGTGATTTATTCAAAACATTATTTTTATTCTTTTTTCTCTTTTTTGCCTTACGGTTTATATATTTATCATAAATACAAATTATTTTGTTAACATACAAATAAAGTTTAAATGACCCATGATCTGAATCCAATTAAACAAAACATGATTCAATTTAAGCAAAAGAACCCCAGACAGATCATCTTATCCTGTTATCATTCATTCCATCATGCATACTACTACACTCACTCACACTCTAAAATACAAATTTGGACATAATAAACAAGGATCACAATAAACTGACACACAATTGTTCTGGAGAGACCTCTATAAGTTATGAGAGAGAAATCCTGAAAATTAGTTGCTTTGTGGTTTGTACATTATACACAACTGGGTACTTTTTTCTCCATATATGTAGTAAGTTAATAATGTATATGAGGGTCTTTGATGCGTACGGCCTACGTACGTTTCGGTGACTGCTGATATTTAAATCACCTTCTTCAGGGCCAACAAAAGAACAACTAGACAAAAGAAACATGCACCAACAAATAAAATCGGGGAGTTCTTCAATTTCTATATTTGATAATAGCAGTGGATACACTCTCCCCTGCTGTGTAGATGTGAAAAAGGGCTTTGTTTATCCATATACTGACTGCATCTGCTTAGAGAATGCGTTCTTTCTTTGACTTAGTTTCTAGATATTGTGCGTGGGCCAGCTCCTACCAAGGGTTCCAACTCCGTATAGATATTCCAGATGATTTTACCTGGTATATGTTTTTAGTATCCCAGAGTGAGTCAAGGTAAGCCTCTCCTTCTTGTTCTTGATATAGGGTAGACGATGTCTATATGTCACATCACCATCAATTTTACTCCAAAGTAGATCGTCTGCAGGGAATCCTCCGCTGTGCCTGCCGCTATTATCAAATATAGAAATTGAAGAACCCCCCGATTTTATTTGTTGGTGCATGTTTCTTTTGTCTAGTTGTTCTTTTGTTGGCCCTGAAGAAGGTGATTTAAATATCAGCAGTCACCGAAACGTACGTAGGCCGTACGCATCAAAGACCCTCATGTACATTATTAACTTACTACATATATGGAGAAAGAAGTACCCAGTTGTGTATAATGTACAAACCACAAAGCAACTAATTTTCAGGATTTCTCTCTCATAACTTATAGAGGTCTCTCCAGAACAATTGTGTGTCAGTTTATTGTGATCCTTGTTTATTATGTCCAAATTTGTATTTTAGATTGTGAGTGAGTGTAGTAGTATGCATGATGGAATGAATGATAACAGGATAAGATGATCTGTCTGGGGTTCGTTTGCTTAAATTGAATCATTTTTTGTTTAATTGGATTCAGATCATGTGTCATTTAAACTTTATTTGTATGTTAACCAAATAATTTGTATTTATGATAAATATATAAACCGTAAGGCAAAAAAGAGAAAAAAGAATAAAAATAATGTTTTGAATAAATCACATGTCCTACTTCTTCATATAGCATCCTTTTTGTGAAATAACTTGTGAAGAAAATCACTGTAAAAGCAATATAGGTCTTGTCAGAGGTACTTCTATAGTTTTGGCTATAAAATATGGAATCTACAGCGTTGATGAGGCCATGAAGTTGATTTATAATGCAAACTCGTCGGATATATGTATTTTTACTGCTACTTTTATATGTAAATCTATTTATTATCGGAAAAGTATGATGTTTTAAAACCTTGTTTCTTTTTATCTGTGTATTATTATGCAATTGTTTTTATTTTTGCCTGTATGCTTTTATGGTCATTTGTGTAATATGAACCGAATAAAGCTTCATGAAATTAAATGAAGTTTGTTTTAGTTGTTTGATTATCTTAATACACAGTTTCAATACAGTTCCTCTGAATATAGGATATGTGACGCATTGTAACATTTTGTGGAGAAGCAGGAAATTCAGAATATAAATCACAAGCCCTTTTCCTATTCATTAGTACAATGTGCATTTCAGCTTATTACTGCAATATTTTTGTATCTCAAGACTAATTAGGAAAGATACTTTCATACAGATATTTTTTTCTCAAAATTGTCACTTATTACCGTTGTACAGGTGTTTTAATCCAACTTCATGAACTTGTGACATGAGGTGCAGAGCTGATGGAAAGGAATTTCCATGACGCAGGCATAAAGAAACATGGCCAATGAAAATATCCACCTTATTGTATTGAATTTTAATTGCATTTGCATAGCGCTAACTATCCCTGACAAGGCTTTGAAGAGCTTTACACCGGCCGGCACAATGCTCCAAACCCAAGGTTAGTGGTATTGTGACTGAGAAGGCACCAGGGCTACTAGGCCCTGAGCAATGTTTTGGGGGGAGGGAATCATTAAGGTACATTTTACAATCCTATATTTAATTGACAAAAAGTGGAAGTCAATAGTGACGTTTGTGCCCAAGAGGAATCCTCCTATGTTCGCTTTATCAAATCTGAAAACAAATCAAATTTGCTCAGAGAGGATAGGTTTCAGGCAGCAGTCAGGGACAAAGGTAGATGTTAAAGATTAAAAAAGATGTTCATTCACTTTTGCAATAGGTATGAAGAGTCAGAAGAGTCATAGTTGAAAGACAGCTTAACTACACTACAATATATGAAAATCTTTGAGGTGAATTTCTGGAGCTTTTCTGCCTTAAACATGGTAAAAAGGGGTAAACTGCAGGATTTAGGATAACTCTTGCACTCTTTTCTTTATGTACGTGTACATCTTTAATATTTAGTCAGATTATCCTTACTTTATTTGCCCATTAGCCAGGTGACCCCTGCCATCTAATGTGAATTACAAAATACGAAGCATTCATCAAGCAGGTGACTCCTTTCTTCACAGATCTGGTTCTGCTGCCTCTCTTGCAGGGGTCTCAAAGTCAGTCTAATTGTTATGCCTTTAAGTTGCAACCATCCTCATATACCAAAGGACAGCCTCGATGGTCAATATTTATTTATTGAAGGGATTTAAGTAGGGTCATGGTTTGTGAGCAAAAAGCTCCAATGGCTGATTTATCATCATTAGTGTACTCACCACTGGGAAGAGTAAGTCATTATTTTCAGCATATGCAAAATAAGATGTAGCTATGAAGAGAGGGTGGATTTTGCTGTTTAACTCCTGAGACCATATTTCAGTATGAGGGGCACTTGACAAATGCCCGCAGTAGCATTCTGGGACCTGCCACTTGCCTTTCGGGACAAAGTCCATTGCCTACTTTCTAGATGGTTCAGAAAGGTCTAAGTTGAACCTGATGACCTGTTGAAGTCATACCATGTACTGGGGTTGCTTTCTGTTGATAGCACAGATAACTGACAATATCAGAAAGAGATCATACTTTCATCAGATTCCACCTAAAAAATGATTTGGCTGCAGACCAATCCCTTTGCAAGGCCCTAATATTTCATTATATGTGATGATTCCAAATTCCATTGATGGTGGTGCCAATTGACCTCAATGAAGGCAATGTCTGACCTGAATTTCTTAAAAATGCGGGTATAAAATATTCTGCAGAACCTCAAATCTATCAGAGTCCACAAAAATCCCTCAGATACCTTTTCTCTCCTGTTAAAATACAAGTGTCATAAGACAAATGGACTGTAATCCTTGCTCTAAGGCCTATTGCAGCATATTGTGGTCTCAGACACAATCACAATTATTCAATGGATCCTTTCTGGTGTACAGGAATGTTCAGTTCATGGGGCTCAAAGAAGTTACTGACATATTATATTACACTCTAGGTGCCCAGATCTCCATGGAGGGTATCATGATTATACATTATTCTCCATCCTCCATGCTTCTAAATCTTACCTTGGACTACAGCTTTGAACCCCCTTGCTTTTAGGACTTCTCAGACTATAACAGAAGCCAATCTACACCCACAATTCATAGAACAATTATTTAAACGTCAGTTGCTTCACTTTAGATAGTCTTTACTATAATGGTAAAAAAAAGTAGGTGCAAATACAAACATGTCTACTTCCACTGTCCATGCTAGAATGCAATATCCTCCAGACAGAGAACCGTTATGATTGCTAAGTGATTTCTCTATTTGGAGATGGATGAGTCTAATCTTTCTTTTCACTTCTCTGGTGGCTTTTGCATCTGAGCCTCTTAAGAGCTCCATTTTGGCATGAGTGTCATGAACAAGCCCTGTTTTCATTCCTTTCCAACACATATTTTGCCAAACAGTTAAGTGGGGAGGGGGTAAAATCTTTAAGAAGCGTGTCAATCTGAAACCAACACGTGAATTCCTGGAGGGTGCATTATTGACATGGCCATGCTAAGCAAAGCTGGTTATCTCAGTCACTTATTTTTATGCCCCTAGTTATTCAGGTATTCCTTAGGTAAGTGCCCATATGGAGTAAAAGGAAAGTCCGAGAGTAACTATGAGGTAGAGCCAGAAAATAGAACATTATGAAACATAAAGGTTGGAGCACACCTAAAATCAGTTACAAAGTAGGAATAACATTTATCATAGACTTGAAGTTAAGTCCCAAAATCCTGATCTATTTTTCTTCAAAATTAGTCACAAATATACAGTTGGTAAAGATGAACAGCTGGTTACATAGGTCAATCAGGGAAGCTGACAAGTGTTTTGTCCTTTCAGACCTTATTAAGGCTGAGGACAATGGGTAGAATCAATACCAAGCAATGCGTTGTGAGTGACTGTGCCTGCATGGAACCCGCAGGTGTCTAGAAATTATCTTTATTCCTTACCTGAGGCTAACGTTTTCTCCACCTGATACGTACTTTCACACTCTGTGTCACCTTGTTTTACTCAACATTGTGCAATATGACCCACTTCATCTTTCTCTGTATCCTTGGGCCATGAGATATTTCAGACATATGTAACAAGCAAACTCTATCCATAACACAGGAGAGAAGCCAGGTTTTCCAGTCCTATAATTAATCACCATGAAGGCTGAGACATTCATTTTCACTGCACTAGAATCTATCCCTATATGTTGCAGCATTACACTGTGTGCTTTTGGTAAGAGGATCAAAATCCTCTCTGTTCCTAAAAATAAATGGGAACTGCACAGCATTCAAAATCAATAATTGAGAACAATATATATTGGGTATAACCAGAGCCCCTGGAATTATGTCATTGTGCAGCGGCAGCAATGTTCGCATAATTATAGATTTGATGCGTTTGCCACGTAATCTATCATCTAGTGCATAATCTGCAGATTTTAACAAAAATAAACATTTGGTAAATTGCTTAAGCAGTTAAAAAGTTACTAAAAACAAAGCAGCATGTGTTGCCGCGCAATGGGAGGCCATTTGCAAAGGTGGACAGGTCACCTTTCTGTTGCTTGTTGCTGTATTTGGGTGTTAGACTGGTACTAATGAGGTGCATCAATGCTCAGACAGTGTTAACAAGTGTAAAAAGAATAAAATATTGAAGTACTGCTATAAAAAAATGTGTCGCATTACATCACATAATTAGCTTTTTCTTGCCGCATAATGTACTGAACCCTGCAGCATAATTTGGCCCTCTCCTGCTGTATAATTCCAGTGGCCCTGAGTATACCATAAATACCTAGAGGGTCATTAGGATGGCGGGCGGACAAATGAAATGGGACTGTCCGCCATAAGGGTGGGGGTCCCGTGGGGGCCATTAGGATACACCTGCCACAGTGGCGGGCACATCCTGCATTCCTGACATTGTGGCGGGCGGTTCACTCAGCACCGCCCGCCACAATGCCAGGAAGGCATGTCTTGAACTTCCATGCACAACATGGCAGGCACCAAGTACCATCATACAATTAGAGACTGCCAAGGGCAACCCCAGTTCTAGTTGAGTTTTAATTAGTTTTTAATAATTTGATACCTGTTTGGGTTTACCAGTGAAGGCTTTTGTGTACATGTGTTTTTTCTAAACAGAGCGGTGCTCCTCATTACCCTGAGCTGCAGCCAGGTGAGGTGAGGCGCGAGCCCCACATTAATTGGGTGAGTGTGTATATGTCATATGAATTATATTGACAAATCACCACAATAACACTAGAGCAGAGTGTATTGTTAAGTAAGACTGACAATGTCATGTGTGTTTTTTCACTTCTCTTTCTGTTGTCATGATTTTTTATAGATTGTGGTGGAGCACTTGAACCTGAAATCCAGGTGATATTTTTCCTTTTATTTCTCACTACTAATACAGCAGTAGCAACAACTAGGTCCTGACGAATGCATGAGTACCTTCTCATATGCAGAAACATGTTGACCACTCGCTGAGCAGATATTTTGTTAAATCTGCCTTTCACACTGTTTGTTTTTATAGTTAGGAAGCTGAGAGAAATCATTAAAACGTCTTTCTTCTACTCAGTTTTACCTAATTTTATATTTTTTCACTTGTCACTCTATTTGCACTGCTTTTTTTGTTACTTTTTTTGTTACTTTTTTTTGTTACTTTTTTGCTACTGTGTCCGCCTAACAGATTAGTACTGTACGACCTCCTTATTCTCATAGTCCCTTTCACGTTCTGTGTGACTGTGATGGTACCAACTCCTGGGTAAGGAGAACCCAAATGATGTGATAGCGGTGGCACAGTTAGACAACTGATGGGAAAACTCTCACCCTTAATAGGTGCCTTAACCTGTATGTATTGCTATGTTGTCACGTGATGCGATTAATGTATGTAGTCTCCCCCCCTTCTTTTATTCTTTCATGTCAATGTTAGTTTGTGATTTGACTCCATTTGTGTCTAGACTCCTAGATATTCTCTGTTATAGACTCAGGCACCAAGCGGTGCCTGCCATATTGTGCATGGAACTGCAGGTGGGTACCTGTGGTACCCCCCTGCAGGTACCCATGTGCACCCCCCACCTTCCAGAGTCCCTGGGGGCCCGTAACGGGCCCCCGTAAGCAATTCCCGCATGCCTTTCCGTGGCGGCAATGCCGCCACAGAAAGGCATGTTTCCGCCCCATAGTAATATGGCTGCCGGTGTCTGACGGACACCGCCACCATATTAAGCTCTTTTCCGCCCGGTCAACTTGTTGACCGGGCGGAAAAGCGGTAGACGGTCTTTCTGTCCGCCGTGGTCCCCCCCCCACCATAGTAATATGGCAGGGGGGAAATGGGTGGCGGGCAGGGACGGATCACGGGCGGGGACGGATCACGGGCGGATCCGCCCAAGATTAATGGGCCCCCTAGTGTGGAAATGTTGTGTCTTTTATGTATGTTATGACTTTTAATATTTGATTCTTATCACTGTATTCATAAAAATACTCAGTTAATTGTTAGTTATGGTCCAATGAACACCAGCCAAAAAAGCCCTGAAAGTCATCCGTAATGGTGTACAATGCACAATACATTCCATATCTCACACACTCGCCTCGTTAAAGTTATTTGTAGACAGCCTTCTATTTAACATGCCATCCACTTAAGGTGTAGTGAGCATGGTGGAGAAGAGCGGGGTTTATGTTATGGAATATATTGTTTATTGTACACCATACCTGGAATCTCATAGTTTTTTCAATTAAATGTAACTAACTTTTAACAGGGTTTTATCAGTGAATTTCATGTTTTTATGATGCACCAAATTCTACTCCCGTCTAACCATTCAGTGCTATGCACGGGGAACAACGTTTACAACACAACTTTTACAACACACTTCCATTACAACAAAACTTTTACAACGCAACATCCATTACAACGCATGTCATTACAACGCAACCATTACAACGCATGACACTACAACGCATACCATTACAGCGCATACCATTACAACGCATACCATTACAACGCATACCATTACAACGCATAGTACCCCTACACTATCCAACACTTACCCTACTGTTGGACCCCCTGGAGTTAGAATAGTAATTTTTACCCCTACACTATCCAACACCTACCCTACTGTTGCACCCCCTGGAGTTAGAATAGTAATTTTTACCCCTACACTATCCAACACCTACCCTACTGTTGCACCCCCCTGGAGTTAGAATAGTAATTTTTACCCCTATACTATCCAATACTTACCAATTATGCGTTGTCATGGTATGCGTTGTAATGGTATGCATTGTAAAGGTAGTATGCGTTGTAATGGAATGCGTTGTAATGGTAGTTTATGGAAATTCGTTGTAATGGCATGCGTTGTAATGGAATGCGTTGTAATGGATGTTGCGTTGTAAAAAATGCATTGTAATGGCATGTGTTGTAAAAGTATGTGTTGTAACGACATACAACCGTTATGCACAGCCTTTGGCCAGGACCTGCACCCAACTACATTCGCTGGACATGCCTGGCCGGGCGCGAGGCTCAATTTGCTAACTGTCTGCCAAATTGCATGTAGATTCATAAAAGTAGGCAAATGTTATTCATGAATGAAACTTTTAGTGCCCCTTAATTCCCCCACTCCGTGTGATGGATCTGCTCAAATCTCCACAGAAAGCTAAACCTGCTAAATGTCTGCCAAATGTTGTGTGTATCTAACTGTGGAAAGTTTATTAGCAAAAGGACTCTTCTTTTGACAAACCCTTTTAATTTGTCCTGGATGTATCAACATGAAATTGAAAAAGTCATGCGCAGGATAAATATAGTGAGGCTGCCAAATATTGTGCTGATCCATCAAATTGTGCCAAAGTTAGTAGTAAATCTAAACGTTTTCACCCCCCTCTTTAATTTCCCCCACTCCCCTCTTTGGATCAGCACAAAACCTTGAATACCTGCATTGGGTGCAAATTGCTATTCACCTGCCTCGTGATACAGATTTATCAAACAGTGCTAAATTTGTAAGCAAATAGAATGTTATTGATTGATAGAATGCAAGGATATTTGATATAGCAATAGAAAATCAATCCTTCCAAGTTTCTGACAAATGTGTTGCAGATTTGTCATAAAGTGAAAATTCTATTAAACATTTGTAGGGCCTCATTTATGAGAAATGACGCATCGCTGCGTGAAAGCAGCGATGCATCACTTCTCAGTGCGCACTCCTTGCGACATACCTGATGCGTCATATTTAATGTATGACGCATCATGTCGCAAGGAGTTACAGATACATCAGTATTTCTGATGTATCTTTATAGCGCAAAAGTGACGCATTGCTGGAGTGTATCACAAAAGTGACGCAACTCCAGCAATGCGTCCTTTCACATGGGGTAAGCCCCATTTGAAAGGGCCTGCGTCAGTCTTACGCCTGCTGTGAGGCAGACACAAGATTTTGACGCAACAGCGTCCTAGAAGTGACGCAGTGAAATCTCATAGATTTCACTGCATCACTTATACGAGACTTTTGGCGGGGGAACGCCCCCCCCCCCCTGCATACATTATACCTGACACAGGTATAATGTAGCGCAGGGGTTTACAAAGTGACGCATCTGCTTAGATGCGTCACTTTGTAAATAGTGCGCAACAGGAGGCATGTTTTACGCCGCCGATGGGTCAGAAAAAGTGACGCATCGGAAGCGCAAAACTGACGCAAGGCCTCATAAATGAGGCCCATACTTTTTCGACCCCCTCCCTTTTAAAGTGGGCCTCTCTTAAATAGATATGCACAAACTTAAAAAATATAAAATGGTGCCTACGTTTTTGGTAAATCAAAAATATTTTGACTCCACTTCTTTTAACATTGCTCCCTCCCATCTCCACTGGATCTGCGTGAAACCTAGAATGCCTGCACTGGGTAAAGTTAGAAGCAAATGGCCAGTCTGTTGGCCCCTCTTGTAACGTTGCCCCCTTGATAGATAGCACAAAGCATGCATTACTAAGAGAAAACTAAACTTTACAAGCTTGTGTCAAAATATTTTCAGGCTCATCAGACAGTCACAATTAATTGGAAATTAACACTTTTTGCCCCATCACCCTTTTAAGAAACCTTCGAGAAATTGAGTAGCTGTACGATAGGGGCATTAGGCTGCCCAATATGCCAGTCAACCCACTCCAGTTTGTTTTTATATCTCTTTTTAATTGATCAAAGCAAGGGACAAGACCATAAAAAGTTCGAATAGCCCTACCCTCACTCTCACATCGGCAACACTTTGCGTTTGGGCACATCTTAAATGGATGCAGCTTTCATGGTGTCCAGTGCCACTCATGAAGTATTTTAAAATAACAAAATGTAAGACTTGTCTCCTGCAACACTTCCCCTTGGTGTTTCATGAGGTTGTCTCACTTTTTTATTGGACAATTCTAATCCCAAATCTCGTAGACCCTACCAATTTGAGTCCCTGCATAGTAGGGACCGAAAATAACGAGTTGATTATTGTGCTATATAGGCCACAAATAACCTTTTTAAACATTACCCCACTTTCTAAGGAAGGAATTGATGCTAGGCAGTGATAATGTATATTGAAATCTACCAAGGTTAGACTTTAGGCATTCAAATTGTATATATCTACCTGCATTCTTGGTTAGGTGGTATAATAAATTCCCTCAGAGCTCTTCAAAGGTTTTTAATCTCCAATCTGGTAATTAGTCTTTAATGTACCTCGCTCCACCGTTCACAAACATGTTTCACTGAATTATAGATCCCCTTCTACTCTTATTTTGGTGTTGTAACACAGAGGGGCATCTTCGTATACATACAGGGATGGGTCTTAAGTATTCTGTGATTTATCTTCAAACAATGTATAGTGGTGTTCAATACAGGATTATGTAAATCATTAGGAATAAACATTGACTAACATGGAATGTAATCATGTAAGAGTTTTGTTTTATTCCGCCCATATTGGTTTCCTACCTTTATCATGAAAAACTCTAGCCAAGAGGGTTAGCTGTTGTGCTAAGTAACTAGTACATATGTGGTAGCTGAAGACTTCTAACTGCAGAAGTTGCCCAAAGTGTACTGTCCCCAATCCCGGGTTTAACCCTGTCCTAGACAAACCTCTTGATGATTGCATCAATATTTCTCAGCAGTGGGCAAGATATTGAGATAGTGCCGCATTTATTTTATTGTTTGGGACCCTGCTCCTGAAGGACCGCCTGTCTACACCCATACATACTTTACTAAAGAGGGGGTTATATTGTCCAGTACCATGCTGCTTAAACTCCTATCACCAGTATGCCAAGGTATTTAAGACTTTTAGGGACCCAATCAAAGGGGTGTCACTTATGCAGAGTTTCATTTGATATCCTGAAAACAAAGAGACTGTATCAGTAATGCACAGTTAGGCCAGAATGGGTATTGGAGAATTCAATGTAGTAATTAGAATGTCGTTGAGATCAGCGGCATCCGGCACGGCTCGAGGGTGGGGGGGCTGGCACAGGGGGTGATGCGGGAGAGAGGGCGTGGGCTGTTTTAAAAAAAACATATCTTGCAGCTGCTGCCGGGTCTCGGGTCTTCTCTCCTGCTCGCCTGAGTCCGACTCCAGGTCGGAACAGGAAGCAGGCTGCCAGGCTCCCACCCCTAAGCCAATCACAACCCTGCAATGCAGCGTTGTGATTGGTCTGGACGTCGTGACACAGTGCTCAGCATAGGACTGCAGCAGTGGGCATGTTCTCCATGCAGGCTGTAATGCAGCCTGCATGAAGAACAGGGGAGTGCGCATGACTATTTTGGGCGGCCCAAGAGAGTCGACCAAACAGTCATTGTGCACAGGAGTGTTCCACCACTCCTCCCCTGCAACTCTGCCCCACCCCCTTAGACACTGTTGCAGCAGGAGGAAAAAATAAAATGATAATAACATTCTGTTGTTATCATTTTATTTTTTCCTTTCTTTGCTGCTCCTGGAGGTGGGGCGACGCTCATCCGCCTTAGTGGAGGACCACCCACTGGTTGAGATACAGCCACGGCCTGTGGAGGGAGTTCCGTGGGCGGAAAGGCGGGGCGGGGAGGGCCAAGGTGGGGTGTACTAAACACCGGAATATGGATAATTGGAGGTAAGTAAACAATTAAATAAATAAAAAGAATTCCGTAGCACGCGCTGCATCGCAAAATTTCTTCAGCCTGTTAGCGAAAATCTTAGCCAGTGAGCTTGGTCTATAGATTGAGCAATATGTGGGATCTTTGTCGAGGTTAGAATACTGAATAATCAAAGCCCTATTAAGCTGAGGTTGCATCCCACCTGTCTAGTCTACTTCTTCAAATATGTCAAGTATTAAAGCTGCAGGTGAGACATTATTAATTTTAAGGAACTCAAGGGGGAAGCCATTTTGCCGTTCTGACTTCCCGGTCTCCATGTTTTTGATGGCTTCTTGTATCTCTGCTAGAGTTTCTTCCCCCTCCAGATCTGTTTGCAAGATGCAGTAGTTTTACAGAGCCCAGGAAACTTCTCTCTAGGTGACTGGTATCAGGTTGCTGGGAGTGGTATATAAGTGAATCTTATCTTTTGAAGTGAGGCTCAAGGAGGTCTCCATGTGCTGTCCTAATCGATGGGCCATAAGAGAATGCTTCCTGTTTTTACAATTGTAGCACTAGAAAAGTCTGGCTTTTTCTCTCAGTTCATAGTGTTTGAACCTTATACGCAATGCTGCATGTTCAACTTGTGTTGTGAAAAGAGTATTAAGTTCATATTTGGCTTCCATGAGGTCTTTCAACTCCTCTAATATGGGAGTGGATTTATACCTGCATGTGCGTAATCTGATAATAATTAGGCCTGGGTGGAATATTCAATTCTTGTTACGTGAAATTAATGATAAATTAAAATTCCGCCACTCCGCCAAAGAAATAAAAAACTGTGGAGTGGTTTCTAAACTTCAAAAACCACTGCATATCGTCCCTATATAGTCTGCAGTGATTGAAATGTTTAATCATCACTGCAGAGTATGTAAGGGCTCCTAGGGGTTTGCAGTGGTTTCCAACTTTGCATAATTTTTAATTCCACTGACGGATTGGCGGAATTTGAATTTATCAGTAATTCTGTGTTACTAAAACTCTGCCCAGGCCTAAAGGGCACTAAGTGGTATTTGGCTGTGCTATTTTCTGAGCGCTAAATGCATCCTCGCATCCATTTTTGGACACAAGGGTGAATTTTTCCCTAATAAAATAGTACCAAATGCCCACTCTGCTGCATTGTGGAATTCCGCTGAATCTGGTGAAATTTTAATGTAATTTTGCCATTGAATCAAACTCTGTGAATTAGGCTCACCTCTAATCTTAACCTCCAATTGCTTTTTCTGCATACACCACTGTTTGTATGGAAGTATCTTGCATCATCTCCTCCCCTAAGTACTGATTTACATGCCACCCAAAGCACCTGTGCTGACACTACTGCGTCTTTGTTTGGTGCAAACCAACTCTAGGTCTAGATGTAATCACACAGGCACATGGTCAGATCTTATTGAGGAAAGTGAATATGTTACCATTTGGAGCATAAACAGATCCAGCCACTATGTTACTTGCTGAATCTTAAGCTTAACAAGCATGCCCCTTCCTCCTGGATCCCACTACACTTTCACAGTGTGATAATGAAATGATTTATGAGTAAGTACAGCCATCTTTGTTTTTTTATCAGCAGTACTAGTTTCCTCGGTATCTGTCTCACCTTCAGCGCTTCATGCATAAATTATTCTCCCAACCCAGTTTCTCTTTAACTCGTAATAGTACAATTGTTGGATGTTTATTGGCTCTCTCACCTGTTTGATTATCTCCACTCATCCTGCCCTCTGTGTTGCTTCCCCCACCTGTGCCCACTGTGTTGCATGTCACCCATGTTGCATCCCCTATCCCGGGTGTTGCTTCTCCCAACCAACTTTATAAAAAAAAATCTCTGATTGGTAAAAAAAAAAGATAAAAAGAACCTTCTGCATTTTGTTGACATGCATAGGCATGGTGTATGCGGCTACAAAATGCCGCAGACAGCCGCCATTGTCTTTTTGTCATTCCTCTATTCATGCTGCACAGCATGAGAAACAACCTTTACTACGCGGTTTATACACCGCAATACAATCACAACGTGGTCGTTACAACTACCCCATTGTGACCACGCAGAGCCATTACAACACAAGTCGTTACAACGACTTGCACTAGATGGCGCTCTAGACTAAAGAATAGTATGATTTACTATTCCAACACCTTCCCTAGTGTTGCACACAATGGAGTTGGAGTAGTAAATGGCAGGCGGCGTGAGTAAGACGCCTAAGCTCCTGACACTTTGCTCATCCCGCTACCTCCCGCAGCCCCGGTCCGACACGGCTTGTGCCGCTTGTTCGGAGGGCTTGAAACGGGAACTTTAGACTGCACTCTACACTTCCGGCGGATGCCGGGGTTAGCGCTGCAGTGTCTGGGCACCTCTAGACTACTTAGGGGCCAGCGTCAGCGCGAGCACACTGGACGTGGCAGGCGGCGTGAGTGAGACGCCTAAGCTCCTGACACTTTGCTGTTATTTTGCACAACTGTGGTTTTTAATAATTGCATACCGTGTTTTTAAAATATACTCTTTGATCCTACCTCATCCCGCTACCTCCCGCAGCCCCGGTCCGACAAGGCTTGTGCCGCTTGTTCGGAGGGCTTGAAACGGGAACTTTAGACTGCACTCTACACTTCCGGCGGATGTCGGGGTTAGCGCTGCAGTGTAGGGGCACCTCTAGATCACTTAAGGCCCAGTACAAGCGCCCGCGCAGCAGACGCGCAGGCAAGCCCGTCTGCGCCCGTCCGCGCCGGGACCGGGCCCAGGGCCATACCACCTGGTCCCACATTGACAAGAGTCAAGATATCTTACACTAGAAGCGAACTGATGCAGTTCCGCCCAGCACTAGACAACAACTGTTTTTGGTGGATCCGGAGAATATAGCCATAAATAAAGTAACTAGATGCCCCCATTGTGACTTCTGTCTGACACCCGTTCGAAACATTGCAAACACCCTCGACTCACATAATAACAAAAGCCATACGATAGTGATGGCACTTATTAACGCACGTTCTTTGGGCAAACATAGGCAGGAAATAGCAGACCTAATCATCGATAGAAATATCGACATACTGTTTGTCACAGAAACCTGGACCGATAATGCGTCTAAACCGGATTTGGTGGTAGCTATTCCTGAAGGCTATACTGTTCAAAGGCAGGACAGATTAAACAAAAAAAGGGGTGGTCTGGCAATAATTTCCCGGAATCATCTTCCTGTAAGAATACTCCAAGTTCCCTCCTCCACGTGTGAAGCTGTTCATTTTTCCATTATGTTAACACCCTTGCACAACTTCAAAGGAGAGCTCCTTTACAGACCCCCAAGAACTCGCACAGAATTCTTGGCCACTTTTAATACACTGATGGAATCACTAGTGATAGAGGACTCTTTCACTATCCTAGGGGACTTTAATTTTCATTTAGAAAATACACATAATAATGAAACTATGGCACTATTGACTGATATGGAAACATTGGGTTTCTCTCAGCTGGTCACCTCACCTACGCATGAGGTTGGCCACACGCTGGACGGTATATTCTCTAACTCAAAGGAAGCTTATGTACAAGACATCCTACAGTTACCATGGTCGGACCACCACGCCATCATCTTTAATATAATGACAAATAGTGCACCAGTAAAGAAGGTGGTGGAAACCAACCGAGGGACATTTAGGGTATGGAAGGATATAAATAATGAACAACTGACAGCGCTCCTAAACACGACCTGCCCGGTTATACCAACTGATCCTAACATCGCTATTGATAGATATACCTGTTGGCTAAGTAACGCCATGAATCTCCTAGTGCCCAAAAAATCGATCTCTAGGAATCGGTCCTCTCCGTCTGCACCCTGGTTCTCGGCCTCGCTCAGAGAACAGAAACAGAAATGTAGGAATAGTGAAAGACACTGGCGCAAATCCTACACCACAGATCAAAAAATGTGCTACAAGGAGAAATTGGCTAAATACAAAAAGATGATTATGCAGGAAAAAAGAAAATTCTACGTCGACCAAATCGAAAAAAACTCCAATAAACAATTATACCAAGTAGTGAAGAAGTTAGCAGGAAGAGCCCCAGAGGCCGCCCCTACACCATCACAATCTCTGTGTGATGCTTTGGCCAATCACTTCCATGAAAAAGTCAATAACATCTACTCAGATTTTTCGACCAAAGAGAAAACTAATGCAAAGCAAACCATCCTCATACCACATGATCATTGCTTAATGCAGTTCAATATGGTCAATGAACAAAATATAGCCGAAATAAGGAAAACGATAACATCAGGATCTGTCACAGATCCATGCCCTCCTAAAGTGTTTGTCCCAGTTATCAACTCAATAGCCCCTGTGACAACACAATCTGTAACTCCATGTTTGCTGCTGGGATTTATCCAGACACGCTGAAAAACACCTTCCTTAAACCACTCCTAAAAAAAAACCACCTGGACCCGGAGAAATTGAAAAACTATAGACCCATAGCTAGCCTACCTTTTTTGGCTAAGGTGGCAGAGAGAGCGATGAACCTACAACTCTCTGAATTCATTGAGGAACATCATCTGCTGCATGATACGCAGTTTGGGTACCGCAAGCTTCACGGCACGGAAACAGCTTTAATTAAAGCTACAATAGACATAAGAATTATTAGAGATCAGGGAGGTACAGCTGCGCTCATACTGTTGGATTTATCAGCGGCATTTGACACGGTCGATCATTCCACCTTGATCGACCGTGTCTCGGCCATGGGCATTCAACATAGAGCAAAAAAACTGCTCTCCTCCTTCCTTTCGGATAGAACCCAGGCAGTTACCTTAGGACCCTTCCAATCGGCCCAATTTACCCTTCCGTGTGGTGTCCCCCAAGGCTCATCCCTAAGTCCGACACTTTTTGATATCTATGTGTCGCACCTAGCCAGAGTTATAAAAGCTCATGGGATGGGCCTCACATCCTACGCGGACGACACCCAGTTGGTGTTGGCAGTTAATAACTACGGAGAGAAGGTGGCAGAGTGTTTTCAGGAAGGCATGCTGGCCATCAGTGACTGGATGGCCAGTAATTGCCTCAAACTGAACTCATAAAAAACGGAGGTGGTTATTTTTGGAAAGCTATCCCCCTCGTGGTCCAGTTCCTGGTGGCCACCCTCATTGGGAACTCTGCCCAACCCGGTCACTAAGGTCTGGAACCGAGGAATTATGTTCAACAACAATCTGAACTTTGTTTCCCACGCCAATCAAGTAGTATCGACAGCATTTCATAAACTCAGATTGATCAAAAAAATAATTCCTTACCTGAAAATGCAGGAAAAAGTCTGGTTAGCACTCTGGTGATGTCATCACTGGACTATTGCAATGGATTATTTGCAAACTCACAATGTAGGGTAATCAATAAAATGCAAACGGTCCAAAATGCAGCCGCTAGAATACTATCCGGGACCCCTAAATTCAAACCTATCTCACATGTTATCAGAGATTACCATTGGCTGGCGGTTAGGAATCGCATAAAATGTAAAACTTTATGCATCTCCTTTAAAGCTGCACATAAACTAGGCCCCCAGTTTCTGATAAACCAGTTGACCACCTATTGTCCTAATAGACAACTCAGATCCACGACTGCTCATCAGTTAGTGGTGCCACGAACGAAGACAGTGTCTTGGGGAGACAGACGTTTCTTGGTGACAGCAGCCATACTGTGGAACGCTCTACCCCCGCAGATCTTTTCTTGTCAATCTCTACTCCATTTCCGCAAACTGATAAAAACATGGGTGTTTAATCAGTAAATTAGTCCGGAATCCTGCTAGTCCACAGCGCCGAGACGCCCAAGGGCATTTGTTCGCGCTCTATAAGTGTCAAAAATAAATAAATAATAAATAAAATATATCATACTATTCCTAAATCCAGCGCGCCCTCTACCGCAAGTCAATGTAACAACTTGCGTCGTAATGGAACTGCGTGGTCACAACACAGTCATTGTAACAACCGCGTTGTGATTGTATTGCAGTGTAAAAAGCGTGTTGTAAAAGTATATATTCCACAGCATCAGCGATGCTATACAGCATTGCTATAAACAATTGACAAAGCCATTAAACTCGAAAGCTGAGACCAATTGGCTTTGCCGATGCTTGTGAATAATGTGTCAACCACTAATTATCATGGAGCGGATGACTAAGGAGATCATTACGATAGCGGGAGTACTGCCACCGTCAGCCCGTCGGTGGTGGTCCCCCGCCAATCGTAAGGGCCGATCAGACTGCCACATTACGATGGCGGGTGAATCGGTGGTGGTCGGAAAATCTAACCGCCACGGTTACGACAGTCGGATTGAATCCGACCGCCAGTCGGACCACCCCCATATCCCAGAATGGCAGCAGTGCCTGTTAGGCACCGCCAGTCAGATTAGAATGTCAATCCATGCCAGCCTTTCAATGGCGGTTTAACAGCCATGAAAAGGCTGCCGGGGCTGGACATTGGGTGCCCTTAGCAGGTTTCCCTTACCCCCTGGACCTTTCCTTTGGGCTGTGGGGGGTACCTACGGTGCCCCACTACAAATCCCTGTACCACTTGACAGGCACCGAATGGTGCCTGTCACATGGTACAGGGATGTGTACAACATCCCTTTTTAACATTGCGGCGGGTGCTGCTGCAGCCAGCAGCACCCACCACAATGTTAAAGGTGGGTGATGCGACTGCCACGGTGGCGGGCATCCTAATTCCTATTGTTGGACTGGTGCACGGTTGGCGGGCTGCCCCAGATAGGGAATGATGGAGGGTGGACTGAAGTCCATCCGTCATCGTAATGAGGCCCTAAATCTTTATCTAATGTGGAGTAGAGCTTAATGAAAAGAGGTCACCTAAAAAAAAGGTGCACCTTGCAAATACCCAAGTGAAAGTTTCTCATAAGGTCCTGAAGTTAGATTTGGGGGTGTAAATATGTGAAGTAAGTTGTGAAATGCTATTATGCGAATGGGTATCTTGATTGAGAAACCAATAAGAAATTTAATTTACAAATCCCAATCTAACATTGAACAGGCAAATACTACTACTTTTGCACCAATTAACCCATCGGAGAGAATACAGAACAATCAGGATAATTTAATGATGACAAAACTACATCATATCACAATACAAAACAATGGGCTTTAAATTTACAAATAGAGGACAAAAAGGGATGATGTTGATGGGGCAACAGAGGTGGAGAGAGAGAAGTGGTGAAAACAACAACTGGTCATGACAGAGAGAACGAAAGAAAGGACAAAGAGATTAGCAAGTTAAGAATTGGAGAGAAGACTGCAGAAAACACTAGGAGGTTCAAGGCTAATAAGAGAACAATCCTCCCCGGCAGTGGCTATTCACCAAGTTCAAGTCCATGTGTTGAACAATGAACCCCAAGCCTCTTCGAATAGAACCTGTAACCCAGCCTCTAAGGTTGATCAGACTCTTTTGTTAGCACTGGGACAAATTCTTCTCATACCACCTTTTCAGTATAGTTTCCATCTTGTCCAGAACTGCTTGTAAAATATCAGTCCTATCCTGTTTAGGCAAAAATAGTTCTTCTCAGGTTCAGATCACCTAAAAAGGCCAGGTCCTTCACCAGATCACCTGGTTCTTCAAATTTCCTGTTCTTGCCACTGAGATGATCAACACAGTGGAAGGCTGCAACAGGCCATACCTGCTATTCTTTTTCTGAAGCCTTGGATGCAGGGTTAAAGATTTCCTGTGTTCACTGCCATTTCTGCCAAAAAATCAGAAGCAATGAAAACATCATCTTCTCAGAACTTAAAAGGACCATTCCACTGCTTTTCTAGCCTAGTCACCTGCAGGGCCTGTTGGTGATAAATAAAGCAAGCAATAATAGGCCTGGGGGCATTGTGGCTTCTGGAACCTCAAGGTAAATTGCATGTGCTCTCTGAAATTCAATCGGAGGCTGAAATGTGCACTTCAAAGTCTCACTTAGGAATGTAGACCATTTGTCATATCTTCTTGTTGCAGGCCTTCAGATACCCCCATGATATGCACATTGTTACGCAGACTGCTGACCTCGACGTCCACTATTGTTTTATGTAAATGCCATATCTCCGTCTCCAAATTGGGACTGGCATTAATGTGATGCATTTGTTCATTATTAGCCAGCTGTAATTCTGTTGTATTAAGTCTAGTTTTATAAATTGCATAAGCTCTGTATGTATTGCCTTGACCAATAAGACTGTTGATGCTGTACTCTCTCAATTCTCCAATGGTGGAATCTATCAAAGTCAGTTCCCCCATTTCACAATTAGCATTGTTTCCACCATCTCTGATTTGCCCTGCAACTACAGTTCAGTTATCATATTTGGCTAAGCCAATTATTCAGAAAACAGCAGTTATAGCTGGGCTTTCCCTTGTAGTTTGGGAAGCACGTGTGCAGATTTCCTCCCTTCACTGAATCCTATAGGTTTTCACCGGAGGTTCAACAGTCTAGAAATTAAGAAGTTAAGGTGCATGTATCCAAGCTGACTATCAGAGATGGAGGATCAGGATAAATGTACATCAGATCTTTGAAGGTAACACTGCCATCCAATCAATGAGACTATGTTGAGTGCATTTTTTGTAAACTTCTGAGCAATATAGCCTTTCTCAAAACTGGTCTCCTCTGCACAATACGAGCCAGGTTCTCTTTTCACAGAAGTCACACTAAGATTCCCCTTTGTTGGAATTTCAGTCATATTGAGGTGTTTAATCACTGTGATGATCGCAGCTCAATGTGCTTTGTGATTTGCCTGAATCCTTTCACTTACTAGAAATCTCTTCTACACTAGCAGCATCAGCTCACAATGTTGCTTTCCCTTTCCTCTTCCTCCACTCCATCAGTATCCTAATTCTATATTTGAGTGTCTCCCCTCCCTTTTGCATCTATGTTTCTACTCAATCAGCTTCTGTTCTACAGGATTACACTTGTTCAGAGTCCAGCTCCACTCACAGCTTCCTCACTGCATGTTCATTGTTTCAGGGGAGCATTGTGACCATGTGGCTGTCATGCAAGGACAGCTGGGTAGGTTGAGCTGGTCTGCAGCACTCTTCCTAAATCATGATCGATGTGTATCATTAACTCAGTGAGTGGCATTAGCCTGATTCTGATAGTCGTGCAGCTGATGGATACCAAATTTGTGAGAAAGCTAAATGTTGCTACAGAAAGCGTGTTTTTTGTGGTTGGGTGAAAATCTGTTCAGAAATTTTTCTGAACAGATATATTTAAGTTTTAAAAATATAGATATCTGGAAGCGCAAAATCCTACTAATATGCTACTGAAATTTGATTGGCTGCCAACACATCAATCAGGAAGTGTTGGTAGCCATCTTGGGACTCGGCTTCTAACTGAGTCCCTGAAAAAGTGTCTGAAAAAAAGAAAAGGGGCACAGTAGGAGTAACCTAACCCCCTTGACCTGCTCCTGGGATCCCTCTAAGACCTTGCAGGCATTAAAAAGTATTTTTTTTAATTTTTGGGCAGGAGTCACATAGTATCTGTGACTCCCACGGGGATCGCAACCACCCCGGGGCAAATTTGAATAAAGAAAGAAGGGGATCCATTGTGGACCCCCGCGGCCACCACCTCCCTGGGGCAATACAAATCAAAGGAGGGGGCCGAGCGGCTACTCTCATGAAGTTGTAGATGGCCCTGGGGACTGCCATCCCCCAAGTTGTGCACATATACTCATATATATCATATATTTATACATACACACACACACACACACACACACACACATATATATATATATATATATATATATATATCTTGCAAATATGTTTGTTGAATAAAACAGTTAAAATCAAGTCATTTTTCAGCTAAAGCAAACAGTACCATTTGCATGGGGAAACAACCTAAGTAATCGACTGGGAAAAAACTGTTAAAGTGATTTTATGGTTCCAATACCAAACATACAAACCTATGAAAATTGCCAGATTTGCTCTGCTACCAAACCATAATTCATGCCCCCACCCTGAAAACCATAATTTGCCACCAAATGGACTGCTGGTGAAACAAAACTATTTGTACCAATACAGAACAGGACATTCAGACAAATCATCAAAGAAATGACATTGAATCAATAATGATGTGAAATGTAATGTCAATTGTAGGATGATATGTAACGCTATTGATGCTATTGATGCTGTTTGTGATGGCATCTGTCACATTATGTGAGTCTTGAGTAGTTCAATTAGTTGATTTATTTCATAGCTATAACACCACTTAAACTGTATTGTCTTTAAGAGAAGTTCTAGGGGGTTTTAGGCATATTATTTAAGTGACTTTTTTGATGATGTACCAAACCCCAGTTCTGTTGCTATCATGTTATGTTTTAAAGTCCTATTAGTTATTACAGTAAGTATTTTGTGGTGAAGCCAAAGAGGCTGGGCATACCACTTCTTGTACTATTTCACACATCAATCCATCCCTTAAGGTGAGAATCTATTCCTGTTTTCCATATTTTTTACACAAAAGTTGAGTTTACTGTCTAAATATCAGCTACAAAGGCTGGATGAAATGTTATTTTTTGTAGATTCTTTCAGTAATGTGTGGTACAAATAAATCCGTAAACATGATAAAGAACAGTGAGAAACTCATATTTAGATATAAACGCATAGCTCACACAATAAAGAACTTGTTTTAGGGAGAAGCTTTCAATAGTGCCAACATTAAGAGTAAGAGAGTGTTGAATGGATATGTAATTTCTGAGCTAAAGATGAAACAGAGTTAGCAAGTTTTTGCACAGCACTTATTTCTGTTTTTTTCCATGAGCCCCATCATCATTATCGGATCTATTTAATGGTGGTAAACAGTTTGTGAATGATGCATGAGAAATTTAGATGCATGTGTACCATGGGAGAGTCATATAAATTGATTGGGTCTTCTTTGATAAATCATCACCTTGGAGGTCAAGTACCCATAAAAATTCATCTTGCAAAGTGTCTCATACCTGAGGCCAATCTCCCTGCTCCCATTCCAAGTGAAGGTACTGGAAAAGATAATCAACATTCAACTCATGACCCATCTGGAGTAGAACCAGCTACTCAACGCCTCCCAATCTGGCGTTTGCAGCAATCACAGCACCAAAACCACCCTGATCGCCACTAATGGCATCTGAAACCTCCCTGACAAATGAGAAACAGTAGTTTTGATCCTCCTCGACATCTCGGCAGCCCTCAACACCGTATTCCACCACACACTGGTCTAGAGACTCTATCACATTGGCATCCAAAGGGTTGTGCTCAGATGGAACATCTCCTTCCTCACCGGAAGAAACCAGAGGGTCCACCTCCCACCTTTCACCACTGAACCCAAAGAGATTACGTGTGGTGTCCCCAAGGGCTCATCCTTGAGCCCCACATTCTTCAACGCATATATGACCCGACTGGCCAACATCGTCAGATCCCACGGTCTCAACATAATTTCTTACGCAGGCGACACCTATATCATCCTCTCACTCACCGATGACCCCCCACCACCAGAACTAACTTCCACAGATGCATGGCAAACGTTGCGGACTTGATGAAGAACAACTGCTTGCAGCTGAACACAGACTAGATGGAAGTACTGATCTTTGGCAACAGCAGCAACACATGGAATGGCTCCTGGTAGCTATCAGACCTAGAAACCGCACCCACTCCCTCCAACCATGCCACAAACCTCAGAATCATCATTGACAACAAGCTCACCATAAATTTACAGATCAACGCCATCTCCTCCTATTGCTTCCTCACTCTGCGCATGCTACGTAAGATCTTCAAGTGACTGGACTATGGGAATGCCCTCTACGCAGGAATTGCTGCACACCTTCTACAGAGACTTCAGACCATACAGAACGTTGCAGCAAGACTCATCCTTGGCCTTCCCTGATGAACCCACATCACACACCACCTCAGGAAACTTCACTGGCTCCCAGTACAGAAGACATGCCGATTCAAGCTGCTGACCCATGTACACAAGGCTCTACACAACCAAGGACCCGCCTACATTGACGACCACCTGAACCATCAAGAAGACTATGTTCCGCCTCCCTTTCACTTGTCCATACTACCCGCATCTACTGAAGCAGAAGTGGAGGACGCCCCTTCTTCCACATCGCAGCAAAGACCTGGAACAGCCTCTACATGTACCTACGGATCATTACCTCATTTCTGGAATTTTAAATGGCCCTCAAGACTTGGTTACTCAAATAATCCTCTGGGGCCTTCAAGTACCTGGATACCCTATCGGGTGATTAGCTGCACTTTATAAATCCTGATTGATTGATGTATTTTGCCAATAAATCTTCCTGGGACTTTACACCACTTTACTTGGGGAAGTGTGGCTCAATGGTTAGAGCAGCAGACCCTGATGCAGAGGTCTAGCCCGGGACCAGGGTTCAATTCCCGCCTCGGTAGGGTCTTGGGCTCAATTTCCTCAGACCTGATATTTCTCGCATCGGTGCCTATTCTAATCATGGGTCCCACTCTGCAACTCTGGGCAATAGCTTGCTTAATCTCCACAACGGCCCCAACAACGCTAGGATGCCTGGCTTCACCTTGGGGGTGCCCAGGAGTGGGCACTTCACATGGAAAGCCAGGAAGGGTTCCACAGCGGTATGCGTACAAGCACCTGAGATACCCCTTCGGGGGTCGATTCGGGCGCTATACAAGTACTACTACATTTACATATACATTTACACCACTAAAGGCACTGAACACTGACAGACCTTCGCGCTGTCTTTGGAACAACATAATAGAGGTGGATTGGACCTCAGCCCTCCACAATAACCAACCAGCGTACACAGGCCCACTAGCCAGCCACATTAACAATCTTAACAACTAGATCAATACCTGTGCCAATACTTGGCCCCCTCAGAAAAGAGGCCAATTAACCATAACACGAAAGCAGGTCAGCTGGTACAATGAAAAACTCAGAATAACCAAACAGCACTACAAACAGCTAGAACAGAAGTGCAGGGCTAGCTAGGCAGAAGTAGACAAGGACATGTTCAAATCTGCCCAGAAACTCTTCCACCTACAAAAATCTAGAAAATCAAGAGGAAGGTCTTAGCCAAATGCAAGAATGACAGCTTGAACAGCAGCAAAGAAATTCTTGAGATCATCAAGGACTTCACTGCACCAGCAACAACTGCCAGCAACATCATCCCATTCCAAGAACTGTGAAATAGCCCCTCAGACTTATTCTGAAAAAACATCACACAGTCATATACAGCAACTTCGATCCACAACCTGACCCCATCAGCCTTGTAATAATGCTCCCGATATCAGAAAAAGGCAACACCCTGACCTCATGGAACACTATCACAACTAGAGGAACACACAGGAATCATGAAGTCTATCCACTCCTGGGCCAGGTCACCTCACCTCCATCATTAACACCTCCATTAACACAGACACCTTCTGTGATGCCTGGAAGCAAGCAACTGTCAAAGAATCAGTCATTAGACCAAGTCAAGCTTGAGAATTACTGACTGATCACCCTCCTACCATACCCAGCCAAGAGTAAGGCTCTAAGAGCAAGACCCTTGAGAAAGCCATCAAAAGGCGCCTCACCGACCACCTTGCCAAACACCAAACACTCAACGCCACTCAATCTGGATTCCGAGCGATCCACAGTACTGAGCCAGTAATTAATTAATAACTACTAAGACTTTAACACATATATTAAAACATAAACAATATTTATACAACAAAATACATCACATACATTTAAAATATTTTCTAAAATACATAACACTAATTAAAAAATAGATATTTTAAACAACTATATTTTTGCCAACGATATTTATAACTTCTATATTTTAAAATTGAATATTTTTTACCTTAAAGTCAATATTCTTGACCACAATATTCTTGCTGTCGATATTTCTGTGTCACAATATTTAAACTCAATATTAATGTAAGTCGGCATTTCAAACCCGATAATTTGACTGAATACCCTGCCTGAAGCTGAACAGAGTCAAGACCGAAGTGGTAGTCTTCTGAAAAGATGCCTCACCGTGGGGTGGCCTGCAGACCTCATACCTACTCCCACCCCAGCACAGAAGTGGAAACCTAAAGCATTGAACAGCCTCCCACACCACATTGAGCCTTCTCATCTCTTCTTGAATTCCACAAGAAGCTGAAGAACTAGCTTTTCATGTAAGTACCATCGAGGATACCCTCACTCACCTGAATAGCACCTGGATGCCCTCATCGGTGAAAGTGGCTATAAACATACTCATATTATAAGTACATAATATAAAAGTACACATCATCATTCAGCTATATTTGTTCATTTTCTTCTACAATTTTTTATTGCAGGATTGTTAATGTTAGTTTTAAGATTGAAAGAGCGTTTGATAAAAAAGCACAACTATATTTAATACATACAAAAACAATAATACGTAATAACACTATATTACAGACAGCCTAAAATGTGTCAAGACTTGCCTTAGAGTCACCTATAAATGAAATACAATTTGTAGTTACTTGCTATTTAATACCCATTGATTATCTTATATACTTAGTTTTCATTCTTACTGTTAGTACTGAGATTATATTGGTCATACAGTTGCCCAGGAGATGATCAATGGGTGAGAAATAAATGTAATAGTATTAATTGGTAGTGGCCTCTAGGATAGGTCTATCAGTGGATGTTGGCTCGAGGCAGCTCTACATCCACATTATGTCATAATCCATTGACATGGCGTTTGTAATGAAGATGAAATAAAGCATATTTTGACATGCTCTCCCGTTTTACATGTGCGTCTCAACTGGTGTTTCCTGATATATTTTCAAGATTAACTTTTTTGGAGGCCAACAGCACTAAAATTGATAAGCATGCACGAGGACACCTCACCCCAGGGAAGACTATAATTAATAATCTAATGTAGCTCTCACAGTTGTCCTGTCAATAGCTGCAGCATGTTTCTCCACTAGCAGGAGTTTGATCCTCCTCGGCAGTTTAATATGGTAGCTACTGGAAGCAGTTAATCAATTAACTTGTATTTCCAATGACATTCTTTCATTAAAGTCAGGGGTAGCACCTTGACTTTCTGCTTGGTGACAATCTTGCAAGCCCCCACCTTAAAGCTGGCATGGCACACTCTTGGCTTTTTCCTCATTGCACCGGAACGAATTAGGAGAAATTCCATTTTGTCCCTGAAAAAGCTGAGATAAGTCTCACCCATCCAGCTTTGGATTAACCTGAACATTTCATCCTCTGTCCCTCTGGCTCGAAAAGTTTATGCATCAACAGGGTATCACTGGTGCAGTGGAAGAATTTCCTCTTAGGTTTGAACAAATGACGTGGAGGGACTTTATATCTATATAAATAAAAATGTAAATGTTCAAAATCGTAAATCTCCGAAAGTTCTTCACCGATTACTTTGAAATTTTGACACAACGTTGTATTCGAATACGCGCGTGTTTTTATATACACAACGTTGGATTCGAATACGCGCGTGTCGAATATTCGCGTGTTTTTTATCAAAAGCCCGAACATACACATAAAAATGTCAATGTTCATTTGTTCAAAATCTCAAATCTCCAAAAGTTCTTCACCGATTGCTTTGAAATTTTGACACAACGTTGGATTCAATTAAGCGCGTGTTTATATATACACAACGTTGGATTCGAATAGGCGAGTGTCCAATACGCGCCTGTTTTTAATCGAAAGGCCGAACAGACCCTATTGATTTGGTTGCTGCGCAAAAACTACAATGGTTGTATGACGTTTCAACGCATGCTTTTACCACGCATGCCTTTACAACGCAGGTATTACAACGCAAGTCATTACAACGACTTCCGTTGTGGGGCGCTGGATAGTGGAATAGTTTAATTTTCTATTCCAACTCCAGTCCCCGTGGATAGTAGGGAAGGTGTTGGATAGAAAATTAAACTATTCCCTATCCAGCAGCGCCCTCCAGCGAAAGTCGTTGTAACGACTTTCGTTGTAATTCCTGCATTGTAATGGTATTGCGTGGTAAAAGTTACGTTGTAAACGATGTTCCCCACTACAATGGACGCAGAGAGACAATAGTCTAAATATATTAGGATGGACAGTAGGTGACAGGATGGCAGACCGGGAAGTGGGTGGAGGGAGGGGGGAGGAGTTGGTTCACTTTGCAACATTAAGAAAGGATGCATAGAGACAATAGTCTACATAGATTAGGATGAACAGTTGGTGTCAGGATGGCAGACCGGGAAGTGGGTGGAGGGAGGGGGAAGGAGTTGGTTCACTTTGCAACATTAGCGCGTGTTTATATATACACAACGTTGGATTCGAATACACGCGTGTCCAATACGCGCGTGTTTTTAATCGAAAGGCCGGACAGACCATAGCGATTTGCTTGCTGCGCAACAACTACAAGGGACGCATACAGACAATAGTCACAAAAACATATTGTATACCCCACCCGCGTAGCTAGGGGGGGGGTGAGGGGGGCGGTCCGCCCCAGGCGGCACTATTGTGCGGGCGGCGGCCTTTATCATTTATTTGGAGACTCAGTCCTCGGTAGTGTCTGTGTCCCCAAATAAATGATAACAGCCGCCGCCAGTGCTGCGCTGCCCCCGTGTGAACAGCAAGCCCTCGCATTGCTTGTTAAGCAGCGACCTCACCTACCCAGTTTGTGGTTCAAGTCCCAGGGCCGTCAATCATGTAGCGCGCGAAAGCGCTACCAATGACGGCCCTGGGCTTGGCAAGTCCTCGCGCTGAAACGTAGCGCAGCACCACGGCAGGAGTCATGACGCATCACACGTGACGCTCGCCCCTCCTGATCGGCCGCTAGCATGATCATTAGTAAGTAGGTGGTGTTATTTTAAAACATAACCTGTTCATTTTGAATTGAATTCTCGATCACATTAAAAATAGGATGTGGAGCTGTAGATCGGAATTTGTTTAAAATGAATTATTTCGCTCTAAATGGTGAATAGAAGGGTGTGCTGCATTGTCTGATTTTAAGTGCATTAGCTTAAATGTGCATGGCTAAGCAATAGTTAGGACTTCTACGGGTCAAGGCTGAGTTTCATTGGGCTAACCATTTCTACTGTAATAATAGCAAGTTGATGGAGGAGAGGGCAGGATGGCAGTTTACAAAATGAAATATATGGATTGAAATGAGCGCTGCCGAGGGATAGAGATGAGGCGCATTGTTAAGTGTATGTGGGTACCAGTCCCAGTAAATTAGGTGTGATCGACAGGATTAACGTACTTTCACATCCCCATGCTTTCCAAAACTTTGTTTTACGTGAGCACTGAAGATAATGCCTAATACCGGAATAACGTGTTTTGCTGCAGAACGAGAATGAGACATGGTTAAAACTTTATTTGTAGCAGACTGGTGTTGGTCTTTCTCTTTTTTTTCATACGCCTATCATTCAGCTGGTTGTGTTTTATTCAAAGCGTGTGATGGAAATGAACCACCAGCGCCTTAGTCGATTACCCCCCCCCCACGCCCCCCTCATTGCTTCTTGCAGATTCCACCAGTGACCAAGTTGTGGGCCACAACACTCTGAGTCACTTGAACTGGGATGGGTTTAAAGGGAAACGAAAGATAAGCAGTGCAGCAGCTGCACTGTGTCATGTGTACACAGACAGGGTTCGTTGGACTTTACTTTCACTTTTAGGCATTGTAAACTCCTCACTTGTGTGGTGATGGTGGGGTTGATATTCAGAGTGGGAGGGGGTGAACAGCTGCAAGGAGCGATGAAAAGGCTTATAATACATCATTGGGAGGGAAGAGTTCTGGAGAGGGCAGGTCAGAGAATAAGGGGAGACGGTGAGAAATTATGGCAGAGATGGGCGTGATTAAGACACAGGGGCTGAGGGAGGGGTCGTCATGGGACACAATGTTCCCACACCATTTCTTCAAAGTCCCCCACTCTCTCAGTGAGACCCTCTGACGACCAACGTCTTTGTACGCACATAATAAAAGAACACAGGTGACCACAACCTCCCTCTGCCACCAACTGCCAAGATTCAAAGCGCCGAGATATACATTCGGGTGTGAGTCACTGCGCTGTAAGTGGCCCAACATAAGATAACATAACATAGGCTGTCAGACATATGCCTGATTAAGGAGCCGAGATGGGTGGCCAGAGCAGACCCAGGAGCTTGAGGGGTGTGGAGAGAGGGAGGAAGGAAAGTGAACATGAAAGGCAAGGGGGCTCTGCAGACGGGTAAGGTAAAGGGGGAAGGAAGAGATAGTTGGGTAAGTGGTAGGGAGAAACTGCAAACAAGGGGAAATGAGTCAGGTGAGGGCACAATGCGCATGGGTAAGAGAAGCGTGGGTAGGGGAGATAGAGATAAAGAGCAAAGATGTGAAGTCTAAGAAAAAGGAGGGAGATTTTTAGACATGGTGAATAACCTAGAAATATGTTTAAATATAAGCCTCTCATGTTGTATGAGAAAATTTTAAACGGTAATAGTGCAGAGACACATGGAGATGTTAAGTTGCACTATTGACAATTTACTTAAAGAAATGTATAATTTGTGTATGGTGTAGGACTCATTTGCCACTGTTGACAAGAACAATGAGATCTCTGGGAAGGAATAACATTAAAGTAATCTGTTGTGACTACTAGAATAAGAGTGGCTTGTTAATTAAGGCAGAGTTTGGAGTCCAGGATGGGCAGACAAAAGAGGGAGCGGAGCGAGACCACAGGTGTGAATGGAATTCAAACAGTGTGAATGATTTGTCACTGTGACATGGAGCTAGGAAATAAAAGGCTTGGCCCACCTCGTGCAGCCAGGCAGATGAGATGTGCGTTCGCTGCCATGTGCCTGTAGTTGGTCTGGGATTATAGCATGGACTTCTGCTCTGAATTCAGCAGGGTGCTGCAAGATCATTAATATGATATTGAAGGCTGCCTACAAGGTGGGAGTTCACCTGCAGATTGATGTCACAATCAGTTTTAAATGTCCTGTTTTGGGCACACTGAAGTGCTGCAGGACTAATTCTTTTTGGGTAAGCCTATTAGTTGGCTTGGTAAACTGCTGAGAGTTATTTTTTTACTGGAGTTAATTTAGTAATCATATATGCAATTAAAACCTTTACATGAGAGAAAATACAAGTAACAACTATAGGTGTAGAGGGCTGCATAGTAAAAGCGGAAAGCCTCCAAGATGTCCAGTGGTGCGTTCAGGGTGTTCTGTCTGTGTGGAGGATAGCCAGTATAGCACAGGATACTTCCTGTTGGTGAGCCTGCAAGACCAGAAGGCCTCCAGGCTTCTTCCCCCACTCATAATGCCATTGTTTAGGGTGTAAAAGTGTTTTTTCTGCTCTGGTGGTGTACAGGGTGGGTGTAGAGTGTGACCTATGTGGGGTTTTGGTGTTGTGCTTGGTGTCTAGTAGGTGGTTTTACTGCTGTGGTCTTGTAGCAGCAGTTAAGTATGGAGTGGTGTAAAGAGGAGGTAGGGATACATTTACTTATGCGTTTAGCTACAATTTTAGTGCTGGTGGGCCTTCATCAACTGAGACTTGACCTTTGAGGTTTGTTCTATGCTTACGCAGCAGTTTCACACCCTTTCTTAATGCAGTGGAGTAGAGAGTAGCGTCGTAACTTAAACCCTGCCAATCCACCCCGGTTGCTTGCGGTCATTTTTACCCAGATCCCCCCCCCTTCCCGCCACTACCTGCCATAGGCGGCAATCTGGGGGGTAGCCCCGGGCGCCAGAAGCTCGAGCTACGCCCCTGGTATACCCACAAGCATTGTGAAATTAAACATATTAGAAACGTGCGCTTACTCTTTTCTTTCTCTTCCATTTAACCATACTGAGCCACAGCAACGCGTGGCCGGGTACAGCTAGTAAACAATAAAAAGCATGAGTGACAAGCACGACATCTGAGCCGCCACATAGGTAGCCTCTACTAGAGACGACATGCAGTCATCAACCTTCACCTCTGAATACCGTTCCTGTAGAAATAATGTGAACTTCCTGTTTATAACCTCTGACACAACAACCACTTCTTCTACTCTTAACATGGATCCAATGGTCTATGTTATAGAAGGCGGCTGCCAAACAACATATGTTAAACAAAACATCCTATGTCCAGAAACTCCAGGTGGAGGATTGAACATTAAGCAAGGCGGTCTCCGTGCCCTTGTTGGGTCTAAAGTTTGGCTCACATTCACACGAATAGGCATTGGACTCAATGATTGAGTAAGCTTTTCAGATTGTGCTTTTTTCAAGTGTTTATGGTACAAACAGAATATTAGTTAGAGGTTTGTGGTTCTTGGGTTTGTTGATGTGTGTTTCAGAGTTTGTGCTATGAGCTGATGTCACAGTGACCACCTTCTAAATCTCATACTTTACCCACTGTGGTTCGCCTCTTGTCCCATCACATCACAATGGGCACGGATATCACTGTGGTCCGAGCGATCACTGCAGTCTGAGAACGTGCCAGCCTCGTGTTTCCCTCAAATGACCACTGGGAATGTGAAGGGGCCTTAGCACAAGGAAAGACTCTTGTGGACTCTTCAGAGAAGAGCTCTCAGAACTAAGTTTAAAAACACCATCACAGGCAACCGTGACGAGGAGCACTGGAGCGGGCAGAATTTCAAGGTTTTTTGTCTTTTAATGGTGGCTTAATTAAACATGCTCTACTTAATATATTGCACAAATGTGAGATCACAGGGTTAAAATATTCTGGCAGCACTCAAGTACTCTCCGGCAGCAAGAACAGGGTGTATAACTTCACTATGTGAGTGATAAGCGAGAACCGCGTTACCTTCAGCTCCCTTGAGAGAGGAATTGGCTCACATTAAATTTCAGAAATTTGTAAAAAATCAGTGCTTGGATTTTAGCTCCCAGCTTAGGTTTCAATTTCGGGCCGAATCGTGTGTCCTTGAAGGTGATCTGGTGAATATTGGGCCAAGCATAAGCCAAATGCGGTGCAAGACAACAGATCATATCTCCACTTTGGTGAAATGCTACCTATTTTTTTTTATTAAAAGAACTTGGGAAATCAGCGCACTCATTTACAAATGTAACATAGCTGAAATGCATTGCTCGCTTTTTTACTTATTTAGCCACATATCTGAAATCTAGAAGTATTTTCATTCGATGATCGTTATATATATATTTTTTAATCAATATACGTTTGCTATTTTCTTTCTCTTTGACCTTTGGGATTTTTGACATGACCACAGGACTACATTATCTCCAGGAAGAGTTCTACTTAATTTTCTGTACATGGATGTACAAACACACAGCTCAGGCAAAAGCCTTTTAGACACACCAACACTTTTTTTCTGAAAATGTAGCTACGAATCCTGAGAAGAACCGTCTTTGTGGTAATATGGCTGTTTACAGAATGCGTTGGTCCCAAAACATTGATGGCAACCAAGCAGAGAAAGTTACTGGCGTGCTGGGACCTCGGCCAAGCTCGTGGGACAGGGTGGGGCAGTGACAGTAACTGAAAGGTCGGAGCCTCTGAAAGCTTCGTAGTGAGTAATGGACTCTGCCGCACAGTGGCGTCAGAGGTCGTGGCTAATAGATGCTGTTTCAGGAATGCATGCTTTCCAAAGAGGCAGGCTGGTTGGTGACTGACTTCATCCAGCCTTACTAGCCTTTCCTATGAGCGATTCAGAGATCTAACCTAGGCTCCAAGATGAGCCTCTGAATTGCCTTTTGGTGTGGCACAGACAGTGCAGGTTACTGTCAAGAAGGGGAGGGTGAGAGGCTGGTAGTCAAAGGCTAACTGCTTCAAACCTTTCAGCCACTCATTACACTGGGGCAGAATGTGTTACTGGCGGGAACATGGATAGGAAAAGTTAGCATAACTACCAATACAGTAACCAAAAGGCTTGGAAGAAGCTAGACGGGTTGGACGTCACCCCATTGCTTTCAAAGCAGTGAAACAATAAATAATGATAATAACTTTGTTATTATCATTTCATATTTGGTAGCTGCCGGGCTGCGATCAAAGGGGAAGAAGTGGAGGGCCCACTCTAAGTGTGCATGACTGTTTGGCCAGCTGTCTTGTGCCTGCCAAACATTCCTGCACACTTTGCGTGTTCCCCACCAGGCTGCATTACACAGCCGGGTGAGTACCATGCCCAGGCTCCCATTCCCCTTCTGAGAGTCGAACCACAGCGCTCGGACCAATCACAACACTAGTTGAAAGAAGCGAGGAGGACTGGAGGGGAGACTGTCATGAGAGGTCCGTCGACCTGTTCTAAAGTCATAAAACGTTCGGGAATTTTCTACTTTACCCGTAAGAAAAGCCTCATGGAAGCCAGCACTAGAGAAGAGATAATGGTAATTCAGTGCTCACAGCCAGCTGTTATTTTTCATACATTTTAGACCAAGATATATGCCTTTTTGTCCTGTGGTTTACGTGTGGCTATTATCTCCGTAGCTGGGGGAGAGGTGGGAGGCCCGCAGGTGCATCCACTGGCATAGCAGATTACAAGCAGCCAAACTCACGTATTGAATGTGGTCACCTAGCTCCTCAGTTGGGTATTGAAAGACAACCTCAACTGGGGTGCTGTGGGACCCTCAAGCCCCTGGGATGCAATGATGCAGCACCTGCTCCCCTAATGATAACTGCATCAGTGGATGTGCGGTACCTTTCTAGCTGCAGCTTTTATGATCAGGGACCTTTTTATATACTGTGACCCGGGGGCTCAATGGACGTGTGCGCCCGTTTTGTGCACCCCGGGACACAAAGGTATTACAAAAGGGGCAGCGGACGCTTGTTTTTCCCTTTCTGTAGTACTGATAGCGCTGCCACAATTGCAGAACCAGCGCCTTCATGAGAGGGTGTTCCCTCTTGCAAATAAGGGAATCACTTTGACTCTGCACCCGTGCCGTATTACTAACGTGGGCGCAGAGGCAAATATACCTTTAGGAGGCAGACTAAAAGTGCGTCACAAAAAGGTGGTGCACCTTCAGTGTGCCTCCAGGGGTTCCCATGGGCACCCCCACATCCCACTGCAGGAGGGTGCAGTCACTCGCTGCACCTGACTGAAAGTGGATCTCTCCCTCTTGAAAGTGTAGGCGGCATGCTACCTGCAGTATGAAACATGGAGTGGCTTTGAAGCAGCTGCTCCGTATTTCTCCTGAAGTGCTGCCCACATGGGGCATCACATAATAGGACCCACTTTCCCTGTTTGCGCCCAGTGCACCTTTTGAAAGGTGTGCCATAGTGCAAAAATGGAGATGAACCGTATATGTAATATGGCCCCAGGTCGGGCCTGGCTGCAGCACCAGCAAATAGAGTTTAGAGCTGTGAGTACACAGACAGACTGACACAAGCAAGCCCATTCGATGAACACACCAATCCAGTTTGTGTGTTAAATATATGTGGTAGAAGGGGGCACAATCTAAGCTGGACTTGGTTTTCAGTTACTTGTGCGCTGTCACTGGCCTCACATGTGGCATGATGCTCGATGCTCGATGCTCTCTGAGTTGCTTTTCTCTTTCCCTTCCACGCCCTAGGACTAATGTGTAGAAGAAGTAGTGACTATTAATGCAGGACTAAGACACAACCAGATCAACCGCCCACTGCCTATGAGTAAATGTGCAAGGAATTTGGCTGTGTAGCTGGGCTGATGTTGGGAGGATGGCAGTACTGGAGTGTAAGGGTGTCAGTTGGAAATGGGGTGCTGGTAACTGTATCTGTTTGTTTGTTTGTATCCATGTATGTGTCCTATATGCATGTGTGCCTGTCTGGGCACTCTAGGTTGCTCTGCTCTTCAAAGTACCTTTCTGTGCCTTCTTCCTTCTTAGGTCTCGCCTAACTGCTTGTGTGCTGTTGCTGCACAGGGTATTGTATAGAATAAATGGCTTGGAACCCACCCATTACTTACCATTTACTAGCTTCTGTCATTCTTTTTAGCTGTCTCCTAATTAGCCACAATATGCCTCACAACATTTCCTATTATTTCTACGGAGCATGGACCAAATACTAATTGATTTCATTTGATTATTGTCTTTCCGCTGTCCTTCAGCTGCTCGTACTTTGATTCAGGGTACTTTTTCTTAATTATTCTGTCCACCATTCCCATTTTCACGCTACACCTTTGGGTTACTTTTAACTTTCATCCTACAGGTTCGGTTGTTGTTGCCTTAACTTGTTTTGGAATTCAGTTCTTCCTTTTACAGCACCAAACAAATGTCTCAGGCTTAAAGCAGTTTGTGACTTTGTTTTACAGTCCGACGCTTCCTTTTATAGCACCAAGCAAATAACACAGAATATTAAAGCAGTCTGCGTAACTGCTTGTGTTCGTAGGCTGCACATCTTCTCTGCACATACAAAGTGTATGTCTGTTTAAAGTGTGCACTAGGCTTCCTCCCAACGAGGCAGAGCAAGGGGTGGGTTCCCAGCACTTGTTTTCCAGGAAAACTGATGACGTTACCTTTTGTAACAATTGTTGCTCTGCCTAACTATTGATGAGGTGTGACTTGAACCCAAATTGAGTTAGTCCCATGATTTGTATTATTAAGGTACCTCATTGAAAGGTCATCAGAGTGATTGGTTCATTTTCCATAACCAACCACTCGTGTAGATAGTGTATCAAGATAGGTCCTGAAGAATTGCCGAGTGATTTACACACATAAGGCAAGAAACATGTTGATCATGACTACACACATATAGACACTTCTGACCATTATAATCGACGGTATCCCTATTCTAGTTTTAATTGAGACAAGTGGGCTTGAGGATTAAAATTCAGTTTGGAGCACCACCTTGCCTCATTTTATTTCTCCTCATATCTACACCACAAGGCCCCCTCATACGCACCTCACCTATACGGCGTGGGAAAAATATCTCCCACAAAGAGCCTCTCACAGGGTGCCCGTCAGGCATTGCAACGCCGGCCTGATGAGAAGATAGCCCTATGATGAAGCAAGACACCCAACTGGGTGTGTGAGCGCCCCTCTTCCCAAATTGGGAGACACCCACACTCCACTACTGAGTAAGGGTGTTGACCAGCCTAGCCTCCTTCTCTTCTTTCCCCACCCTACAGGAACTGCATACTCCTTCGGTGCTACATTGTATTTATTGGGGCCTGCATGCTGGATCGTTATGCGCCCCTTCTCCCTCATTTGTATTGAGTAAAGTGTACACTAGTCTGAAACAGACTTTCATGTTCTTTCTGGACAAGCACTCCAGTAACAGGCTTCAGGCCAGGCTCCCACTAAGCAATATAAACATTTTGGACACATCTGTGCCTTTTGAAGCACAAAGTATCTGACTTTTTAAAGAGCTTCTATTTTGAGCAGCGCTGAAGTTTATCCATTTCTACTTAAAACGCTGTCCTCCGTCTCATATATATTTTACCTCATCTCTGCGCATACAAAGTATGTATGTGTCTGTTTGAGCGCTTCACTTTTGTGCAGTACAGCAACTATTCCATTTCTCCCTAAAACCTGGGTCTATGTCCTCATTCTCATATGCATTCCACTAAAGCTCTTTCAGGTGCCCTATATTGAGGGCCACTGGAATTATGTGGGTGTGAGGCCTCAATGATTTTCACATAGTTATAGATTTTGCAGATTTTAACTAAAAAAAACCATTTTATTTCTAGCTCAAATGGTTCATAAAATGCAGCAACGCGTGTTGCCACTCAGTGGAAAGCTCTTTGCAAAGCTGGACTGGTCAACTTTCTGTTCCTATATTTGGGTGTTATACTGGTACAATATCCACACAGTCTTAATAAGTGTAGAAATGACAAAATAATGAATTAATACTCAACTCTGCTGCATAATTTGGCCCTCTCCTGCTGCATGATTCCAGTGGCCCTGCCTATACTCATATGCACTTAGGTGCAAGAGATGTAGCCTAATGGCCACAGCTATATTCCATTCCCCTCCAATCTACTCCACTCCAATACAATCTACCCTGCTTCAATGTACCTACCTCAACTCCAATCTACTCCACTCCACTGCAATCTACCCCTACCTACCTCACTCCACTCCACTCCAATCTCCACTCCAGTCCTATCTTCACTCCACTCCAATCTACCTCAATCCACTCCACTCCACACTAATCTACCCCAATCTATCCCACTCCAGTCTACCACAATCTAATCTACTCCAATCTATCCCAAGCTACCCCACCCCACCCCAATTACCACACTCCAATCCACTCAATCTTTCCAACTTCAATCCAATCTTACCCAATCCACTGTGCTCTACCCCAATTTAACCCTCTCCCCTCCACTCCAATCTAATCCACTCCACTGCGTTCTACCACACTCCATCCCAATCTACTCCATCCCAATCTACTCCACTCCAACGTACTCCCCTCCACTCCAATCTATTCTACTTCACTCCAATCAATCCAACTCCACTCCAATCTACCCCAATCTACACCATCTCACTCCCCACCCCACTCCAATCAATCTACCCACACCACTAAACTCTAATATACCCACAACACTCCACTCCAATCTACTCCACTCCAATATACCCCAACCTATCCCACTTCAATCTGTCACAATATAACCCACTACAATCAAGCCCAATGTACCCAACTCCATCCCCATGTACCCCACTTCAATCCACCCAATCTACCTCACTCGTCGTCACTTCAATCTACCCAACCTACCCCACTCCCCTCTATCTCAATCTTCCCCACTCCACTCCAATCTACCCCACCACACTCCAGTCAACCCCATTCCACTCCAATCTACCCCAATCAACCCAATCCACCCCAATCTACTTCAGTCTTCCCCACTCCAATACACCCCACTCCAACCTACCCAAATTCACTCCAATCTACTTGGCTCTACTGCAGCCAACCCCACTCCACTCCAATCTATCCCAACCTACCCTACTTCAGTCTACTCCACTCCAATACACCCCACTCCACTCCACTCCAATCTACCCTAAACTATCCCACTCCAATCTACCACAATCAAACCCACTTCAATCTACCCAATGCACCCCACTTCACCACAATCTACTCCAGTCTACCCCACATTAACCCACCCAATCTGCCCCACTCCGTTCCAGTCTACCCACTGCACTCCACGCCATCCCAATCTACCCCAGTCCATCCATTTTACCCCACTCCATTTTACTCAAATCTACCTCATTCCACCCCAATCTGCCTCACTCTAGCCCAATCTAGCCCAATCCACCCCACTCCAATTTACCTCATCCCACTCCACCCACTCCAATCTACCCCATTCCATTCTACCCCAGTCTGGCCCACTCCATTCCAATCTACCCCACTCCACTCAAATTGACCCACTCAACTCCAATCTACCCCAATCTACCAACTCCACACCAATCTACCCCAATCTACCTCAATCTTCCCCACTCCAAAATATCCCACTTCAATCTACCCAATGTACCCCAGTCTACCCCAAACTTCCCCACTGCAATACACTCAATCTACCCCATGGTACTCCAGTCTACCTTCCTGCACTACAATATACCCCACTCCAACTCAATCTATCCCACTCCACCCCAATCTACTGCGGTCTATCCCAATCCACCCCAATCAACCCCCTCCATCCCATCCCAATCCATCCCACTCCGCCTCACTCCAATCTACCCCATCCCACTCACATCTATTGCACTCTAATCTATCCCAATCTACCCCACCATACTCCATTCTAATCTCCTAACTCCACTCCACTCCAATCTACCCTACTCTATTCCAATCTACCCCACTCCAATCTACCCCATCCCACTCCACTCTAATCTACCCAACTCCATTCCAGTCTACCCCAATCTATCCTGTTCCAGTCCTCTCCAATCTACCCCACTCAACACCACCCCAATCTTTACCCACTCCACTTCAACCTATTCCACTCCACTCCAATCTACCCCTCTAACACATCCACCCTTCAATACTCCAGTCTACCCCACTCTATGCCACTTCAATCTATCCTAGTCCACTCCACTCCAATCTACCTCAGTGTAACCCACTCCAATCTACTCCACTCTATCCCAATGTACCACACTACAGTCTACAACATTTCACCCCACTCCAGTCTACCCCATTGTTCACCACTCCATTCTCACTCCACGTTACTCAGATTTAGCGATGCTGAACAGCAGCCACACTGGTGTACAACGTGGCTATTGATGTGGGAGGATAAATGGGAGGGTAGAGGGGGTCTCAAAATGGGATATGGCCTATGTAATTAAGAGCACAGCTTAAACAGGTAAACTAAATTCCTGGGCTTTTCATTGTATGCCACTTGAGCAGTATTGTGGTGCCTCTCTGAGCTTTCTGTTATTGCATCCAGATATGCACCACCACAACTGACTTACTCATGCAGTGTCCTAGGCTGTGGAAAAGGTTCTGAGAGCCCGACAGTGGGAGGGGTCACAAAGCTTGCTTTTTTAGGACCCAGGGCTACTGTCCATGTTAAAGGACATAATCAAGGAGTAGTGGTGGCAACATACTGTTTTTCTGATCTGAAGTATACAACAGCCCTTTTCCCTGTAGTCGACTATGGAGATGCCTACTATATTCACATGGGTAAATTTCTACTATTATTGTGTGGACCCTGTGCTGATATCCTGGAGTGTGTTATGTGTGCACGGGGAGTATACATGGTGACTGGTGGCGCGACTCCATATTGAAAGCAAATCTGTGATTGTGGGGCAGGTGGGACCCATTTTGGATGACACAAGATGGAGGCTGAGGAACATTCTGTCCACGCTACATTGCTGGATTTCCTGAGCGCTGGGTTTAAGTATCAGACAGTAAGGTGTGCAGTGACGTTTTTAGCAACGCCCACCGATTGGCTTTCCCTGAGCACCACCCATTGGCTTGATGGGGGTGTTGGGAGGTGGATATAGCTGTCTCCTTTGTTGTGCAAAGGGAATCACACAGGCAGGGTCTGCCCTTTGGTTTATCCCAGAGGTGCTACTCCTAAAGGCTGATGCCTGCCAGGTGCAAGGGCTTCAGCCATGATAGTGCTCATGTTTCAGCTGTTCCACTTTAAGACACCCCTTGTCACTAACTGCTTTAATGACCATCACCTGAAACAAAGACTGTGTCTGCTCTGCAGAGTAGAGCTACACTAAGATAAGGAGCCACGTTAGACTATTTCCAGGATAGGGATAGAAGAAATATATTTTCCTGTATGCAGATGACTATGAAAGTGGGACTAAAATATAAATTATGAATAAGTACAAAAAAAACGACTTACCTGAACCTGGATGTGGCTGGCTGCCGCCTTTCCTTCATCCTCTCAGTTCTCTTCCTAGCTTCTGTGGAATTAGGAAGCACCCAAGCTCCCTTGAGACAATCCCATCGCTGCAATGCAGTGTTGCAATAGGTCTGAGCGCTGTGGTACGGCACTCAGACAGGGATGTTCTCCACCCAGGCTATGATGCAGCCCGGGTGGAGAACGTGCAAACGGTGCAGGACATTTTGGCCGGCCTGAAATGGCTGGCCAAAATATCATGCGCACTAAGAAGTGCCTACTACTTCTCCAGCCTCTAAACAGCTCAGCCCAGCCTGCCTCCAAACAACTGAGCCAGTCTGTTCAAATAAAATGATAATAACGGTAAGTTATTAGAATTGTATTTTTCCGTTTTTAATTGCTCACTCAGTGAGCAGTGGGTAGATACTCCACCGCCTTAGCGAAGGAGCCACCACTGGAGTTCCACACCAATGATCTTGTGCTCACCAGACCTTGAGACTCCTTGTAGCATTAGGAATAGCTATGGTGGGGGCTGCCAGTGACTGGGTGTTGAAGGACTTGGCTACTGACACAGAAGTCTGTTTACCCTAATCACGGTAAACTTGAACATGTGAGATTATTCTAAGTCTGATACATGTCTGGCTATTTCTATATACTACCTGATATTCAACCTTGCACCCACAGGCACATTCCTATGTGTAGCATTTTATTTTGGAATAACAAAGAATGTTTCTTTTTATAAAAGGTAAGCACTGGACTGGGCAGTCACTGTTGCATACTATTTGGTAAATGTTCAGCTCTGGGAAAAAGCCTGAACCACTGAGATTCTGGCCCAGTAACGCCTGATTGCCCTGTGACCCCCAACAAGTTCTGGCATTAACAAAAACCACTGAATGATTCCATGAAGGAATTGCATTTCCTTGAGTGTTTCTCATTCTCTGGAAAGTGATTAACACTTTGGAAATCCCAGCCCCAATGTTTACAAAAGATCTCAGGGAGTTTCCCCTTTCCACTAAACTGTACACAGCCCAGGGTATCATTTAAACTAAAGACCACAAATTGAAAGAATATCTCCTAATGTCATTTCAGCTTATACACAATAAAACCATGCCTTAAAACATTTACCTAAACAAATCAAACTAACAGCAATCAATAAAAACATGAAGTTTCAGATGATAGTTTGATTGATATAGATCGAAAAAGAAAGAGGAAGAGTGGCACAAAAGAGAAGCATGTCTAGAAAGAAAGGTACAGATGCAAGGGTAGACATGGAGATCTACAAAGAGATCTGAACATACAGAAGTGCAAGCACACCCAGAGAAAACTAACAAACAAACAGCAACAACGCAAAGTATACAGATGCACCTAAACAAAGTACAGGTAGATAGACAGCAAGGGAGGGATAATAAATGTTAAGTCACTCTGAGTCCACAACTTCGAAACACAATTTTTGGCATAAAGATGAGGATCTGGAACAACAGCAGCATATCCTGCCAAAGTCAACCTCCACTAATGGGTTTTAAATTAAGTGTACTTTGTAAATCAATGTTTTGCAATGTTTGTTTTACGTAGTAAATATTTTCCTCTGGCATTTAGCCATGAAGCAGCAAACAACAAAGTACATTGTGCTAAACTAAGCAAATGTCCACTGTACAATCAAAAAAATATTTGTGTTGCTTTGAAGAGCGCATGATGTGCTCCACAGTGGCAGTTCCAAATTGTAATCAGGAGTTTCTGTGTATAGTCTTTACATTTTCATTTAATGCAAGAAAATGTTGTCATCTTTGAAAATTCACTGTACAGTTGAGCTTTGAAATGTTTGCTTCCGTAAGTTCTGATAACTTAAAACAGGTATCACTTTCTGGAAAGACATGAGACCCCTGTCTTTTTCTTAACTGTCTATTCTCAACAGTAAAGAATCAATATACAAAGTACATTTATCAAACATAATGGGAAAATATAATAGTGCTCCTCCCCGAGCAGTGCAGTCCAGAATTTCCGGCCACAATATCTACCCCTCTTTCTGGTTTATTTCTACATTTTGAGTAAATTGCTATTTAACTAAATTGAATTACCTGGTAGCCATCAGGGGACATTGTTACCAAGGCCAGACTGGAAGGCCAGTAGAGTGGGGAGTTGGTTTTGTTATTGGGGGCTGTTTTTGTAGCGGTGCAGCATATTTGAGCGCCCCACTGCAGAGTTCATTGTATATCCATTAGTGTTCAGGCAACATACCTGCTGGAGACGGATTTAAGTTGTGTCTAGTGTCTCATCTAAGGTAACACAGAGGATTAATATTATCTGCTGCATAGGAAGTGTGCCATACAGATCACAGAATGTGCATAGCTTAATGGGTTACTGCTTTTGTCACAAAACCCTTTTGTTAGTGTGCAGTTCATGAGTTACCGTCATAATCTAGCACAGTGAGCTATGAAGTGTCATCAAAGAGTTGCATGCAAACTGCATGGTGCAGGTTAGAACGTTATCTTCTTTTCCTGTGTTTTTTATTATCCTAATGTTGCTAAAATGGGCTTATTTGAGTGGAAATAAAATCTTATTACTAAAGTCAACCCTAACCACAGTGCTACATTCTGAATTCTGAGTTTGTCCTTCTCCAGATCACGCACTTGTAAAAGATGGCTTCCAGTATGGATGACATGAACCCTACACCTTGTAGTACCTTTTGCCTTATGCAACATATTCTCTACACTGATTTACACACATATGATTCATTGTCTCTGTATGTTTGTGATATAAAGTGCTCTGACACCTTATACTGGTATGTGAGGTGCTATAAAACAAACTAAATACATGTGAGAGAGGGGCTATGGAGAAATGAGAGGCACTGTTGGAGGGTGATAGAGATGGAATAATTGAAGATCCCCAACAAAGACTGTTGAATCCTGGTGCACTCTAAGGTCATCATTTACTATAGCCTTATAGCCCGCCGTAGCTGGCTATACTGGCTATTAAAGGCCCGCTCCAGCGTTAAAGGTGCGAGGCGAGGGCCTTTAACAAGGAAGCAGGACTTTGATAGCCGGTATAGCCCAGCTACGAAGGGCTATAAGGCTATTGAACATTCTGCCACTAGAGGGCAGATGTTCTAACAAATAAAACAAATGCCTCTCTGAGCCCGAAAGGGTTTAAATCCCCTTGGGCTCCAAGAGGCCTTTGTGAAAACAACTTTGGAATGTTGCTTTGCGGGCCTTTAACAGCCCGTAGAAGCACGGAGCACTCCATTGTCTTCAATGGAGTGCTCCACGTTCCAATGTTCTAATATGCTTTAAAAGCTAATTCAATTGAATATATAATACAAAATGTGTTGTCATGGTGCACACATGGTGCTTCTGAAAGGTGAGCAGCACAGCGAGGCATACATTATGGTACCAGTACTAAAGGCATGATTATGAATGGTACATAACATGAGCAGTGGGGTCACAATCAATTTGAAACACATTATGAACCAAGGATGCAATAGGAATGCTGTGCTTTGTCAATGGCAATTCGACCTAGGCGATTTCAGGTCATCATCAGAACGAGATTACACTCATTTTTTGAAGACTACCGATGTGGTAGCAAATCTGGATGAGGTCTTCTGGATGGATAGGGAGTGTGCGAGTCCCAGTATGGTGAATGAAGGAGGTCCTGGAGAGGGATCCAAGGCGGAGGACCAAGGACACGGAGCGCATTGGGCGGGCCAAGAGGGATCAATCGGAACTTGCCGTCCTGCGAGTACCACAAGGTTACACCGCATCAGCGGTGGATCGCCTTGCCTGGAAGCACCCTTCGCTCCATAAGAGGCTTCCTCCATTTAACTAGCTCCCAATAAGCATACTGTTGAACTCCGGCAGATTTAGTCCCCAATGTCCCTCTTCCCTTGTCTCCCACCCCGTAGTATTCGCAGGATGCCAAGTTCTGACTGAGCTCTCTTGGCCTGCACCCTGTGCTTCTGGTCCTTGGTCCCCCTCGCCTCCCGCCTTGGATCTCATCCTGATGACGACCTTAAATCGCCCAGGTATTGCTGGCTAAAGATGGGGGCTATGATGGCCTTCTTGATATGACTGTTATGATGCAGCCTCCCACCTCCTTGCTCCTTGTTTAAAGACGCGGCCGGGCCGGTAAGGGTTGTAGGCGGCTTGCTGTGTTTAATTTCTACCGCCCTTTGAGTCCTTTTAGTCTTGTCGTGAATTTGCTCATCAACGCCGGCCCGTGGGGTTGTAGGCGACTTGAATGTTGTTTTTTTCTCATGCCCGACATTTTTTCTCAATAAACAAACTTAATACTAAAATGCATGCTTTTTCACTACAACATCTAACACAGATTGTGATACTCGATTTGGGGGGTTTTCCCTTTTTTTGTCTTCCCTATGTATTTGTTTACATTTGTTTGAATTGTCCTACAAATATTACCTGCAGTGATTTTGTTATTTGTTACCACATTACCCGAGTCTTCCCTGGGTTTACAGGATTCCCCCTGTTGCTTTTTTCTATTTCTGCCCGTTAGCAGAACTCTGAAGAATCTTATAGAGTTTTTATGTTACGTCGTGGAGTCAAATTCCTCGAGTTCCTCCCAACCCTAATTATGATTGCACTCTCAATTGGATGCTTAAAAAGAAGCTTTGTGAATCATTCTCTTGTTCTGTTTAAACTCCATATCCTCTTTTACCTGTTGTGTAGTAAAATCCAGAACATCCGGGGCCCTTGCAGGTAAAACCACTGCCAGCTTGAATTGGCTGCTTGCTCAAAATGAGAGGAATGTGAAATTTCCATAATTTTATTTTGCGTAATTATGCAACAATTTTCGAAAAGTATTGTAATTATGCGAAATACAAATCTGCCATATTTATAACGCTATATTTTTGCACGAAATGCATTCTCGAGTAAATTTTTGATGTGAGGGTGCATTTTGTGATGAGAAACTAGCATGAGAACACAAGCGGCTCGAGCAACAGCTGCTCGCGTTATGGCGGGTCTCATCATTCCTGCACATTAGCAGTAAAATTCTACCAGGAATGACAGAAATGCTTTAGTGCCTCATTTCAGAAATTTCACATAACAAGGGTAGTGCAAAATGCCCAAAATTACATGAATTAGGCCAACATCATTTAAATTTCGCCCAGCTTTCTAAAATTACAACCACCTGCCCCTTTGACCAACATACTATGGACTTCGATGCACATATCAATAAAGGGAAAGCTTGACGCAACTCATAATTTTGCCATTGTCAGGCCCACAATACAAAGTCCCAGAATCTCTGGCCATTGCAACTCTAATCACTTTTGTCCACCTTTTAGAGCTGAAAGTTCACACATAGCTGCCACCATCTCCCTTCTTAATCACTACTCTTCGATCCTTTCCGGTTGAAGACAGCATTATATTACTTTCTGTGACGTAATCTTACCAATGCATTCACAAAGGCTAAAGTAACACGCGCCTCTGCCAAGGGTTAACTTTCAGCTGTTAAAATTGGCAACAAAATTAGGGATTTTTTTTGTAATAAAAAGATGATTGAGTGTTTCTGAAGTTTATTATTCTCACCCATCCGATGACCAAAAGCAGGACTGGGGGGAACTTCCTATTTAATATCTCATAGCGATTTGATGCCCCTGGATCTGAATGTCAGACCCTCTTACAAAGTCACGATTTTTGCAAACGTAATTATCGTCGACTGTTGTTTTTAGGCGCTCCCAGACTACCGGCTAAACGAACAGATGTACAGAGAGGAAGGTAAAATGATTGCCCAGAATGATAAAATGTGTGGTCAGGGGAGGAAAGGGATTAGACCATGCCATGAGAAAACTTTCACGGCCAGTGATTTTGTTTCTGCGTCGTGTCGCAGCCAATTTACTTCGGAAAGATGCTGTAGTCCCTGTTATTTACGCACTCCTCCTTCCTGAATTAAGAGTATTTCCAGGTAAGAAAACGCAGGTGCTGAAAGGGGCAATTGCTGACACGGACGTCCAGGTCATAGTGTTCAGACTCTATACTGAACATGAAACTCTCGACTTGCAACCACAAATGTGGGTGTGTTTGGTTCTTGGCAGACTGGAAAGAAAGTCTGATCTTAATTAAAGCACTGAGCACACAGCTGTAGATTGAGAGCTGACCGGCCCTTCCAGGCCAGCATGGCGCACATGCACAGTTGGAATTTACTGTGTTTGCCAGGGGTGATGTTATTCCCAACCCGAAAAAAAAGTTACGTATTTCTTCTTACTAAAGTTTATCCATGTGCGAGTCTCTCCTTAAAAGCGGCTTGTAAGTAAAACCGTTCAATTTCACAAATCATACCCCTGGTGCAGCCACATTGTTTGTAAGCGCTACATTGATTCTTAGAGAAGCAAATGAGGTGCCATGAAAGAAAGTGATGGATCACACAACATCTGGCAAGGTCAGGTTTAAAACTCAATCAATCAGAAACGTATAAAGCACGACTACTCACGCGTGAGGGTCTCAAGGCACTGGGTGGGACACTCATGGGTGAGTAGTCGTGCTTTATAAGTAGGGCTCCCGGTTTTATGGTATTTCTTTTTTGACAATTCCGTCTGTATTTATCCATATTTGTTTTTTGCTAATTTTACCTGTATATATCCATATTTAATTTGGTCCTTGTGAAAAAATAAAGCTGAAATTAGTATATTTCCACATTTATTTAACCAATAAATATGCACTCATGCTTGAATGCCTGCCAGGTTTCAGTGATGTGAACACTCGCTGAAGTTAAATCAATGCACCTATATGCAGTCTTGTGAATATCCACTGCTGTTAAAGCCTCTTTACTAAAATCCTTTTCTTTTTTAACCCCCTTTCCTATCAACCCACACAGCTATTGGCATGGCAGTCATGGGAGACAGAATTTAGAATGACTCAAAAAACAACACAATTTGCTTTTTTATTCACATTTAAAAACAAATTCAGACACAAAAATAAATGTCTGTCTATATTCATCTGTAAAATCAGTAAAAACAGAAAACAGGGACACACAATTTTTAAGTTAAATAAATAATTAAAAAAAATCCTCAAGCTTAATTAAGACAGCTAGGGTCAAACAAACTATTGCAATAGTCGCAAAAGGTGTCACAAATTGCACACCAACTTTTACAACAAGCAATTTATTTTGCAACCAACCCATGCGTTGCTCATTTGGTACACAAAATAAGGAATCAGAGGTGCTGTCCCATAATGGACTTCCAGTTTAATAATGGTTTGGCAGTCTGTAAATTTCCTTCGATTCACTACCTTAACAGGGTAAAGGAAACATGGCTGCTTTAAAAAAAAAATACGTTTTCCATTCTGGAAAACTTCAGTGAGAGCACACACTGGTCTCCTGGGACATTAACTAAACTACAGGTAGTTGCCACCCTAATTCCCAAAGAGGAAGGGGTGGACAGGGGATCGCTGAGTCTGTAACTGGTCTACGATTTATGTATGTAATTACCTTCATATACCATCGTTTTCCAATTCACAATTTGGAAGTGATGCCCCACACAGGCCGCTTCAAAAGTGTGACTCAGTAATAATTTCTAAATACATTTAGTGATCGAAAAAGTTTTCCAATTTAAGAAAAAAGTTTTTCAAGTTCACAAACCCTCCAATTTAGCAAATCGATGGTTTACGGACAGGGCGCACTAGGAATCCAAAGCAGCCATTGCAAAATTTGTCAGACCAGCCCCAATACTGTGCATAGAGAGTGCAGCGAGCGAGCCTGACCCCTATGAAGAGGTTTTCAGTGGTTTTTCCCTCCAAGAACATTTGGGCAAAAATGGCGCATTCTACAACACATTATTTTTCATTATATATTTTTGAATTAGCATTTAAAGCATAGTAAATGATGACCTTAGAGCGCACCAGGATTCAACAATCTTTGTTGCAGACCTTTAACTATTGCCTCACTATCACCCTCCAACAGTGCCTCTCATCTCTCCATTGCCCCTCTCTCACATGTATTTCATTTGTTTAATTGCACCTCTCATACCAGTGTAGTGTGTCAGAGCACGTTACATCACAAACATACTGAGACAATGAATCATATGTGTGTAAATTAGTGTATAGAAAATGTTACATAAGGCAAAGGGGACTACAGGGTGTAGGGTTCATGTCATCCGTACTGGTAAGCGTGTTTTAACATCTTGGACGCTCATGACGAGCTGAGCTCGTCATGAGCCACGGCGTTCCGGTCATGGCCCGTGGAACGCTCAGGTGCGTGGAGAATTCCCCTGCTGAGCGTTCCACGGGAGTCAATACACCTGTGACGAGCTCAGCTCGTCATGAGCACTGGAGCGCCATAGCTCATGACGAGCTGAGCTCGTCATGAGCATGGGGGCGCTGTGTGCGCACCCCTCCACCCCAGCACAGCATGGGAATAACCCACACAGTGAAGGGGTTAAGAGTGCTTGGCCTGGGGAAGCACAAATTCAGTATTCAGAATTTAACACAGTGGTTAGAGTTACCTTCACTAATAAGATTTTTTTTTTACCCAAACAACCCCTTCATTAGCAACATTAGGATAATAAGAAACTCTGAACAAAAGATAACTTTCTAACCTGCACCATGCAGTTTGCAAGCAACTCTTTGACGATACTTCATAGCTCACTGTGCTAGATTATGACTAACTCATGAACTGCACACTAACAAAAGGGTCTTTGTGACCAAAGCAGTAGCACATTAAGCTATGCACATTCTGTGATCTGCATGGTACACTTCCTTTTTAGCAGGCATATTAACCCTCTGAGTTACCTGAGATGAGCCACTAGACAAAACTCCAATATCTCCGGCAGGTATATTAATCACCAAAGTAACTTGACACTTTTGTTGTTGCCAAAAAACTACTGAATACACAGGGAACTCTGCAGTGGGTGCTTTCAAAGCTACTGCACTGCTACAAAAAATGTCCCCCAATAAGAAAACCGTCCTCCCACCCTTCTAGCCTCGCAGGGAAATGCCCGATGCCCGCTATGATGGTATTTACAATCAATGGAAACTTTTTTGTATCTGGCCCCTAGTACAAAAGCCAGCAATGTAACCATTAGATCAGGTCTTGTGCCAGCTTTTGAAGCACTGGTTCTCTCGTAGTTCTATAGTTATCATTTGTTAAGTGCACCAACCATATGTGGCCTCATGGGACTGGAAAACCAAGACATCGACTGGCCTTCAGCAGTGTATTCAATCAACTAGCACTGGCAAAGTCAATAGAACGCGACTTTGTGAGAGCTACTGGCATTACCAATGTGTTAGCAATGTTGTACACCAGCATGGCAGATGTTCAGCGTGGCTAAAAGTTAGTAGCGTAGAGGAGAGTGGCGTGGGGTGAAGCGGTGGAGAGTGGAGCAAAGTGGAGCACAGTGGCGTAGAGTGGAATGGTGTAGAGTGGCATAGAGTGTGGTGGAGTGTTGTAGAGTAGCATAGACTGTCGTAGAGTGGCATAGAGTGTTGTAGAGTGTAGTGGTGTCGAGTGGTTTAGTTTTGGGGTGTGGAGTGGAGGGGCGTAAAGTGGAAGGACATAGAGTGTAGTAGAGTTTCATAGAGTGTTGTGGCATAGATTGGAGTAGAGTGTTGTAGAGTGTTGTAAAGTGGGGCCGAGTGGAGCAGAGTGTCATAGAGTGAAGGGGCATAGAACAGAGGGGTGTAGAGTGCAGTAGAGTGTCATAAGAGTGGAGTGACATAAAGTGAAGGAGAGTGGAGTCGCATAGAGTGGAGTAGAAAGGGGTTGTTTTGAGGGGTGTAGAGTAGAGTGGAATAGAGTGTTAAGGCACAGAGAGGAGTATCGTGGAGTGGAGTGGAGTGCCATAGAGTGTCTTAGAGTAGAGGGTCGTAGAGCGGAATGGTGTAGAGTGGAGGGTCATAGTGTGGAGTAAAGTGGTGCAGAGTGAAGTAGAGTGGCGTAGAGTGTAGTAGAGAGGCACAGAGTGGAGTGACGTGGAGTGGAGGGTCATAGAGTAAAGTAGCATAGAGTGGAGCAGAGTATTGTGGAGGGTCATAGAGAGAAGTGTCACAGAGTGGAGTGTTGTAGAGTGGCATTGAGTGTCTAGGTGTGTACAATGGAGTAGATTATCATAGAGTGGAGCGGCATAGAGGGTGTAGAGTGGAGGGCCATAGAGTGAAGGAGCATGACGTGGAGTAGAGTGGAGTGATGTAGAGTAGAGGTGTGTAGAGTGGCGTAACATAGAGTGTAGTGCCATAGAGCGGAGTAAAGTGCTGTAGAATGGAGTGGCATATGGTGGAGTTAAGTTCCAAAGAGTGGAGTAAAGTGTTGTACAGTGGAGTGGCATAGGATACCATAGAGTGTCATTCAGTGGCTTAGAGTGTCGTAGGGTGAAGTGTCGGAGTGTGGAGTTTTGTTTGATGAAGAGGCGTACAGTGGAGAAGAGTGTTCTAGAGTGAAGTGGAGTAGGGTGCCAAAGAGAGGTGAGTGGCAAAGAGTGGCGCCAAGAGAAGTAGAGTGGCATAGAGTGGAGTGGCATAAACTGGTGACATAGAGGGGCGTGTCATGGAGTAGAGTAGAGTAGAGTGGAGTGTAGCAGAGTGGAGTGGCATTGAATGGAGATGCAAAGAGTGGAGTAAAAGGGCCTAGAATGAAATTACATAGAGTGGCGTAGAATGGAGCGGAGAGTTGTACAGTGGAGTGGAGTGGCAGAGAGTGATACGACGTAGAGTGGTATAGAGTGGAGTAGAGTGGTGTAGAGGGGAGGGGAGTGGAGTAGAGTGTCGTGGAGTGGTGTAGAGTGGCATGGAATGGAGTTCCACAGAGTGGCATGGAGTGGTGTAGAGCAGAGTGCCGTAGAGTAGAGGGGGGTAGAGTGTTGTAGAGTCTTGTGAAGTAGAGGGTGTGGTAGAGCACTGCTATTTTAAACAACACATTTTCAATTGAAATGACCATTACATTTTCCCAGACTTACAGTTTTACTGATAAAACTATACAGCACACAAACGATAATGTTTGAAAATGGCACCACCTAGTGTATTGATTTGTTTTAATTGTATTAAAATTATTGTTTCCGCCACACTTCAAAATTACCAGAAGATGTGCCTCATTAGTGCTTTTCTAATTCATATTTATTCTGAATTATTTTCACCGGCTCATTTACATACATTTACATTTTGTTTTGTGCTAGAAAAAATATAACTATGTACCGGTTCCAGCACACCTCCAGTACCCAGCATGATTTGATTTCACATTAATCCTCTCGCTTTGAGGTCAGAGAAAGAAAAGTAAATTAACACCAAGCTCTTTCAGAAGACAGAGCCCGACATTTGACCTCTGTCTTTAAATGCACAGCAAATGTGATAAGATAAGAACAAAATGTAAGGGCCTATTTACAGAAAGCGAGCACTCATGGAAGAATATAGTTTAAAAAAAGGCTATGCGCCACGGGAGGGACAAAGACATACTGGAAAGCCTAAAATAAATATAGCCGGCAAATAGCAAGCAGACAACTGTGAGTTACAAATCACAAAGCCAATGGTAAGCATTGGGCAGAATGCATTCCGGGGGAAGCTTTCCGAATGTCTCCAATAATTTTTTGCTGTCTGATAGGCTTCGACCTAAAAATGAACATGTAGTTATCTAAGTTCATGAAGCAGCTAGCTCCATTATACTCCTGCAAATTGTAAAAAGACAGGACATCCCAGGGAGTAGCCTTATGTGCCATATAGATCTTCAGCGTGTCCCTTCTCTGTTGGGAGCCAGAGCAATTGGCCAGGCCAGGCATAATATGGTAGTAGTGGCTTTACGAACATCTGCAGTCTCTATAGCCTCATCAGATATTCAGACACTCTTTGGTACAGAGTGTTTAAATAATTCAGCCTAGACAGCACCAGGGTGCTGGCTGCCTGAGCCCCATGGGGGTAGGTCAGAGACGGAAACGTCATCTGAGTGGTCCTAAAGGGTGAAGGGTCTACCTTTACCACCTATGACATCAAATGGTATGTGCTCGATCTCGGTCTATGTGGATAGCTAGATTTATACCTGCGGACACTGGTGGTGAGAAGCACGCCTCTGCGGTCAGTGGTCAGAAGGCTTCTTCACTCCTGTGACATCAATGCCAGCCATCAGATTATCAGCCTTTGTTGGTTTCAGTATCAGCCAGTTCTATGCCCTACATTTGACCATGGCTTAAAGAGAGCTGGCAATGTGTCAGGATAGCTTCTGTTTGTTTTCTTTGTTATTTGCATTTCATTAGCTTGAATCAAATGAGCTTATAAATAGGGCTGGGAGAAATCGGTGTAATTTCCTTTCCTGAAGTTATGTGAAATTGTTCTTTTTGAGTGTGAGGATGTATTTTGCACAACAACAACAACTTTTCCCGAAATCACAAGTGATACGAACAAAAGCTTCGTGTATTCTATTCATTTGTGTTGTTCCCGAGCTCCCCCTTAGGATTTTTACCTGAACGAAATCTCGGTAATGCGGCATTGCATATTGGGATAATCTCTGGCATTTCGTATAGCAATCGTATGTGAAATGCCAGAAAATGTGCAAGATTACGCCGGCGTAAAGTGAATTCTGCACGAGCTTTCCCATAAGTTTAGTTCGTGCAAATAGGTAAACAATAAAGACTATAGCAGAAAGGGCAGGGCCCTAAGAGGCTCTAAAATACATGTCTTTGAGGTGGATAAAAAGAGGGCATTCCTCCCATCCGTGTTTTTTCTATAGCTTTCCTGCTTCTTCTTGTATTATAGCAATTAAAGTCTTGTGTTGCCGTCTGAAGGCTGCTCTTTGTATCAATGGGCTCGGATCCACTTCCTTTCCACTCGACATAGTACATGACTAGGATAGCCTCTAACTATAGCGCTCCCTCCGAGCCAGGGTCACTTCTGGTCAAGCAGTGCTGACCTTAAAGAAGTCGCTAAACTCAACAGAACGATCTTAAGTAAGAGCTCAGCTTAGCGCTGGTTTGTTCTGTTCAGTACCTTCCACTCATTAACTTGTGGTTGCAGAATTACCCCCCCCCCCCTCCTGACAATGATATACTATACACCCAGGTGGCTGCATCAACAAGGGTATGATGCATCAGCTGCTTGTTTACATTGTGGGCAAATCTTGAGAGTGCCACAATACAGACATTTAGGGAAGAAACAGTCCTAAAAAACAGTTCTTAATGCAGGTTTAACTTAACTAACAACTTTTAATACAATGCGTGGACTAAATGCTGCTGTGACAACTCTTTGGACTAAAGTTATGTTATGTTAATTAAAGTTTTAAAGTGCAACGGTTACCCTGAGGTGTCCTGGCTCTATGCACTGCCTGCTGGTTATCAGGAGAAGTGATGTAACTGGGTAAACAGCTATGTTTTCAGCCCCCTTCTAAAAGAGAGGAAATCTGCTAAATTCCTCAAATGGAATGGCAGATCATTCCAGGCCTTAGATGTGCATGTGATAAAACTCCTACCACCCCAACTGGCTTTTTAAATGTAGGAACTAGGACTTGTTTTGTTCCTGTGGACTAAAGAGTTCTTCCAGGAACATACCATTTAAATGTTTGCCTCAAATGGTCGGGCCTATTCCATTGAGGTCTTTAAAGGCCGTACAGAGGGCCTTAAAGCATACCATTTGTTTTACAGGGAGCCAGGGTAGTTGTACTAGTTCTTTTTTGACAGAGACAAATTTCAGTGTCCCTGTCAACAACCTGGCCGCCGCGTTTTGCGTGATCTGGAGCCTGTTAATGTGCTGTTTTTGGGCGTTCAGATAGAGGCTGTTGCAGTAATCCAGACGTGCCATAACAAGTGCCAAGACCACTTTCCTGAGACTTCCTTCAGGAAGATAAAGCTTTATTTTTCTTATGATTCTGAGAATCAGAGAACAAGCTGATACCACCGTGCTTATTTGGTCACTAAACGTAAGTTTGTTATCTAGTAACACCCCAAGGTCCCATGGTTTTTTGCTTTCTGGGTGAGAGCAGGGCAGATACCCAAATCTTCTGTCCACCAGTCAGGTGTCCATAGTGTGGCTTATTCCCAAGTATGATGACCTCTGTTTTGCTTGAATTTAGTTTCAAGAAATTGGTCGACATCCACCCTGAGATGGCTTTCATGCAATCGTGAAAACATGCCCCAGTTTACTTTTCCTCCCCATCTCGAAGTGATAACACTATTTGAGTGTCGTCCGATTAGGAGGTGAGATGGAAGCCAAAGGATCTCATCAAGACTGCCAGAGTTATCACGTACACATTGAAAAGTGTTGGGCTTAATGATGAGCCCTGTGGCACCCCACAAGGGAGGGAAAACAGCTTTGACTTGTTGTTGTCCAAATCAACGGTTTGTGTTCTTTCAGATAGAAAGCACTGCAGGAGGTTCCAAGCAGCTCCTTATACCCCTGCTAAAGACCAGCTCCGTGCTGTGTTCTGCTCTAAACCCGTATTGAGATGGGTCGAGTAGATTATTGGTTTGGAGAAATAAACTGAGATGGGCATTCATAGCTTTTCCAGCAATTTTTGCAGGAAGTGGAAGCCGTGAAATTGGCCTATAACTACTTGGGTCCTTAGGATCCAGAGTCGTTTTTTTAATAGGGGGAGGATAGAGGCCTTCTTCCAGTGCTTGTCAATGAATGCCATGGTCATTGATCGATTGTATTGGCCAAAGGGTGGTTGGATCCTAGGGCGCCCTCAATGCTCAACATGGCTGCACCATAATCTGGGCGTCACTCATGAGCTGACCATTGCAAAGGCTGTAAACACTCTGTCCTCAATCAGGAGAGAATTGTGGTTGTTTCTTCATTATGTGATTGGGGCCTTTCTCGATGCTGCTTGTCACCTCGGGGACCTGCTGTAGACTTCTAGTCTGGAACCTAAAAAGGGGACACATTTGCTCGTAAACTGCAATGGAGATTTATTTTTTTCAATGGCCTTCACTTTCATATTGTCAGAATAAGATTAGATTCCAAAGGTGATGTTTGTATGTGTATTTATCAAGCTGGAATCTTTAATCATGTTTCCATCTTTGTAATAACTCTAAATTCTCAAACAAAATGTAAATGTCGGTGTACTTGTAAAGCACACTGCGACTCCATGGAGTATCCTGGCGCTGAAGACAGCTGGGGAACCCGTCCTGGTTTTCCCTGTGAGATGGTCCCTTTCTGGGTATCTCCAAGGTGAAACCAGGCATCCCCGGCGTCTGTGGGGGGCCGTTGTAGAGATGAGGCAAGCTTAATGCCCAGAGTTGCCGAGTGTGTTCCCTGGTTAGAGTAGGCACCGAGGCGAGAATTATTGAGTCCGTTTTGACCCTGGTCCACGACCACGACAAGATAACACAAACCCCGAAACATGGGGTGATCCGCAAGTCACGAGTTCAGGACCTCATCCTTCCGAGGTCTTTCAGATGAGTGCCATTACAGAGGGTAATAGATTCAGACATGTATCATGAATTTGTAACTTAGTGACGATTGATCTGTCAAAATCTATCTCTGGATAAAGCGTATCAAATTAAATATTAAAAGGGGAGAAGGAAAAAGGTTACTGAAAAAGGCACACGTTTAAGGGGTGCTGGTTTAAAACAGAACCACGTGAGTTTAACACCAGGTAATCTATTACCTGCCGGACACGGTAACCACGGGAAGAAACTAGCATCTGACCAAGCCTTCAAACCTAACCTTGGTGTGATAAGAAGGCACTGCAGCGGGAAGCGCCCTGTGACAAAGATACTGCCTGCACGTGAATGAATAAATGAAGAATTAATGAGGATTCGATGTGGGAATGGGTGTGGGAATGGATATGGTAGTCGAGCTCGGCTTTATATATGTGCCTTGAGATCAGAGGGAAACCTGATGGTTAAAAGTTTACATTTCGACATGGACGACGACTCAGACTTTTATCGATCCCCGGTTCAGGCATTAAATATATATTTTAGCCAGTGACAGTTACTTACAGCTCCAAAAAGCAGAAAACCTTAAATATGAAGTGCCATACGCAAGCATGATATTTTAGGAATTTATTAAGTAGAATGGAGCAATGCTTGGGCGCTTCTTGCCGCTATCTGGCTTGCAGTGAATTCAGAAAGGGCGAGTCTAGACTCTAGAGTTTCGTTCCTGAAAGAGGCATGCTTTGTTCACGGGATCGCTTCCATCTCTCCATTTCAACATTCAATTACTATTGTAGATTACTACACCACAGTAAGCAAACTACTTAAATATAATGCAGTGTAGTAATAAATTAGAGTCTAAGAGAGCTACTTGACAGAAACCTCAAATTATGAAGCCAAGAAGCGACAGAACAAATTGGCCACACACTGCGCCGCGAGCTCCCAACACAAAATTCTGCGCCAACAACTATTTATACCCCATGGAATAGGCCGCACTTCTTGTAGCCAGATAGTTACAGTGCAGCGATGTGGAAATGGGAACTGCAAGCTGGAAAAATCAGCTTTACTGTGTTTGCTTTACAGCGCGCCCAGACACTCTTTGCTGAGCATGTCGGCGCTCTGGAGGATCATAACTCGCAGATTTAACTTTACTGCGCGCGCCTCTGTGAGGATCGACGACGTGAGCATTTATTTATTTCACCCCCACTCCAGCCACATTGCCCCGCAGCGCCCCCTGGTATTCGTTGCATTGACTAGGAAAGTTAGGAAGGCTGAGCTCTGCCCGTTGCAGTGCTTTAAATGGGCCGGTACTGTCCGGGACTGAGTACCGGCACTTTTTTTTTGCGAGGGAGAGTACCCGCAATTCTCAAGAGAAATGCAATACTTTTAATTGTAGAGTACCGGTACTTCTCAGAAACAAGCAGGCACTCTGCAATTTCTCCATTTGAAGCACTGGCTCATTGGGGTTCGATCATGGATCTGTGATATATACAGATGTTAACATTAGGTGTTGAACCCCCGGGGCTCTACTAGGAGCGAGTTTTGACTACTTATGTCGTGTCTGCAGAAAACGCAACTGTAGCCTCCTCTTCTTGAGTATCTCTGCTACTCGAACAACCATCGAATGCTGTGATTGAAGCAGCTTTATAGAATTCAGAATTGGCGCAGCTACACGTGCAGACACCCCGCGAGCTGCACTTCCCGGCCCCAGGCGCGCCCCGTTAATATGGGAATGACGAACACAACACACCCGTCCCCCGGGGAATAGAGCGGGTCCATGGTGCAAGCACAAGAGCCCGCCACTGCCTGTGTCCATCTGAGTCCAGTGACCAAGGCACAACCGACTCAGTGTCCAGCTAAGCTCTTCTAGAGCAGGCAGCAGAGAGCACATTCAGTGACCAGTGCCTGCCACTGTACATCTGAGCTTATTTAGAACTCCTTCAGTGACCAATGCCCAACACTGCCAGTCTCCATCTCGGCGTATGGAGAGCCAGGCAGGCGGAACCATTTCAGTGACCAGGCACAACACTCTCGGTGCCTACCGAAGTTTGTTGTCTAGAGCAGTCAGCAGAAAGCACATTCAGTGACCAATGCTTACCACTGCCAGTGCCCTCCTGAGCGTATCTACAGCTGGCAGCACTTGAGCTTTCAGTGACCAAGGCACATTACTCCTAGTACCTACCACATTTCTTCTCGAGCAGATCGTTAAGAACACATTCAGTGACCAATGCCCACAACTTCAAGTGCCCATCTGAGGTTATCTAGGGCGCTTTATGTGACCAAGGCACAGCAATGTTAGTGCTTTCCTAAGCGTTTCTATAGCAGGCAACAGGGTGCAAATTCAGTGACTAATGCCAGTGTACCCCTGAACTCACATAGAGCAGGAAGTAGGAGCACTTTCAGTGAACAAGACCTAAAACCCTCAATATCGGCTGAAGCTTGTCCAGAGTAGACAACAGAGAGCACATTCAGTGTCGAATGCCCACCACAGCCCACCTGAGCTTGTATAGAGCAATCTCAGTGACCAAGTAACCATGCTGTCGGTGTCACTGGCCAAAGGCCTCCACTACCAGTGTCTACCTCAGCTCATATGGAGCACTTTTAGTGACCACGGCAGAATGCTGCCAGTGACTGCCTAAACTCGTCTATAGGAGGCAGCAGAGAGCACTTTCAGTGAGAACAACCCCAGCAGATAGGTGTGCTTCCAACCAATCCAGGCAGTAGAGAGCACAATCAGTGAGTGCATTCCCCAGCAAAAAGGGGCGCTTCCCACTAATCCAGGCAGTAGAGAGCACATTCAGTGAGTACATTCCCCAACAGACAGATGTACTTCCAACCATCCAGAGACAACAGAGAACACATACAGTGAGTACACCTGCTAAGCAGCCACAGATGCTTCTCATTCACCCGCATGCAGCAGAGAACACATTCAGAGAGTGCACGTAACCAGCAGTGACGCGTGCTTTCCGCTCACCCACAGACAGTAAAGGGCGCATTCAGTCAGTACCACCACCTTCTAGTAGTCAGGTGTACTGAGTCTGCGCACCCATCCGCAAGCAGCAGAGAACACTTTCAGTGAGTACAACTCCCCTCAGATATGCTTCCCACTGATCCGCATGCAGCAGAGAGCGCATTCAGAGAGTACATTCCCCCTGTCAGGTATGCTGCCCACCCATCCGCAGGCAGGTGTGCTCCGCATTCAGTGAGTACATCTACCCCAATCTGGTCAAGTGTAATGCCCACCCATCCGCAGATGGCAGAGAGCGCATTCAGAGAGTACCCCTGTCAGATATGCTGCCCACCCATCCGAATAAAGCAGAGAGCGAATTCAGTGAGTCCAAGTCCCCTGTCAGGTATGCTGCCCACCCAACTGCAGTCAGGTGTGCTCCACATTCAGTGAGTACAACATCCCTCCCCCCCCCCCCCCCCAAATCTGGTCAGGTGTACTGCCCACCCATCCGCATGCAGCAGCAATCTTATTCAGTGAGTGCCCCCACCCCTGTCTGCACCGTTAGAACTGATTTCGTCGGGTGGTACCTCGCCCCCCCCCCCCCTCCCCTGAGCACGACCCTCTCCCGCGTCCTCACCGGGCGCACTGCCCCCCGGCTCGCTCGCCCTCTCCCGCGCCGGGCACTGCCCCCCGGCTCGCGGCTCACCTTGCTGTACTTGACGCCCAGGTTCCGGACGGGCTGGGGCAGCGGCGGCATCTTCGGGGGCTGCCCGTTCTCACAGGTGCCGTTCATGGTGGCCATGGCGGCGGTGCAGGTGCAGGGGGAGCAGACACCAGGCGTGGGGATGCGGGACGGTGGGGTCGTTCAGGTGCAGACACCGGGGCTTGGGGTGCGGGATGGTGGGGGCGTGAAAGAGGCGCAGGTGTTACGGAAAGTGCGTCTGGAGGGGGTACACGTTCCGAGGGGACCTCGTAAGTGCCGTGTGGAGGCTCTTGCTGGCTGAGGTGAGATACAAAAGTTAAAGCAGTGCTGTGGTTGGGGTTCAGGGGTTCATGAGTGCAAGTGTGACACAGGTTCAGGGGAGACGGTCGTGCAGGGTCTTTGCGGTGCTGCAGTTGGTGTGGGGGAATGCAGATTTTGGAGAGGATTCGGGGGACAGAGACCCAAGGGTGAGGATGGTCCGCTGGGGCGGGCAGGGTGCAGGGTCGGTGGGTGTTCAGAGCTCCGATCCCGCAGCGGTGCGGGGGCTGCCTGGGTTCACAGAGTGCAGTTCATGGAAGGTGCAGATGTGCAGAAGTGTGCAGGCTGGAATAGCTGCAGATGTTGCCTGGTCTGCCGGACTTCGGACGGTCCAGATGTTGCTTAAGTGCCCGTACAGCTGCTGCTCTGGTGCCGGCTGAAGTGCTTTGGGAGTTCCCACTCTTCGGCTCAACCTTTAACACTTCGCTCTGGGGGCCTGACCGGCTGCAGCCAGTCATTGGGCAAACAAAGTTACGCCCTCTGCACGTAGGCACGCCCTGTCAGTGTGCAACTCATTTCTAATGGCATAAAGTGCATCTGAGCCCGGCCGCAGTGACACATCGCTGTAGTTGCGGTGGTGTAGACACCCACTGAAGGCACGCTGTGATAGCCAGGGCCTCTACAGCCCCCGCGGCCCTCCAGGGGGCGCTCCACCCTTCAAAGGGCCCTGTTCAGCCAATGCCGATGAACACCTGTGACATATGGGGACACAGGGGATCGTTTTCACATTCTGCAGGCCCCCCCACCATTTTGTGTTATACCACTGGTGACAGCCCTGTACCAACGGACTCAGACTGCACTGAACCCATGCAGTTCAGACTAGGATCGTGTGGCACCCGTTGAGTTCGGGCTGTGACTGCACTGTACACCCTGCACCTAGGCTGCGACTGCCCTGTACCACAGGGGCCAAGGTGAGCACTGTGCCTATTGAGTTCAGAATATGACTGTCCTTCACAGGTAAATCCAGACTGTGACTGCGCTGCCTGTACTCATTGAGACGGAGTGTGACTGCACTGTACAGGTAAATCCAGACTGTGACTGCGCTGTACTCATTGAGTTCAGAGTGTGACTGCGCTGTACTCATTGAGTTGAGAGTGTGACTGCGCTGTACAGGTAAATCCAGACTGTGACTGCGCTGTACCTTAGTAGCGTCCCTGAGCACTGTACTCACTGAGTTCAGTGTATGACTGCACTGTACACCCTGACCCCAGGCTGCGACTGCGCTGTACCACAGGGGCCAAGGTGACCACTGTACTCATTGAGTTCAGAGTGTGACTGTTCTGTACACTGTAAATCCAGGTTGGGATTGCGCTGTACAAAAGCAGCGTCCCTGAGCACTGTATTGATTGAGTTCAGAGTGTAACTACACTGTACACTGTAATCCCGGTTTCAACTGCACTGTACCAAAGAAGCGTCACTGAGCACTGTACTCACTGAGTTTAGAGTGTGACTGCGCTGTACCAAAGAATCTGAGCAACTGGGCCAAGTACCTTGACTCCCAGTGTCAATAGTTTTCCAGTGCCTAAGCGTTTTCTGGTAAGAAAGTTCTCCTGAGGCCGACTGGCCTAAAATCAGTCTTGCTCACACCAGTAGGATCGGAGTGCCAGGGTGGGCTGCAATTGGCTGTCCTTGAGTTACGCACACCTGGTCCTACAGAGGCTGCAGATGGGGGTTCTCGGTGCTTTTACAGGCAGGATAAGTTCTTCAGCTCTTCCCATGGGTAGTGAGGTGGGGGGGGGGGGGTGCGATGATCATGTTGATGGGCCTCAGTCGCGGCTCAGGCCCGCCAAATTCACCACGGTGGTCTCTCTCCTCCGATGAAGGATCTTCGACCAGATGACGCTTCTTGCTTGGACGTAACAGGGCGGAGGACCGCAGTAGGTATTCGGCCAGTGACCTCCTCACAGAACTAATACGTTTTCCCGACGAGGTAATCCTCTCCCCGCCCTATGAGGTTTCTTAATACCCTAATACGAGTATTTTGATTTTTGACGCAAATCCTAAACGGGTTTCGGCGTTTACCACAGACATTTACTTTTTTGTCACTCATTGTGGTCCCAGAGAGTAGGACTGGGCGCGCCTTTTAGGGGACGCACACCATCCACTATCAGTGCAACGGTCCTGAAGAAAACCTAGTGAACCTACACCTTTATGGTTGAAACATGTAGACCTGACAACACATAGAGATACATGGGCTCATAATTACCCTCATTCTATCTCGCACTTTTGCTTTTAACATTGTCCAGTTGCTTATAAATAAAAAATTAATTTCTTAAGTTAAACCAGGACAATTTTTAACACACATACCTTTTTTTCCTTTTCACGCATCCTCACTCACAACCAGCTCCACTGTAATCAGGTGTTGCAGCACACCCTGATGACGCTAGGTCATTAGGGTGGACCCCGATGATGAAGCATGTCACCACTAAGTGGTGAGTGAGGGGTTTCTAACAAAAGGAGAGTTCCCCCTTTTGTTTCAGCCTGCACCCCACTAGGAACTACAAATTCCACTGGGTGGTACTCCTTCTTTGTTCTTTAGCTTCTTGCTTGGTCCCAGTGACCCCCTCTGCCATATGGGGCCACCGTCCGTCCACCACTGCACAGGGCTGCGATCCAATTGGCACAGCAGATCTCTTCACAGTGGCCCCACCAGGCACACAGGGTTGCCACCTTAACACAGCACACAGGCTACGACCCGCTTGGTACAGCACCTGGCATAAGGGGTCACAGAGTTTCCATGCACACAGGAAAGGGGCCTGGTCATTACCATTCATCATTGTAGGGTATGCTGCCACCACTGAACTCACGATGCTTAACACCTGGTAAAGGCAGTAGCCTTTCACCACTATAAGGGTATCGTTTTGGTCACCCCTCCCCGTCCAAAAATGAAGGCAATCCATGAGACAGGCCTAGGACATGGCACACGTGCATGATCTGTGTTCACCCATGACAACAAAAATCAGCATTAGGGATTCAGACAATATTACAGTTGGGGCACTCAGGCCAGGGGTGCACGTCCATCACCATGCAAGGGACTTTTATGCCCCAACATACTGTATACATTGGGTCCAGATTGTTACTGCATTACACTTAGTGGGCCCAGATTCCATACATAATGACTGTAAGTGCACTGTTCCCACTGAGCGACGGCTGTGACTGCTTCATACAGCAGAGGCAGACGTTGACTGCATCCAAGGGCAGTTCCTCTGTAATGGCGGAGGAGCATCACCCCACCACACAGAGCCAGACAGTGATAAATAAAATGATAGAACACTGTTATTAGCATTTTATTTATCACTGTCTGAGAAGCCTGTGAAGCCAAGGCAATGTTGAGGGAAGTCGTTGGAGTGGGGACGGGAGGGGCAGGGCCAGGCCACGGCAGGGAGGAGTAGTGGTGGGCACTTATAATTGCACATGTAGATTGCCGGCTTTCTTAGGCCGGCGAAACAGACATGTGCACTTAGATTTCTCCAACCCAGCTGTGTTGCACAGCCGGGTTGGAGAAACGGCATGGGCTCCCAGGCACTGTCTGAGTTCCAAACCAGTCCGATCAGACCAATCCTGGAGCTCCTGTCATGCTAGGTATAGCATGAGAGCAGCGTCTGGATTGGGTGGGGAGCCTGTGCTTTGCGGCCCCTCCACTTGTGGGACCAGACTGTCTATGTATTGTAGTCACTGAGCTCTAACTATGACTGAACTGCACTGAGTGCCCCAGTCAGCAACTGCAATGTACAAGCTGAGTGCGGATCGTGCAAGCAGTGTACCAATGTGGCGGTAATATGACTGCAGTGTGTTCACTAGGCTGAAACTATGACACACTGTATTCATGCAGCTCTGACTGTGCTAGACTGGGACTACACTGCATCAAATCACACCCAACATTAAATGTGCTTTAGACACTGATCCTGGATTGTGACTTCACTGCACCCACTGTGCCAATGATGTGACAGCACTGTACCAACAGAGCACAGGATGGAACTGCACTCCTGCCATTGAACCAATACAGTGACAAGTATGTATTTGCTGAGCCCAGACTATGAGGCACTGTACTCCCAGACCTATACTGTACCTGAACTGTACCCACTGAGCCCAGACTGTGACACACTTAACTCCCAGAGCTATATTGTACCTGCACTGCACTCACTGAGCCCAAACTGTGACGCACTGTACTCCCAGAGCTATATTGTACCTGCACTGTACCCACTGGGCCCACACTCTGGTACACTGTACACCCACAGATATATTGTACCTGCACTGCACCCACTGATCCCAGACTAGGGGTGCACTGTACTCCCAGAGCTATATTGTACCTGCACTGTACTCATGGAGCCCACACTGTGATGCACTGTACTCCCAGAGCTATATTGTACCTGCACGGCACCCAATGAGCCTAGACTCTTGTGCACTGCACACCCAGTGATATATTGTACCTGCACTGTACTCATGGAGCCCAGACTGTGACACACTGTACTTCCAGAGCTATTTTGTACTTCCACTGTGGCATTGAGCCCAGACTGTAATGCAATGTACTTGGAGAGCTATACAGTACCTTCACTGTACCCACTGAGCACATGGTGCCGCACTGTACTCCCAGAGCTATATTGTACCTGCTCTGTACCCACTGAGCCCATACTCTGGCACACTGTACAGCCAGAGATATATTGTACCTGCACTGCACCCACCGAGCCCAGACTGTGGCGCACTGTACTCCAAGAGCTACATTTATTTATTTGTTTATTTATTTTATTTAAAGAGTTTTATATAGCGCTGGCTAGACCCGAAGGTATCAGAGCGCTTTACAAGAAAATCAACAATGATACAGAAAAAAACATCAAATTACACAATGAATCACAAAATAGTCAATACAATTAGGAGAGGAGAGAAAGGAAAGAGAAAAGTAGTGGAGGGGGCAGTAGAAGTGAGAAAGGGAGGCTAAGGGAAAACAATTATGGAGAGACTAAAAGGAAGTCTGTCTAAAGTCCGACTGGGTAGGTGACGTCCAAGGAGGGAATCCCCGGCCTGTCTCCCCTATAGCTAAACCAGGTAGCTCCATTGGGCATCAGACAAAATGGCTAGATCTCAATTGACGCGGGAAAGTTGATAAACAGGTAAACAGGGTGGGGACTTAGGGTCAGGAAAGGTGAGGGCAAAGGTCAGTAACAGGAAAGAGGAGTAGAGTGGAGAGGTGTAGGGGGTAGGGAGAAAAGGTCAGGAGAGATGGTGGAGAGGAGAGAAAGGAAAGAGAAAAGTAGTGGAGGGGGCATGGGAGGTGAGGAGGGGAGGATAAGGGAGGAGACAAACAAGGAGAGACAAAAAGGAAATCTGTCTAAAGACCGACTGGGTAGGTGACGACCGAGGCGGGAATCCACGGTCCATCTCCCCTATAGCTAAACCAGGTAGCTCCATCTGGCCTCAGACAAAATAATCAGTCTCAATACATTGAGAGAGGAGGGAAAGAGAGACATAAATAGAGGGAGGATACGGGAAGAGACGACAGGAGAGAAGAAAGGAAGTCTGTCTAGAGTCCGACTGGGTAGGTGACGTCCAAGGAGGGAATCCCCGGCCTGTCTCCGTATAGATAAACCAGGTAGCTCCATCGGGCATTAGACGAAATAGCTAGATCTCAATTGACGCGGGAAAATTGATAAACAGGTAAACAGGGTGGGAACTAAGGACCAGGAAAGGTGAGGGCAAAGGTCAAAAACAGGAAAGAGGAGTAGAGTGGAGAGTGGTAGGGGGTAGGGAGAAAAGGTCAGGAGAGATGCAAGAGTGTTTGTTGCGGCCGTCGTTTTTGGTAGAAACAGGCAGTATTTCAGGAGCAATAACAATGTGGGGTGAATACATCACAGCTTTGTTGTCTATCGTGTCTCTAGGCTCTGAAGACTTGCTTCGTACCACTGTTTTTGGGGCTTGATCATGCTTCTATTAGACTCCCCGCAAGTTTCTCGCTTTTGGGCACCAGGGTATCGATGCACGTGTTCATTTTGGTTACAACAGAGGTGAGGCTGGGCTGTATTACGAGCAGGAGGGAGCCATATTCACTACCAGGCAAGGACAAAGCACAGAAAGCTTGCAGAGGAACAGAGACAGTTTTGCACCCGGGTCTGGCCGACCCCAATCTGAGACCCTTCGGTGCGATTCATTTGATGACCTGTAGGAAGGGAAGGTCGGGCTAATGAGGTGTTCAACAAGTGATTTGATCAAGGAGCGGCTGGGGAAAGTAGCTAGAAGGACCCCTAAGATGGCGGTCGGTTCATTCCCTTAGTGAGACCATGGCCCCTGTTGAAAGGACCATGGGTCGCCTTCAGAATAAGATGGGAGTCCCCATGTGTGCAGGAGATTCAACAAGTCCAGGTCCCACAAGGAGGGGATGAAAGCAGGGACCTCAGTATCGGCTGGTATACGATGCTCGGAATCACAAAGTGGTCGCCATTTTAAAGTCAGGCGGCAACGTGGAGACGCATAATCCTGCAGTTTGCCCCAGCCATATTCCGCATTAGTAGTCACATTAGTGGTAGAACACTGTACCATACAAGGCTGTCTAAATCAACGGAAATGACTCTCTCAGCGCAGGTTGAGGCGATTCGCAGTATTCCGTCAAACGGCCGCCATCTTAAGGTCAGGCTGCAGCGAAAACTTCACTCGCAAACTTCCGGGATTGTTCGAAAAACTACAAACCGGATTATACCTTAACAGAGGTCAATAGTAGATAGATTTTACCTTAAATCTGGGAGACCAATAAGAACGAGATCGCTCGATCACGTGGATTTGACGTCACGGATTTGAGTATTCGTGGTGCGGTAGGAGTGGGAGCAGCGCTGTAAAGATCCGGGTCCGGGTGATTGCATTCTCATCGCCGCTGCAGAAGGTCGATATCCATGATCCGCGGGTGAGTTCCCACTACAGGTATAGTGCAGATCGGCAGACCCCCCCTCCCCAGGAACAGGAGCAGTGGTGGTAGGCTTTTGTGCGCCGCAAAACCAGCGGAGGTCAGATCTTCAGGTGGGTAAGCACTGGTGCCGAGTCACAGGGAACTTAGCTTGGCGGGCGGTTGTTGCTTGCAGGGCTCGGGCTGTAGGTCGTCAGGTTAATTGGGTGAGAGTGAGTTATTAGGCTCAGCGGGAAGAAGGCATGGCGGTTGAGAACGGCTTGCGCCAGCCATTTGATCCCTGATGGTGTTGCTCTCAAAAAGGGCTGCAGCTCGCTCTTAGAGTCGTTAACAGCATGCTGCAATGACTCAGAAAGTAGAGGATAGTTGCGTTGCGTAGCGGAGGGTTCATCTGGGTAGAGCTGTCAAGCAAGACGATGGAGTGGCTGTGAGGCACTGTACTCCCAGAGCTATAATGTACCTGCACTGCTCCCACTGAGCCCAGATGTGACACACTGTACTCCCAGAGCTACATTCAACCTGCACTGCACTCACTGAGCCCAGACTGTGATGTATTTAATTTCCAGAGCTATATTGTGCCTGCACTGCACCCACTGAGCACAGACTATGACACAATCTACTCTGACAGCTATATTGTGCCTGCACTGTACCCACTGAGCCCAGACTGTGACACAATCTACTCTCAATATTCAAAGAAATAGGGCTCGCTCACAACCTTAGGTTTATGTTGTAATTATAATTTTCAAAATAGTTCTTTTTCTAATTGGGTGCACCCTGGGGTGACGTTTGCATCCCAGAACGTCTTAAAACTTAACTGAACCGTAGTGCTTCCATGGATCCTGGTTGCATCCCCCTGAGGGCGGTAGGAGTGGGAGCAGCGCTGTAAAGGTCCGGGTCCCGGTGATTGTATTCTCATCGCGGCTGCAGAAGGTCGATATCCACGTTACGCGGGTGAGTTCCCACTACGGGTACAGTGCAGATCGGCAGACCACCCCCCCCCAGGAACAGGAGCAGCGGCGGTAGGATTTAGTGCGCCGCGAAACCAGCGCAGGTCAGATCGTCAGGCGGGTAAGCACCGGTGCCGAGTCAAAGGACACTTAGCTTGGCGGGCGGTTGTTGCTTGCAGGGCTCGGGCTTTAGGTCGTCACGTTAATTGGGTGAGAGTGAGTTATTAGGCTCAGCGGGAAGAAGGCATGGCGGTTGAGAAAGGCTTGCACCAGCCATTTGATCCCTCATGGTGTTGATCTCAAAAAGGGCTGCAGCTCGGTCTCAGAGTCGTTAATAGCATGTTGCAACGACTCAGAAAGTAGAGGATAGTTGCGTTGCGTAGCAGAGGGTTTCATCTGGGTAGAGCTGTCGAGCAAGACGATGGAGTGGCTGTGAGGCACTGTACTCCCAGAGCTATAATGTACCTGCACTGCTCCCACTGAGCCCAGACTGTGACACACTGTACTCCCAGAGCTACCTTGAACCTGCACTGCACTCACTGAGCCCAGACTGTGATGTATTTAATTTCCAGAGCTATATTGTGCCAGCACTGCACCCACTGAGCCCAGACTATGACACAATGTACTCTGACAGCTATATTGTGCCTGCACTGTACCCACTGAGCCCAGACTGTGACACAATCTACTCTAAATATTCAAAGAAATAGGGCTTGCGCACAACCTTAGGTTTATGTTGTAATTATAATTTTCAAAATAGTTCTTTTTCTAATTGGGTGCACCCTGGGGTGACGTTTGCATCCCGGAACGTCTTAAAACTTAACTGAACATTAGTGCTTCCATGAATCCTGGTTGCATCCCCCTTAGGGCACTCAGATTGTATCCTTGTAGGTTCAAAATAATTTCACAACAAAAGTTTAATCGATTGTTCCATGAATTTATTCATTCATTCCAGATTTTTAATTATCTCCTTTAATTTCAATCATATATTCATTGCTGAAGCACATATATAATCATCTCCCATTTGTAATTATCTCCAATACATTTCGAGTATAACATGCTCTTCATCAGGGAGTGTTTTCTGTAAATCAAAATAAGAACGCTTAATGATACAAGCCTAATGTTGGTATAACCATCTGTTGGTTTTCTTGAGTTGTCAAAATATGGTGTTTGCCAATAAACATGAAAAAAATGCCAAGACTTCAATCAGGTGCGGTAAAGTGAAAAGGTGAAGTGAAACTGAAATGAAGTGAAACCGATGTGTGCATTTTACTGTGTGCATAAAAACGTGCTCATGCAGATAATACTCACAGAATATCTCCTTATGGACTGTTTTTCACAATTGTATCTGAAAAAATAATAACGACATAGACCGTTAGGTGGGCGTCCTGTATTGGACGCAATAAGCTGTGCTTATCTAATCTCCACAACCGCTAACATGGTATTAATCACGTGGTAGATAATGGCGCGGTCTTAGAAGCTAAACACAATGTATAGACAGAGACGCTAACGATGGTGTACACCAACCATAGTTCGACCATGCGCTATTAAACGCGCTTCAAAAGTTAAAAAACTTGCAATGCCCCACTTACTTTCTGGCTGATTTCGGTAGTCAGACGGCAAAGAACTCGTGGCGAACGGTGTGAATGGCTGTGTTTACTCTTCAGAAGATTCTCTATCGTTCGTGTAGCGCGAGCGTGATCACGTGATGTGTAAAAGTAAACAGCGAGGGGTGGACTACGCTAAAGTATCTAAGCAGCGGACATCTTTAAATGTGTTGTTAGTTCAAAATTGAATCAATGTCAAACGTATAATCAGAAAAACGCTGTGAGCAATAATGTTATAAAAATAGCCTATTATTCCTCAAGTGTGTATAGATAAATATAATAAGCCAAACAATGACTTGTGCAGTGAAGTGCTGTGTGAACCCACAGTGATGTGAAAATAAACATTGGGTAAGGCTAAAACGAATATGTTCATTGAAAGTATTCCAAAATTCCATGACTCAGTCCGCCTGTCCGCCTCCTCCTTGGTGCCTCTCCACAGCATAAAGATATCATCTATGTATCTGTGATACATTAGAATCTGGATTTTCAATTCTTGGTTTGACAAAATGTGTTCCATTTCAAATCTTTCCATCACTAGATTTGCATACGACGGCGCCATACAGTTTCCCATGGACGTACCACTGAGTTGGAGGAACCATTTACTGCTACGAGAAAATTACTGGATGATGAAACATCAATCGCAGAAACCCTTTGGACTCAATGAAAGAATTGAATATGCCTGTTACCTTTAAGTACAGGCTATTGTATTGCACCCAGGGACAGTTCGGGCTGCCATTGTCAACATCATGTTAATCAGAATACTGATATTCGTTTTAGCCTTACTCAATGTTTATTTTCACATCACTGTGGGTTCACACAGGACTTCACTGCACAAGTCATTGTTTGGCATATTTTATTTATCCATACACATTTGAGAAATAATAGGCTATTTTTATAACTTTATTGCTCACAGCGTTTTTCTGATTATACGTTTGACATTGATTCAATTTTGAACTAACAACACATTTAAAGATGTCCGCTGCTTAGATACTTTAGCGTAGTCCACCCCTCGCTGTTTACTTTTACACATCACGTTATCAAGCTTGCGCTACACGAGCAATAGAGAATCTTCTGAAGAGTAAACTCAGCCTCTTCACACCGTTCGCCATGAGTTCTTTGCCGTCTGACTACCAAAATCGGCCAGAAAGTAAGTGGGGCACTGCAAGTTTTTAAACTTTTGAAGCGCGTTTAATAGCGCGAGGTCGAACTTTGGTTGGTGAACACCATCGTTAGCGTCTCTGTCTATACATTGTGTTTAGCTTCTAAGACCGCGCCATTATCTACCACGTGATTAACACTGTGTTAGCAGTTGTGGAGATTAGATGAGCACAGCTTATTGCGTCCAATACAGGACGCCCACCTAACGGTCTATGTCGTTATTATTTTTTCAGATACAATTGTGAAAAACAGTCCATAAGGACATATTCTGTGAGTATTATCTGCATGAGCACGTTTTCATGCACACAGTAAAATGCACACCTCGGATATCGGTTTCACTTCATTTCAGTTTCACTTCACCTTTTCACTTTACCGCACCTGATTGAAGTTTGGCATTTTTTTCATGTTTATTGGCAAACACCATATTTTGACAACTCAAGAAAAACAACAGATGGGTATGTCAACATTATTCTTGTATCATTAAGTGTTCTTATTTTGATTTAAAGAAAACACTCACTGATGAAGAGCATGTTATGCTCGAAATGCATTGGAGATAATTACAAATGGGAGATGATTATAAATGTGCTTCAGCAATGAATATATGATTGAAATTAAAGGAGATAATTCAAAATCTGGAATGAATGAATACATTCATAGTACAATCGATTAAACGTTTGTTGTGAAATTATTTTGAACCTATAAGGATACATTATGGGTGCCCTAAGGAGGATGCAACCAGGATTCATGAAAGCACTAAGGTTCACACAATCAACTCTGACGGCTATATTGTACCTGCACTGCACCCACTGAGCCCAGACTGTGCCACACTGTACTCCCAGAGCTATATTGAACCTACACTTCACCCACTGAGCCCAGACTGTTCTGCACTTAATTCCCAGAGCTATATTGTACCTGCATTGCACCCACTGAGCCCAGACTGTGATACAAAAGTGGTATACACCTGCTAATTGTTCTTCCGAGAGAAAAGGATACCTGGCTACATGTGATGCCTTTTCTCTTGCCTAAAAGTTCACAATGAGCAAAAACTAAATGTCGGATAATCAAAGATCCAATATGAAGAATGGCAGGAAATAGATAAATGAGAAAAATATATAATGTACTCTGACAGCTATATTGTACCTGCATTGCGCCCACTGAGCCCAGTCTGTGAGGCACTGTACTCCAAGAGCTATAATGTACCTGCATTGCGCCCACTGAGCCCAGAGTGTTAGGCATATATAGCTATATAGTGAGGCAATATAGCTCAGGCTGTACCCCTGAGCTATATTGAACCTGCACTGCACCCACTGTGATGCACTTAATTCCCAGAGCTATATTGTACCTGCACTGCACCGTCTGAGCCCAGACTGTGACACAATGTACACTGACAGCTATATTGAACCTGCACTGCACCCACTGAGCATAGACTATGACACAATGTACACTGACAGCTATATTGTACCTGCATTGCATCCACTGATCCCAGACTGTGACACACTGTACACCAAGAGCTATAATGTACCTGTATTGCGCCCACTGAGCCCAGAGTGTGAGGCATATGTAGCTATATAATGAGGCAATATAGCTCAGGCTGTACCCCTGAGCTATAATGTACCTGTATTGCGCCCACTGAGCCCAGAGTGTGAGGCATATGTAGCTATATAGTGAGGCAATATAGCTCAGGCTGTAGCCCTGAGCTATATTGTACCTGCACTGCACCCACTGAGCCCAGACTGTGACGCACTGTACCCCTGAGCTATATTGTACTTGCACTGCACCCACTGAGCCCAGACTGTGACGCACTGTACTCCAAGAGCTGTATTGTACCTTTACTGTACCCACGCAGACCAGACTTGAACCGCACTGTACCAAATGTTCCAGACTGTGACAAGACTTTCCAGTTGACGTCAGACTGCCACTTTACTTTAGCCACTGGTACTAAATTGTGATTTACCTTTACCTACTGAGCCTAGGCAGGTACTGCACTTTACCGATTAAGCCAACGCCGCGTCTGTGCTGTAGCCCCTGAGAACAAATCAGACTGACTGTAGGCATTTAGGCAACCCTGGACAGGGATTGTGAATCCACTCACTCTACGCACAGGGCTCAAACTGACTGCACTGTGCACACTGAGCCCAAACCGTGCCTGCACAGGCCTCATTGAGTCCAGACTGGGAACGAGTGCCTAATTTGAGCTGGTGTGTGCAGGTGGTGGGTCTAACACACATTTCTGGGACCAGGACTTATTTGCCATCACTAGACTTTGACCCGGAGCAAGGGAGAGAACAATAGAAAACGAAGACGGAAGAGAAAGAAGGCAAAACATTGCCAAAGATAGAAAGCTCTGAAGAAAAATAACCCTCAACAGTAAGATCGGAGATAGGAACTGTAGGGTGGTGGAAGAATGAGACCTGAGGTCGAATCAAAGCCATGCAGCCTTAGTATGTGGCAACACAGACTGTGCACAGCACTGGTAGCATGCTCTCGAGAAAAAGTCTGCTAAATATCTGTGGTGTTCAGCAACCCTGGGCTTCCGCAGGGGGCCACTGTATTTTTCCCCCTCCAAGTTAAGACTGCTATGAAGGTACAATGGCACTCAGACTACCACAGAGAACTGGGGCCATGTTATGATCCTGTTCTGTATCCTGCACGAACGGCGTCTGTGCTTCCTTTTCACCATTAAGAGTGCTTAAAAGGGGGGGCGTGGCCAAGCAACATGGCCGACAGGACGTGAGCTCTACCAGCTCCGTCCCGAGGACCCACAGAATCCTGTTTAAACATCCTGCCTGGGCTGCCAAGGTCCCTGCCCTCGATGTCGGAACCCTCCCCGACTCGCTTGGGGCCCCTGTGCTGACGGAGAAACTCGGAGGTCCGCTGTGAGCGGAGGTGGTAGCCCCTGTCGGCGTACGCGGCGCCGCTTTGAAATACGCGACGCCGCGGTCTGGGCCTAGAACTTGGGGCCGTACACTGAGCGGACGAGAGACAGCCCCTGTACTACACCTCTGGGGTGCGTCTGGCGGTGGCGCTTGGCGGACACGGACCCCCGGAGTTACTGCCTGCCTGACGGAGGGACCGCGGCGCCGCCCGTCCCGGACGAAGCCCCTGCTGTGACGGCCCGGCCACGCGCTGCTCCCGCCGAGGGTCGGCTGACGGCGGCCTGCGACTCTGGGGACCCTGCACAGCGTGGAGGACTCCGTGAGTGTTCTGACCCTGGCCCCTGACGTGCCCTAATTGTTGGATGGTCGGCCCCTTCTGGGCCCCTGACCGGGACACACGCGAATTAAGGCTTCGCCCCTCCCCCCTCAACACGGGAGCTGGAACATACACCCCCGCTGCCCATTGCTGGTGCTCCGGTTCCTGACGGGAGACGTGGGACGTGGCGCCTGGGGAGTAGCGGTGGCGCTGGCGCCCATTTTGCGCTCGCCCGCCATCTTGGCTAGCTTACCCTGGCGGCTCCCGGGTGACGCTGTGGCCGCATGAGAGGGGGGAGTTCCTAAATACAGCTTGGCCTGCAAGTAGGTGCCCGCCTCAAGGGGTGCCCCTGGAGCTCTTGGGACCAGACTGTCGGCGACTGGAGGTGGAGGGATCCCAGAGGGGTGCGTTGACGAACGGTCCGGCCGGCCCCTGATCGCTCCTTCGGCGGGCGTTGGGCCCTGATCGCGGCTGAGTTCTTCACGCGACCCAGAGGCCGGGAGCCTGCTACCATCGTTTTGACACTGTTGTGAGGTCACCTGGCCTGCGTGGGACATAGCCCGTGACCTGATCGACGCGAGTCTAGCAGCGGCCGCTCCGCTGTCTGGCTGTGGTCTGGACATCCTCGCACTCACCTTCCTAGGCGGGCGATCCAAAGGTGGATCCTCTGGAACGTGCTAGTCAAGTACAGCGTCCATCTGGTAGTATGGCAACACGCAAGGATCGGTCCTCGAAGGGCTCCCAACCTAACACTATCGTTCAATACACTACCCCACGCCTGCCATCGCAGAGGATTACGTGCCAAACGGGCCCCGAGGATGGCGGTGAGGGCCCTGCGGAACCATCCAGGGCCGAACTTTTGAAAGCTATTCAGGGTTCTCACTCTGCCCTGGAGCGGCAAATACAGACTGTTTCTATAGATGTGAATCTACTCCGGACCGATCTCCACAAAGTGGCCGATAAAGTCTCAGATGCAGAGGGCAATATTACACAACTACAGGGTGAGGTGGCCTCATTGCAGAAGACAGTTGCGCAACTTACATCTACCACTCGTGCGTTGGAGAGGCGAGCTGAGGACGCGGAGGGGAGGGCCCGTCGGAGTAACATACGGGTCCTGGGAGTGCCGGAGAGATTGGAGGCGGGAAACCCTGAACGCTTCCTAGAAAACTGGATCCGTACCCATCTGTGCCCGTCTGGTCTGTCCGGCGTCTTCGTCGTGGAACGAGCGCATAGAGGCCTTGTGCCCCCTCCGCGCCCGGGCGAGGCTCCTAGAGCCCTCATTGCGAAGATCCTGAACTACAAAGACCGTGACTGTATCTTAAGAGCTGCGAGGGAGGCGGAATCCCTCATGATTGAGAACAGCCGTGTGTCGATATACCCTGACTACACCCAACAAGTTCAGGAACAAAGCAAATCCTATCTGGGAGTCAAGCAAAAACTCTGTGATATGAAACTCCAGTATATGCTGTTGTACCCAGCTAAGCTCAAGGTGCTCTCCCAGGGCTGAGCGCACTTCTTCGAGACGCCAGCGGAGGTGTGGGAGTGGCTTGAGATCAGAGGAGATGACCTGCCCCCGGGTGAGCGAGGTGGGCCCCGTGACACTTGGGGAACCAGGCCGCAGAGGCGCCGCCGTGGAAGGGGACGGCGCCGATCTGGATCCCGTGGATCTCCTGGGAACCGCCCTACGGTGGGAGCAGATGGAGCTATTCGGATGGAGGTGTCGCCGCTGAGAGCGGAGCCGAGATCACCCGGGAGCTCTCCCCCTGGGGAGGTCTTGGTTCCAGATACCCTACAGGTAACGCCGCCGGCAACGGACTCTATGACCCCGGTGGTCCCGGTGGTCCCGGAGACGGCCCTCCCTGAGCCAGGACTGGAATGACTTGTTGACTTGAGGTACTATATGTGTGGATATCCACCACTTGTGGGACCTTCTATTGACACCTTGGTGAGCCACCACAACTCCTTGCTGTTACTGAGTGTTTTGGATACATAGACTGTGATGGAAGAATTGTGCCCTTCTGGCATGTGGGGCGGAGGGGGAGGGCGGGGCCAACTTTTGCCTTGAATAACGTCTTGCCCGTAATGCACATAGGGGTGGATAAACATGCCCAGGCACTATCTTAGGGTCCCTGGGTTCTTAGGGGAGCTGGGAGGGAGGGTGGGTGGAGTTGACTTGGTGTGTGTGAGTGTGTGTTGAGTGGATTGTATGGGGTGGCTGTGTACGTCCTGGCACTGGCAGGGGAAGGGCGGGGAGGCGTTTTTCTTTGTTGCTATCCTTTCGCTCGTGGGTGGGGGGGGAATCTGTTTTTGCAAATGTTTTGGGTGTTGGGGTTGCTGGAGGGTGGGTTGGGTTTTACGCAGAAGTTGTTGCTGGCATCATGTGTATATTGAATCCGATTTGAGGAGGGTTCCCTCGTGGAGCCCCTCCTCTCAGTCTGCCTACTGTGGGGACCGGGTGGGGGCAGCTCATGTTGTATTTCTACTGTGGCCCGAACGGGCGTAATAGTTGGCCATGGGATTTAAATTTTTAACGTGGAATGTGCGTGGATTGGGTACTTGCACTAAGAGACACAGAGTCCTCACCTTTCTTAAACGGCATGGGGTTTCAGTAGCTTGTCTGCAGGAGACCCACTTAGACAACGACGGTGCGCAGCGCCTGTCCAAGAAATGGAGGAGCCAGATTTTCCATTCCACCTTCTCTACATATGCTAGGGGGTCCTCTTCTGGGTGGCACCGGGAATTCCTTGCGCTGTTCAGTGTATTGACGCGGATGTGGAGGGTAGATACCTATTGGTGAGACTTAGATTGGATGACAAGGAACTCCTGCTGCTTAACACCTATGCCCCGAACACCGATGACCCGGCCCTTTTCTCTCGGATCCAGGATCTGGTGGCCCCTAGTTTGGATGCACCCCTCCTTTGGTTTGGGGATTTTAATTGCATATTGCACCCTGAGTTGGACCGCCATCCGCCCCGGTCGTGCACTAAGCCCCGTATGACGGCGCGCTTGCGGGAAGTGATGCACAATCTTGGGGCGTTGGACGTGTGGCGAGCTTGTCATCCTGCTCAGAAGCTCTACACATGCTACACCCCAACGCATGGTACCCATAGCAGATTGGACCGCGTGCTTGCGGCTAACCTCACGCCGTCTCTCACCTTGACGGTTACCCATCAGGCCCGGTATTTATCGGACCATGCCCCTATGACGTGCGTGGCGCAGTGGCCTGACCGAGTTACACGCCCCCGCACATGGAGAATGCCCGCTGACCTCCTCCAGGATCAGGTGGGTAAGGATCATGTAGCGACATCGCTGTCGGACTATGTGGACCTAAACTGGGGGGGATGAGCTGCCCTATTCTGCTAAGTGGGAGGCGTTGAAAGCAGTGGTGCGCGGAGCATGTATGGGCCTCACCTATGGGGTCAGGAAACAACTACTGTCTGAGTTGCTTAGGCGCACCCAGCCCCGCTCCGACCCGGAAGCACTAGATCTACAGGCTGAAGAGGACGCCTTGGTCTCACTCCACGACATCCTCTCCCGGCTTGACAAATTTACTCTGGGCCAGTACCGGCAACGTCTCCACCATGAGGGCGATAAATCTGGCCACCTGCTGGCCTGGATACTTCGCCGGGAGTTTGCACCTGAATGGATAGTTGCCTTGCGCGACCCGTATGGTGTTATGGTCCACTCTGAATCCGATATCCTCGAGGTCCTCCGGAATCATCTGCAGACGGTATATGAGGCAGACCCATCGGTTACGGAGGATACCTATCACTTGTATCTTGAGGAACTGGGCATCCAAGCATTGCCGGAAGCGGCGGCAAAAGAACTAGACGCGAAACTGACACTGGGTGAGATTACTGCGGCAATGGCCGCCCTCCCTCGTGCCAAGGCACCTGGTGGAGACGGTTATCCGGCAGAGTTCTATCATTCCTTCGGGCACGTCCTGGCTCCCCTCCTGTTGCAAGTCTATAATGAGGCTCTGCAAAAGGGCGCCCTTCCGCCCACCATGAATCAGGAGGAGGTGTGCATGATTTTAAAGCCGGACGGTGATAGTGCTGACCCCGCGGCGTACCGACCTATCACCTTGATTAATACGGACGCTAAAATCCTCACCAAGTTGTTGGCCACTCGCCTTGCCCCACTCATGACTCGGCTGATACATTCCGACCAGTGCGGATTTATCCCGGGTCGTAATACGGCGATGAATTTGCACCGCCTGAACCATATCCTACATGAGGTACGGGGACGGGAGGGCCCTCATGTACCGGTGTCGATCGATTTAGCTAAAGCCTTTGACACGGTGCACTGGGGATATCTGATGCAGGTGCTCCAGAGGACGGGATTTGGCCCTGAATTTCGCGCCTGGATCCGGGTGCTCTATGGAGCGCCCCGGGCCAGGGTGCGGTTGGGATCGGCCCGTTCGGAGGAGTGGTTGTTGGGGAGGGGCACCCGGCAGGGCTGCCCTCTCTCCCCTCTCCTCTTCGCGCTCGCTTTGAGCCCCTTGCCGTCTCCGCCCGCGCTGTACAACAGCGTTGGGGGATAGCCGTGGGTGACGCTACTATTGTGATATCCCTATACGCGGATGATGCACTCTTTTATCTTACCTCCCCCTCTGAGGCCCTTCCCGTCTTGATGCGGATCCTGGACCGCTTTGGTGCAGCCTCTGGGTTGCGTATTAATCTTAACAAATCCCTGGTTTTCACACTGACGGGCTGCGTCCCGGACCCAAGCGTGGATAGGCCCTACATGGGCCTCCGTTGTGAGCGGGAGGCGTTCCGCTATCTGGGCATCCGGGTGGCCACATCTGATGAGGCCCTGCTGGCTCACAATGTTGACAGGGTGCTTATAGCCCTCCGCAAGTCTGTCACCTTTTGGAATACGCTTCCTCTCTCTCTCATGGGACGGTTGGCAGTTGCCAAGATGGTGATGCTCCCTAGGATCCTATATGTCCTATAGAACACCCTATGTCCATTGCCTCCCCGAGTGTTTCGCACTTTGGACTCGCTCCTCACCTCCCTGCTCTGGGCGGGTGGGCGCAGCAGAGTAGCTTTACGCGCGGTAGTGCGCTGCTGGGAGGAGGGAGGCCTTGAGGCCCCGAGATTCGAACTCTATTACTTTGCGGCGCAACTCCTCCCAGCGGCGAGGTGGTTCGCAGAGGAACAGAACTGGGAACTGGCACTGCTGGCTGGTACGGTTAATGAAAGGGTCCTACGAGAGGCCTTGATGCAGGGCCGCGGCGCCGATGACACTCTACCGTATGTGGTGCGCCACACGGCCGAAATCTGGCAGCGGTTTGTTGAGAGAGTGCTGAGGCGCGCGCCGTTTCATAGGGAGCTTCCGATATGGATTTTGGCCCCGGTACCCGGTTGGAAGAAACTATGTCCTACCGGGAGTGGCGCTCTGGTGGCTGTGAGACACTGGCGGATCTCTACCCAGACAACTCTTTCCTATCCTTTGAACGAGCCAGGGAGTCCTTTGAGCTGGGAAGGGGGCAATATCTCCACTATCGGAGCCTTCAAGAAGTGGCCAAGACGACATGGCCCCAGTATCCGGAGGCCCCTCCACCCACGCATACTCTCGACATCATCTTGTCCTGTGGGCGAGGCAAACGGTTGATCTCCCTTCTCTACTCGGCCATGCGCCGAGACTCAACCCCCCCGACGGCGCCGGCTTGGGCGGCTTGGGAGACGGTCTTAGGGGTGGCACTGGAGACAGACCAGCGGAAGCGGATTGGGCTCCTGACCCACAAGGTCTCCTGTAATGCGCGTTTTAAACTAATACATTTTAACTTTATCCACCGAACCTATATGACCCCTGTCTCCTTGCATCGTATCTCAGCGGATAGACGTCACACTTGCCCGCGATGTGGAGCGCAGAGAGCGGGCTTTCTGCACTTAGCATGGGTCTGCCCTCCGGTTCAGGATTTTTGGAGGGAAGTAGTACCCCACATTGCCCGGGCCACGCATATAAAGCTTCTTTTGGACCTGCTCCATTGCCTCCTGGCGCTGGTACCCAAGCCCAGAAAGAAGAAGCTGTCTTATAAATTCTTGCAACTCTTGTTGGTCCTGGCGAGGAGGCGCGTGGCCATCACTTGGATGGGTCAGAGGGCGCCCGACCTTTCCCTTTGGCTGAGAGATGCGAGAGAATGGGCCCTGGCTGAGGAGACGCACATGCAACACACTCGCAGGGATGGGAAACTGCAGGATGATCTGCTTGCCTGGAGGGTGTTGTGCATGGAGGGACTAGCAGAGGATGCATCGGATGCCTCCAGCGCTGAATTGTTTACTCCCACTGATCCGGAGTCTGACTGTGCTGGGGAGGGTTTAGAAGTAGAAGTGGAGAGTCTGGATCGGGTGTAGGAACCCATTGTACCCACGCCGGGTTTCCTTAGAATGTCTGCTTGTACATAGCTGTGATCCCCATAGGCCCAGACTACTTTATAATGTCCATGCCTTAGCTGGGCCCCACAATTGTGCTTTACTTCCTTGGACTTTGTACTATTGATGCCTTTGTTTTTTTGGGGGGTTCTTGGTTATTGTTGCAATGTTACATGCAATTAGAATTCAGATTGAGAAACTCAGCGAATGTACTGATGGTTTTGTATCCTTAGAGCACGAAGGCATCTCTCTTATCCTCATTACATGCTTTGTTCCTACGCCGCCCAGCCTCCGGGATGTGGGCCGTATTTGGCTGTGTATTATCCTGGCGACGGCATGTTGTTATCCCATTCGCGTATGCGCTCTGGATGTCATTGTACTTTGTGCCTACTCTATATTTTCGCAATAAAAACATATTATAATAAAAAAAAGAGTGCTTAAAAAAGTTTGAATAATCTCTGATTTAGTGCAAGTTCTCCAAACAGCCTAGGCGGCTCCTCCGCTAAGGTGGAGGAACATCGAACCACTGCTCGCAGAGCAGAAAAAAAGAAAATGATAATGACCTTGTTATTATCAATTTCTTTTTCTTTGCTACTGGGCTGGGTTAGGGCGGGGCTGGGCTGGAGTCGCAAGGGGAGGAGTGGTTTGCACACTCCAAGTGTGTATGAATGCTTGGCAGGCCGTCTTGGTCCAGCCAAACAGTCATGCTCACTTTGCATCTTCCCTGCCAGGCTGTAATGCATACCATGGTGAGGAACATGCACAGGCTCCCTGTCCAAGTCTGAGCACCGAACAACGGCACTCAGACCAATCACAACACTGCACTACAGTGTTGTGATTGGCTATGGGGTGCCTGGGTGCTTCCTGGTTCGGACCTAGCCCAGAAGAGCGGCAATGTAATGGAGAGACAGGGGCCACCTTAAAGGTAAATGTTAATTTTTTTATTTTTCAAACCCTCTTCGCCTCGCCACCCCCGTTTCCTGCCAGCCGCCACTGCATACAGTAGAGCTCAGTCATGTATGTCAGTTAACGCATAATCTGGGGCTTTGTCATGAACAGTTCCCTGTGTTAGTGCAGGGATGTGGTTCAGCTTTAATGCACTTGCACAGTGTAAAGTTCATAATATAACTCTGAATCAATGCATGAACTGCAGAGAGTGCAGTTCGAAGCAGAGAAAGGCAGGCACTGATCACTGACACCAAGCTGTGCTGTCTGTAGTTCATGTATTAACTTGGCGAAAGTCTGAGTTAGATATATGAAGTGTAGATACTGCAAGCGCATAAAAACAGATGCTTGGCTTCACATCAGCTCAGCTCTTCATAATATGGGCCCTGTTGTCTGCAGCACATGCACTAACTGAGAGATTTTCCAAGTTAATGTCTTAACTTAAGATGGGAAAGAGAAATAAACAGACCCCTTTTGCATCTGCACAGCACAGAGAAATGGATCATGATACACCCTAGGCTGTTACCTCTCTCTATCCACTAGCCCCAGACTACTAACTGTTCAGAAATGCAGAACTTCTCTCCACACTCAGGGCTCGATTCACAAAGGGACTCACTTAAGTACGAGTGCGGAGTCTCTGTACTTGTGGCAAAATCTCCACACTCGGGTGATATGTCCGCAAGGCACACTCTTTGCAGTGCTGTAGTGTAGTTCCTATTATCCCAATAGGCTCTGCGCATTGGAATAATACCTCCAATAGTATAGACCTAGACCAGACGTTAACTAGGTCTTCTACTGTCGATATTAGACTTAAAGTTTTGGGTTTGCCAGCTAGCTCAGAGTTCACTAGAAACGTTCTCGAATAGACAAGGAGGAATTGAACCTCCCTGGATAGACAAGAAGGGATTTAGTTTCTGACAACCATAGAACATGACAACTTTGCTCTCCCCTAATCAAGAGTGTATCTCTAGAGTCGTGTGAAAACAAAAGACAACTTATTTTACTCAGTCAGTACGTGCATTCTTAGTTTCACCAGATTGTAGAGAAAAGGAAGAGACGGGCGTGCTCAATAAAAGATGTTATTTATTGATCAGTCTCTTTTCTCGTACAAGAGAAATGAATCGATATTATTGCAATACTTATGGTTAAGTAAAGTGCATACAATAAAAGCAGAAGTATAAAATAATACTGTAAAAATATTTATATGGTTTCTAAGCCATATAGTGGTTTAAAATGGATAAAATAGATACATACATATAAACATTTGACTAATCGTACTCAACTGGTGCTTCTAACCACGCCTACCCCAGTGTACCTGACCTAAGCCTAATACGTGGGCAGGGATAGAAAGTAGCAGTCTAAGTTAAGTTTGTTTTGCCAAGTGACTGATTCAAGAATTCTCTGCAAGGGGTTATTCAGTTCCGTACCTGAGGTCTAGGATGGTTGAGGGATAGTATCTCTCGTCTGAGGTCTCGATATTCCAAGCTGCCTGCGAGGGCTGCTCGGAAGCGCCGGAGCTGGATTTCTCGGCAGGAGAAAGCAGCGTCTCGTTCTCAGCGCGTCAGGAAGGCGGGGCAGCACCGGGGGCTTCGCTCCCTGCTGGGCTTCGGCAAGTCTCGCTGCTCCGATCTCGTCACCACCGCGTGTGTTTGCTTAAGGCAATATCGGTAATATTTATACCTGTAAGGTGCCGAGATTGACGTAAGGATGGACATAGATACGTCAATAAGGATGTCATACGAGCTGGTCGTTAGCGCATTCTTTTACTGAAGTTCTCGGTGAAATCAAAACAATGGCCGCAGGGTTTTTCCCAGGTTGTCATAGGTTTGATTTGTTTTGAGAACTCCGTATGCCTTATCAGGGGCTGGAGGAATATTGCTTGCCTAATTAGATGGCAAGCGTTATGACCTAATCAGATAACGCGCTCCTGTGCCGTGGTCTGGCGTAATCAGATAACGGTTTCTGCATCATGGGATGGCTGCTAGTTAACTCGTTAACCAGAATAGGGTCAGGAATAGGGGGATCGATACAGAACCTATAGGAATACATCACACCCACTCCACGCTAACTATGGCCATACACCCGCATAGCTAGGGGGGGGCGAGGGGGGCGGTCCGCCCCAGGCGGCACTGTTTTTGGGGCGGCCGGCCGCGCAACTCTGGTGCATTATCTGTATGCGGCCGCGGGAGTAAAAAGAAGTGTGTCTCGGCGTTGCACGCGTGAGAAATATGACTAAAGGTGAGGCAGCAGCCTGTCACTCTTAGTCACACATCTCGCGCGCGCAACTTGAGGACGCAGTGACGCACTTCCTTTTACTCCCGCGGCCGCCATCCAATAGCCCTTACAGGGCGATAGGCCGCAGCCTCACACTGTACTAGAGTCAACTCACTGTGTCACCATCATGAGAGCCCTGGCTGCGGTAGCCGTCGGCTGTGGATCACGGCAGTCGTCGCCCTGCTCGCTTAATGTTGGGCCAGAGCTGAGTCCCGCTGCTATCAGGGCTACCTGTGGCCAGGAGGATGAGATACACTGTGAAAATCCAAGGCGGCAGAGTCAGAGACGCAGCCTCGGGAGGCCTGAGGAGAGTGCGAGTTCATTGCTTGCAGCAGCATGACACGTTGCACCGACCGGCACTCCTGAACACAGTCGGACCCCGAGGAGCGACTGAGACAGGGCAATGGGATTGTAAACGAGGGGCTGGCTGCCAGTTACATGCTTCACTGGCCTAATCCATGTGCCGACGGCGGACAGACAGCGTTATCAGCTGTTTGACCTCCGTTTTCCATTCAGGTAAGCCAGAAATATGCCCCCTGCTTTATAATTTACTATTTCTTTTGCTAAGTTTTTAATTGTTTCAGTAAAAAAATTTTTTTTTTTAACATTTAGGTAAACTTTAGCCTAGGGAGTGCTGCGTGATGATTTAAAAACGACATGCATTACTGGGACTGGGCCTATGCAAGCAATAGTAACGCAGCTGGTTTTGGCATGTTGTTTCTTGTCACCAGTGGGTGCATTTACATGAAAACAACTTTCTTTTCATTTTTCCCTTGTCACCTTACCAAGTTGGCGTCGTGCACAACACTTACGCTGGTCTGTGCAGTGCTGTGATTTTGAGTTTGTGTGCTCGACGCAGGATGTTTACTCTGAATGCAGCCTCCCCCCACCCCATAGGGACATAATTGGCAGGCTAGACGGATCTGAACTTCACACTTACCAGTGAAGCCCTCCAGTCATGTGCATGTGTGACAGGCTGGAGGAGAGACCCTGATTGAATCCCTAACATAAAGGTTGTCTGTCACAAGACAGCGCTAGCACCAGCAAGCAGCCCTGTAACACTTTCAGAGAGCAGAGCTAGCAGAGAGGGTCCGAGACTGTGTGAATCGCTGCTCAGGTGCGAGGCCATCCCTGCTGTGTCAGTGTACAGTGGCCTGGAGTCTGCTGTTGTGGTGCACTTCATGAGCTCTTTTAGTTCAATATTAAACCGGTTAAATCGTACTGGTAATTTTGCATTCATTTATCACTACAGGCCCTCGTGTTGAAGTTTATGCCCTTCCATTTGTGCAGAAGTTTTAAGACCTTTTAAGAGTTTTAAGAGTGTTTTGTTGCGCAAATTGGTGTGGTTTCTGATATTTATATTTCCCTCATCTTCATTGCTTGATTTTACTCACAAGAAAGTGTCACTCATAGTCACTGTATGCCGTCATAATTACATTGAAATTATGAAAATGTCACATAGCAATCTGAAACCTTGGCAGCTATGCACACTTTAATAATTAGTGCTTGTGTCAGCGCCGCACAGTCTGATCATTTCTGATAAATTATTTCAGTCACACACAATCAATTTAGTTTAAAATCTGCAGGCAGGCCTGCTCTGTCTCATCATCCTTCTGAGTAAGCCTGGTTTATCAGCAGATCTGGTTTAAGCACAGTAAATCTGCAGTCCCCAGATAGATTATGCAGTCTGTGTGTTCTCCTTTGTACTGCCGGTCACCGGTGTATTCAACTGTGTAGCCTTGGACCGTGTCAGGTATGTGCATGTAACTTGCATGATTGATCCATCAAGGTAACTATTAGCGGCAATACTACGTGTCTCTCGGACCTCTTTCAAGTGCTCGCCGTACTTATTCCCCAGCACCCCTCTCCCCCCACCCCCAGGGGCGGCAACCTGTGGGATAGCCCCGGGCGCCACAAGCTCTAGCTACGCCCCTGTGGCCATATTTACGAATCTAGGCATAGTAAAACATACTGTAGAGTATCGTGTATACCTTACCACCCCAAAATACACATAATGCATTTTGAAATTATGTAACATACGGGGAAAAAATAGTCACATGTACTATATGCATTTAAGCAGTAGACTAATGCTAAATTAATCACGCATGTATACATTATTAGTAATCGAATATGAGAATTACACATGAAATGGCTCTTAATACAGAAGAAAAGTTCGAGATCACTACATCACAGTTCAAAAAATATTTATAAACATACCAGCGGGCAGCTAATGTCTATGAAGTTTCTAAAAATAGAAATTAGTTCTCTAAGAATAGTTCTTACTTTAAGCAGAAGAAAAGTGTCCAGTAAAAAAAATATTTTGGGGCTGCTAAAAAAATTGCTGTCCGTGGACTGGAGGAAAAGTCGATCTTGCTACTTTATTATTAAAGTTTGAAGGCCAAATTCAAGGTGTCGGGAACACCGTGTGCTAGCTTGCTCAAGAGTCGTTATTTCTGCTCTGGTGAGAACATCATATCGTTGAGACTGCTGAAAAAGCTGTCAACAGCTTCCTGTGATAGTTCCACTAACTCGGAAAAGGATGTAACCATGCATTCATGTGCATGATTGTCTCTATTGACGTTTTGATTAGTATTGCTGACAGAAGGTTGTACCTGATCGATGCTGCTTTCATCTTGATCTTCACTACCCCTTAATCGTAGTGGTGAAGTTTCCACGAATGCCGTCATCAGGATTGGCAGCCGTTGAGGGCAGCACAATGCATGAGCCTTTACCGGACCCAACAATGTTTCTGCATCCATTGGCGCATCCGATTGAAGCGTCAGACAGGTGTCCAACACGCATTCTTCTCCGCACAGCATGCACCTTAATACAGGTAAAACACATCTTTGCCATATCGGCCGAAATGAAAGAAACCAAGTCATGTTCAGGTCTCTAAGCCGGGTTAGTCCCAGGATTTTTGATATCCGGTCCCGGTATCCAATGGCTCGGATTGTTTCTTCCCTTGTCGCAGGTGTTTTGTCTGTGACATGGTTTGCCATAACGAAATATAAGGACTAAGAATAGGATTCCTGCAATTAGTCCCAGAATGAGGGGAACTCCTCCAAAAATCGAATGGACGAAGTCTGGAAAAATACCCAGTATGGCTTTGAATGGTGTTAATGCCATCGAAAATACTGTCTTAAATACATTTGAGACTCCACTGGTATCAGAAATATTTAAGATTTCATTCAGGATTTCTGCGAAATGTATGGGGGAATTAGTTGATAACAATGAGTGAATCTCTGCAGTCGTCCTTGCGACTAGGAGATCATACGTTTCTTTTGATGACGTGAGCCTGGTCGGCGTCTGAAGAAGCACTGTTTTCATTCTGCTTAAAGTATCAACTCGAATAGAAGTAATTTTCAAGTGAGGCCATGCCCTTGCCTCCCTGTCTGGAAAGGAGCTGGGGAACAATAAGCGTCCACAGCACATGACCTTCGCAGTCGTACTAACGAGATAAGGAACCCCGGGCAGTAGACTACAACATCTGCGATCCACAATTAGAATGTAACTCCCGTTATAGAGTCTTTTAAAGAATGGTTCTATCTCTGTTGCAGGTGTGCCTAGCTGGTGACATGAAAGGTTATTTGAGTTCCCTTCACAGGCTCCATGCAAACTAATTCCATTACACAGAAGTGTACCGCTTAGTGACATCGCACAATTATTGCCACTAAGAAACACTTTCTGTCCTTTATTACTGACACATGCATGTGAATAGGGCAAGTTCCATGTTGTCTTAATGTACCCTTTTCCCAATTTTTCGTACATGCCAGCCTGTATATATTTTTGGCAGTATTGAAACCTGAAAGTTGATATCGGAATATTAATTATCCCATGTATTATCCATTCAATGACAGGTCGTTCTGACATTGTCAATGGTAATCTCTCGAGTTTCTCAATGCTCAGGATTGTATAATCAGCACCCTTCTGTGCCATACGGATCTGTTTATCAGTAAGGTTAAAGATAGTGAATAGTGACGTTGTGTTGATTAAACGCCAAGGCACATAGCCTGAACGCAGGTTTTGTAACGTCCAGCCAAGCTGTACAATAGAACGCAATTGAGACTGACCGTGTTGTAACAACTGTAAGTCTTGCGATATTATGTCGATTGCTGAAGACACAATGCTGTCCAATGAAAACATTCTGGAGGACAGAGTCATTAACCCATTGTCCACTACAGAAAGCGATTTTTCCAAATTAATACGGTCAATTTCCCGTATACTTTCTGCTGTCTCAATTTGAGTTATCTTCCAGGCCTCGTTGTAAGCTGCATATATAGAGGCTGCTATGAAGCGTTTTTGACGCTGTTTGCGTGGTCCCATAATGAAATCACGCAAGTCAGCACCATCAGTAAGTAAAGTTAGGTGTTGCTTAATTTCTGTCAGTGTGGAAGTTTTTAGCCATTGAAGGCAGAGTTTGCCCACACTGTAGGTGGTGATTATCCCTGGGTGTTGTCTTTGGGAATATCTAGGGTCTGGCCTGGTCAATTTGAACCCCTGTGTTTTGTTCAGGAATCTGTCTTGACAGTTATTAGTATCTGTTGGCCAGATCAACCATTGTTTCCAATCAGGATTTGTTCTGTTTTGGTTTAATACATAGTTTACGTCTATTTCTTCATCTGCAGAGTTATTGCTGTTCATTGTTGGTTTTGGAATAGACGGTTTATTTAAGTCTTTGATTTTGGCTAATCCAAGACAGGTAGTTTGTTGAATAGTTTCATTCAAGAATATAATTTGTTCTGGGATCATGCAGGCTCTAAACAATGATTCTATACCTTGTACTTGCCATTCTTTTGTACCCCAAACACTTTTTACTTCAACATTTTTGTCCCAATAATCAAAACCAAATGTATTCATTTGTTCAAAAAATGAGTCCGAATATATCAATTTTGTGTTTGTAAGCATGGTTTTTGTTCCTGTCTTATTTGACAATTTGAAAAAAAATGTTTCAGCATTACTTGTGTTGAACCCTGAAAAGTATGAATATTTGTCATAAAAGGTTCTTGAGCTTCCTTTTGGAGGGGTTGCACAATGTTCCCATTGATTATAATTTAAAACATTTCTAGGTTGTGCTGATTTATGTAAAAAATGGTTACCATAGTGGTTGTAGCAGTACATACTATCATAATTAGACGAACCCTGCAAATAATCATGTTTGGTAAATTTAGCAGACATCACTAGATCATACATCATGTTATTAATACTTTCAAAGTCCCAATCATCAGCAAATGAGTTTGGTTTTACAAAGTCACTCAACGAGATCTTGATTTGGTGTGGATATTTGAGGATCTCTACCGGACCATAAATTTCATAGTCAGTATTGTCCCATGCTACCCCACCCGGTATAGGATTGGCTGTGAAATTGACTGAAGAAAGTTCTCTTTTCTTGACGTGTGAAGACGTGTGTGGCTTGAGGATCAAGTTGATTTTCTGGCTTGCTGTGTCCATTTTAGCATATTTTCCCTCAATGAAGTGTCCCAAACATAGTATCATGATGAGCCAAAGTATCAGGATAAATACACCAAATGACACCCAAAATTCAATCCACGGAGAAATCAGATAGGTTTCTTTCAGCTGTTTCAAAAGTTCCTTAGCTTTATCTTTAAAAGTTTTTGTTGATGGCTGTGTCTTTGATTCACTTAGATCTTCAGAAGCATCTTCAAAGTTGATGAAGTAGCTGGATGCCGTTCTGTCTATTGTTCCAATTGCTTCAGGATTACTGTTTCTTGCAGCTTCAGCATAATCATTTGTTACTTCATTGTAGGTTGGTGTGTCTCTACTAAATGTTTTTATTTGGGTTTTAGAGGTGTGAGTTCCATTGCATTGTTGCATAGTCCTTGTTGTTGTTCTGTAGGCGTTTCGAATGTGATTAGCCTTTTAGTTAGCACCTCTGTACTTGTAGCAAACCTTGGTGTTCTACTACTTATCGGGAGTCCACTTGGCCTACTGTTTGTTATCGGCCACATGATTGTGGTTTCACCAGGTCGATGGATACAACTCGGTTCTCCTTTTTACCAGCAAGCGGCGGTAGTACAACTGATCTTGTCCCGTTGATGGACATGACAGGAACTGCTTTTCTGTAAGAAGGCCCAAATTCCTTCTTTACCGCGATCTTTTCTCTGACTAGATCCCCGACTTTTGGAATCCAGACAGGTCTTGCTGGGACAGGTGGTGGTTCTTCAGTGGTTGTTGGCTGCTGTTTCAACTTTATGTTGCTCAGGGCTTTTCTTGTTTCGTTTAAGTCCTGTAAAATAGCCAAACGATCTTTGATATCAAAGCTTTTTTCTTTTACCACTGAAGTTTGACTGTCAAGATCTAAGACTAGCATCCTAGTTCCAAACAGTAATTCGTACGGACTGAATCCCTCAGAGAATTTCTTGGCAAGTTGTTTAGACTACGTTGGGCACTTATTAGATGTTTGACCCACCCAGCTCCCGAACCTAATACCTTTGCTGTTATAGATTGCTTTATGTTTTGGTTTTTTCTTTACACCGTCCCGTATCCCTCAGGAAGGAAGTGAGAAGAATCCCGCTTCGCTATGCTCATTTGGCCGTGCTTTCCCACAAGCTTGAGGGCTAAAGTGAAAACATTGGTCAAACGTAGCATGCTCCTAGCGTATATGCCATTTAGACTCGCAAATCTTGTATAACAGCCCCGACGTCAGCCGAGTGCCGGGGTCTACATTTATAAGTGGAAACTAGTCTTTATTTGTTAATGGGACGCATTATTTACACTTGTTTCCCTGATTATTGTTTAGCCCTTATTGAGTGAAACGCCATGGTATTTCCCCGTTCCTCTCGCCGCTGCGATCTCTGTTGCAGCCCGGGCATTTTTTTACAAAGATGTGATGATGCAGGCTCATGCCTGGCCACCAGTACACTGATTGTAGTTCTTCCAGAGAATCTTTTAGTTTGAGGTGTCTGAGACCCTCGCCCATATGTGCGTCTGCTATTAACAAAGTTCTCCTGTCCTTGTTTGGAATTACCCTATCCCCCACTCCAGGGATTCGAGCAAAAGGAACGGAGTTCGCATCGATTATGTATGTATATTTGAGTGGGTAACTGATCGGTAACGCTGAGCAGTCGCCTTTTGATGACGTTTTCACCGCCAGCATTGTTTCACCGTCAATGTATTTTACTGCACGCTTTTTTCTAGCTTTGGAAGCCGATTCAGTTGCTACCGCTGTGGCTTTCTCAGCCAATGAATTCCCTGCAACGTGAACACCATCACGCTGATGACTCAGTGAGTGTATCACGTGAGTCTTTGGTAGTTCTTTCTGTAAAAGAACTATTTGTTCCCAGAGCATTTTTTGCTTTATTGTTGCACCTGTGTCATCTTTGTAACCGTTTTGAATCCATTTCTGTAAATCGCTGTTATATGATTTGACGCAGTAATATGAATCGGACACTATGAGTGTCGGGAATTCGCGATCTGCATTATCTAGCGCCATTTTCAATGCTATTATTTCAGTCTGTTGTTCTGAATTAGTTTCTACTGAGTGTGTTTTTGTTAATAGAGGTCTTAGTTTACCTCCGTGCCACACTTCTTTTGTAATCTCACATGTGGGGTTGTACGCTTGTTCTCCCCAAACGGGGGGTTGAGCATGTCCGTCTGTATAGATTACACAAGCGTACTGTCGTAAGGGCAGAATGTCGATTGGCAGAGGGAATGTTCTTTCATATTCTAGATATTTTAGTTCCTTTAGTTCCGGATCAAAGTAGTATTTTACTTTGTCCATTGTAATGGAATTCACCCATTGTATCCATTCCGGATTCAATGCTGTTGTTGGTAAATTACACGGGGTTGTTAATGCCTCAAAGGCTGATTCTGCTGTTCTGACTGTGATGTGTCTACCGTCAGCTTTATCTTTTTCTCTAGCTATTGCGGTTTGAACTGCATGAACAATGTTTTCTTTAATGCTGAATTTCTTTTCAGCTTCTGTGTACAAGTGTGATTTGAATGCAATTGGTACCTTTTCTCCCTCATTAGAGGTCAGGTATGTGAATCCACATCTTCCTGGGATGACTCGAATCACAAGTTTGCGTGTGTTATCACGTGTTTCTAATTTTGTTTTAACTAACATATCTGTTTGTAAGGATCTCAGAATTTCTGTGTGTTTTTGAGTCCAATTTGATTTTTTCAAATCTGGTTTTATTAGATCATAAAGGGGTTTGACCCTTTCTGCGTAATTTGCAATGTATGTTCTTCCGAAATTTAGGAAGCCTAGAATTGACTGTAGGTTTTTTAGTGTTCTAGGTGCTTGGAGTACGGCACATTTCTCTAGGAAATTGTCAGCCAGGCTTTTGCCTTCACTTGATAATTCATATCCTAAGAACAGGACTGTTAGATGGGCAATTCTAGATTTTTTAAAGTTGAATTTGTAACCCTCTGCTGCGAACCCAAGTATTATGGTGTTCACTCTCTTCAAGTGAGTATCCAAGTCATCATCTGTTAGGTATATGTCATTGACATAAGATAATGCTTCGTCATCATATGTTTGTAGTAACTCTGTTACCCTAGCTGAGAATACTCCTGGGCTGTTCTTGTACCCCTGGGGTAACCAACAGAATTCTTTTTGAGCGCCATTTATTGAGAACGCTGATAAGTATCTGCTCTCTGGTGCTATATTTTGACAAAAGAATCCATTAGAGATGTCTAATGTTGTTTTATATTTTTTGCGCACTATGTTATTCATTAGTGCAGCACTATGCGAGTTTTGCACTGCAAAAGTTTTGCAACATGAGTTAAGGTGTCTGTAATCCAGGACTAGACGATATGAATTGTCTGGTTTGGAGACAGGAAACAAAGGGTTGTTCATTTGTGAGGTGCAAGTTTCAATCACCCCCTGGTATTCTAGTTGATCTAGAATTTCTTTTACCTGTTTTTTAGATTCTTGCTTGATTGGATACTGCCTTTGTGCAGTAGGTTGTGATTTTAACTGGATTTTGTGAGGAGGAGAGTCCTCATCCCATCCTACATGATTTTTATATAAAGCAGGAGCTTGAGCTACTGCCCACTTTCTTGCAAGTGTATGTTTTTTATGAATTGGAATATGATTTGAGAAGGCAGGCATAATTATTTCTTCGCCATGTGGGCACTCCCTGACAAACTCTGGTGGCCAGTCTTTTTCAGCTAGAAGGATGTCATAGCCCTCGGAGAGATTATCCCAAAAAAGGCCCCTTATTTTTCTAGTCTTATCCCCTTCTATACGTAAAGTTATTTCATATATTTTGTGAGGTTTGCTAACTCTGGTGTCTGCAGTTTCCACCTGAATGTATTCATTCGTGTCCACTGTCTCCAGATGATTCATAAGGACTTTGCGTGCTATGCTCACTTCTGCTGCGCTGTCTAGCATTGTCTGAGCCCACTCTCCGTTTTTCAGCTGTGTCCTCAGTATTCTCGGCATTGTTGAATACTTTAATGCTGGCTACCTTCTTTTTTGGAAACTGTAATTTTTTATTTGGATGAGCAGGTTCCTTGTCTTTGGACTTGACGTGCCCTTCCCTGGGTTCCGATCGTCCTCTTCTTTCCGATTTCTGCGAGGAAGTCTGAAAAGATTGAGAGGGACGTGTATCAAAATCTTGATATCTATCCGGTTTCTTTATGTTATCCCTATTTCTAAGGTTGTATTTTTTCACAGAGGGCTCCCTTTGGGGAGACTTGGGTCCTTGGTCCGGAGATCTTTCTCTCCGCCGAGGAGACCTTCCTCTGGACTGGAATCTCTTTTCTTTTGGATTAGATTGTTTGTTTCCATCCCAGTTCTTCTTTTGACTGTTTAAATTATTTTTAATAAATATTTCTTCAGGACTTTCAATTAGTTGGGGCTTCACTGGTATTCCACCCAAACTATCTCTACCTAGTTCTTCATAGGATTTTTCTATAATTCTGGCAATTTCAGCTGGTTGGTCTGCTATATCTGTCTCTTTTAACCTCTGGCGGATCGCCACATTCGCTGCTTCTCCTTTTATGTTGGCTAGTAATATTGCCGAGACCTGCTTGAAGTCTTTTAGTAATTTCATACCAAGAGTTAAAGCGGGTTCTGGACCGTATTCGTCTTGAATTTGTTTTAGCACATCTGGTATTACTGACATGGATGGAACTCCATGTGTTTTTGTGTAAATGGAAGCAAAGACTGTACCCCAAGTGTCACAGTCCTCCACGTGTGGTGCGATTCCCATTGGAAGACAGATAGTCAGAATCCTGTGTTTATCCACAGGGGTGGTGTCTGGAAACAACGCCTCTATTTGGGTGATTTTTTGTGCTAACCAGAATGGTATTTGTTCCCGTTTAGCTGGTACTTTACCTAGGCAGGACTGTATGTTCTGTGGTGTAATTTTATTTGTGTTCCCCTGATGAGGGGTCAGTTGTGGGATTTTAACTACAGGTTGGATGGTTGAAGTCCGCATTATATATTGGACTAGTTGTCTATATATTTTAATTAATTGTTTTAGTTGTACTAAAACATCTGCTGCAGACATTCTTTCGATGTCTGGATGTGGTGTGTATCCGGCTAGGACCGGCCACGTTGCTCCTGGTCTACCTAGTGGACCGAGCCTGGTGATGTGATTATTATGTTTTAGGGCGCCATTAAACAAGAGCAGATGCTCTTGGAATTTGAGTGGTACTTCCACTTCCTCGAAAGGAGTGTAGGTATCCGGTGGTTCCTCTGTTTTATAACAGTGGAACTCCTTTGTTACAGCATTTGCTGCTGGAAAGTTTATCCATGAATAGAATACCTCTGTCTGCCGATATTCGTGTGCCTCAATTCCGAATATGACTGTACCACCTCTTGGTGTCAGTCCATTTTCTATAAGTTTTAACATTATAGATCTTCTTATGTTGACCGGGATGAGTATTATATCCGGGTCTGCTTCTTGCATAGTATTATCAGCTGCTATTACTTCAGCTGCTACTCTAGCTCTCTCTCTTTCATCATCACTGTCTGGCATTTTACTGTCAGGATGGTTATTCTGTTTGTTTGCAGATCAGGTTTCTTATGGAAACAAAGATGAGATGCACAATATTTTGGAACAGTGTATCCTTCAACGTTGATTGAACCAAGAACCAATCACTAGGAGTTCCCTCCTGCGAGGTTTGGCGGATTTTACCTCTCACCCACTCCAGACGTCTTTGGAGTATTATGGGAAAAAGGGGTCTGAGTGAAAAAGCATGACTGAGTTACTCTAAAGACTTGCGTTAGTTTTATCGCCTATCCAAACACGTTGGGCGCCATGTAGTGTAGTTCCTATTATCCCAATAGGCTCTGCGCATTGGAATAATACCTCCAATAGTATAGACCTAGACCAGACGTTAACTAGGTCTTCTACTGTCGATATTAGACTTAAAGTTTTGGGTTTGCCAGCTAGCTCAGAGTTCACTAGAAACTTTCTCGAATAGACAAGGAGGAATTAAACCTCCCTGGATAGACAAGAAGGGATTTAGTTTCTGACAACCATAGAACATGACAACTTTGCTCTCCCCTAATCAAGAGTGTATCTCTAGAGTCGTGTGAAAACAAAAGACAACTTATTTTACTCAGTCAGTACGTGCATTCTTAGTTTCACCAGATTGTAGAGAAAAGGAGGAGACGGGCGTGTTCAATAAAAGATGTTATTTATTGATCAGTCTCTTTTCTCGTACAAGAGAAATGAATCGATATTATTGCAATACTTATGGTTATGTAAAGTGCATACAATAAAAGCAGAAGTATAAAATAATACTGTAAAAACATTTATATGGTTTCTAAGCCATATAGTGGTTTAAAATGAATAAAATAGATACATACATATAAACATTTGACTAATCGTACTCAACTGGTGCTTCTAACCACGCCTACCCCAGTGTACCTGACCTAAGCCAAATACGTGGGCGGGGATAGAAAGTAGCAGTCTAAGTTAAGTTTGTTTTGCCAAGTGACTGATTCAAGAATTCTCTGCAAGGGGTTATTCAGTTCCGTACCTGAGGTCTAGGATGGTTGAGGGATAGTATCTCTCGTCTGAGGTCTCGATATTCCAAGCTGCCTGCGAGGGCTGCTCGGAAGCGCCGGAGCTGGATTTCTCGGCAGGAGAAAGCAGCGTCTCGTTCTCAGCGCGTCAGGAAGGCGGGGCAGCGTCGGGGGCTTCGCTCTCTGCTGGGCTTCGGCAAGTCTCGCTACTCCGATCTCGTCACCACCGCGTGTGTTTGCTTAAGGCAATATCGGTAATATTTATACCTGTAAGGTGCCGAGATTGACGTAAGGATGGACATAGATACGTCAATAAGGATGTCATACGAGCTGGTCGTTAGCGCATTCTTTTACTGAAGTTCTCGGTGAAATCAAAACAATGGCCGCAGGGTTTTTCCCAGGTTGTCATAGGTTTGATTTGTTTTGAGAACTCCGTATGCCTTATCAGGGGCTGGAGGAATATTGCTTGCCTAATTAGATGGCAAGCGTTATGACCTAATCAGATAACGCGCTCCTGTGCCGTGGTCTGGCGTAATCAGATAACGGTTTCTGCATCATGGGATGGCTGCTAGTTAACTCGTTAACCAGAATAGGGTCAGGAATAGGGGGATCGATACAGAACCTATAGGAATACATCACAGTGCGAGGTGCAGGGGCGTAACACAGGCCCCCGCAGCCCACACGGTGCGGGGGGCCCCTAGCTCCAAGGGGCCCCCCGGCACTGAACTCTGGCTGGGAGAGCTCCTGAATGAGCCCGGAGGGGGCCCCCCTAAGTACCGAGCAGGGAGGCACCCTCACTTTTCGTTATGCCAGTGGCGGCGTGCAGAGATTCCACCCTGAGTGCATAGATTCCGCCAAGAGTGCAGAGAGTCGGCACTCGTAACTTCACTACACGTAAGTCCCTTTGTGAATCGGGACCTCAGTGTACCTAGATTAAGAGAAGAAAAGAAGCTCCTTGAAAGTAACCATACTGGAGTTTAGAAGGTGAATGAGCGGTAAAGATGCCATTAAATTGTTTTGTTTCTGGTCACATTTTCTGTATGTCAAAGGCAGAGGGCAATGTCAGGATATGTGTGACAACTGCTGCTTAGTCTTTTAACACAGAGGGCCAGATGTAGGTAATTCTATTTTACCGAATTATATATACCGAATTTTACCGATTCAGTATTTATGAATCGGTAAAATAGAAGGGGGTAGATTTAGGTAAATTCGGTAATTGAATTACCGAATCTGTAATAATCGGTATTTACCGAACCGGTAAATACTGATTCGGTAATGCCCATTGATTCCTATGGGCCTTGAAGCCCATAGGAATCAATGGGCATTACCGAATCGGTATTTACCGATTCGGTAAATACCGATTTTTGCAAGGGGGCAGGGGGTGTCACTTTGACACCCTCTAGCACCCCGAATACAGGCATGTGTGCCATGTGGCACACAGACATGCCCTAAGGGCATGTCTGTCTGTCACATGGCATAGGTGTGCATGCACACATGTGCATGCACACCTGGATTTGGTATTTTACCACCCAATTGAATTGGGTGGTAAAATACCGAATCGGTAAGGCCTTTGGGACTCAGAAGAGTCCCACCTACATTTGGATTTACCGAATCGGTAAAATTACCAATTCGGTATTTTCACAGAATCGGTAAATTTACCGATTCGGTAAATTTACTGATTCTGTAAAATAAATGCACCTACATGCCAATTCTTAAATACCGGTCGGTAACGGCCGAAATCGGCCGTTACCGACCGGTATTTATGCTCCTACATCTGGCCCATGGAGTGGTGTTTTAATATCTTTGTTTTCTGCACAGTTAGAAGATTTTGTAAAGTGAACTATCTGACAAATTTATGATTCACAGGGAGTGTGAAAGAAAACTCTGTAGTTTGTCAGCTTTTTTTAACATTTAAATATCTGTAAATGAACTGTACAAATATTTCAAATTACATCAGCAGTCAGGAAAGTACGATTGAAGTAGATTTTTTTTGTTATGGTGAAATGAGATGGAAACAGATTTTAATAAGTTCAAAACTAATCAAGACACAAGAGAAACATTATTTCCACACATTATCCTTATCCATACAGTTTTTATCATGGACTGCATAGATTTGAGAATGCTGCAGATTGCCTGCCTGTCAAGGAAATTAACAGTAACAACTAACTCAGTAGGCAGTAAAAATAGATCCACAAACAGCCAAAAAGCGGATTACACTGTGACAGGTCAGACCAGCCCATTGGGAAATGTTGGATTGCCCTAAAGGCCAGTCTGACCCACTTGTTTTGTGTGATGCTTTGATTTTTCACAATTCCTATGACTTCAGTGATGTAACTTTGATGGAAGCACCCCCTCTCTGCAAGCTACTCCAGCACTGCTGACCCGCTGTAACCCAGAGGCTGCCTGCCAGGATTCCAGAGGCTCGATGTCTCCCCCTTCGTTTCAAATGAGCCCAGCCCGTGTCGCGGAAATGACAAGCAACGAGCACACAAGGTCACTTCCTGTAAGTGTGTGGGCGACTGGGGAGTGGAGGACGAGGAGCAGGGGTCCGGACAACATCCAGGAGAAGCCACATTTGAACACCCCCAAAAGATAGAGGAGAGAAAGGGAGACCGAGAAAAGGAGAGGGGCTGGAATCATGGACTTTAGGAAGTGGGAGAGAGAGAGAACGGCGTTCATAGGGTAAGAGGCAAGTGAGATAAAGCAAGTGAGCAAGGGCGGTCTATTGAAATAAAATGGCAGGTATAAATGGCGAAAAGGGAAAAAAGAGATGAAGAGATTCCAATACTAGAAAAAAAGAGCAAAGAGGGGAAAGAAAAAAGAGCTTGTAGACAGACTGACTATATATGGTTAAACAAAGAAATATAGAAGGATGGGTAGAAAGAAAGAGCTTCACGAAAGAAAACTGCAGGATAGAGAAAAGAAGCGGAATAAAGGTGAACAGAGGGAGAGTCTGGAACAACAGAGGGCTGGCCAAGGGACAGATGGACATTTATAGGGATCCAATGAAAGACTGCTGAATGTATTTAGCAAAACATGGAAGAAAGGAATCGTTAAATAATATGACAGGACAGAGAGAAAAAGAGATCACTATTTACAGACTGCAGGGAAGGGTGATATTTTGAAAATCCACTGTATAAAATATCCAGTGGAATTGTAGAAATAAATCTGACACATTACTGCAGAGTGAATATAAGAGGTAATTCTTTGATCGATTTAGGTGGGTCTGGAATAAAGTCTAGAAGTAGGCTTGTGATAAATATAACAATAGCAAAGTTATTCACTGCGTCTATGAACTAAAGTCAAACTTTCGTAAAGTAAGAAAAGTTGCAGAATATTCAGAGACAATCCACATTCGAAGGGCTCCAGACACTATCTGGGACCCAAAATTGAACAAGCTTTGGCAAACTTAATAGGTATGGCTTTAATGTGGTAGCACACAACCACAAGCAAGCACAAATCCGAAAAGACTGTTTGTGCCATGATACTGTGTGAGCTACTGCATGGCACCACAAATATGGAGAATACAAATAGGAGGCAGATATAGGAGTCTTGAAAAGAGTCAGGATGGACAGAGATGAGGCCCAAATGGTTTGTGCAAATTTGAGCATACCTCTATTTACATACAATATCACCTTGGCTACAGCTGTCTTGCTTGGTTTTTTTTTAGACTCCTTAAGTGCACAGGGTATATACCCAGACATGGAATGCCTTCTCACTGTGGCATAGGACTGACGCTATATTTCATGAATATGGCCCAACAGACCAGAATTTGTCAGTGTTTGCTGGTGTTCCGATTCAGAGGAGAGGACATAGTTTAGCATTTTGATCTGGGCCGTTCTTTTCCTATCTGTGATGTGATAGTGAGCAAAAAACAAAAAAGGAAATGAAGCCAGAGTAATCAGCAATGGCAGAGATTAATTCAAGCACTGCAATTGTCACTTTTTTGTTTTTCTCAGTGGTTGCAAATGTTGTCACTGCCACTTGCCTCTTTCTTGTTGAACGCTGTTGCAGTTGTTCTCCCTACTATGTTGGCAGCTGTTGTCACTGTTTATTCTAGATTTTGTCCTGGTGAGGTTACAATTGCAACCCCATGATTCTTTAGAGTTGTTCAATTGTTTACTTAGCCAGTTTGCAACAACTCAGTTCTTTCACCTCAAGAATGTTGTGATAACATAGCCTAGGTCTTCATCTCTAAAATAAAAAAAACACATCTCTGAGGGTTTCAAAAGCTCTCATGCACCTAGGGTGCAGGGGAACTGTGCCTGATGGCACTTAACGCAACTGATCCAAATTCTTGTCTACATCACAAAAGGAGGTCAGCAAACTGATGACTTGTATTACACCTAGATGTTCAGATGACACACCTTCAGCAGCAGTTTTTGGATCAATTGTTTCTGCTATTAACTCATTAGGTCAATTACCCTACTCCCTATTCTAAGCGAACTACTGGAAAGAATTCTTGTCAAGCAATTTTCTATTGATCTTGAAGATACTGTGATCTTAGACCTCTAGCACCTGATGAATGAAGGTGACCGGTCGGCATTATCCTATTAGAGCAGTGTGTTGCATTTTACTTGATGCACCATTCCATTCCTGGAACCAGGCTTTAGGCCTGGCATACCAGGCATGAGAGCAGACTGATTCTTCTCCTTCCTGGAGGACCATACAAAGATCCTTTCCCTACCAGGATAACTGGCACAACTTCTGCACTTCCCAATATGGAGTCCCGCTTTTTCCTGCTTCCAAGTGAAATCTTCGAGAGTGATGGTAGACAGGCAGCTAACCTTGGAAGCAGAGTTTAACCCCATTGCATCATCTCACAGTCATTTGTTCCTCCTTCTAAGAAAGAGCATTCACTTTTACTTAAATGAGATCACTCAGGGTTGCCTCAATGAATGTATTGTTTCACCATCATCCCCTTTTGTATCGCTTTGTTCGCCCTAAGTGTGGTAGGGTATGCTCAGACGTGAGTCCCTTGCTCACTTGGCCACTGGATTAAAGATAGCCTGGCTGATGAGGATTATGAATCCGAAACCAGTCCCAGGATGCTTGTTTCCGGTCCAGAGAAGACATGGCTTGGCGGTTCGGGCTGGACTGTTCCCATGAGGCACAGGGTCAGACTGATTTGCATATAGCCATGTCTGAACTGGGGTGGCTGAGTGGGCTAAAGAATGGTGATGGATTAAACCCAGATCAGTTGACTGGGGGTGAGTGTTTGATTTGCTCAAACGCTCCGTCCATCATCCCCTTTTGTATCGCTTTGTTTCACAAAGACTACTGCAGTTGTCTTTCTTTGGACTATCCAGAAGCTGTCTACACTGCCCAGTAAATTCAAAACGTTGCCGCCGTTAGCAAAGTCACCAGGTTGAAAAAAGTTGAGTCAATCTGCCAGGAAATAATAACAATGGGTTCCCATTAGGAAAAGGGTTAATTTCAAGGTTGTTTATATGATGCACATGATATTTGACATGCATGAGAAATCTGATCTTAAAGATAGAGATTTTAGTCATACAACTGTTTCATCTCTCAGGTCAAATGCTCTAAATTGGTTGTATAGTGCCTTGTGTATACTGCTCTCTAGCAGGTGTGATCACTGAGATGTCTAGGACCAAAACATTCAGGAGATTTGGCACTTCCATTACAAAGTCATGCTATCAAGGACCATCTTGGTTTCGGAATGGTACTAAATCTCCGCTGTTATGTTGATTTTGAGCTTTCCATTTTGTTCTGCTCCTCTAGCTAGTTGTGCGGATCTCCAAGATGCACTTTTGTGTGCCCAGGCACTTTATAAATAATAAATAAAAACACATTGTTGTCTATGCTGTTGTCATGCTGTGGTTACAGCAGTAGTGACAGCTGTGGTGCCTGCTGTGGTAGAAGAGGTGTATTCTGCTGTTGTACTGTTGAGGCTGCTGCTGTGATTCATTCTTCTGCTGTGGTGGTGGTGGTAGACCCTATGGCCCCTCCTGCTGTGGCAGCTGGCATTGCTGCTTTGGTTCCTGCTGTGCTGGCAGCTATTTTCCCCACTGTGGTCTCTTCTTTGTTGAGTGTTGTTGTCACTTTTGTTATATTTGACGTGATGTGTGGCGCTTTTATATGTGCCTTGGTTATGTTTATTGTCACTGATGTTGCCAATGTTGTAGTGGCTACTGTGGACCCTGCTGCAGTTACAGCTGTGATGGAAACTGTCATTACTGATGTGAATCCTGATGTGCTTGCAGCGAATGTTGCAGCTGTTGTTGCTACTGTGCTGGTAATTGTGGTCACTGCTATGTTCCCTGTTGTGGTTACAGCAGTAGTTGCTGCCACAGTTGTCTCTGTGTGCTGGCAGCTGGTGTTGCTGCTGTTAGGCCCCCTGGCTGTGGTAGTGCACAGACATCATGGCATTTGTTTCAGGGAAGCCCCTTTGTGTAAGTATAGAGAGGAACTACTACTTTATCCACCCCACCAATGTAGAAAATCAGAATACAAATTGTAGAACCACAAATCAGCAATCACAAGATCTATCAGACAGCTAAAGCGGCCTCTAAACAGACCTTAAAAGATCGAAAAGAGAGTCTACCTTAAGATGTAATACCCAGACTTTAGATTGTCTTCATAGCTGAGAACTCAAGAAAATAATCCCATCTTCTGCACATAGTTAAAGATTAATCTCTTTCACAGAACACATGGGTAGGCTACTACTTGGTCTACCTAGAGGCTGCTTGGTCAGCATGAAATTGCATGTAGGTCTCGTTCTACTGCGACCATAGACTTTCATTGGCACCTAGTCCTTTTTGGCACTATTTATATTATTATATATATTATTTACACATTGCCCCAAGTTAAGCCTGTCTGCTTTGTGCCACAGCTTTCAAGGGGATTAGCCCAGGATGATTTAGTGACTTAGAGGGTTCACCCTGGCAAGTTATGATTATTAATTGAAGTGGGCAGTGGCTCTCTCCAAAAAATAATCAATTTGTTTACAGCTAATAAAAAGATAACAAGTAAAATTCTAACTTTCTTGTACAACTATCAAGAATTCTGAAATGAAATTAAAGAAATTAAATAAATTCTAAGATTTTTTAGGTTGAATTTAGTGGGAAAAAGACATTTATAAACCTTATAGAAATACTGGTGTCTACTAATCTCAACCTGTTTTAATGGTTATTAATGAAAGCAACTTTTCATGAGTATATTAGCTTTAATAATCGAATTAAAGCTTATGTGCCCATTATGAGTGGCCCGATATTTGACAAGGAATGCCAAAGTGAGGAAGTTCCTGTTGTGGGGGTTGACAGCGTTTCAATCTTTTAGGGACTTGAGATCATCATCAGGACAATGAGTGAGAAACCTGAAATCTCTACTATGGCCACTTCCCTGGGGGAGAGGGGTAGTAGTAGAGGTAGTAGTAGAGGCGGTCTGTGATCAGTACAGGTTTGTTCTTCTTATCTTATCTTATCTTCTTATCTTGAAGTATGTTTCCTATTGTTCTGATGATGATCTTAAGTCCCTAAAAGATCGAAACGCAGTTGACCCCCACAACAGGAACTTCCTCAATTGAACTCACCTATGCGAAGTTCTTTTTCTGTTGTCAATGTGATGTAATGTTTTTAAGTTCACTGTACCTTGTCCCATTACGCACCTGTCACTTTATGTGAGCACCTGTTTACTCTGACTATTGCTTACCATGTGTGTAAAATAAAATGTTTATTTTACACTACATATGCTCCCCTACTACTTTCGTGCTCCCTTAATGATTAATTGTCTAGCCCAAAAAAATCTCTTTACCCTGCGTCCTTCTCAAGGGCTACACTTGTTTGCATAGGACCCGATTGGGCCAAACTGAACCGTGTTTTCCCTAAACAATTTTGTCTAAAAGCATTGTGCTTAATGTGAAGAAAAAACATATATTGAAAAAAACTTGCAAGAAATAATGCAAAAAACCATAAATATCAATGTACACCAGTCCTACAATGAAAAAATCTGAGCGATGATTTCACAGTGGACGCTCTTGGTCAATAGAAAGGCGTTCCAGGCTGATATAATATGGGATTTAGAAAAATAGTTTTTAACTAAAACTTAATTTTAGTCCTCTGTATTGATGTTCGTTGTGCTAAGATCCCCCATGGGTAATGGTCTACGCGTTTCAAACTCCAAGGGGCATATTCTCAAGCTCCTATGGCCACGGGAACGTCACTTTTTCTGACATTCCCGTGGCGATAGGGTCAGCGCCTTATTCTCAAGGGAGCGTTAACCCACTTAACCTGGCTTTAAGACACGTTAAGTGGCTTAACGCTGCCTTGAGAGTAAGGCCCCTAAATTTAGCGTGAATGGGGCGTGCAGTGGGTGTTGCGGTGGGCGTTCCACCGCAACACCCATTGTGATCGACGCTGCCACCTATTATTAAGAGAGGCGATAATAGGTGGCAGCGCGGAACCTAAGAAAGAAAAAATCCTGGTCTTAAGTGGGCAAAACAAGGAGAAATGTTATATTTCTCCTCGTTTTTGCTTTTCCCATGTGTGCTGCCTTATGCAGCAGACATGGGAAAAGCAAAATGGTATTTCAGTAATGTTCATGTGCAGGAAGGGACACCTTCCTGTACATGAACAACCCTCCCCTGCACACAGACACCCTTGCGCTCTGTTGCAAGGATGTCTGCGTTGGTGCTAAATCGTGAAACTTAGCACCATCACAGGGGGAAACACCAGGCTGTACCACATTCTTGAGAAAAGGGTGCCCACTCGCATTTCCGAAGTGGCGGTGAGAGGCATTAAGCCAAGGAGGCTAACGCCTCTCACCGCCACTTCCTTGAGAATAATCCCTCAAATTTCTTTAAGGGTTCTCCTCAGGACAAGGGCTCGGTGGATTTCTTTGAGTACAAATTGGGAATCTTAATTACTTTCAACTTAGTACATCTTGTCAGTGTTGTTGTAAGAGAAGATTTCGCGGTCAAAGCTCTAAATGAACCAAGTTCCAATGTTAGACAACCTAATGTCGACTGTGATGCAAAAAGATCTCGAAATCTTCTCTTCCAACAACACTGACAAGCCATACTAAGTTGAAAGTAATTGGGTTTCCCAATTCATGCTCTAGAAATTCACCCCGCCTTGTCCTGAGCAAAACCCCTAAAGGAATTTTGAGTTTGAAATTCGTAGACCATTACAGACGGGCGATCTTAGCACTACGAACATCAATATGGAGGAGTAAAATAAAGTTTTAGTTAAAAACTATTTCTCTAAAGCCCATATTAGTTCAGCCTGGATCGCCTAAGAGTGTCAGTTGTGAATTAATTGCTCTGTTTTTTTTTTCAATTGCAGTACAGGTGAACATTGAATATTTATGTTTTTGTTTGCATTATTTCTTGCAAGTTTGTTTAAATATATGTTTTTTTCTTCACATTGAGCACAATGCTTTTAGACAAAATTGCACATCTGACATTCGATTGTTGGTACTCTCTTTCTTTCTTGTAACAATACTGAAGTTTGAAATGTGTCTAAATCAAATGTACAAAAGGAATTAGAGGCCAAGTTTATTCAGTGAAATATCCCTCAAGTATAAGTAAAAACATGTACGAAATATGCAGCCACCTCCTGTTGTCTTGTGTTTATAGTTTGTGAGGCCCATGGTAGTTGCATTTAAGGGCCCAATCCCCCTCACTGTAATAAAACTTATAGAAAGTTGGCATATTCATGTCCTAACCATTTGGTGCCTGCAGTCTGTTCCTGGGTAACATGATTAGGTGTAGCTGGCATTTAGTCTTTGTGTATTTCGCCCTGAGAGAGAGACAAAGGGAAGATATTTGTTGGCAGGATGGGCCACTTTGACTTAACGAGAGGGAGATGCTGTCACCTACCACACTTGCACATCACAAAAGCTCTGCCTGGGCACTCTCACAAAGGGTTTGACACTAGTCTTTTGTGATCTCAGACAATCTGGGACCAGGGCAGTGAGGCAGGAAATTCCAAATACTTCTGGGGGTGGAAAATTCCAGAACCATCTCCTACTTAAAAGTGGCCACTTGGTATAAATAATGGACCTCAGAACCCAACTTATCAGAAAAACATCTAGACCCTTGTAAGGCTCAGAAGAAGGACTGCTGTGATGCTCTGCAAGAAGTGCTGCCACTCTGCTGCCCTGCTGCCTGAGTGAAGGACTGGACCTGCATCTTGAACCCAGGGCCACCAGAGTGACACTAAGGGCTAATTAGCTGGCCTCCTGACCGGAGTCTCAGAGATAGTAGGCTTCAACCACCTTGAACCCAGCGCCTAGACTCTGTCTGATGTGAGTCCTACCCTCAAAGTGGTGCCACCCCAGTCGTGGACTCTTGGAAGTAGGCCTAAATGTGGTCTTCCAGCCCCACTATGGTCCCAGCAGAACTGACACATCGGAGCCAGATTGTGACGCACTGCCAACCAGAAGCTCCACATCGGCGCCACTACACAACGCATCACCTCTCTAGACTCCGCATCGGATTGCTGAGTGGTTCGCCTTCAGTTCAGGACTTTGCATCGCTGCAAATCTTATTTAGTATTGTTCAGTCACAGCAAATAATAGCATTAATTTGCTCAACACAAGTACAATGAATACGGTGTGAACACCGGTGCTCTTGGCCAGTGATTGAGCATGTAAAGACCATTACAGATAACTGCGGGAACAGTATTTATTCCATGCAGGGTGCCTACATTTTGTTGGAATGGATGTAGGTGTGTGATTTGCACCTGGCAAACATTTTTTTTCACTAGTTGCTAAATGCTTTTCTCCATGTCTATGCATTTGTGAAGTGAATGCACCGATAAACAACGGGATCTCTCTATATTTGTTCATTGTTTTCGACTAGGCAATGATTGATAGTTTTAAATCAATGCAGTAATTTTACATATAAGCTTCAATGCATAAATAGATAATCCCAGCAATTACCTATGCTGCGAGCATATTACCTCCTCCTTCGCCTGAAACTCAACTAGCAATGAGTCCAGCCAGGGGCGCAACTAGGTCTTAACTTCGGGGGTGGCTAACATAGCAAATAAGGGGCGTGGCTAAAGGTAATCAAGGGGGGCGGAGCTAAAATGGCAGACAATCAGGATCAGGTAATGCTCAGGCCAACCTGAGAAACAGAAGTGGCGATTCCGCATTACAAAACTGCACCCTGGTATTCATCATGCACCGCATGGAGACACTTTCCACAGAGGCTCAAAGCAAAGACAACACTCTTCCAACCACACAAGCATAAGGTGTAACCTGCTACCCGCATGGACAAGTGCTTCAGCATCGCACATAGGGGTAGTAAGTGCTCTACAAATTCACCATTTCTAGATGTCTAGACGTGCGTTTGGGTAAAATCAACATCATTGTTCAGTCAATGCAATTTGGCACAGAGGGCGGTGTGACCATTTTGGAAAGATGTTTCAGCTTTGTCTGCTTCTTAATAAAAGGGCTGTTGTAACTTTACGTCATGCAGGCTATCTGGACGTATATGAAGTCCAATTAACTGAGGGGTGTGTGGGGGAGGTAGAGGATTCATCCCTGTATCTCCTTGCAACTTTTACAGATTTCCCTTAGAAGTGTTCTTTTGCATAGGAGTATTTGTATGTTAAAATAAATACTAGTAAGGTAAATCGTTGCCACTTTATTGCTCTAGTTCCTCTCAAATCTCTGGGGGTAGCTTTCTGCTTTGATGTTAATAAACCACCTGTCATAGAACCACTTGAGGAAATACATTAGTGATTTTTTGTTGGTCTTATGACACAATGTAATGCCACTGAATGGTAAAAGGCATTTACCAGTTGTTGAGTGCATTTACATAAATTGTTTCTTGGTTTTAGGAGAAGCAATTCCATCCAAAAGTTTGCTTGGACACCTTGCCTAATCATATTCAATTTTTTTAAGCGTAATGTTAAATAAAGATGGCCACCTTTTATTCTGGGTTTCAATGCATTCCCAATTCCCATCTGCCTCCTGCCTAGAAGCTTTTAAATAGCTCAGTTTGCCAAATTTTCTTGCCTTTTCTTTCTATGTTTAATCGATATAGTTGTCAAATTGATTTCAGAAACGTCAAAAGTCTAAACATGTAGTTGGGGAAAACTTAAGTGTGTTTGTAACATATTCTCTTAAGTTTACTTCTGGATAGTATTTGTGCTCATAAAACCAAAGCCCATACCTTTCTGAGGGGCATTATTTTTTTTATCGGCGGCGCATAACTCATCTGAACTGAAAAACGATACTTGCTTCAACATCTTAGCCTCCTTTCTAACAAATGTATATTTGGTTGAGATTCATTCAGTAGGACGCCTGTGTCATATGTGGGTAAGGAAGTGTAACCTCCCACCCCTATCCCACGACTTGCATTCTTTCAGCAACTGTTGCACCCTGTCCATTATATTTTTTTAGTCTGCGGAAATAATTGGGATGGTACTTGAAATGTCATATTACCATCTACAATATGTCGTCCTATAACCTCTTATCTATATGTTTAGGTACGCACTACTTCCAGTAAAAGGCGCACTAAATAGTGTAGTCTGTAGCCTTAAGAATTGTTGCTCTGGCCAGAGATGAAACCCCTTTATTAAGCAACCTTTGCTATTAAGAACCTGAACACAAGGGAATGTTTATTTTTAGAACAAAATAGATTCAGCATCATCAAGCAAATTTGACCTGTTTAACTTGAAGCAGAATACTGCATAATTTCCTTATTCACGTAATTCCTATTGCCTATTTACTACGAGACAGCTTTCAGGACATTCACGATTCTGGGTAGTCAAATTTTTTTTCTTTCCACTGTCACGTTAAAACCTTCACACCTCCCAGCAAATAAAGTCTCGCTTCACGCCATCAGACTGGGTTTACAGTGCCCCAGAGAATACCAATCCCACTTTAAATAATCAGCAGAGGTGTGTGGGTGGAGGCGACTACAGGAGGCAGGCGGGCAACTAGAGTCAAATTTCGGGGGGGGGGGGCTAATTCTTCCAGCCGTAACCAGAGTGGATGTAAGAAGGGCTAAACACATAACAAAAGCCTCATTTACATTTAAATGGTCTTTTACAGACCTGTGAAGTACTCTGGTGGGGCTGCAATTAAAACGTCGCCAGCCGCGAAGCTGTGTCAGCCCGGGCTGACACACATGACGGGGGGGGCTGAAGCCCGGTGAGCCCAATGGGTGTTGCGCGCCTGAGTCCAGCACGTATAGTTGGATATACCCACGATCATCTGTTTCCTCATCTGTGGCTTTCAGAATTTAGACAAACTACTTAAACTCTTATATGTCCTTCAACCGCTAGGGATACACCATATATCCTCACACGGTACTTAAAGGGCCATTTTCCAAGTTAAATATTGAATAAGCATCCTTCATTGTCAATCTATTCTCTGCCAGCATTAATGAGAAGGGCGAATCCTTCTGGCTCCTTTAACAAGTGGAGAATGTTGGCATTATACCTCACCATTCCCAAGAAACATTCCAAGACTCATAGACTTTCTGCTCTTCGGTATACAGAAGAGACCTACAATGCCGAAATACACTGCAAAATATTTGAGAGACACCAGTGGACCTCCGACTCTGCCCAGGATAAAGAACCATACAGGCATGAATTTTGCAAATGCAAACTAATCTTGTGATTAGCTTGAGCCAAATGCTGTCAGTAAGAGACATATAATACTGCAAACCTTATCAGTGAAATCTTCTCCACTTATTGCAAGGCAGGGCAAGGACTCGGGCATGCCGCCATTATGGCGGTTGCGCCAGTCCCCCGCATCGGTGGGAGGCAGGGGGGCGCTGCGCACAGTAGTGATGCGGTGCCCCTGGCCTCCTCTTGATTGGCTGGTGGCCCACGTGAACCGGTAGCACTGTGGTTTTCCCTCCACTAATACTAAGCGTATAAGAGGGCTGGAGAGCAGAGAGGACGGCCTCTTTTTCGCCGCTCCCCAGCCTGGGTAACCAAGCTCGATGGGTCCGGGCCTCCAGCGAGGGGGGGGGGCAAACTATACTTTTTCTTTGTTTCCCTGTAGGTTTGTCGGTCTCCAAGACGCTCGTTGAATGTAACCTGGTTACCAACGCTGTGCTCTACAGGATCCGATCTTGGGCACTAATCTTGTGATTAGCTTGAACCAAATGCTATCAGTAACAGACATATAATACTGCAAACCTTATCAGTAAAATCTTCTCCACTTATGAAAGTCTTGCACATACTGAAGCTACCAAATCTGTGGTGGCACCCTTCCAACAACTATGATCTAATCTAACTTTCTTCAACTTTAAAACCAATACTACTCTACAAACCTTCAGTTTCCGTCAATACTAGTGCAAGGAGGACTGCATTCAAGCAGTCTCCACCTGGATGAATGCCAACACCCTCCAAATCAATTCTGACAACACTGAAATGTTCTTCGGACACACTATTACCTAGATCAGCATCTGATGGGCAGATGATTTAGGCCTTTCTCCTTCCCTTACAATCTTGGCTTGAAATCTTTGTATCATTTTTAACAGCCACCTCTCTTTCTTTCCCTATATCACACAAACTGGTGGGCACATGCTATTCTCTAATGAGGGTTATCAGAAAGCTTCTACCTATATTGCCCTTCTAAAACTATAGTTCAGACACATATTTTGTCATACTCAGATTCCTGTGATGCTCTTTGCATTGTTTTTTTCTGCCTACTCACTTGTGAGACTGTAATTCATTCGGAATGCTGCGGCTTGCCTGATCCTAGGACTAAACAGAAGATCCAAATTCTAAAATGTTCCAAATGTTTTTTATTGGCTACCACCTTTGAGGGATGAATGTCAAGGCCATCTGTCCCAAAGCCATATTTCCTACTTCCCCCTTTTACCTGCCCTCTCTTTGCATGCACTACTACCCTAGTAGGACTCGTTGCTCCAGCTCGAGTAGTCTTTTAACTTTTTTTTTACTTTGTAAAACCTGCATTGGTGGACATGCTTTCTCTGCTGACACTGCCTGAGCATGCATCCCTTTGCATACCCAGTATATCAGTTGTGTGACAACTTTCCAAAACAGCTCAAAACACCTCTTTTAATGAGCTAACTTCAGCTCTTTCTGGCTATTCTTCAGTGCCAGGAAGTATTTTAGTGGGAATTTAATTTCTCTAGAAATTCCTTAATAAAAGCAAATTACCATATTTGTAGGGTTGTGTGTGATAAACCACCTATGAATGAAGGGAGATGGGCACACAAATGCCTTGTGTTTAGTGGCTGGCCCTTTATCCCCTTGCTGTTATCCCCTGTCCTGGTAGTGAACCCCCCAAGCCCCCCAAAACCTTCTTATGCCCTTGACAATTATTTAGCATTTGAGCTGTAGCAGGGCATTCCATGTGCTATCCTATTGCTCCCCTCCTTCTTCCAATCACAGTGTGTTTCTCACAGGAATATTAATTTGGTTCCCCTGATAATGAGATTGGTGCTCTATCTATCCAGCCATCCATCCATCCATCCATCCATCCATCCATCCATCCATCCATCCATCCATACATCCATCCATCCATCCATCCATCAACCAATCAATCAATCAATCAATCTATCTATCTATCTATCTATCTATCTATCTATCTATCTATCTATCTATCTATCTATCTATCTATCTATCTATCTATCTATCTATCTATCTATCTATATAACTGCACATATATGCATGTGTGTGTATATATATATATATATATATGTAGATATAAATACATACACACACATGCATATACATACACACACATATATACAAACATGTTGCCTTTAATAATCTGTTGTCGATAATGAGAGTGGTACTATCTCGGTTCTGTTACTCCACGCTGTGCTGATCTCTGATTAATTTACTGGTATTTGTAATAATCCACCTCTCCAAGTGGAGGTTTGAGCAATTAGTGGGAACTGATGCATCTTTAATTCCAGAAAACCTGCGGTTTTCTTTTTTACGGGTATGATTATGTCTAGTGTGGTCTGTGGACAGAGCTGCAGGATGGGAAGAAGCAGTAATCATGGGTGTGGGCCATGCCAATGTTGTTAATGATGTGCGTGGATGTGTGCTTGTGGCCAGCCGCTACGCCTTTGGAATGTCTTCCAAGAGTTGCATCCAGACTTGCGCTGCCTGCTGATTTCTTGAGGCAGAGTTAGCCTTTGTCCATTTGTCAATGTCATTTGGCGACGTTTTAAAGACTTGACTCATCACACACTCAAGTTGACATTATCCATATTCGTCCCTCACCGTGATCAAAATGTGTGTGCTTTATCCACATTGAGCCGTAATATTAAAAATGCTTCTATTGCTTTGTTTCTTCATTTAAATCACCCATTTTTCAAAATTTTGATCTGCAAAGGAAGCAGTGACTGCTACCCACTTGTGGCTGCTTCTCGGTTCCCCAATTGTCACAGTTGTTTAGGTGCTAGTGTAGGTCTCAAACTCTGGAACAACCTCGCTATCACAGGTCACTCAATTCCCAATCTCCTGCTCTTTCCAAAACTCAACAACATCAAAATGTTTCCACTGCCTTTGTCTTTGAATCTAACCGTGAAAATCCATAAGCACATTACACTCAGCTCCTTGCTGACCACTCACTCACCAATGCTCAGACATCTCCAATTAACTCACACGCCGAGCCAGTTGAATTACTGTAAATTTCGGACCCTGTGAGCCACTCGCAGCCAATCCTCATTCCATCTGCCCCTAAAATGCCTCATTCACAAGGTTGTTACATTCCTCAGAGCCTCCTCAACTCAGTTCCAACTCCCCATCCCTAGCTGGAAACTACATCCCCGCATCCCAGCATGTAGGACAAAATCTTGACCTTACTCTTCTGACAATCACAACAACCTGCTGCACTCAGATTAAATGTCACAGTAGCTCTTTATCCATCTGCCACCGGATAGTCAACATTTGGTTTTTCCAATTGTCAGTTCCCTGAAGAACCAATATACGTCTCAGCGACATAGATGGAGTAAGTAGCATGTCCGTCAAAGCGTGACCTTTAAAAATCCTCAGCATCCTCACTGCAACCCTTGCTATGGCTAGCTTATACCAGAACCCATCTTTTCCCTCCTATTCCAGACATTGTACCCTCTCTCCATCTTCATACCACTGCCATCTCGTCCACTCTGACAACCATTTTTATTTTTACTCCAAATCCACAGTATTGTCATCACACTTTCTACTCTCTTTGGTGCTCATGCCCCCTTTTTATCCATGGGTGGAGTTGCTCACGGCAGTGATCTCTCACCACCAACCACACTGATCCCATTACAGTTCTGAAATCAGGTAATCCCTCAGTAACATCTTCTGCCTTGAAGGTGTCAGTCTTCTGGATCTTCCCTCCACCACCCTTCATCTCATTCTTTTAGTCATGTTATCTTGAACGTCTTACTGGAGTGCAATCCCACTGCTTTAAACCCAGAGTGAAAATACCTCTGAAAAAAACCAAAAGCTGACCCTCTAGTCCCTAGAATTGGAGTGCCTCTCCAAGCCAAGATTCTCCTCTTAAATCTGTGTATGCCTTAAATACAACAGAGGAAGTGATAGAGCGCGCAGGTCACCCGACTATAAATTTACCATATACGTATTGGGCCCATAAAAAAATTCAATTTACCATATTTATTGATCGGGTAACCTTACACTCTACTACCAGTAACCCTGTTCCTTCCTATTGTATTTGCTAATGTACCCGACTTACCATTCCACTGCTACGGGTACCTAATGACCACAATGGATTAGGGAGCTAGCTGTAAAAGAAAGGCAAACACAAAAATACAACCGCTATTTACTCTATTTGCACTCATATAATAACCACAAACTCTGGAAGTTTTAAAAACCTTTATCTAAAATTCGTCAGTTTCATTAAGCATAAGGTTTAAAGCCAATAAACTGTCAATAACTAAAATTATAAAGAGCATGTATCCATATAAGAAATAAATCAGCCCAACCATTTAGAATTCTAAAGGAAGGTAAGAACAGGGAACATGCCAGCAAGAATTTTCAGGAGTTTAGACGAGTCATGGAGTGATTAAAGGACGGGGAAAAATAGGGAACATGCTAGAATGTACCCCTTCAAAAGTGGCACAGTACGAGAATTTAGTCAGTCTATGGAGACTCGAAAAGTAACATGTGATTATAGGAAGGGTAAAAGTGGAACACGCTAATATTTCAGAGCAATCACTTCATTTAGCTAAAGGAAGGTAAAGAAAAGGAACATCTATTTCATAAGCTGTATGCAGGAACGTACTTAAAGGATAGGAAAAAATTGGAACATGCTAATATAACAACTAAAAGGTATGACTTTTTCATTTGTCGGTGCAAAGAAAGCATGGAAAATCAATATGCAAGAGTACGTCCTTTATTAAAGCAAGGCAAAGAATGAAAGATGCAGAATAGATTTTCCAGCACTATATTTACCTAGAACGGTATGAAGACCAACCCTGGCCACGGGTCAGTTAAGGACAGGGGAAAACACAAGGAAGGACAGTCGCCAGTAGGCCAGCAGGTGCAGAATGGACACCCCAGGACAGGACAGGTAAACCAGATTAGGATCAGGACAGGACCATCAAGGAAAGGACAAGCACCCGCAGTTCGGTAGCAACGCCTGCGCTACACCCTCTCTGCAGCTATCAGTCAGAACCCCGATTGGGTTATCGAATTCTCCAGCAAAGTGCTCCGCCAGCACTTAAGGTTCTTAAAACCCCCGCTTGGGTCTGTGGAAATTACGGACAGAGTGCTCCGCAGCTCTCTGTATCAGTCACCTATTGAGTGCGTTGGGTCAGTGACAGGTCAGCTATTCGGACAAGTCGGACAAATTCTCTAGCTAAACCTAGGCTAGTTATACTTTTTTCGGGTCAATGTACCACCCTTCAAATGTTGCAAGTGTAAGAATCCCCAATTTCGATTGGTCCTCAAGTAGGAGAGGTCAACACACCAACCAGGATAAACTTCTACAAGTCCCAATTTGCATCTTTTGGGACCGCCTATTGAATTTGGGGTTCCCATGACATATTCTACAAAATACAATGGAGACTACAGAGATTATATACAATTGTGTCAATTGCAGTACAGTTCAGCTTCGTCCTGCTGGGTCGCAGGTCATTTCTCATGAGCATCTTGACTGTGGCTGCCAGCTGGCTGAGTTCCACTGGTACAAGGTTTTCTTCCCTCTGCTAGGATGACATGCGCAGTAGGGACTTCTAAGATGGGGTTCTGAATCCCTCCCAGGCCCAAGGGTTACGATATATGAAAAGTAAAGAAAAACAATTTAGAACACAGAAATAAATGAATACACTGTATACCAGGAATCCCTATATGACTCCCCTTACTTTATACTAACTATAGCATTAAGATTAGTGCAAACGAACAGAAATGCAGAAAGCGACAGTGGAAGCTTCGGCATGTGAAAACACACAGCGGCCATCTTAAGTCGAGTGCGCAAGCGCAAAGATTCCCACCATAACTGCGAGTACGTCACGTCACGTGATTGTGACCAACGCATGCGCAGAAGAAAACCCCGCCAAGCAGCGGCCATTTTAGTGGCAAGCGTATTAAGGTTAATAAACACAAGGCAAGCATCATTAGGATACCCAAGATGTCAGAATAAATGGGAAATTAGTAAGACAAACATGTTGGTTATATTTTATTAATGTTATTCGAGGTTCTTGAATACAAGCAAGACGCTTTACGTGCGAATTCTTGCTCCATCAATCCCCTCTTTGATGATATTTTATATCATCACAAATCAGTAGAACCAGATGCCAACTTTTCACAGTTTGCCCAATTCAATTTCTTCAAATATTCGGTTCAATTTCTCTTTTGTCTCTTTATTAGGGTGAGAATTTTTCACCCTTTTATAAATCTGATTGTTCATCTCTTCTAATTCAAGTTCATCCACATTTCTCTTTTTTTTCATTTATAAAGCGCCTGGCTGCACAAAACTGTGTGTCCCCGCGCTAACTGCTAATACAATACAGAACCAAGGAGTAGTGACAATGGAGCTCAGAGAGGGATTACTTGCTTGGGAACAGATAAGTTTTTAGTTTTGTTCTAAATCTCATTTCGGATGGCTCCATCCGCAGGTAGAGCGGGAGTGAGTTCCAATATTTGGAGGCTAAGTATCGAAAGGATTTTCCTCCCATTTTAGCTCTTGTGATTCGGGGAAGTTTAAATAACATCATGCCCGATGATCTTAGGTTCCTGGTCGGGCGATGTATGGTAAGGAGATTTTTTAAGTATTCAGGGCCTTTGTCCTGAGCGATGCGGTGGGCATAGCAAAGGGTCTTAAACTTAATCCTCTCCTTGACAGGGAGCCAGTGGAGTTTGGATAAGGCAGCTCTAGCAGATGTTCTTCTCGGGAGACCGAGCACCAGTCGGGCAGCTGTGTTCTGCACACATTGTAATTGATGAAGGCCCTTCTGGCTGCGTCCAATCAGGAGGGCATTCCCATAGTCCAGATGGGGTGTTATCAGAGCATGGACTATGGTTTTCCTGGCTTCGGTGGGAAGAAGATCCAACACCTTACGCAGAATTTTTAGTATGCCAAAGCATTTTCCCGTTATCTTGTTCACTTGGGTCTTACTGGAAAGGTCGGAGTCCAGCATAACGCCTAGATTTCCAACCGTCTCTGCGGGAGTAGGCAGATTGCCCAGTTAACTAGGCCACCATGCATGAGACCACACAGAGACGTCTCTCCCTACTACCAGTACTTCTGTCTTATCTCCATTCAAACGGAGACAGTTGCTGTTCATCCAAGCCGCTACCGCCGACATACAGTCTGAGAAATTGGTGGCATATTCTCTTCGGTCAGGGGTTAGCTTGAACACCAACTGGGTGTCGTCAGCGTAGCTGACAATGCCCACCCCAAACTCCTCTACAATGTGTGCCAGGGGTTCCATGTAGATGTTAAATAACGTGGGGATCAGGCTAGAGCCCTGTGGAACCCCATGGCTCACCTTCCGAGGAGATGACCTGAAGGGTGGGCAGTGTAGCTGGAAAGTTCTATCGGTCAGAAAGGAGTGTAGCCAAGCGAGTGCTGGGCCCATTACTCCCATATCCGAGAGACGAGACAGAAGCGTTGAGTGCAGCACGGTATCAAATGCTGCACTAAGGTCCAATAGGACCAACGCCGCTGTCTCGCCCTCGTCCACCATCTTCCGAATACATTCAGTCGAATATAGAACTGCCGATTCAGTTGAGTAGCCTGATCTAAATCCTGACTGGGAAGGATGAAGGAGAGCTTCCTTCTCTAAAAACTCCATAAGTTGTTTATTTGCCACTTTTTCTATGATTTTGGCACAGAAAGGAAGAAGTGAGATTGGGCGTAGATTTTGGAACTGAGAAATGTGAATATTAGGTTTCTTCTTTAATGGCATAACTTGGGCCGTTTTCCAAATTTCTGGAACATAGCACTCCTGGAAAGATAAAGTGATCATATGGCTAATGTGATCAATTAGTGTGCTTTCCATAACTTCCTTACACCGATCCGGTGGACATGCATCGGTGGGGGAGCCGGACTGTATGTCATTAATAATTTTCAATAGGTCCTGTTTATCAGGGGTAGTAAAGCTGGTAAGTGGGGATTTGTGTGTTCGGGTAACTCTAGTATCCATATTGGTATTTACGGAAGTTGTGTTGCTTGCAAAAGTGGCATGGATTCTTTCCACTTTTTCTACAAAGAAGTTAGCGATTTGATCACATATCTCAGCGGAGTATGTGTCTTGAGCATCTAGCCGTAATGTGATAGTGAGCTCTCTGTAGATACTAAACAACTCTCGCGTGGGATTGTCTGCTTCCCCAATTCTATTTTTATAGTGGTTATTTTTCTCCGCTCTGACCAGTTTTTGATATTTTTTTAATTCAGTTCTGTAGCTTTCTTTGAGTTCAGGTGCATAGCTTTTCCTCCATCTACGCTCCGTAGATTTACATTGAGCCTTTGCTGTTCTAAGCTTCTCCGAAAACCATGGAGCGGTTTTGGTTTGTCTTACTGGAGGTTTAGTTGTCCAAGGAGCAATCTTGTCTAATGCTTTTGCCATCCATAATTCGTAGTTATCCCAAACTTCCTGTAAGGAATTACCCATTGTTGCAGGTTGCTCAGTTAACATGCTCTTAAAGAGTTCAGGTGTAAATTTTTTCCAATTGCGGCGTTTGTGATGAGGATGTTTTATAAGTGTAGTTCCTGTAGGTTCTCTTAGTATCTCAAATGGCACAATGCTGTGATCAGACCAGATCAGAGGGATCGGGGGTAAGATCTTAATGCCCTCCCAATTTGCAAAAATGGGGTCTAATAGATGTCCCTGCTGGTGTGTGGGAATTGTGGAGAGGAGTTTTATGTCTACAGAGTTAAGTGCGGCAGCTAAAAGTTGTGCTTCGCTGGAGTTAATATCTTCAAAATGAAGATTTAGGTCGCCTAAAATGATTACATTTTTGTATCTAACTGCTAGCTGGGTAGCTAATTCAATGAGTTGGCTGCAGAAAGGCGCCGCGGCTCCCGGGGGCTGGTAAATAAGTAGTCCATTGATTGTTTTTGTTGGTTCTATTTTTATTGTGAATAAGCCACATTCACTATTAGTTATGGTCGATTTTATTAATGTGCATTCTAGCTCTGCTTTCTAGATAAGTGCAAGTCCTCCTCCCCGTTGTTTTTGTCTGTCAATTCTCAGAAGACTATAACTGGGAGGTATTGCTTCTAGAATATCAGGGGAGGATGAATCTTCTAGCCATGTCTCAGTAAGAAACATGGCATCCAGATCTTTATTTATCAAAAGGTCGTGGATTTCCATTTTATGTTTACTCAAAGACCTACAGTTTAGCAATATCATCTTCAGATTAGCTACCTTTCTTGGAATTTTATTTATTATGGGAAGTGCTTGGTTGCATAGTTTACAATGGGAGGGTATATGATCAGGATCTATAGTATAAAAGCAGGTTTGAGTCGGCCTTTCACCGAGTGTAAGAAGATCTGCTTTGGAATAGTAAAATCGGTGGCTGCAGCTGCTTAGGGCGTCTGTTTCCATTTGAAGGGTGGGGCCATGGAGTCCTGCCCCGTGCCCCGGTCGTTCGCGGACGGGCGCAGACGGGCAGGACTCTGGCTTGACTCCGGCGCGCGATCGGCGCCTCTGGTTCACAGTATACTTTTTCTGATGCTTTCGACATTTACAACAGATGAATATGACGAATACTACTAAACATATTCCTGCAATTGGCGTTAGTACTTTATTCAGAAAACTTTTACCTAAATTAGCAAACCAATGACCTACGGCGGAAAGACCATCAGTAAGTCTCTTCCAGGCACTGTCAACCTCCAGTGGTTTGAGTTCTTTTGCCAAATTAGTAATGTTCCTTACATACCTTTGGATTTCCACACTTTTATCAGGTATGTAAGTGCAACAATGTTGCGCTTTCAACATTCTGCAGACTCCGCCCTCTTTTGCCAATAGGGTATCAAGCACAAGTCTGTTCTGTAAAACCATTGATCTGACCGCAACCATTTCGGTATTGACCATCAGGAAACCTCCAGCAGTGTCAGTAGATAACCGATCTACTACTGTTGACAATTTGCAAATTTTGTGTGTGTTCAGAACCACTCCCACTGCAGGTATTATTGTGCTAAAAATATCTCCTACAATTTCACCAGCACTTTCTCTTTTAGTGCGTACTAATTGGTTAGTTTCTTCATTGCTTCCAGTGATTTTCCCCACATGGTATATCTTTGGGAAGACAATACCAAAATAACAACTCCCGTACCAATGGTCGGGCAATTTGAAGTAAGCCTTGTTCCCACAAATAAAATAAATTCCAGGAAACACAGGCTCTGTCCCATCTTTGAAACCCCAACCTCCAATTACCTTGTAATTATGGTTGCATTCACTGGAACCAATGAAAATATTGTTATAATAACTAGTCATTTCCCTTTTAAGACAGAGTTTCCCCTTCTTTTCGAAATCCAGAAGCATGGCAGCATTAGCTCCACCATTTGGGGTGCTCCCTATACTCTCTGCCCATTTAGGAACTTTATAGTTCTTATCTTTGGCTTTCTTTTGGAAACTCTCTCTTCTCTTCTCTACCATGTCCAGAAATTCCTTTTCCTTTTCATGTAAAGAACAGGTCAGGTTATTTTTATGTGCATCATCTATATTAATTTTTCCTACAGTTAGAAAATAATCACTCATGTACTTAGCTACATCTCTAGTCGTATGTACAGGGTTCAGGTTTCTTCGAACAGGAAGTTCAGAAAACGTTACGTCAGAGTTTGAGTAGTAATACTGTAAAGGTCCTCTTTTATAAAATAAGCTAGTTAGTATACTACAGGAAATTCCATAGGTTAAGAGCAGGTGATGATAAGTCACGCCTTCAGCTACAGAAGTAGGTAGCTTCATGCAGACAGATAGTTTCTACATAATGCAATAACAGGTTTGCGAAAACATTTAAATGAGTTTTGTTCTTAATCTTGTTAAAGTGTAATCCTTCTTCATCTGGTGCTTCTAAATCTAATTGTCTCCGTTTCAGGCTAAGTGGTTTGACAATGAGTCTACTCTTCGTGGTGTCTTTCTAGTATGTGATTCTACAGTGTCGTCAGGTAAATTATTATTTGGGTACAAAACTTGGGTTTTTGCTCATCATAGAAGGAAGGGTTATTGTTAGTCCTATCCAGAGGATCAGTACTATTGCTACACTACATAAACATACTTGGCAGCATGTTTTACAACAACCTCATCTCGGCCTCCCATTCTCAGAAGAATCAGACATTTCGGCTCAAAAGAAGCTTCAACCCCTCTTTGTAACTTCGCGCAATTTGCTTACTCGAGTAACTTTTTCAGGGTGGTTCTGCTTCGTCTTCGCTCTGTTCAGCAATCAATTCTCCGTCACTTTCAGTACTTGCGTCACTTATTTCCAGATTCTCAAATTCTTCCAGTACATAGTAAGTCCATTCGGGGCTCGAATACTTGTTATTCAGCTTTTTAATGCGAGCACATCTTCTCCTTTGCTTTGTCACCACTGGGTCAGTTTGACTCGAAACCTCATTTATTTGGTTAGGTTCTTCGTTTATTGTCTTCAAACGCAATCTCAGCCTTTTCACAAATCGAGGTACTGAGTCACCTTTTCTGAGTCTTTTAACTGGCACAGTGTCTTGGCCTTTTCCAAACACTCTTTTGTTTTCGTTCAGTTGTGGCACATTTGGATCAAGTTCACCTCCTGTATTGTTCCCTAACTGACTAGGTCCAGGTCTTTCATCTGTTTCTTCTGCCTGGTCCCTAAACTGGCCTTGTTCAGATGTTTGCTGAGCTTGGCTTTGATCTGTTTCGGTCTCGTCTTCCTGAACACAATTGTCCAACCCTACCTGTTCCTGTTCAAGCTCTTCGAACTCTTGATTTTCTTCCGCATGAACTTCCACCCTAATTTCTGTCTGTCCCTTTTCTGGTGCAGGTGTTTTTGGAGGAGTGTCAATTACCTGCTCTCTCCCTACCTGGTCCTCCTCAGAATCAGATTTTACATGGATTTCGATGATCTGAGTAGCTTCTTCTTCACCTGTCTCGTCCTCACTATCCCACTGTCTATCTGGTTGAGTTTGACTCCTAGTTCGTATAGGGGCGATTGTTAGATCAATAAATGGAATCCAATCTTCTTGACTGTAGCTCGGTTGTTCTTCAGCTACTTCAGGACCGATGTCTTGGGATCCTTCAGCTGCGCAACCTTCAGCTTCAGTTAGGTCTGGTTCAGTCACTTTCTTCGTGTGGCTGGCATGGATCCAGTGAGGTACTCCTGCACACTTTACAGCTGTGGTGGTTACCAGGATCACCTGTCGTGGCTTTCCCCACCTGGGTTCAAGGCAACTTTTCCGAGTGTGCTTCTTTATTGCGACCCAGTCACCTGGATTCAGGTTATGTGCTGGAGTCGTTGGCCTGGCGACGTCTTCTCCCCCAACCTGGCGAGAGATAGAACGCACTTGGTCAGCCAGTTCTTTACAGTATTCCAGTACCAAATCATCAGATATGCTTATTAATTTGTATCCTGGCACCCATGCTTGCCGCATTGCTCTTCCCATCAGGATTTCATGGGGACTCAAGCCCGTGTTCCGATCTGGAATACTTCTGAGTCCCATCAGCACTAGAGGCAGAGCATCTGGCCATTCCAGTTGAGTGTATTGACACATCTTTCCCAATCTCGATTTTATTGTGCCATTTATCTGTTCTACCACTCCAGAAGCCTCTGGACGATATGCACAGTGCAGATGTTGCGTGATTTTGAATGCTTCACAGATCTGTATTATTATTTCATTTTGGAAATGACTTCCTCTGTCCGATTCAATTAAGACTGGGAAACCGTAACGAGGTATTAGTTCCCTAAGTAACAATTTTGCCACTGTAATACTGTCATTTCTTCGTGCAGGGAAAGCTTCCACCCATTTTGAAAACAGGCAGACAATGACAAGTAGGTATTTCATTCCTCGACAAGGGGGCAACTGAATGAAGTCAAGTTGTAATCTAATAAAAGGGCCTTCTGCTTTTCCAATTTTTCCTGGTAATACTATGGTTTTCTTTCCAGGGTTAAATTGTTGGCAGGTCAAACACCTCTGGCAGAGTGCTTCTGCTACACTTCTGAATTTCGAATTGAACCATGTTTGGCGGAACATGCGAATCATCGCATCTCTGCCTACATGGGTGTCTCCATGGATCAGCCTAGCCATAGGAGCAAGAATACAGTCTGGCAACACAGGCATATCATCAAGGTACACAATGAAACCATCTTCATGCCTCCTACGACAACCCAAGTTTCTCCATCTTTGCCTCTCCTGTGGGTCTGCTGCTTCCTGTAAGTCTCTCACTTCCTCCCATGTATTCACTCCCTCTAGCATCAAAAGTTGGCAGCTGCTTCCGTTTCCCCCAACCTTTATGTTGATTGCCATTTTGTATTTTGCACAATGTTTGGCTAACTGGTCAGCATAACAATTACCTGCTGTCACATCGTCATTGCCAGATTTGTGAGCAGCACACTTGACCACAGCCAATTCTTTTGGTAACTGGATTGATTCCAGTAAATCCTGTACATATTTTCCATTTCGGATAGGGGTGCCTGAAGAAGTCAGGAACTCCCTCTGTAGCCACAATTGGCCAAAGGCATGCACAACCCCATAACCATACTGGCTATCAGTATATATGGTTATTCTCAAATTTCTCCCAAATTTACAAGCTTTTGTCAATGCAATTAATTCGGCTATTTGTGCAGACTTGACTCCATACAAATAAGATGCTTCCACTGGATGCTCTAGAGTGCACACTGAGTAGGCAGCGCTCAGGCCACCGTCCTCATGTCTCATGCATGAGCCGTCTACAAACAGCTCATAATCGTCACTGTACAGAGGGCTCTCTTTGATGTCTGGGCGTGGTTTGGTACTGAACTCAGTCAAATCAATGCAATTATGTGTAAATTCCTCCCTCACTTCCTCTGCAAATGAGCTGGGCAGTCAGGTAGCTGGATTCAAAATGTTACATCGTTCGATGGTTACATTTCCTGCACCTACAAGGATCCTCTCGTACTTAGTCAGCCGACTAGGTGTGAAGTACTGGGTTTTCGTTCTTGTCAGTAAGATTACAACAGAATGTGGAACATACACAGTTACTGGATGTCCCATCACAATGGACTCACTCTGTTCAAGACTCATGCAGGTTGCAGCTACAGCTTTCAGACATCCAGGTAATCCAGCTGCCACTGGGTCCAATGTGGAAGAAAAGTATGCCACTGGACGTCGAGTCAAACCATGAATTTGGGTCAGGACTGAGAATGCACAATTATCTCGTGTGTCACAGAACAGTGCAAAATCTTTTGAGTAATCGGGCATTCCTAAGGCAGGAGCAGTACAGAGACAGTCTCGTAATTTTGTGAAAGCTGTTATGCTTTCGTCATTCCAATCTACAGGATCACTTGCTCCTTTCTTTGTCATTTTTATTAACGGCTTTGCTAGGACTGCAAATCCCACAATCCACTGCCTGCAGTACCCTACAACTCCAAGGAACATTCTGATTTCTTTCTGGGTATTTGGTAATTCCATGTTTCGAATTATCCTGATTCTTTCTGAGGTGACTTTCCTGATACCTCTCTCTATCTGGTGCCCCAGATATTTCACTGATGTGGTACAGAATTGCAATTTTTCGGGTGATACTTTATGCCCCCCTTCACCTAAATGGTTCAGCAAAGCAATTGTGTCAGTTACACAGTCTCTTCAACTTTTAGACGCCACCAAGAGGTCGTCTATGTATTGCACCAAAACTAACTTTCCGGGCAAAATTAAGGTCTCAAGGCACTTTTTCAGAATCTGATTAAAGATTGAGGGGCTTTCTGTATACCCCTGAGGGACGCGATTCCAGACATACACGGGACTGTCGAATTCAAATGAGAAAAGAAATTTGCTGTCTGGATGCAATGGAATTGAAAAGAATGCATGACATAAGTCAATGACGGTAAACCATCCAGCATTCCATGGAATTAGGTATAGAATCACTGCAGGGTTTGGTACGACAGGACAACAAGGGACCACAATTTTGTTAACTTTGCGCAGGTCCTGTACTACCCTGTACTTTCCACTAGGTTTCTTGATTCCAATTATTGGCGAATTACATGGGCTGCATTACTTCTTGTATGATGTTTGCTTCTAACAATCTTTTTAATTCTATGGCAACTCCTGCTTTTACTTCTGCACTCATTTTGTACTGTTTAATATTTGGGTATGCCGCATTTTCCTTTATGGCTATTTTAATTGGGTCAACATTTTCCATTGATCCTACATCTTTTCCAGTAAAATCCCATACTTCTGGTTTCACTGTTCCTTGGAGCTCTTCAGGCAAGTCTTGCATTGTCAGTCTTTTAGTTTCAGAGTCGGGTCTTGCTAACATTAATTTGTAAATTCCATCTTCGTCAGGGGTTTGAATTTTGACGCCATTTGGTGTGCAAAAGATAGTACAGTTCATTTTGCACAGCAAATCTCGTCCCAATAGGTTTACAGGACTGGAGTCACAGACAACAAATCTATGCATCTCTTTAAAATTTCCAATTTTAATCTCCATGGGTTTTGTAACTGGGGTACTAATTAACTGATTAGAAACGCCCACTACTTGGATCGCTTCTCTCGAGAGGGGTAGGTTTGGAACGTCTGCTGTTCTCACAGTAGAACGGGTAGCACCAACAGGAAGGTGACGTCATTTCCTTCAACCTTTCCTTCAATGTATGGCCCTGACTGGTCCACCGGCAAGGAGGTGCCAAGCACGCACTCCTCGTCCTCCCCCCTCAGGCCCCGTCAGTAGGTGTCATCACAGAGAAACGTGTCATTTAACAGAAATTGTGAGGTTGCTGCATTCTTATTTTCCCTTACTTCCCACACTTCGGTGTCTTCACCCTGCTGTGCTTTGCTCCTAAAATGTTGTCTAGGTGCACGAGGCAACTGATTCTGTTTTACCTGTTGCTGGGTCTTTCGTGGTTTTTCATTCTGCGTCTGTGGATTTAAATCATTAATTTGCACGTTACCATTCTGTACATGTGGACACTCGTCTCTCCAGTGACCTATCTGTCCGCAACCTGTGACAGGGGAACTTCTTTTTGGCCTCTTCTCTGCTCATTTTTACTCTGGGCTTACCCCTACCCCCGGGGCCTTGATTCTGCTTACTGGTTAATTTACTTAACTGTTGTTCCTGTTGTTCTGCCAATTTTACCTGTGCCCACATGACCTTTTCCTTCAATGCCTTTCGTTTGTCTGCCATCTCATCCTCACAATATTTGGCATACTTCAGGACCTCATCAATAGGTTTAGACTGCCAACAGATTTTATTGTCTTTGATCCATTGTGAAATCTCAGGTCTCAACCCTAGCACAAATCTATAAATAAAGTGGGTCATGTCCTTCATCTCGATGTTGTCTAGACCACTGTACGTTTTGAACACCTGTAACAGTCGTTCATAATAGGAATGCACAGTTTCATCTCTATTCTGGGTAGTTCTATCTATTCGGATCCAATCAGTTTCCTTTGCAGGCACTTTTCCGTTGAGATGCAACATTACCTGGTTGTACTTTTTCATTACCTCGGGTGAAGGAGCCCTTGTGTTAGGGTCCCTCGGGAATTCCTCACTAGGCCAATCAATAGCAATTTTGCATTCCGTCCACAAATCTACGGGGACTACAATATCAAAGAAACCATCCAAATATTTCCAGAGACTTTTCTGAACCTTCACAAACCTTTCTACCTGTCTCTACCAATCTACAGGTTTTTCTCGTAATTTTGGGGAATCATTAGTAAAGGACACAATATCCTGTCGGGACCATGGAACATGCACATATTTTCCACCTGGCACTTCTCGCATAGGATATAATTTTTCTGCCTTGTCTGCTTCTTTTAAGACATACTCAGATGCCATCTGTTTTGATCTAATCTCCTCCTTTTTCTTAGCCCATCTGGCTTTCCACTTTTCTAATTCTCCCCATTTTTGCAACAGGTTCAACAATTCTCTGATCTGTACCTTTTTCCCCGACACATTCATGTTTTCCAAATCTTTGTCTGAAAACTCTGCTCTTTAGGGTTTTTGCAACACTTTAGATTTACCAATATCTATTCCCATACTAGCCGCAGTGTCCATTAATTTCTCATGGAACACTCTGGTATTACGGGTGATACTCTTGCAGATAAACAGCAATTCTTCCTCGGAAAAAGTATTTAGTCTGTCTAACCCCACATTTCCAGCCATCAGTTCTTCCAATTCTATTCTTAATTCGTAAATATCTAATGGTTTCGACTGAGGATTTGGTTTCTCTAATTCTCGACTCCATCTCTCGATTTCTTCAGAAGTCACTACGGTGGCACTTCTAGTACCAGAAGCTGACTCAATCTGCACTTCTCCTGAATTGAAAGGAGTGTTCTTCCTCCGTGAACCCCTTTCTGGTTCCCTTATTGGTAAATCCATCAAGGAAATCACAGATTCGCATTCGCATTCATTTGCCTGGTGATCTACAATTAGGGGCTCTTTTCTCGGCTGCACTACAGCTGGGGTAATAATTGGAGGTTTTGGGTTATTCTGCTTATCCCCGTACAAAGGAACAACTGGTCCAATAGTTACTGGGATTGTCAAGGCTTCAGGACTTGTATTTAGTTGGGAAATGTTCTGAATTAATTCTGTTCTCTGTTTAACTATAGCCTCTCGCTCCCTCTCCTGCAGTACTCTTTCCAGGCTTGTTTCATGCACTATTTGCGGAGTCAGGGTTGGGGCATAAGTCGGGGCAGTTGGATGGGTCATACTTGGTCCCTCACCATAGTTAGGTTTCAGGAATGATTCCCTGTGCTTAAAGGTCTCGGCTCTTCCTGATAAAGAGGTATTAGACAGCCGTCTCTTGCACTTACTGATCTTGATCCCTCCTGGTAAGAGGGTCTTAGGCAAGCATCCCCTACACTTGAGGATCTGGGTCCTTCATTATAAGGAGGTGGATTCTTCATTAACAATTCCTCCAAATAATCATCATCTGAATCCCCACTGGTCATCAAATGTTTCGATTTCTCTGTCCTTTTCTCTCCCATTGGGGCTTCTAGGGCAATTACAGGGTACAGTCCTTCTGTTATCATGGTCTGTCTCCACTGCTTCATTTTTTCTCTTTGGCTTCTCCATGCATTTTCGGGTACCATTTACTCATTCCCTTGTCAATTCTAGGTCTATCTCGTTCAAAAGCCTCTATCTCCCATTCTTTTAGGGCCTCATATTGCATTAGTCTGGGTCTGGGTTGTAAATCATTCATTCGGGTTCTCAAATTGAACAGAATCCGGCTATTAAAGGTACCATCTAATGGAAATGTCAAAAATCCGTCATTTTTAGTATATTCCACCCAATTTTCCAACCATACACATGTGTGATACCCTTTGTCAAATAACATGAATGATGCGGGAGTATTAGGTGGTGGAATAACTATCCTTCTCTAGTTTTGAAGGGCTTATCCTTCTTGAAATAATTGTTAACTTTGTCTACTAAAGTCAGCTTCCGTACATATTATAAGGTCTGCCCTTTAGCATCTGTTCTTTAGCAAAACCTAAGTATTTCGGATCAGGTAAAAATTCTGGATACCATATAAACTTTGTAACCCTAGATCGTGCGCAAATGCGTTCTTCTGTTTACTATTTTCTTCCAATGTTAACACGTCTTTCAATTTTTCTCAAACCAATCAATTGCGCGATTTCAAAATAATTCAACCAATGGGTGCGCAGCGTTTCTCGCATACAAGTTCCCACGCTCCTGTGCTCACCCCTCCTTTATAATTCCGCCTCAGCTACACACCCGCTGTCTCAACCAATACCAGTGCGGCACTGAGTGACGTCAGCGCAGCTCCGCAACTGACTCCCTCCTTCACAAGGTAAGAAACACTTCGAATTCTACCTTTTAAAGTGCAAGTGCTTAGTTAAATTTACAACGAAAACACATTTGCCACTGTACTCGAGTGTCTAGAAAGAAAAGATTTGTTTCACTGCAAGTACATTTTTCTATTTACTTTTCAAATACAACGAGTAGATCCCTTCTGCCTACTCTTCACACAAGCATCAGTGAACCTGTTACTCCTTCGACTCATCCACTTTGGGATATATACTAAGCCAAAAGTTTCACTAGTGAACTCCTTTGCTACCAATCAAGCTTAGACGAACCTGCTACTCCTTCCGTGTGACCCTTACTAGGTTATATCACAATAGAAGTTTTGCCAGCGAACTCTTCGCTACCATTTATTCATACATTTATACAGAAAACCCTAATTAGTGCTTCCAGTTCTGCCTAACCTGCACCAATTTTCCTCGAGCCACTGACCTCACTGCGCGATGGATTCTCCTCACCACCCGCTATTCTTTCCCCGGGGATTCCACACAAACATATAACAATCACTAACGAGTGGATTAGTACATATATCAATATAGCAGCAAGAAAAACAATTTAAAACATTTCATGATTTTCACAGCAATAAAACATCAATTGTACATTCGATCAATTAGCAGCAACATTTTCACAATTAGCAGCAAATAACCTACCTACCTATCCTAACTAGTCCTACCTATCCTTAACTAGTCCCTAACCATACCTCTGCTACCAGAAAATTACTGATAGAGCGCGCAGGTCACCCGACTATCAATTTACCATATACGTATTGGGCCCATAAAAAAATTCAATTTACCATATTTATTGATCGGGTAACCTTACACTCTACTACCAGTAACCCTGTTCCTTCCTATTGTATTTGCTAATGTACCCGACTTACCATTCCACTGCTACGGGTACCTAATGACCACAATGGATTAGGGAGCTCGCTGTAAAAGAAAGGCAAACACAAAAATACAACCGCTATTTACTCTATTTGCACTCATATAATAACCACAAACTCGGGAAGTTTTAAAAACCTTTATCTAAAATTCGTCAGTTTCACTAAGCATAAGGTTTACAGCCAATAAACTGTCAATACCTAAAATTATAAAGAGCACGTATCCATATAAGAAATAAATCAGCCCAACCATTTAGAATTCTAAAGGAAGGTAAGAACAGGGAACATGCTAGTAAGAATTTTCAGGAGTTTAGACTAGTCATGGAGTGACTAAAGGACGGGGAAAAATAGGGAACATGCTAGAATGTATCCCTTCAAAAGTGGAACAGTACGAGAATTTAGTCAGTCTATGGAGACTCGAAAAGTAACATGTGACTATAGGAAGGGTAAAAGTGGAACACGCTAATATTCCAGAGCAATCACTTCATTTAGCTAAAGGAAGGTAAAGAAAAGGAACATCTATTTCATAAGCTGTATGCAGGAACGTACTTAAAGGATAGGAAAAAATTGGAACATGCTAATATAACAACTATAAGGTATGACTTTTTCATTTGTCGGTGCAAAGAAAGCATGGAAAATCAATATGCAAGAGTACGTTTTTATTAAAGCAAGGCAAAGAATGAAAGATGCAGAATAGTTTTTCCAGCACTATATTTACCTAGAACGGTGTGAAGACCAACCCTGGCCACAGGTCAGTTAAGGACAGGGGAAAACCCAAGGAAGGACAGTCGCCAGTAGGCCAGAAGGTGCAGAATGGACACCCCAGGACAGGACAGGTAAACCAGATTAGGATCAGGACAGGACCATCAAGGATCAAGGAAAGGACCAACACCCGCAGTTCGGTAGCAACGCCTGCGCTACACCCTCTCTGCAGCTATCAGTCAGAACCCCAATTGGGTTATCGAATTCTCCAGCAAAGTGCTCCGCCAGCACTTAAGGTTCTTAAAACCCCGCTTGGGTCTGTGGAAATTACGGCCAGAGTGCTCCGCAGCTCTCTGTATCAGTCACCTATTGAGTGCGTTGGGTCAGTGACAGGACAGCTATTCGGACAAGTCGGACAAATTCTCTAGCTAAACCTAGGCTATTTATACTGTTTTCGGGTCAATGTACCACCCCCCAAATGTTGCAAGTGTAAGAATCCCCAATTTCGATTGGTCCTCAAGTAGGACAGGTCAACACACCATACAGGATAAACTTCTACAAGTCCCAATTTGCATATTTTGGGACCGCCTATTGAAATGGGGTTCCCATGACATATTCTACAAAATACAATGGAGACTACAGAGATTATATACAATTGTGTCAATTGCAGTACAGTTCAGCTTCGTCCTGCTGGGTTGCAGGTTATTTCTCATGAGCATCTTGACTGTGGCTGCCAGCTGGCTGAGTTCCACTGGTACAAGGTTTTCTTCCCTCTGCTAGGATGACATGCGCAGTAGGGACTTCTAAGATGGGGTTCTGAATCCCTCCCAGGCCCAAGGGTTACGATACATGAAAAGTAAAGAAAAACAATTCAGAACACAGAAATAAATGAATACACTGTATACCAGGAATCCCTATATGACTCCCCTTACTTTATACTAACTATAGCATTAAGATTAGTGCAAACGAACAGAAATGCAGAAAGCGACAGTGCAAGCTTCGGCATGTGAGAACACACAGCGGCCATCTTAAGTCGAGTGCGCAAGCGCAAAGATTCCCACCAGAACTGCAAGTATGTCACGTCACGTGATTGTGACCAAAGCATGCGCAGAAGAAAACCCCGCCAAGCAGCGGCCATTTTAGTGGCAAGCGTATTAAGGTTAATAAACACATAGGCAAGCATCATTAGGATACCCAAGATGTCAGAATAAATGGGAAATTAGTAAGACAAACATGTTGGTTATATTTTATTAATGTTATTCGAGGTTCTTGAATACAAGCAAGACGCTTTACGTGCGAATTCTTGCTCCATCAAGAACCCATCTTTTCCCTCCTATTCCAGACCTTATACCCTCTCCCCATCCTCATACCACTGCCATCTCGTCCACTCTGACAACCATTTTTATTTTTACTCCAAATCCACAGTATTGTCATCACACTTTCTACTCTCTTTGGTGCTCCTGCCCCCTTTTTATCCATCCCCACTCGGATGGGTGGAGTTGCTCACGGCAGTGATCTCTCACCACCAACCACACTGATCCCATTACAATTCTGAAATCAGGTAATCCCTCAGTAACGTCTTCTGCCTTGAAGGTGTCAGTCTTCTGGATCTTCCCTCCACCACCCTTCATCTCATTCTTTTAGTCATGTTATCTTGAACGTCTTACTGGAGTGCAATCCCACTGTTTTAAACCCAGAGTGCAAATACCTCTGAAAAAACCAAAAGCTGACCCCTCTAGTCCCTAGAATTGGAGTGCCTCTCCAAGCCAAGATTCTCCTCTAAAATCTGAGTATGCCTTAAATACAACAGAGGAAGCAAGAAGACTGCTGACGGTATTACCAAGGGAAAACAGGTTTGGAGAATAATGAACAATATAAGTGGCTGGGCATTAGTGTAAGATACTTAGGATTTGGTTATGAGCTAAGATTTTATATATCGCCCCTGATAAATAACAATACCATGTGGTAAGTTATTTATTAAATGCAATAAATAACACCTATTACGAGTTCATGTGGAATAGCTTGCGGGTTTTGGTGTTTAATGCACCAAAATTCGCCTGATCCGGTAAATACCGTATGCAGGAGTGGCCCATGCAAGTAAGAGCGGTGGGGGGGGGGGCCTAATTTTCCCTCATCATCGTCGCCTGTCCCCCCACCCGCCCTACCACTCTTACCTGCACCGGCCGCTCCTGACCATATGTTATTCCCTGTTAAATTTTGGCAGGTAGGACCTGCCAAAATTGGATGAAGGGTGGTGATTTAATGCATTCAATAAATATTGGATGCATTAAGTACCTTCAAATTTTTAATTCCGACTCATGTGCAAACAAGAGTTTACGCACCACCTCCTCCTTTGGACTCGCTTATGATGCTAATGTCACCCAAAGCATCTCATCTGACCCTTGTCGCATCCTTTACTATATATCCACATCTCTAACAGTCTTACAGCCATTTAACACTGGATGATGCTGCAGTCTATCAGGCTTAAGTCCTCTGAAACCTCTACTTTCCTGCCCAATCCCTCTCTTCACCTTCCTCACATACATTCACTCTCTCTCACTCCTCCACAACCAGCAACTTTGGAGCACTTTTTAAATCTTGATTAAGTCTCCCTGCCATTGTAAATGCTGCACTGTGTACCAGCTACTCACATGAATAAAACCCGGCTCTACCTTCGATTCAGCAATGCTAAAACATTCATAAACCCACACACCTTGTGTAGAGGTGTGCAAAGTTGTTTTGTGCAACCTTCTGAAAGCAATATGGAAAACTTCACAAGGGTGGCAAAGTTTTCCCCCTCCCACCCCCCAAAGTATTTTTCCCTTTGCCACTTAGACATGAAACGTATAGGTTTTGTCGCTATTAATATTGCACATTATGTTATTGAGATTGTTCACTAGTACCTGCATGCTTTATTTAACACCAACAAAGTGGCTCTCAGTAAGATACTTTGCAGAAACATTTCTATTTTCCTTTGCAAGTCTTTGCATAGAGACACACAGCAAAAGAGAATGTTGCAGACCAAAACACAACTCTGCATACACTTTCAAGCTTGGCTGGGTTCCATTAGAGCGAAAATGATCCTCCTCTGTGGCGAAAATCATTCTGCAAAGTGGAAAGAAATCGTTGCTCAGGGGGAGGCAAAATAGGAGGCAGCCTTTGCAAAAGGTGAACATTTGGAACTCTGGATGTTTTTCTTGGAGGAAGAAACAAACTTTGCACTTCAACGAACATGAGCCTACTGAACTACTGAACAGCTTGCATACCACTCACCATAAGTTTGGCTTCTTTCTCTTCAGTAGGTTTATTAACTTTGTCAGTCATGTGCTTGTCACCCTACTCAACCACAAACCCACCAGTGCCTACAGCATATACATCGCTCAGCTGTCAGTCAACGGACAGCCCAGGTAAAACTCCTCACACGGGTCTTTCAAGCAGTGGTCGCCACCAGTACTTAAGTTGAAAAAAACATAAGTGCCAGGGGGATGTATGACGTTACAACGCAGGCTATTACAACGCCTGCCTTTACAACACGGTTTTTACATCGCAATCCATTACAACGCATAGTGCTTTTGGGTGTTGGATAGTGAATAGTTTAATTTACTATTCCAACTCCAGTCTCCGTGGACACTAGGGAAGGTTATTGGATAGTAAATTAACCTATTCCCTATCCTAGAGCGCCCCCCAGGGCAATGCGTTGTAATGGTTTGCGTTGTAATGACCGCGTTGTAATGGTAGTGCGTTGTAAAAGTTTTGTTGTAAAGGTTGTTTACCGCGCCAGGGCCCTTGTCAGGAGGCCACTGCAGCTTGCAACATCAATTGCCCAAGCCAGCGCTGCCAGTTGTACTGATACTGATACCTCAATAGTACACCAGTGACAGTACCATCACAACCAACCATCACACTTACACAAGTGTGACAATTCAGACTTTAAATATACATTAAAAATGACTAGTGAACACTTTCCTTATTAAGCTGTATCTGTTTTGTACCAATGAATTTTCAATAAAAAAAATAAAAACAAATGACTAGTGAACGCTGCCCACGCTATTCTTACAGCTTTGGGTGGCAGGTATCAGTGATTTTAATATATATTTAATCATTAAACCACTGTTACGTCCTTCACAAATTTATACACACATATTATAAAATGATCTCTTTCAGCCTTAAAGAGAGGGTGATTTCTGCCTCTGACTCAGAGAGGGTGCATTGCTCCTGCAGGGAGAACAGCCGCTTGACATTCCTGGAACACGAGTTGTTTTCGTTGTTACTCCCTGGCTGAAATGTTTTCCGTCAGCAGCTTTGCCTTTTACCTCAGACTCCACACTGGCTTGCCGAGAGAAAATCCCTCCGAGTACACAATATGCTCTGGTTACACACTTGATGGTCGTATTATTGGATGTTAGACGTGTGGGTTAGGTGGCGTGACCTCTAATGAACTGGCATGCCGTCCCAGCAGGCTGTAGATTTGAAAAGGCCACAGCAGATGGGAAACAGATTCTCAGTTTGTAAGGGAGATACTAGGCTGACATGCGACTGGCTCTGTTCCTTCTATAGTAGTCCTTCACAAAACACCAGCTTCAGAAGAAATAGACTATTAGTAAGGAGCCTGACTCTGACCCTACTATGCACGCCTTCCAGAAGCACCAGCTTGAGGGCCGATAGGCCAGCATTCCTACTGGGTAGACAACTCTGAGGATTATTAAGACATATATGCAGTGCCTAATTTGTAAATGAATAATTGCCGGTGCCCAGAGCTGCTCATAAGCACGAGGCTCAAGCTGTGTAGTCCTCCATTCACCTCAGACATCTTTAATTCACTACCAGACACTTGTTGCACCTTTATCCCACTTGTGCTGGTTCCTGCTTTCTACCTTTATGGCGATTTTTTTTCATCTTCCTCTTGCCCCATCTATCCCCTTTGCTAGGTCTTGCCTGCGACCGTGCATGTCTTCTCGCTTGCAAAATATATTGTATAAAGAGATTTTGTATACAACAAGGGGCTTGCAGCCCGCTAATTGCTTAATATTTACTGGCTTCATTGTCACTCTTATTTGATGCCTTCTAATTAGCCAGCTGTCTTAATTTCCTATTCTTTCTGCTGGAGCATGGACCAAGTGCTGAATGTTTCAGCTTAATTGCTGCCCTTCCGCTGATTGCACTGTGAATAAACTTTTATTTATTCTTCTTTCTTGTTGTCCTTGTCGAATCTCTTGCCATATGTAGCTATGTTTTACTGTGCTACAAACACTTTCAAAACCATTTGCTCCTTTGAAATGGATGTTTATTGTAACAACAGATGTGACAAGCATTGGCAAAGCTGATTGGTCTCACCTTTGAGACTATTGCCTATACCATTGCATTTTGCTTCAACTGTGCAGCATGGACATTGCTGACTTTGGCAATGATTTGTAGCCATGCTGTATAGCAGCATGGCTAAAAATAATAATAATAAAATGACTGTGATGCACCCAGCTCCAATGCACTTTAAAAAGGAAAGTGCATTAGCCCTGGCTGCATCATAGCATTTTATTAAATTAGTTTTGGCCACACTTTCAAGCATCCGTGCTGCTGTACAACATGGCTTCAAAACATTTCCAACGCCAACCGCTCTCATACCGAGACTCAATGACTTTCCCAATGCTTGTTTTTCCCTCTCTTGCTATCTGTAATTGTCTGATGCAGAAAATAAGTGCTGGTGGCATCAACTGTCAACCACTGGCTCAAATTCGGCACTGCATACATGCCTTCAAATACTCCCAGAGCACTTTACCCTCCCAAGCGATTGCCGAAGCTCAATTCCCCTCCCCATACAGAGAGAAGCATTATAGCCTTCTAACTACCCTATCCATACTACCCCTCCCCACACCATCACCCACAGCCACCAACCCCCTCCCATCTATGAACTGCGCATTTATCACCATACACTCTACCATCCCTAATCAACCAACCCTCACCCGAATCTCAGCAGCTTGTTGCTAGTGAGGACCCTAATCCCAGCAGTCTGAGAATACCTGCTGTATCCTGCGGCTTCCTATGTGATGCTATTCCTGTGTGTTGTGTCACGTCTGTGAGTTCTTGCTCTACCATGTGTCAGTGATGTTGTGAGATGTCCATGCCTGGGTATGTCCTTTGGCTAGGGCATTGGACAGCTAGGTTAGAATTACTACACCTCCCGAAGGGACGAGTAGTATATGTTTAAATGTGCATCTTTTAAGTACATGGATTAGATCACGACAGAATCTTGCCATTCCTGAAGTACATGAACATGGCCCCTTCTATTGGCAACAACGAAAAACTGGAGTTCAAAAGCTGGATGGCTTCTAAGAAGGGGCAGTGCCTCACCCCATCAGGAAGAGCAGCAGAAGGCCAGTGAGCTTGTTTTCAAGGGCCCACTGACTCACTGGTGTAAAGAGATTCACTGTATTGGTCATCAATGGAAACTGCCATCCAGATGCCACTCAGGATGCCTGTCTCTAGTTTCATTGCGCCATTGGATAACTGGATGGCAGGGTCTGCTCGGGGTTGCAATTAATGGCGGACTAGTGCAGGATCGGCTTGCATAGTCCTTCAGACTCCGGGCGGGGGGTTTCATTATGCTGCTCTATGACTGTCAGGCCAGGGCTAACTCACCTCAGTGATGTTCATTTTACCAACCTCAAGCATATATGTCTTCACCTCACCAAATATCTGATCTGATAAGGATGTTCTATTTAAACAGTGTGTGTTTATAGTGACAGAAAGTGGTAAAACTAAAGCGTTTTATATTGCATTTCGCATAGTCCTATGAAATAGCTTATGTACAAACAATAAACAGAGGGGCAGATTTACAATAAGTGGCGCATCCCTGCATAGCAGCAGGGATGCGCCACTTATTGTGCGCCATGCCTCCGCCACCATGGATGCGCCGCATTTACAATGCGGCGCACCATGGGGCAACAACAGCACAGATGCGTGATGCATCTGTGCCATAAAAGTAGCGCATTGCTGGAGTTGCATCGTAAGTGCGACGCAGCTCCAGCAATGCTCTAGGGGGGCCTATTCTTACAATGCTGCGTCAATCCTTACACCTGCTTCAAGCAGGCGCAGGGTTTTGACGCAGCATGGGCCCCAAAGTGACTGAGTGAAATCTTGTAGATTTCACTCAGCCACTTTTAGGAGGCGTTCCTGTGCCGGAACGCCCCCCCCCCCTGCATCAGAACGCCTCCTTCTGACGCAGGGATTTACAACGTGACGCATCTCCCAGATGCGTCACGTTGTAAATATCCCACACCATGGCACATCTTTGGCGCTGCTGCTGCGTCACAAAAGGGACGCAACGACGGTGTAAAAGAGGCGCAAGGGGCTTGTAAATCTGCCCCTCTTCTACAGAATCACAATTTGGATTTGCGATTGTGTATTTGGAAGGGATGTGTGTAGGGCGTACCTTCCAAATACTGAATTGTAATGGTATGTATTAATATCTTGCAACCGAATTCCAGTCACAAAACCTTAATATTTTACCACCAATTCAAAATTGGTGGTAACCCATTTGCAAATGGGAAGGGCTTCCAATCGGACCCCTTCCCCTCTGCGAAGGCTAAAATAAAATTAAGAGCAGGCAGCGGTCCCATGGACAGGAGTCAGGGAAAAAGAGCACTTGAGACCATGGCCAATACCCCGCTTACTGATGACTTTCACTTGTCACTAAGGTTTGGCAGTTCCAGGCCGATATAAAACTTTGCTTGATAGGGTCTACTGAAAAGAAACAAAGGAATCACCCATGGATCGCACCGGTAACAGTGAGGATGAGTGCCAAATACAATCTCCCGGACTGACAGAGGAACAGCAAAAGCTGCACTCTGGTTCAGGCAGCCAGATAAATGCCTATTGGGTCCACCCTGGAGATAATGAAGACCAGCACGTCATGCATTGGTTAAAGGCAGCCAGATAAATGCCCATTGGGCCACCGAGGAGCAACAGAGAAGCAGCACATGGAATGCACTGGTCACAGACAGCCAGTTAAACGCTAATTGGGCCCACCAATGACTGACACAGGCTCTACAGGTCTATAAATAGAGGTAGTACAGCTGTGTGTATATTTACAGGGTGTTGTACTTTACTAGACCCTTCTGGGGCCAAATGATAATGTTTTCTTGTAGGCCTTGGAGATGGTGACAATTTTTGGTTTTTGGTGCGAGTGGGTTACCTGTCATTCCAAGAGCAGGGGTTCTGGTCCATGGCCCTTCTAGGTGATAAGGAGCCCAAATAGGGGAGTTTGCCATTTTTCTCAGATGCCCTTGACTGTGGTAATGCATGGTACTAGGGCACTCTGGGGAATGTGAAGAAAAATGCTGCTACATTTTAATTATGTAATTTAAAGGTTTCCATAGTGTATCATTACCAATAACATATGAACATTCTACAAGTTGACAACTAATACCAGAAACGTGAGAGAAATCATCAACTTTCACTGATTAGGACAAACCCCCAGAAATGTACAATGGTAGGAGGCTGCATAGCGGGAAAATATTATCGGGAAAAGTGATTTTTAATCAGTTGACAGAAGGACAAGAAGCTAGGCTTCAGTCTGATGTCAGTAGGGAAAGAATTACAGAAGGTGGTGGGAGCCACTGAAAATGAGTGAAGTTGAGCATGGGGTATTCTAAATGGAGGACTTTCGGAAAGGGGTGTGTCCTTGCTTCAAAGTCTTTTTTGGCAGTAGAATTTTTTAGTATTTCCTCGATCTATGAGTGTGCATTAAACTCAGTTGACTCAGTTGGTGAAGGGACCGTCACACTCGGCGGGTCATTTACTTGGCGCTATATTTACAAATCTCCAGTCACTGGAAGCTAATATTCCCCTTCCCATGTCCTGGACGGATCATTTTCTTATCTCCATGTGCCTCTATATGCCAAGTGCCCCTTTGGCAACCCCTAGACAATCTTACATGAAGCGACCTTGGCACAAACTAGACATACCTGCTTTTGCCACTATCTTAAATGCGTCCCGTCCAGACTGGCCCACTAACTTAGAGGAAGTGGACAGAGCATTCAGGGGTTGGATCATTAACTCGCTTGATCTCTGTATCCCCATGAAAATGACAGGGACCAAGCCTACACAAACCTATGCTTGGTTCAATGAGACTCTTTGTATAGAAAAGAAAAAGTGTAACATTTTGGAAAGAGTCTGTAGGCGAACATATGACGCTGCTGCAAAAATAACTTACAGAACTGCAATTAAAGTCTACCATAAATTAGTTCAGAAGACAAAATCTGTGTTCTACGCTAATCTGATTTCTTCTAGTCCCAACAGTCCCTGATCAAGGAAATGGTGAAACCTCAGGTAGGGACGTCCAATACTATATCTACTAATACTCAATGCGAGTCACTAGCAGAGAATTTTATCAAGAAGGTGAAAAAGATTTACGGTACTCTTGATACTAGGCAGGAAGGCTCTAAAATCTTAGAAGTTGTTAATCCCTTAGCCATCTCTCACTCTCTACCTGCTCTTCCACTTATGTCCATTAAAGATCTGGATACCCTAACAGTTAAGGTTAAATCAGTCTCTCCTGACGATCCCCTTAAGCCTGATGTTTTTAGAAAACTTCAAAACTGCCTTATGACTGAGGGCAGGGAACTTATCAGTAAGTCCCTTATGCGGGCGGGAATCCCTAAAACATGGAAACATGCTAAGGTCAACCCTTATTAAAAAAAGCCCACACTGGACCCATCTATATCAGAGAACTGCTGGCCCATTTTGCTACTCCCATATCTAGCTAAGATTATGGAAGCTCATGTTAACATCACTTTGACTCGCTATTTGGAGGTCAATGAGATTTTGGATAGTTCTCAAAACGGTTTCCGCTCTAAACACAGTACTGAATCGGCCCTTTTGGCAGTCACCGAGCAACTGTGGGCCGCGCTGGATGAGGGGAATACAACAGCACTGATTCTATTGGATCTAAGTGCAGCCTTTGACACCGTCTCTCATGAAATTCTGCTTCAAAGTCTAAAGGAGAACGGTGTCAAAGACAAGGCACTAACTTGGTTCGCATCCTTTCTATCCGAGCGCTCGTTTACCCCCTATGCATCCAGTATCTCACTCTTTTTTAAAAAAAACATATTTTATTGAAGATTTATCATCATACAACATCATATGAAACACCTCATCATCATTCGCGAAATATGTCTTCATTTATAACCCAACATTCCCTAGCGCCCTCCCCCCTAAGTGGTGTGGGCAAGTGACTTCCAAAACACAATAACGTATGTTACTCAGTTAACAGTGGTACTTCCTCTACTTGTAAATTCTAGGCTTTCCACTGAAATTCTATGTGACCTAGCTCTCATCATCCCGTTGTAGATCTAGCAAGGCCTGAACTAAGGCTTCCCACGCCCTTGCTTGATCCAGGGTCTTCTCCTGTCTCGATCGGTGAGCCTGTTGCATCCGAATTGTGCTCTCACTCCTTGCCCATTTAAAAAGCTCTGCCCTCCAGCGCTTGTGTGACGGCCCCTCTCTCGACTTCCAATGCAGGGTGATTTCTCTCTTCGCTAATATAAGCCCTAGGTCTATAAATTTACTTGTTATCTTCGTCTTGGGCGTATGGGGGAACCAAAGCAGCACACTCTTGGCCATATCGTAAGATAATTCCCTGCCTGTAACTGCATTCAGAAGTACCCCCACTTCTCTCCAATAATTCCCCAGGCTCGGGCAGTCCCAGAGCATATGTTCCAGTTCCGCTCCCTCTGTCAAACATCTGGGGCACGCTGCACCTGGAAGTATCTCTGAATCTTCCCCGGTGTCAAATAGGCTCGGTGCACTATGAAAAACTGTATCAGTTGAAAGCGTGCATTTCGAGTGCCCTTCCAGGCTCTCCTGAGAACTTGCCCCCAGGTGGCATCTGGTAGCGGACGACCTATGCTTGTTTCCCATTTCAACTTTAGGGCAGCTAAAGGTAGTAACCCCTCGTGCAGCATCCGAGATTGGAGGCACGTAACCGCTTTAAAGGTCCCCGCCGCCATCACCACATACTGGCATGCCATTGTAGTCTGAGGTTCTACCTGCCTCTTCTTCCAGTGTTTCCTAATCACGCTTGTCACCGCCGCATGAATCAAGAAGTCCCCATTTGGGAGGTCATATCTGTCCTACTAGGCCTAAAAAGACAGCAATTCACTCTCTTCATATAGGTCCCCTACCATCTGGACTCCTAAGTGCTCCCATTCCTGGAGAACAGTCCAGTCACTTCCATGTGGAAGTGCCGTCAGCATTCCCAATGGGATCTCAGGAGCATATGGATGTAAGACTCCCACTTTATCCAGTATCTCACTCTTTGGGTTGCGGAGTCCCCCAGGGCTCCGCCCTGAGCCCGACCCTATTCAATGTATATGTCCGCCCTCTGGCCCTGTTGGCAAAAGCACGTAACATCAAAATGGTATCATACGCTGATGATACTCAATTGGTCTTCACTTTCTCTATAAAATAGTGATCTTGACCAATTGAAATTTCACAAAGATCTGCTGGCCATCTCTGACTGGATGGCAGACAATTACTTTAAACTCAACGCTTCCAAAACGGAGGTACTCCTGGTTGGGCATAACAATCATCAATGGGACAGCCAATTGTGGCCCACAGCACTGGGCTCCCCTCCCCTACCTAAAACAGTGGTTAAGAACTTAGGGGTGCAGATAGATGGAGTCCTTTCATTTGAGCCACATGCAAAGAAAGTAGCCGGGCTATGTTTTGGTCTTCTTCGTGGCCTTAATCCCATTTTGGGGTTTTTTGATGCCTCAATTCGGCAAACAATTGTTCATCTGTAGTGCAGTCGTGATTAGATTATTGTAATGGACTGTTTTTAGGGGCAAATAAAACCGTGACCAAATGACTTCAACGGGTACAGAATGCAGCTGCACGTTCATTTACGGTTTACCCAGGCATTGTCGCACTTTCAATCTTCTTCATCGGGTGCACTGGTTGCCTATCGAACAGAGAGTTAGGTTGAAAACCCTCTGTACCACTCATAAGATTCTTCATGGTCCAGGCCCCCAAATTCGCCAGGGTCTGTGCACTACCTATGTTACCTCTCGGGCCCTACGCTCCACCCACCTCCATCTGGCCCGCACTATTCGAGTGTGTAGGTGTAGAGCAGGGGGGTGCTCCTTCAGGCCTTGTGCCCCGATTTTGTGGAACCCTGCCCCTTTCGCGGCTCGGAGCACACAGGATCACTGGACTTTCAGGAAACTGATTAAAACCTGGCTCTTCTCCACCATCTAGCTCTTTTCTCTCCACCTCCCATCTGTCTGTGCTGGGACGCCTACAAGAACACTTAACATAACATAACATGTAGGGCCTGGTAGGTGAGAAATCCCAATGTGAATTTCGTTCTTGGCTCAATCTGAATCTAATGATATGCAGAGAGTTTGAGAAAGATGTGGTGATCCTGTTTAAAAAAAAAAAAAAAAAAGGATAGGATAGGATAGGAGTCTTACTGGGACAAGAAAGATGGCTTTTAAAGGATTGCATGAGATTTAAATTGTATCCACCTGGACTACATTGCCAAAATCCTGTCTTGGTATGATCAGTGTGTGTGGACAGCAGTTATGAGTTGGTGAGGTGTGGCATTGGTTTCATTTTCTTTAGTTCCTTAGATGTATGTTGGACACTTTTGGCATCCTAGTTTCACGCAGGTGCGATGCATAGTGAAGTTTGGCGAATGGATTCTAGAGAGAATACAGATGGAGAGTACAGACAAAAAGTCTTCTGATGTTAGTACCTTACAAAGTTCAGGATAAAAGCTTCTTTTTAAATTTAGGTGAGAACTGTATGACCTAACCTGTCTTTTAATTTGCATGAGAACTTGTGGTGTTCTAATATATTGCCATGTATCACACACAATATATGTATTGCCATGTATCACACGCTGTATTTCATGTGTCTTCTCTTACTTTATTTATTATATGGAATGTTGGAATTGTCATGCCCTTATACTTAGTGGTATGCTGTAATAGAATGTTGGACAACAGTGGATCAGAACCTCAGCTCCAGTTGGTGCTGATCCTCTGGGCCTGTTTTACCTTTATACTAACTGCTGGAATAAACCTTCCTCTTCTACTCAAACTGTGGAGGATGTCATCTCTACATTTGGCGACTGACTTGGGATCTGGACCTGCTTACAAGGAAAATGCTGTGCTTTTGAACCTGCTTACAAGGAAAACACTGTGCTTTTCAAGTTTTCCTCTTTTATCAAGGTGTACTGCTCATCGTTTTTTCTACCTCTTCCAACGGGCCCATAGGGTATTTTTACTAGTCTCTGCGCTGCTTCCTGTACATCTAATTTAATTCCTAAACTAGCGCTGGAGCTCTCCACACCTGTTTTATTATTATTTTTGTCCTGATTAAAAAATCCAGTTTAGCGCTTCCACGCACTCGTATTGACTTTCAAACTCCCTGGCTATGCTCTCTCGAGCGACTCCTCGAGCGTGCCTTTGTTCACAAGATCTACTTCGTCACCTACCTTGGTTTCCCTGGACTCCTGTACCTGACGCCACAATCTTCTGTTGTTCAGGCCTCAGCTTGTGGATCTTCATATGTGCAATTGCCCATCGGATACTGCTCCGGTGTATGCGCATTCCAGCCCGTATTCACGTTGTTTGCTTCAATGCGCACAGCAAGTTGGCTTTCATATGCGTGATTGTCTGTGGGATACCGCTTAGGCGTATGCGCATTTCAGCCTTTGTTCACGTTGTTTGCTTCAACACGCACAGCTTGGGATCTGGACCTGCTAACAAGGAAAATGCTGTGCTTTTGGACCTGCTTACAAGGAAAACACTGTGCGCACTCCAGTCCTTGTCTATCTTTCAAGATAAGTGTTTTCTTCATGCTGCTGCTCCATGCTGATTTCTCTTCTCTGCTCTGAGTACTGACTTCGTGATATCACTTCCCGTCTACAAGGAAATGCACCATGTAAAAATCTAGCATGCTATCTTACACTTTTTGTGGATCCAGTGATTCACACACTTCCTGGTAAATTCTAACAACGCTACAACTTGTATTCCATTAGGATTTTTACTACTGCATTAACTTTATATAGCATTTTCTACAAAGTATTTTTTTGTGTTCTTTATACTCACACTTATTTTTAGTCCATTCACCATTTTTATACTGTTTTCTCCTTGTTTTATATTTCATTTTTTACACCATGCAAACTGTTACTCCTCCTAGTTATTTTTTACAGGATCCTGGAGAACTATCATTAAAATGGTGATTGTGGGTTAGATCATTTAACGCTTATCTAGGAGCTATTGATGGTATGAAGTTTAAACCGGATAGAAAATGCAGTCTTCTTTACTACTATTTAGGTGTTTGAGGGGCAAAATGTTTATGATCTTTTACCTGTTCATAATGGCCATGATAGTGGTGACATGGATGAATATCAATTAGCTTTTTACACGGGTTCTATCTCCGAGTGAATCCATAGACACCTATGTTACTGTTTTAAAAGTGTTAGCTAATTATTGTGATTTTGAGGATTTCACTTCTCAATTAATAAGAGACCAAATTGTGTGTAGGTGTTATTAAAAAATAATCCAACAGAAATTACTTTCCTGCAAGAACCCCTCTTTCGATGAAACTATTGACATCGCTAAAAGTATCGAACGGTTAGAATTGGATGCCAAACAGTTGAGGTCCAATACATGTTCAACAGTAGCTACTGCTAATTCTAATCCTTCTGCTAAACAGCATATCAGTGATGTCAAGCCTAAAACAGGAAAAAATATTCTAAAAAAGGAATAAGTCTTCTGCACGTACTTCTTCTGGTTTTTATTGTTACAGATGTGGTTCATTGTCTCATCTTTCCAATTTCAAAAATTGTCCTGCCATTTCCCAAGAATGTCACAAGTGTAAAAATTCTGACCATTTTAGCAAAATGTGCAGAGGGGGCAAGCGTTTCCCGGTTAGAAGTGTTCAAGATTTACCTTCCAACGAAACCTCTGATGAATTAGATAAAGGAATGGAAGAATTGTCTTAATCTGTTGTGTAAGTTGAGTATTTAAATATTAATAATGTACATTCAGATAAAAAAGTTTGGGGATCCTTTTGTTCAAGTATCCATACAGTCTCATGAGATTTCTTTGCTCATAGATTCAGGTGCCAGAATTACCATCATCTCTATTGATACATTTAAACAATCTTGGTCCCAAATGGTTTTGCTACCTCCTGATGTAATTACTACTGCGTTTCGAGGGCAGCAGGATTGATCTTGTAGGCTATTTTGGGCTGACATTACTTTTCAAAACAAAACCATCTATGGCAGGGTTTATGTTGCCCTTAAGGGCATCAATGTTTTAGGATGGTGGCACCAGACTGATTATAAGACCTGGTCAGAATAATCCTGTTTCTTTGATTAATTCAGTTTCCGATTCTTCTCAATGGAAAGATAACTACTCACCAGTTTTTGCAAATAAAATGGAAAAGTAAAAGATTTTGTGCATTCTACTAAAGTTAAAGAAGGTGAATCCCCTGTCAAACACAAACTAAGGAATGTTCCTTATAGCATAAGGAGTGATCTTACTGTTATGCTTAACAAAATGATTGATGATGGCATAATTGAACGTGTCGATGCCACTCTCTGGTTATCTCCTATTGTTTTAGTCAAAAAAAGGTCTGGAGAACTTTGTCTATGTATTGACTTAAGATCGGTCAACAAGACTATTTGGTTAGAGAAATTTCCATTACCTCGTATTGATGATCTTATCACTGCTGTAGGTCAGTCCAAATGGTTCTCAAAATTGGACTTGCGATCTGCGTACCATCAAGTAGTTCTTGAGGAACATTCCCATCATCTTACAGCTTTTGTGACACCTGATGGCACTTTTCAATTTTGCAGGATTCAAATAGATGGTTTGATGGCAACTTAAAAACACTCAAATTGACCGTCCGTCAAGCAGAGAGACATTGGAGGAAGGACTATTGCCCTTCATTAAAAACCCTCTACCTCTCTGCACTTGCCAAATATAAAACAGCAATCCTTGATGCCAAAACCGCCTATTTTTCTACCAAAATCACGTCAGCTGAAAACAAGCCCAGGGAGATTTTCAGCATAGTGAATGATCTAGCCTTCTCTGACAGAGCCTCACCCCAAATTCCTCCATCCCAGTCTTTATGTGCCCAACTCAATTCACACTTCCGAGACAAGATTGTTACCATCAAGGCTAACATTCCTCCCCCCTCATCTGCCTTCGTTGATCCCCCTCCCCCGACCGTCCCATGTTGTCTTACCTCTATTCCCCCCCTTACCCAGGAAGCTTTCTTGGAGATTCTCCCCAAGGTTAAATCAGGTTCCCCCGCTGATGTCTGTCCTGCACGCATTCTGCAACAAATCTATTCCTTCTGCCCTGAACCCCCCGTCACTTTCTTGAATAACTCTTTGACCCAGGGAGTCGTGACTCCTGCACTCAAATCTGCCACCATAGTGCCAATACTGAAGAAGCCTGGCGCGGACCCATCCATCTCAGCCAATTATCGCCCCATTTCCCTACTGCCCTTCCTGGCCAAGGTGCTAGAGCGCCACGTCACTGCGGCTCTCAGCGCCCACGTAGAGGCAAATGGGGGACTGGCTTCCCGCCAGGCTGGCTTTCGTCCCAGGCACTCGACCGAATCAGTCGTGGTATCGGTCCTAGATAAACTCAGGAAGGGAATGGATCATAACCAACACCAGGCGCTGGTGCTCCTGGATCTCTCCGCCGCTTTTGACACGGTTGACCACAACATTCTCTTGTCCCGTGTCAGGGCGGCCGGAATCCAGGGAACAGCCCTGGTGTGGCTCTCCTCCTTCCTGAGGGACCGTACCCAGGCGGTTCGGCTGGGAGCATTCACGACCACCTCACTCCCCGTCACTTGTGGTGTCCCCCAGGGCTCTTCTCTTTCTCCTTTACTATTCAACCTTTATATCTCCCCTCTTATTTTTGCTCTTCAGCAGCGGGAGGTCACTGTATTTAATTATGCAGATGACCTCCAGCTCATCTATGATCTTTCTTCCTCCTCTCTCTCTGTTTCCAATTTTCAGTCCATTATGATTTTTATCAGGGATTGGATGAACCACAACCACCTCAAATTGAACCCGGAGAAGACCGAGCTGGTTCTCACTGGTGGTTCATCCAGACCCTGGAACCCCCATTTCTGGCCCCCCACTCTTGGTCCCGCCCCTACCCCTTCAGTCACAGTAAAAACACTGGCAGTGAAAATGAACAGTCACCTCACTCTCCACTCCCAAATCAGTTCCGTAGTCTCCTCTTGCTTCCTCACCCTTCGAACAATCCGTACCGTCTCCCGTTTTTTTTCCCCCCAGGCTCTCAAACTGATCATGGCCGCATTGGTAATCTCGCGGCTGGATTATGCTAATGCCCTCTATAATGGCATTCCGGCGTACAGCTTACGGAGGCTCCAGGTGGTGCAAAACCACGCGGCCCGGCTTATTTACGGTCTCCCACGCTACCATCATTCCTCCCCTCTTCTTAGGGAGCTCCACTGGCTGCCTATCAGGGAGCGTTCCCTTTTTAAGACCGCCTGCATGACCTTCCAGGCCCGGCAAGGCACTGCTCCGGCCTTCATCTCTTCGCTGATAAGCGAATATGTCCCCTCTAGAGAGCTCCGGTCCTCCTCCAAAGCTCTCCTCCAAACCCCACGCTTTAAGCGAAAAAAGTGGGGTGGTGCCAATTTCTCCACCTTGGCCCCCACCTTTTGGAATTCTTTGCCTGATCACCTACGTTTTGCCACCCACTATGTCTCTTTTCGAAAAGACCTCAAAACGTTCCTGTTCAGACAGGCCTTCCCTTCATAAACTCGCTCACCCCTGCAACCCTCAGTAATTCGGACTTGTTAGCGCCAAGAAACCGCTCGGTGGACGTTGCGCTCTACAAATGTTTTAAATTAGAAATTAGGATGCCATTTGGACTGGCCTCGGCCATTTCTGTTTTCCAAAAAGTTATGTCCATGCTATTTCAACATATTCCCAATGTTGTAATTTTTCAAGATGATATTCTTGTACATACTAACACAGACCTTGAACATAACCATGTGTTGGATCTTGTTTTTCAAACTCTGCAGCACAATGGTGTCACTTTAAGAGAGGATAAGTGTATATTTTCAGTAAATGAAATTAAATATTTTGGTCACATGCTTACCAAGGATGGTGTAAAACCCAAACCTAGTATAGTTGAAGGTATTGTCAATGCTCCACATCCTCTAGACAAAGACCAATTGCGATCTTTTCTTGGTCTTTGTGAATTTTATTCTATTTTTATTAGGAACTTTTGCAGTCTTACTGAGTGTTTTAGAAATCTATTAAAAAAAGATTTCGGAGTTCATTTGGACAGCCACATGTCAAGAACACTTTATTTTACTTAAAGAGTTCATTTTATCAGCCCTAGATCTTGAAGCTTACGTGGAAGGTCGCGACACCTTCATTATTGTTGATTCCAGTGCTTATGGAATGGGTGTAGATCTTTCCCAAATGGATGGTGGAAGGGAAATCACTGTAGGATTTGCATCCAGGAGAATGAGAGAAGTTGAATTAAGGTATTCAGTAATAGAATAAGAGATACTGGCCTGTGTATGGGGAGTTGAAAAGTATAAACCTTATGTTTGGGGAAGTAAATTTTGGCTAAGGACGGACCATAAACCCTTAGTAGACATTCTTTCTGTTTCCAAAATCAAAAAGTCTACAGCCAGGCTTGCTATCCACCAAACTTATTACCACCAAACGTCTAGAATTTAATTTTACCGTGCATTATTGCCAATGTGGATGATACTGTCATTTGTTCTGATATGTCACTTTGGCAAAATGCTCTATCCAATGATCCCATATTGAGGCAAGCGATGGATTTTGTTGTGAAAGGATGGCCCAAAGAGAAAGCTCTTTCTGTTGAGTTACAACCATTTTACAAAATTTCTAATGAACTCTCTATTGAGAATGATTTGCTGGTCAGAGATAATGAACTTATTCCTCCTGCTGTATTTAAAGTGAGAATAATGGAAACTGCTCATTCTGGTCATTTGGGGATGAGTGCTACCAGGCGCAGAATTAGAAATGACTTTTGGTGACCCAGTATGGACCAGGACATTGATAATCTGGTCAAGAATTGTGTGCAATGTTGTTACAGTGATAAATATCTCACTACCAGGACTCCCATACCCAAACCTGTTCCTTGTCCAGCCAGGGTGTGGCAAAGAGTTTCTATTGATCTTCTGGGTTCATTTCATGTTTTACCTAACTGAATGAGGTACTTCATTGTTCTTATTGACAATCTTTCCAGGTGGGTGGAAGTAAGAGGTGTGTATGATTCCAATTCCAAAATTGTCATTCGGTTCGTTCAGGATATTTTTTCAAGAGAAGGGGTCCCAGAAGAGATTTTAACTGACAATGGAGTTCAATTCACTTCTGTTTCCATGCAAGAGTTCCTGACTAAATTGGGAGTAAAACATTTATGCACTCCTCTCTATCATCCCCAATCCAATGGGAAAGTTGAGAAGTTTAACAGGGTTCTTGTTGAATGTGTGCAGAGTACTCTCAATAGTCATGGGGATTGTGAAACAGCTGTACGAAACATGATTTGGGCGCATAGGACCACTCCTTATTTGGTTTCAGGTTCCATTCCTTTCGAGTTGATGAGGGGCAGAAAAGTTTCCTCTGCTTTGTGTCCATTCTGGAAACTCAATGTTTCCTGTCTCTGATGATGTCATTTTTCTGTCTCTGATGAACCTTGTAAAGCTAAAATGGTTTCTGACAATTCTAATAATCTTAGATTTGATCAACTTTGTTAATCTGGTAAAAGGAAAGTAATTAGGTTTACTGTTGGTAACCTAGGGAGGGTTCAAGATCCTTTGTTATTACAAAAAGGAATGTCTCAATGTAGACAATGTAGACAACCTCATCTTATTGGTGAAATTAAGGGGCATGCTGTTCGACTTGACAATGGTCAGTGGTTGAGTTACTCTCGTCTGGCCAAAGTTTCACAACCTAACAATGTTTCTGATTTGCAGGTGTCACCTTCATCTGATGTCAATCTACTACGCAGTTGTAGAGTACAAAGGATTCCAAACAAACTTCAGGATTACGTTTCTTCAAATTTTCTTTTTTGCATTGTTTTTTTTCATTATTTTATTTTCATTCTTATTTTTATTAAAGGGAGAGATATGTGGTGTCCTAATGTATTGCCATGTATCACACACTGTATATGTATTGCCATGTATCACACACTGTATTTCATGTGTCTTCTCTTACTTTATTTATGGTATGGAAAATTGGGATTGTCATGCCCTTATACTTAGTGTTATGCTGTAATAGAATGTTGGACAACAGTGGATCAGAACATCAGCTCCAGCTAGTGCTGATCCTCTGGGCCTGTTTTACCTGTATAGTAACTGCTGGAATAAATCTTCCTGTGTTACTCAAACTGTGGTGGATGTCATCTCTACAGAACTGTATAAAGTAATCTGTTGTATAATTTGGGTGAGAAAATGATAAACTCTGTCTTTTTGGATTGAGTTATAGATAGTTGTTCGTCATCCATATTTGCAGCTTTGTGAGCAGTGAACTCAACATGACGATGTCTTAAATCAATGAGGTTTTAAGGAAGATCTGCATGTCATCAGCATATGAGGTACTGGGTTTTTAAGAACCGGCACAGAACCGGTAACCCAGCGGTGTCAGGGAATCAACACCCAGAGACCTCGGGTTCTCCTGAGTCAGACCTACAGAAACTCAGAGTCTTCTAGGTGAAGTCAAAGATTAGTTTATTGGCTGCAACCAAGGTAACAGGGTCCTAGAAGTACAATACAGGTATGTTCTCAGGAGACTGCACACTTTCACGAAGTCAGGCTTCTCTCTTTATACCTGATATTCGGCCTTGGGCAAACATTCTTCGAATTTGTGGTATTTCATTTATAGTTACTGGTTACAAAAGAAAAGCAGAGTCATGATGACATGTACATATTTCACGTCGTGCTGCCCATAACAAATCATCCGGCAAGGCCCAACATTTCATCAGATATCGCTGGACCCCCAATAAAAACGGTCACCTCCCCATCATCAAGCAAGTGAAAAAAAGAAGTGGAGAAAAGATGTGAGCGAGATATGGCAGGTGTGCGCGCTGAAATGGTTTTATGGCTGGTTGAGCCTAGATGCTATCTTGCTCGGCCACTGGGAGGGAACTGACCTAACGAGTTCGGCCTGGGGCAATGGTTCTAACTTGTACTGAGGTCAGGGAGAAGTCGATTAAGGAGTATGTGTCCTTGTGGAATCAAATTCAACTGGATTAAGGCCTATGTAAAGGGCAACATATAAATGGGAGTGGGGTTCAGAATGTAAATGACGATTTCGAGGTGAAATCGTCACTCGAATACGCCGAAAATTCATGTACATGATGTACTCGTCATTCTCGGTCTTTTGATACCAAATTCGTCATATTTCGACGAAGTTTTATTTCTCGAGTCCAGAACTATTATATGAATTCAATTTTTCAGAACCTCAAACCCTCCTTTTGCCCTTACATAGGCAATTAATCTATCCTCATGTTAGTCTGAGTCCAGATCGATATTCCTAAAGTCATTGAGATGTTGCTGTAACATCATTCTAGTGCTTAGTTCATCTCTCGACACAGGCTTCCTTACACATGATGTAACACAGAGGCTACATATTGCAGGAGCACACTGTATGCATAGACAGAACAGGAAAAGAATGGCTAAGACCATCCCAATGACCATCAGAATTTTCCATCCCCAGGCAGATATCAGTTCCCAGAACCATCCCATTAATGACCAATCTCCTTTATCCACATGAATAGATTCGGAAATCTTATGCAGTTTGGAGATGGCCCTGTACACTGTTGGAGCATTATCTGGGATGAAAATACAACATCTAGACTGGATCAATTTGCATACTCCTCCCCGGACCGCAAGTATTACATCCAAAGCGACCCGGTTCTGAAGGGTCATAAGTCAATCCGACTGGAGCTCAGCAGTCAGGTTACTGAGGGCACCAGCAGTTTCAGTCACAGTGGATTCAACTACCCTTGTCAATTGCCTTATGTTCCTGCTGTTAGCCATGGCTCCCCAGAATGGCAGAAAACCCATTGCAAAGTCACCAAATTCTTGACCTGCAGTGTCTTCTTTACTCAAAACACCTCTAACTACCCTTGTCCGATGGTAATCCGCCGCTGCTGTGTAGGTGGGAGGTAACAGGAATGAAACAAAACATGAGCCCGAGAAGTCAGGGGGCAACCATGTATAGGCTCTATCATGGCAGATGAAATAAGTACCCTTAGCGGCTAAAAACGCAGGGGAAGTCTGAGATCCAAAAACATATGTTTCTGTACAGATACTCTTCCCTAGCTGAGCTCTGGGATTCTTGCCAATACCTTGCAGACACAGGTGACCTTGATGGGGTACGATCCAGATAGGGGACGATCTTTTGACTTGCTGTTTCTCACTTAATGTAGTGCCATATCCGGTCACGTTCCAACCTACATACGCTAGTATCTCATTATCCGGGGTATCTTCGTAAGAAGTTACTTCCTTGATCATGTCAACTATACCTTTGACTAGGGCGCTAGTCTTGAGGTTGTCTTTTACAGAACGTAGGGGTTGGATTTCTCGTGCATATATGAACATTGTCCTATATGCCCAGACTGAACCATTGTGACTAAATGGCAGGACCAAATAGGGGATACCTTTATCCGTGGTGTGGGGCATGAGACCACACACCCAACAGTTAGTTGTGTTCATTACAAGTTGGTGTTGGTGTAATAACTGAACAAAGGAGTTATTAATGAACTCTAATCTCCTATTTGATTCGTGGTCAGGCAGAGGGTGGAAAGAATGAGAGGAAACAGTAGGAGGAGGTATGGGTGATGTAGTGGGCGCAAATGTCACATGAAAAGAGAATAAAACATAGCTTATCAAAAAGACCATTACGCTGAATAGCATAAAAATACACACTATTATAAAGCTTTTCTTCGTCATCGTGTTAAAAAGTCTCTGCTTAAAGTTCATTTGTTTGGCAGGCCTCTCCACATCAGGAAACTCCATCCTCTCCAAGGTGCTGCCCGCGGTGGTAGGTTGCCTCTGCTAAAGGATGCTTCCGTCAGTCTAGGGCAACTCCCTTGGACCAACTAGAACCAACGACCTAACGTCGTCAGCTGCACCCAAAAGTCTTTAATCAACCGCGACCCTAGCAGCGGAACCCGGATGGCGGTTCGAAAAAACAAAAATAAGCAAGTTACCTAGATGGGAGATCTGCACTTTCAAAAATAGAATTTGGGGAAAAAAACACATTTTTTATTAGTCCACAGGTTTTTCTCTCGGATCATAAAAGAAATCACTTTTACTTTAGTCTGTTTTTCTAGGTCGCAAATTGTAGCGTCTTTTCCCGGGTACTGTCTGGTCCAGAAATAGTAGCTCAGGTTCCACAGAGTTCAATTGTTCTGGTGGTGGCACAGTTTCTTGAAAAATGTTCTCACTTTCACAATCAGGGTTAGCTTCTTTTACACGTTCATCAGTTGTGCGCTCTGAGTCAGTGCCTCCTTTCTGGACCCATTGGTCATGTGGCAGAGGGAAGGGTATCTTCTTACAATGGATCCCGTGGACCCAATTGGCCTTCCCCTCCACCCTAACAGCCGACCTTGTAGACAGGAGGACGAGGTGTGGCCCGGTCCATCTGGGCTGGTCGTTTCTTGTTCTTTGAAAGCTGCGGACAAGCACCCAGGAACCGGGGTCAATGGAGTGACCCGGAGTCTCAGAGACCGGAGGCAAGGTGTTGTGGACCTGTTGATATAAAACACGCAATTTAGCCGTCAATTCATACAAATAGTCAAGCAAAATAGGGTGTTGCAGCTCGCTGAATTTCGTGGGCCTAGGCACTCCCCATATGTTGGCTGGCCGACCAAAGACTATTTCATAAGGGCTGAGTTTCACTCGCGAATGCACAGTCATTCTGGTGGATAGGAGTGCTAAGGGTAGAGCGTCAGGCCATTTAAGACCTGTGCTCACTTGGATTTTGGCCAATTTAAGTTTAAGCGTGCCATTGTAACATTCCACTAATCCAGCTGATTGGGGGTGATTTGCAGCGTGGAACTTCTGCCTAATGCCTAGCACTTCACACACTCTTTTCATCACACGACCCACAAATTCACTTCCGTTGTCAGACCAGACCATTCTAGGCATTCCGAACCTGGGGAACAACTCTTTTACAAGGGCTTTCGCTGTGGACAAGGCAGTATTGTCTTTTAGGGGATAGGCTTCTACCCATCTTGAGAAGGCACAAACAACCACTAGCACGTATTTTAAGTTGTTGCACCTCTCCATATGTATGAAATCTAGCTGCAAAACCTCGAACGGATACGTAGGAGGTGCAAAATGACCAGCTGGAGTTGGGGTTCCCCTACCAGGATTGTGCTTCAGACATACCATGCAATTCTTGACAACATTCTCTGCATACTTGGGAATCCCTGAATTCTTCCACACTGGGGCCAACAACTCGCAAATCCCTTTCGCGCTGATATGGGCCATTCCATGAGCCATTGTAACCACTGCAGGCACATATGCATCGGGTAACAACCATCTCTGATGCTCTGTCAATTCAATCCAACAACCATTCGCATCCATTCTTCCTGTACTCTCTCTCCACGTGCTCAACTCTTTCTCCGTGGCCTCAGCTTGGATGGACTTCACACTCTCTATCGTGTCCTCACATATTCCAACATCACCAGTCCATCTTTCTGGGCTCGCAACATACATTCGGCTCATCACATTCTTTGCAGTTTCCTTAGCGGTTTCATCAGCAAAGGCATTTCCACGACCAACATCATCAGTCACCTTCTTGTGTGCACTACATTTCACAATCGCTATTTGCAGGGGCAACGTCAGTGATTCAACAAGCTCATTCACCAACTGACCATGCTGAATCTTAGTTCCATGCGAGGTCAGGAACCCACGTTCTCTCCACAATCGTCCAAAACTGTGAGCCACTCCAAATGCATACTGGCTGTCGGTATAGACAGTCACTTTCATTCCTCTAGACAATACACATGCTCTCGTAAGTGCAACGAGTTCCGCGGCTTGAGCCGAACCATGTGGTATTCGCGCAGTTTCAACGACTGTGTGCAAAGTTGTGACAGCATATGCTGTAGTCACGTTCCCATTTGGGAGCTTAAAGCATGAACCATCTACCCACAATGTACCATCACATTCAGCAAGAGGAGTGTCGAACAAATCAACTCTCCCTTTCGTCTCTTCCTCTGTTCTAAGAAAACAATTGTGCTGTTCTGAAGCATCTGATTCTTCTGCAATTGGTAACAATGTGGCTAGGTTCAAGGTACTACACCTTTTTATGTGCACATGGCTCGCTAGTAGCGTCAATTCGTAACTGGACAGTCGAGCACTAGTTAAGTGCTGTGTCTTGGTCCTATTTAACAATGTGTCTACTGCATGCGGGACCATCACGATTAGTGTATTATTCATTACTAGACCAGCAGACTGTCGAATAGAAACAGCTGCTGCTGCTGTGGCCCTTAAACAACTTGGCAATGCTCGTGCTACCGGATCCAGAGTTGACGAAAAATAGGCGCATGGCCGCTGTCTATCTCCGAATAACTGAGTCAGCACAGACAATGCACAGCCCTCCTTCTCGTGGACATATAATGTGAAAGGCTTACTGTAGTTGGGGGTACCTAACACAGGGGCCGAACATAATGCTGTGCGTAATTCGAGAAAACTTTTCTGACACTCTTCAGACCAAGGAATGGGATTGGGTGTATTTTTACACGTTAATGCCACCAAGGGTTTGGCCAATAACAAAAAATTTGGAATCCACTGTCTACAGTATGATGTAATGCCCAAGAAAGCACGTACTTCTCTCTGTGTTCTTGGCACATTCAATTTTGCTATTGCCTGAATTCTTTCTGGGGTCAGTTTCCTTCCCTCCTTCGATAAGAGATGACCTAAGTAGGTCACTTCTTGTCGGCAATATTGAAGCTTGGAAAGTGACACCTTGTGATGCAGATCACATAGATGACGCAATAATGACAACGTGGCCGTTTTACAAATTTTCTCAATATCCGCAGCGATGAGCAAATCGTCCACGTACTGTACAAGAGTGGCACCTTTAGGCAAAACCATTGTGTCAAGCTGGGCTTTCAGAGCTTGACTGTATATTGAGGGGCTTTCACAGTAGCCCTGAGGAGCGCGTTTGAAGCGGAAGCTTCGACCTCCTAAACTGAAGGAAAAAATATCCCTGCTTTCCTCAGCAATCGGGATACTGAAGAAAGCATTCTTCAGGTCAATCACCGAAAACCATGAAGCAGAAGCTGGAATCATAGTTAATAATGTGGTAATGTCGGGGACAACTGGGAATTGTGGCACAACTATCTTATTTATTTCTCTAAGATCAATCACGAATCTATATACAGGTGGCTGAGAAGGGTCAGTTCGTTTTAAAACAGGCAGAACAGGACTATTGCAAACATTGCCTCGTGTTTCTTCAATCACGTCTTTTTCAATCAACTCGTAAACAATCGCTAGCAAAGCTTTTTCACCCTCATTAGATATTCTGTATTGGGGAATTCGTGGCATTTTGACATTCGACTTCAATGTTACAACATATGGTGGAATTTCTAAAAGACCTACATCATTCGGACCAGTAGCCCAAAGAATATCTGGGAGAGTCGACAATTCTGCTGGAAGTGCATTTCTCGACAAATAAATGGGAGAAACCACTTTCTTACCTAAAGTAAGTTGTACTCCTGAAGGAGAACAGTACAAAGTCGCATACAATCTTTTTAGCAAATCTAATCCTAGCAAATTTTCACCACAACCTGTTGTCAGAATAAGGGGTGCTTCGAATTCACAAGGACCAACAGAAAGAGATAAAGGGTCAGAAATCGGATTTCTAACTGGGGCGCCAGAAAAACCTACAGAGACGTTCATTTCGCCAGACAAAGGTGCGCCAGGGAGTTTGGAGTGCATAATAGAACTCTTTGTAGCACCAGTATCCAACAGAAAAGGTTCAGACACACCTGATGTAATCACCTCAACGTAAGGTCCACTCTGATCTACTGGAACTGAAACAACTCCCTCTCTTTGTCTATGGCTGTCCTAGCAATCCTCATTCATGCTATCAAAGGTTCAGGCTTGGCACCACCAACTTGGCGGGCATCTGTAGCAGTGATATTAGCCCATGTGTCACCTAATTCCTGGTCATGATCTACATGATGAATTTTACCCCATAAAGGCTGTGGAACAACGTTCCCAAATAGCATATCGATATCGGCTAAATTCATAATGCATGACCCAGCAGTTTGTGACAATTCTTTATAGTACCCTGCAGGATTTTTACGCGGATCTGGTAATGTTTGTTTGAGTGCTAAAACTTCAGCTCGCTTCCATGGGACATGTACCCATACACGCTGAAAGTGTGGGTGTGGCAGGACAGGTGGGACAGCAGTCGCGTCACCCTCTCTCCACTGTGGGGGAACTTCTCTCATAGGGTATTGTCGTGCCTTTTTCCTACTAGATGCACTAGACTCCGATGGTGACCCAGAACTGCTTCCCTTACTTCGATATGATAACAACATTTCAACTGCTTTTTCCACATCGGGACCTACAATCATACCCTCTCCAAACTTAAATCGTACACGACACATTTCTTGTGGGATGCATTCTTGATCATTGTCTTCCAAATCCTCGCCAAGAAAGACACACATCTGTTCGAAAACATATCTCTGTGTCGCTGCTTCCCATTGATGGAAGACTTCCATGACAGACTGTACATCATATTTTGCAGTGTCCATGACCCATTTCAGAGCTAAACTATTCAGGGAATCTCTCTCTTGATAATCAGGCAGTTGACTTCGCAACTGTCTTCTTCCTATGTTAGGGGTCGTAGCAGGCGACCCGAAAAGAGGTAAAAGAAGATTAGTAACAGTGCTGGCCATTTTCTGCCGAACGGAAGGTGAAACTGAAGAAAAAATAGGTGGAAGAACGGGGTGTGATAAGGTGGGGGTAGGGATAGCAGAAGAGGTATCAGGGGAAATAGAGGGGGCACTAGGCAAAGTTGTAGAGGGAGCATTAGGAGACATAGAAAGTACAGTAGGCAAAATCGTAGAAAACACAGGTGAAACAGAAGTGGTCGGTGGGCCTGGAGGAGGTTGCACCGAAGAAGTAGGAGCCAGCTGAAGAACAGCTGGTGGGTGCTGTGGAAGAGCAGGGGGCGCAGCTTGTGCAACTAAAGGTTGCGAGGGTGCTGTGGCATTCTGCGCATAGGGGGGTGGTGAAGTTAATAATTGCGACATTAATGGGTCTTTTTCACGCTCTTTTGCTGCCTCGTGCTGAAGAGACGGCAAAACTGGATAACACTTATCTATTGCCATTTTACGTTGCCTGTGCAACTGCTCATTTATCTGCTCCTCCTCATTATCTTTAAACTGCACGGCAGCTTGCATTACCGAAAGTCCCCCTTCTCTCTTATTTTTCTTAGCTAATTTAATTTCTTTTTGTTTGGCTTCTTTACGCCATAAGCTAAAAGAGTCAAACATCGCCGGCCGGGCTTTCTTTTTAAAGAGTTTTACTTCAAGGTTGTCTAAGATTTCAGAATCAAAGCTACCATATTGGGGCCATTTTAAAACACCGTCTTTTCTAGTGTATTTAATCCATACTTTGTTGTAAACGATGGGGCCTACCCCATGTTTAACATATAGCTCGTAAGTCGGAGTTCCAACTGGAGGAACCGGACATGAGTCCTCCAATCGGGAGTCCCTATTATTACCAAGACAAAACAAATTCCCAAGTCTAAGACTAGGCATCCTCGCTCTCTAGTCTAGTTCCAAAACTTCAAAGGATTATCGATTACGATATTTCTTGTGAATACACGAGTCCTTCGGTTATGGTGCTTGCAAGTACCAATACAAAACCTTTTGTATCCCAAAGATACCACAAAGTAAGTCCAACTAAGGACTGGGAGACGCTCCACTTATACTTAACTGAAAAATATCGATGGCGTCACCAGAAGACTCGTCTTAGTGTTTCGCTCTACCGAAAACTTCAAGGGTCCAACATCGGGGCGATAGCCAGGGCAGCAGTCCTTGTAGCCGTCGGGAAGCGGGGAACCTCGCAGCAAAGACCTTCGGACCACGTCGACATGCAGGGGTCGATGAGGTGGTGGGCCCTCCTCCGGAATTTTCACACGAAGCTCCTCACGATCTTCAGGCTGACTGGTACCACTGGAATCGCCCCACGTTGGGCGCCAACTGAGGTACTGGGTTTTTACGAACCGGCACAGAACCGGTAACCCAGCGGTGTCAGGGAATCAACACCCAGAGACCTCGGGTTCTCCTGAGTCAGACCTACAGAAACTCAGAGTCTTCTAGGTGAAGTCAAAGATTAGTTTATTGGCTGCAACCAAGGTAACAGGGTCCTAGAAGTACAATACGGGTATGTTCTCAGGAGACTGCACACTTTCACGAAGTCAGGCTTCTCTCTTTATACCTGATATTCGGCCTTGGGCAAACATTCTTCGAATTCGTGGTATTTCATTTATAGTTACTGGTTACAAAAGAAAAGCAGAGTCATGATGACATGTACATATTTCACGTCGTGCTGCCCATAACAAATCATCCGGCAAGGCCCAACATTTCATCAGATATCGCTGGACCCCCAATAAAAACGGTCACCTCCCCATCATCAAGCAAGTGAAAAAAAGAAGTGGAGAAAAGATGTGAGCGAGATATGGCAGGTGTGCGCGCTGAAATGGTTTTATGGCTGGTTGAGCCTAGATGCTATCTTGCTCGGCCACTGGGAGGGAACTGACCTAACGAGTTCGGCCTGGGGCAATGGTTCTAACTTGTACTGAGGTCAGGGAGAAGTCGATTAAGGAGTATGTGTCCTTGTGGAATCAAATTCAACTGGATTAAGGCCTATGTAAAGGGCAACATATAAATGGGAGTGGGGTTCAGAATGTAAATGACGATTTCGAGGTGAAATCGTCACTCGAATACGCCGAAAATTCATGTACATGATGTACTCGTCATTCTCGGTCTTTTGATACCAAATTCGTCATATTTCGACGAAGTTTTATTTCTCGAGTCCAGAACTATTATATGAATTCAATTTTTCAGAACCTCACATATTGCAGTAGAGAAACACCTGTATCCTTCCTTAGAGATCCAATTTGTTCAATATATAGGTTGAATAGCGTGGGATTCATGCTAGAAATTGGTGGTACCACAAATGACATTAAGGAGGAGGTTGAAGTGTGGCAATCACCTTGCTACGTGGAATCTTTGAAAGGAAAGAGGTGAAACAGTTCAGCATTGTGGCACAGGTTGCTATGCCGTTTTCAAGAACTAACACCTGGGACCATAATACAGAAAGTACACCAGGGTTGCAACAGAAATGCGCACCCACTTTGTCAGCCCCAGAGAGCCTTGGTATTCCAGAAGGGGCTGCAGACACTTGTGCAGCACTCCTTTTGTAATACTGATAGTGCTGACACACATGTAGCGCCAGCACTATCTTCCGAGTGCGTTCCCTCATTACTATGGGGGCATAGCCTCATGCAAATGATGATATCAGTTTGCCTCCGCACCCGCTCCATATTATGGGTGGGGCCACAGAGGCAAGTAGGCCCATAGGAGGTGCACTAAAAGTGCACCACAAAAAGGTGGCACACTGTCAGTAAGCTCAAAGCTGCCCTTTGCTCATACAGTGCCCTGGGCGAAACAAAATTTGGCATCCTCCTCCAATTTTTGCCTTTAACAAGCAGACAAGAGCACCAGTAGCCTTCAGAAAGACAAAGGAGCATGGAATCCCCAGACACTTCTCTGCAGCCAGGCACAGTCCAGTCACTTAGTGCACCTGCCTGCAAGGAGATCTCTCTCCCCTCTTCAAAGTGTAGGTGCGTTGCCACCCCCACAGAAAACTCAAAGCAGGTTTGAAGCAGCCGCTCCATATGTCACTGAATGTGCTGCTTCCTGGGGAGCATACATTTGCAACTGCCCTAAATCCATTGCATGCATCATAAGAGGGCCAACTGTTTAAAGGTGCACCGCAGCATAAACAGGGAAAACAGTTACCCTTGGTCAACTATGTCAGATGCTACCATGAGATCTAAAAGTACCAGGAGACAAGAGTCACACCCATTCAGCATCCAATGAACATCATCCAGGATGTTCGGGGTAGCTGTCTCAGCGCTGCAACCCATGCAGAAACATGATTGGCAGCAAGACACAAGATTTTCCATCTTTATATGGGTTGGTAGTTGCATAGACACATATTTCTTGATGGTTTTGCCTAGTTATAGGAGATTGCTTCTGGTCTGTAGGTGAAAGGAAGATTCAAAGTTAGATTCTGTTTGGTTTCATTATGTGCAATTTGACTACATTTTAAACGTTCTGGGAAGATCGAGGAAGAGAGGGAGGTGTAAGAATTGATCAAAGATGGTTAAGTTCTCTTTGATGATGTTCATTGGTAATAAGTGTTGAAGAAAATAGTCAGGCTACATGTTCTGAATGTGGAGGATGATATTACATTGTCAAATGACATACTTAGGTGTGTCAGAATAGCCAATTTCTATCAGTCCAGTGGACATTTTAGATAACTGTAATGCCCACGACAGAACATTTCTTCATCCCGCCATTTAGGTAACTATCTTTAAACAAGCAAAGTCAAAATATAGCACTTGAAAGGATTTTTCAGCAGTGAAATAAGCATCAGCAAATTCCATAGGCCTGACTTACATTTGAGTCCTGGTGAAAGCATAAAAAACTGCCTGCTGTAATGAAAAACCAACATACAAATAGAAGATAAAAGTTAATCAATTTAATTTGTGTTGATTCACAGTACATTTGAGGTGCACAACAGTACCTCATGAGTTGCATTGTAAGCGCTCCATAGGAGGTGGAATAATACTCCAAGCAGCCAGCAGCGTGTGGTGGAGACACAGCCCACCCATAGCCCGCTCTACGTATGCTTTAAGGTATTGATAACTATGCATCTTGTAGACAGCTGTGCTGTCAGGCGAGGCCCAAAAGGCACATCTGACAACACATTATTCATAAAATGTTTTTTAAGGTTTTCTCAACAAAATCTGCAATATTTACAGCAAATAACGAATTTAAGAAAAAGCACTTCTCAAAGCAAAATCCAACAATGCTACACAGAAAATGTATTTAGCAATCAAAAGAAAGGTATGGCTGATCTTTCTGGAGTGAACCCGGCAAAACATGAATATTTACTCAGAGAAAAGGCATTAGGTGTCCTTCTGTGGTTTTGGTGTAATTCTGTTCAGTACTTTTTGAGTTATTTTAATTTAAAGCTGTTGGCTTTAAAGGGTTAATCTTATGTATATTTGGACTGGTCATTTGTAAAATATATGCAAACCCAAGCACCTATATTGACAGTTTGGAAAATGATTCACATCCGATTGGAGAATACAGCATTTTTTTCTCATTAACCATTCAGATATCCAAAGATTCAAGACAGATCCGCATGTTCTGTTTGGTTGCCCATAAAAGAACAATTGTGTTGTGAAAGCCATTATGCAAAACAGGGGTCTTGTGACTATTTATGGATCCTAATTCACAAAACAAATATTACAGGTGATACAGGAGAGCAGGGGGACATTCTCTGACAATGTCAGGGGTTTACAAAGGGTTATATCCTACCCTTAAATTAAAAATAAAATGTTTTTCAATGCTCTATCTGTGGATTCCCACAAAATAATGACAGATAATCATGGTCACAATTTGGTGAGGAAGTGGACCTGTGAATATTCACTGATCCAGTACCACAGAAATGCACTGTGGGTGGAGGCATTAGATAGCTTTCCTATCCCTCTGCAAGGATCTGCATAGTTGCAGAATGGTTGATACTGCCCTCAAAAGTAAAATTGCATTTCAAGATCTATGATTATAAAAAGGAGATCAAATGATCATATAGGACTGCAAGAGCGTCACAGTCCCAATAAATTAAGCCCCTTTCAAAGTTGAATAAGCGAGTTTCTCAAGGGAAGTGCCAATTTGGAAGGACAAAAGTGCTGAAATGAGGCAAGGCTGCTCAGACTTCTTGAAGTGCCTCATGGACCATAGCACGAGCAAATAAAACTTCAGATGTTGAGAATATTGGCCACTAATGAGAGGCATGAACAAGAGGTAAAGTATGTGTGCATATCTTCCTGCATGCTGAACGAGTATATGGTCCAGTCACTAGAGACTGACAACTACCTGCAATTGACACCTCCCTTTGCTTACAAAACCTGGAGCGAAACAGGTAGAGGTGGATGTCATTGCCCTCCATATCTCTATTGTGTCCTCAGCATCTGTATTACACTGGTTTGGTAAGCCAAGATAAGAGCCAACTCTTGTGAAGTGGCAGTGGCAGCCTGGGGTCAATGCAAGAGCCTTGGATTCCTATCCATGTCTGCTATGTGATAAGAGAGAGTGCCAATGTCTTTCTCTTAGCAACTTGCTGATGGCCTGTGTCTCTAATACTAGTGGCCCTCTCCTCCAACAAGCCCAAACTCTATATGGAACCAAGCGGGTTGCTACATTTACAAGAGTAGAATCACGACCATTTGTTGTTGTTTTGTGGTACTAAAAAGGACTTCAAATAAAATGTTATGTATTTCAGTGTAACCTGACTCTCGTGTTTTATTACTTAATCATTAATCAAGGATCCTTAACTCAGCCCTTAGCTCTTTTAAAAGTGCTTTCTAGTTATGGATGCTTGTGGATGTATGTACAGATAAGGGCTAACAATATCTGCTTTAGACTATTCTGCTTATTTTTGTACCAGCAAAGATATTAAAATACCATTTTGTGGCATTAGAAAACCGGTCAGGTAGCAACCCTAGAAAGTATAGTGAATGTGGCAATTACATTTGGGGTGGAGGTTTGTGGGGGGTTATATGCTCATATTGCAACAACAGTGGGGGAGACTGGATTGAATTATGTGCTTTATTGGTTTAAAAGTTCACGTGGAAGCCTCTCTGAATGGAGTTGAATGTCCACCTTCATTTTGAAATAGGTGGCAGTGGGATTTTGTGTCTTGTAGCATGACCATGTAATAGAACGATTTATTTGCAGCATGAGAGCCTGATTCTCCATCAAAGCGTAATCCCGATGGTATAACTTGCAATTTACTATCTTTTATCAGGAATATTTATTCTGATGGCACAACACATCTTTTGATGGCATAAAACCTTAACAAAGTTAAACAATCACTATTGTGTGTCTTGGACAGCACAGCCATGCATTGATGAGAGAGGCCCAAAAATTATACAGCCCTGTCAACCCTCAACTTTACATAATGAATTACTGTATATTTAGTAAAGCAGAGGTGTACTCTTTTCTTGTTCTCCCTCAGTACCTGCTTTTCTTCCTCCCCTTCACACCTCACTCCTTCCCTTCTCTCTATTCTCCCTTAACTTTCTGCCGTATGTCCGCATTTGCTCTTAATCATCCACTCTCCCCACTAACTGCTTTTCATTTTTCACCTCCCCACCTTTACCTTCCACTCTCCTTTTACATGCTCACTGCGGTCTGCTCTTCTTCTCTTTCTCCTCTTTCCACTTTTCATTCTCATCATGTTCCACTCAAATCTTGCACTTCCAATCTCTGCTTTTCCCACTTCTCTTCACATTCAGGGGCCCATTACGATGTCGGGCGGATCGCCACCGCCATGGAGGCGGTGGCGATCCGCCCGACATCCATGCCCGCCCGCCACCCATTTCCCTTGCGGCATCGCATGTGGTCTTCACTTCGGGGGCCCCCTGCAGGTCCCCGGAGTGAAGGATAGGTGGGGGGTGCACACAGGGGGTACCTGTGGTACCCCCCTGCATTTGCAGTAACAAAGCGGCAGGCACCGCGCGGTGCCTGCCGCTTTGTTACTGCAAATGCATTCGTGCACTTTTAGCATTGTGGCGGGCGGTGCTGAGAGCACCGCCCGCTACAATGCTAAAAATGCAGGATGCGCCCGCCACAGTGGCGGGCGCATCCTAATACCCCCTCCGGGACCCCCGCTCTTATGGCGGGCGGTCCCAATGACCAATAGGATGGCGGGCGGGCGGACTAAGTCCGCCCGCCATCCTAATGGAGCCCTCTGTGTCTACCGTATCTATCTTTGCCTTCAGACCTCTCTTCCTTCCTCACTCTCCCTTTATGTTTTTCCTTGTTGTTCATATAGTTATACCCACTCCAGGAATCTGTGTTTGATCTCAGGGTCATACATTTAAATCTTGGTATGACCACTCAGTCTTTTATCTTTCTGAGGTTGATACATATTAGTTCCATTGAGTTGTATAATTCCTTGTCAAGTGAATACATGCTTTACAAACATACATAGTGTGTTAAGGACACAGAAATATATTTTAATCTTTAGCTTTTCAATTTCTTTGCAATATTTCGCTGTCATTATTCTCGATGGCCCTCCTTGGCCCAGTGCCTTTTATTCTCTAATCCATTCCCCTGACCTCCTTTCTTTTTTCTCTTCCTCAGCACCTCCAGTCATGCCTCCTTTCTCCTTTCCAGTCGTGCTTCCAAACATCCTCATTCATTCCCCACCCTTCCTCCCTTGGCGCATTTCTTCCTCCATTCGTTCCTTACTTTCTTTTTATCCTGCTCTTTCCTTCATCCCTTCTTAAATTTCTACCTTTCTTATCCACAACCCTTCCTTCTGCTTTTCTTCCTCATTTTCTTTCTTCTTTCTATTCATCCATTACACATTTTTCACTTCCTTTCTCCCTCTATCTCTTCATTTCTTCCTTTCACATTCTTTTCTTATTTCCTCCTTCTTTAAACCATTACTTATTTCCTCCCTCCTCTACTCCCCTTCCTGCCTGCAGTTCTTGATGTCTTCTTTAATGTATTCCTCCCTTCATCCCTTCCTTCCTTTTAAACAACACAGTGCAAGCACATTTTCTTTCATTTACAAAGTTGCCTCAAGTCCTCAAATGACCTTTCCTAAAACTGCATTTTGAGATGTACATTTGAGTTCGCTTTCGAGTTGTTGTCATAGGCTTTCCATTATATTTAAGTTATAATATGTTATGTTATATTGATTTATCTAGCTCACCAATCACCCAAGAGGGTATCCAGGTGCTTGAGCAGGTGTGTACATATGAGGTCCCCGAGGTGCTCAATAAAGAGCCAGGTCTTCAGCTTCAAGCGGAACTCAAAAAGTTAGGAGGTGCATCTGATGAGTTGAGGCTTGTGGGTGTGGGTGGAGCCAATAAAAGAAGTGAGTAGAGAAAGTGGGCAGAGCTGAGGGAAATTGGCGTGGTCTCCTAAAAATGGTGGACACCTCGCACTTACATTTTACAAATTAAGCACTGTGACAGATAATTGCTTCCCTATCAATCTGGACTGGGCTCTCCACACCAGCATAATTCTGAGACAATTCCTTTTCCATGGGTTGTCTCTGGGCTTGGCACAGGTACAGCCTTTTTACATCTCATCTTCGGAAGGAGCAGTGGATTAGGGGTACAATGAGGCAGTGTTAGTGTAGTGTAGTGTTTTTATTATTTGGGTTATTTGCATCTATATTCACATTTGTTTATATCTGGTATGAATATTTTATGTTACGCATATTGATAGGGTTTGTAAAATATGGTCCATATAATATAGCAGTACATCTTTTATGATGCCTTTGAAATTGTAAATTTCTTTTGGAGCATAGTTTATAATAATAATTCATATGTACTTGAAGACACTACACATTAGGTTGCATACCATTAAATGCCAACCTTCTGTCTTGTCTGACTCCACCCCCTTTAACCCAACCTCCGCATTGTCCCCCTGGATTTGGGGTTCCCCCAACTATTGTTTTCCAAGTTCAGCACTGGTCACAACTGCAAGTGATGTCTGCGCAAAGCACCAAGAACCAACTAATTAAGAAGTTCTGCAAAATTCAAATATTCATTTAAATAGCATTTATCACATGTGCCAACATTTGAATACGAAATGGAAACTTTTCACAAAATGAATATGTAATGCGACTTTATGAATTACTTAGCCACAGGGATCTGCTCTAATCATTGCTGCCTCATAAATCAGCGAATTAATGAACAGTAGCTCATTGTGTCGTTCTTGACTCTCGTATGTTATGTATTCTTCAACTGTAGGTTTACCACATCTTGCATCGGTCCTAGATGTTTTAATAGTTTTCCAGATACAGGAAAGTGAGCGTTTTGGTAGTTGGAAGTCATAATCAGATGTTTTAGGGAGTCCATCCTTGCTTTCAGTTTTCAAGCACCGCAACAAAACTATGATGTACAGATTTACAGAGATAATTGTTATGAAATGCTTGAAATATGACAGAAATCATGATGAATATTTTAATAAATTATTTACTGCGACTAGAAGTAGTTATTAAATTCAGGTCTGAGTATCATAAATGCTAACACGGTTTCAGAGTGTTCAGTGTTGGTGAAAGAAATAGTGATCCTTTACCCAGAGAGACCCAAGGTGGGTGAATTTCCTTCATCACGTTCCTCTAGCCAGTTCCGGATTACCAAATAGGCAAAGTAGACACCGGCCTATGGGCCCAACTTGCCCAGCTACAAAGGATCAAAATGCAACTGAAAAGTACATAAATCAGAGACATTAGAATCACATAACATTTTGTCTCTCAAAAGCTCATCTTCTGGCAGCTGTCAGTTTGTAAAAAAAATCCGGTACACTGGGTATTAAGAGATTTGCGAGGGAGGACCCGAAATTTCAACTGCCAGGGTCCATCACAGGGTTTCATCTGACACTGCAAATGCCACTCCTTGCAACAGCTTACACTTCTGAGAGATATAGCCGGCAACACCACAGAATGCAATTGGTGCCTTATCGGCCTCCATCTTGCTAGTTTAGGTGCATGCACTCAGTTAGTGGGCATGCGGTTACCCTTTAGTGTGTCATGGGAACTCTACTTGCCACAAGTGTCTATATTTTCTGAATTAAACTTTTGTATTTTTCTCCCCTTGCTGTATTCCAAAGAACTTTAAATCAAAGCCACATACAGCTTCAAAACCAACTAACAATGCAATATTGAAAAAGGCTGACATTGCAAGTCACATTTGAGATCCGGAGGTGTTGCCAGAAATGTAAGTGCTTTATTTATTTAAAAAGTATATTTTGAATCTGGCAGTGGTGCTGGAACAATTTTCGGAGTGGGGTGCTGCCATCACTGAAGTCAGGGGAATTGTGAAAAAGCCAAGCATCACACAAAGAACACGAGTATCAAATAAACCACGCCCATTCAGCTGGAGAATGGCAAGGGTGTAGTATGTAGCCGGGGGTGCATTTTGGAGCACAAATATATTACTAAGGCATGGCAGCACATTTTCCATTGAAATGGCCACTAAATTTGCTAACACATACATTTGAACAGCAAAGCGTAGAAACTGAGTTTCAGTGAATATTTATCATTTGTACATCTCAACTAAAGTGTCCTGCTCCTGATAAAATCTTTGGGCCTAATTCAAAAGGTAAACTTACATTCCTGTGTAAATTTACAATTGTTTGGTATTCCCAAAGGTATTTATAAATCGTATCATTACTACTGCGGAGTCTCCACACATAAAAAGATAGGTCTTATTATGTGGGCGGGGACTCCGCACTCATAAAGTCATACTATATGTAAATCCCTTTATGAAAAGCAAACAATCGCAAACTTACACAAAAGTGAATGTCTACCGTTGTGAATCAGGCCCTGTGTCTCCATCACACTTGAGAATTACGAAAACTGTGCTTGATTTGTACTTTCCTAACTGATGATATATTTTGAAATGTATACAGTTCATTCACAGAACTAAAAATAAAAAATAAAAAATTGTGTTACATTTTTTTACATCCTCCTGTCGATGCTTTCACACTCCCTATACTCAGTTCCACTTAGCTCACTGACTCCACAAACATTAACATTGGCCAACCATGACAGTTTTTCGTAGATAAAGGCCCTTCATTTTATAGACAATAGACGAAGGGAGTTCTCATCAGATGATACCTGTTTTATATGTAATTGTAGACAATGGCTTTGAAATAAACCAACACCATATCTGTGCTGAATACATATATGTTTTTTTTTCTTCAAATATCCAATATTATGTTATTAAAAGGAAATAATAAGAATAAGAATGTCATAAAGGATATTGGAACCACGAAAATCAAAAGAAAAACGTTCTTCTCAACTGAGCATACTTCCTAATGGTGCTCTTTTAAACACAATATTTAAGATTAATCTCCTTTATTTTGAAAGCATATTTGGGAAACATCCTTTACAACGCAACTTTTACTCCGCACTACCATTACGACGCAACTATTACAAAGCAAGTCATTACAACGACTTGCGCTGGAGGGCACTCTAGGATAGGGAATAGTTTAATTACTATCCAACACCTTCCCTACTATCCACGGGGACTGGAGTTGGAATAGTAAATTAAATTATTTCACTATCCAGCGCCCCCCAACGCAAGTCGTTGTAACGACTTGCGTTGTAAAAGTTGCGTCGTAATGGCATGCGGAGTGAAAGCATGCGTTGTAGTGTCATACATCTGTATATTTCAGTGCAGTGCATCACATATGAGCTTGCCAAGCAAATTTCATAGCAAGCAAAATGTCCCTAATTCCACTTCCAGGTAAGATGGCGACTAACGTCTTCCTACAAGTGACAAAGTCTCAAAGGGGCCGATTACGATGGCAGGCGGACTTTTGCAGATGCAAAAGGGACCACCCGCCATAGGTGCGGCGGTCCGGCTATACGAATTGGGATGCATCCGCCACACTGGCGGGCGCATCCTGTATTATATTGCGGCGGGCGGCAGCACTCGCCACAATGTAAAAATACATGTTGTTCATATTTATGTACAACATGACAGGCACCGTGCGGTGCCTGCCACCTTGTACATGCATATGTAGGGGGTACCATAGGTACCCCCCACCTGTAGCACCCCACCCACCCAACCCCCCGGGGGCCTGTAACGGGCCTCCAAAGGCATTCACCGACTGTCTTTTTGCGGCAGAATCTCCGCCCAAAAAGACAGGCATGCAAATGCACACGGCCATAGCCCCATTGTACCTTGTCCCGCAAGGCGGGCGGAAAAGGACCGCCTTGCGGGACCACGGCAGACGGTCTTTCCGTCTGGCGCTGTACCTTTCCCATTCACACCGCCATCCTAATTTGGCGGTGGGAATATTCAGGGTGATGGCCGGAAGTCCGCCACCGCCGGTCCTCATCGACTTCCCGCCATCGTAATTGGCCCCTAAGACTTGATCTTGTAAAAGCTTTGCATGTTTAGATCATTTTTTCCATTTAAATGTATAGTTCACAGAATAGTATGACAATTCATGATTGTAGTTTCCTAAGTGTTCTGGTTTTTCGAAGTGTCTCATTTGAGCTGAACATTAAGTATAATTAGAGATCACCTTTTTTTCAGGCTAATACATCTGACTGGCCAATCACTTTGGTGCTGAAACAATATTCAACATGTGGGTGCTGCCATCAATGTTACGTCACTGGACTCATAGGGATTTTGAAAAATCCAAGCATCACACAAAAAACAAGGATAGAAGCTGAGCCATGCCCATTCAGCAGGAGAGTAGGTTTGTAGCTTTTGGTGCATTTTTTGAAAATATATTACTAAAGCATGGTGTAGCAAAAGTAGGTTATTTACAGATAGCATAGTTTCCATTAAAATAGCCACTAAATTTGCACAGACATGCAGTTTTACCGATAAAACAATATAGGCACAAATGATAATGTGTCAAAATCAGGTTTCTGTGAATATCATTTGCGCATTATCAAATATAGGGGTCGATTCCGATCCGCTAAAATTACCGTCCGTACGATTCGCATCTGGAGCCATCTCCCTACGACTCGTACACACACCGTACGACCCGACGAGTACAATCCGGACCGGGGTATCAGGACGCGTTTTGTACGGTCCACGTCAGGTAAGGGCGATTCGTACGGAAAATCGCACATTCACATACACACCGTACGGTGCGTACCCCCCATGATCGCAGGGGTACGCACCGTACCCCTGCGATCATGGGGGGTACGCACCGTACCCGGGGGGCCGTACCGTACCTGTTTCGGGGCATACTCTGCTTTTACGGGAGTTTTCAGCTCTTGTAGAAAAAGGGTTGTACGGTGCGTACCCAACACGAATCGTACTTGCCAGGTCGGAAAAAGCAGCCGCGAAACGTGCAGATGTCGCGTACAGCGGGTTACGAGGGAGATTCATACGGGAATTTGATTCGTACGGTCTCTGTACGATTCGTACGGAGTCCAGCTCCTGGTACGAATCGTACTTCGTCGTACGTAAGGGTGTCTTTGCAGGGTACGATTCGTATGGGAAAAACGCTCCGAACGCCTATTCGGAGCGCTTTTTACCGGATCGGAAACGACCCCTTAGTGTCTTGATTTATTTTGATTCTATTCAAATATGCATTTCCATCACCCTTCATAAATACAAACGAAAGTGCTTCATTTTTGCTGTCGATACATTTTGAAATATTTGTACAGGTATTTAAGTTGTGGTGTGTGTTGGAATAGAATTGACATCTTTTGCTTTCCCACCTTCTGCTTCCCAGCAGGATCGTCACATAGTTTACTTTACAAAATCATTTGACTTTGCAATAAGAAAAACAAAAGGTAAATACTATTCGCCATGTAAAAAAGAATAAGCAGCTATTATAACTTGTTGAATGGGTATCTGGCTTTAAAGTTAACAAATTAAAATCACGTGCTTGACCTCACTATCTCCCCAGGACTCTCATTGGCTACAGGCACTGGTTCCGTTCCAATGGGCCTAGCAGTCTATTAAATATTTAGGCCTCCACATCACTAGTCATCTTGAAGGTTGGACTAAAGCTAACTGGCTGGAATATCATAGGAATGAATATCCTTGAGGATGTTAGAAAATGTCATCCTTTTTTTATCATGGCTAGGGAGATTCAAAGTGGTAACAATTAAGATCCTCCCTAAGATCCAGTATCTTTTGCAGTCCCCTCCCATACCCAGGAAAGACATTAACTTTTTACAGAACAAAGTCAGCAAATTCATTTGGGAAGGTAAGAAACCCTGGATCTCCAACAAACTACTCATACTGCCATAGATAAGGGCAGATTGGCCTGCCCAAAGTCATTGGCATATTGCCAGGCAGCACACTTGCAATACCTAGCAAGAAACACTGGTTCCATATGGACTGCACTGTGGCATGCCACGCATTTTCAGATTTGTCCTAGCTTCCCCTGTTGTCACAAAGCTAAGAGTGCTTACGCATCCATCCCCACCAGAACTGTGCTTTAGATCTAGGACCAGGTGACACTTAAAATGGGGCTCAATGTTTTTCCCTCCCCTAACACACCTATAGGTAGGAACCCTGACGTTACCCCTGCTGCTTCACCATTTTTATTTCCTGAGTGGTATAGGGAATTGTAGAACACTATGTGACCCATTTAAGGATGAATGGATCACATCATTTGAGCAAAGCAAGAACATATTTCCAAATAGGAGAAACCTACGGCCTCCAATACTGCCAATGGAGACACTGGGCCCTGCGCCCTGCAAACATTCAAGCTGCCACTCAACCCCTCAGACTACTTGAGAAATCAATTTGCTCGTTTGCAGGCACAAAATGCCTTATCTCAAAAACTGACTAAACCATCCAAGACTGAAATTCGTTCATAAAGTATCCATATCAGTCACAATGGGAAAAAGACTTGGGGCCACAAGTACCAAATAAGCAATGGGAGGAACTCTGGCGTGATAGCTCTAAGATACATAGAAGCATCCCACATAGAGAATTAACCTACAAGATATTGTACCAATGGTACCTCACACCTATACTCAGTTGCAGAATCTACCCCTCTTCATCTACACTCCACTGGCAATGCACACAAGGACCTGGTAACGTCATGCACATATGGTGGTCATGTGCGGTTATCCAAACATTCTGGAAGGAGGTTCTGGGCCACATTAAAGGGACATTAGGAGACCCCCTCCCTGTAAACCTTACCACAGAGATCCTGGAGCTGCATCCAGCCATGCTTGTGTGCATAACAAGTGCTGACTGGAGGTGTGTGTACCTTATGATTGGAGCAGCAAAGTAGCTCATAGCCCTCCTATGGAAAAAGAGGGAGAACCCTCCTGCTTCATTATGGCTCTGTCACCTATGGTACACACTGGCAATGGAGAAGATCTCCTACATACTTGCACTCAGTGAAAAGAAATTCACAGCCAGCTGTCAACCTTTTATTGACTATATGTTAAAGTTGGAATTTCTATGCTTTACTCCCATCAGATTAAAAGCCTCCCAGCTCTTTTACTGAAGCTTGAGATGCATGGGGGTGGTGGGGGGCTGGGGGGAACTGACAAAATATCGAAGTTAAAAATATAGAAGTAAAAAATATCCATGTAAAAATATAGAATGCAAAAATATCAACTCTCTATACTTAAACAGGTAAGTACAAAATATTGAGAAAAAATATCAATGTAAAAAATATAGTTGTACAAAATATCTAATTTGATATATAAAATAAAATAATAAATATTAAGGGGCCGATTCCGATTCAGTAAAATGCCCTCCGAATAGCCGTACGGAGCTTTTTTCCCGTATGAATCGTATGCAGAACCGTACCCGTACGTACGATGTAGTACGATGTGTACCCAAAGCAGTTCTCCGTACGAATCGTACCGAAGGCCGAACAACTCACTAATCCGTACGAATCGCATTCGGAACGCGCAGTACGCGATGTCCGTACGGATCGAAGCTGTATTTTCTGACCCAGCAAGTACGAATCGTATTGACAACACTCCGTACGCCTCTTTTTCTACGGGAGCTTAAAACGTTAAAATGCGTACGAAACGGACCCCCCAGGGTACGGTGCGTACACCCCGTGACTGCAGGGGTACGGTGCACTGGGGTATGGTGGTTACACCCCTGGATTTCAGGGGTATGGTGCGTATGTCCCCGTGCGTACACCCCATGATCGTAGGTGTACGGACCGTAGGGGTATGGTTCGTACACCCCAAGGTCGTAGGTGTACGCTGCGTACATCCCTTGATTTTAGGGGTACGGTGCGTATGTGATAGTGTTGCCCTCCGTACGAATTGCTCATATGCAACGATTACCGTACGAATCGCGTACTGATTCCCCTGTCCAGATCGTACTTGGCGGGCCGTACGGCATTCTTATGAATCGTACGGTTCACTGTGCGGGTCGATGTCGTACGGATTTACCCTTCATTTTCGTATGGTTCGCAATGATTCGGACGTATTTTCTCGCAACGGATCGTACTACGCGATTCGGACAGATTCGTACGATTCATACGGAAACGGCTACGAATGCGAATCGTCGTACTGATTCGTTTCCCGAATCGGAATCGACCCCTAAATATGTTAAATAATAAAATTCATATAAAATACAGTAGATTTAATATAAATAAAAAATATATAATAAATAAACTTAATTTAAAAATGTTAAGCACACATGCATAATAATTCATATATATTTCCTTTAAGACAATTAATAAACTATTAATTTAAATGTATTTTATCATTTTTAAATTATATATATAAAAAAATATATATATATATAGATATGTATATCTATATATATATATTCACTTAAAAAACCATAGGTTTCAGGCCTTATATAGTTAGGAATTAGCATTTTAAAAAACATTGAAATTGCTCCTATATAGTTAGTTGTACTAACTATATTTCGTGCACCCCCAATCCACTGCTGATGATGTGACATATTACATCATACATGACATGGTCAGTGACATCACTGATGACATCACTGATGACATCTCAAATGACATCACTGATGACATCACTGATGACATCTCATTTGACATCACTGATGACATCACTGATGACATCATCCAGTGACTGTGTGTTTCTGTAAAGTTTAAATATGTTTTACATATTGAAGAATGAGTGGATGTATAAGTGTCTGGATGAAGGATTTAGTAGGTGCGTGACTGACTGTGTGAGTGAGTGATTAAATGTGTCTTACTAAATGCATGGGTTAGTGACTAAACTGTCTGAATGTGTGCATCAGTATGTCTGTTGTTGTGTAAGCTGATCCATGTGTTGATCAGTAGCTATATGAGTGGCTCTATGGGTTATTGATTGGTTGCCCAAGTATTTGAATGGGAGACTGAGTGTGCGTGGGGGTGGCTGGGAGGTGTGTGACTCTGTGCATAGATGTGTGAGCAGTTGATTCACTACGTGTATGAGTTCAAGAGTGCATGTGGAAACAGCTATATGGGTGGTTGACTGTGTGCATGGGTGTGTTGGTGAGTGAATGGATATCTCAGTGCTACATGTCCAAGTAAGTACATATGTAAAACACAGTGCATGTGAGAGTTGGCATATATAAATGACTATACATGAGAGCCAGTGAAGGTGCGAGTGGCTGTATGGATCATTGTGTACTTGTATCAGTGATTGTAAACTAGCTCTGGGGTTGCCGAGAAGTTCTCATGGAGCGTCCGCATTGGCAAAACTGCACTGGCTTCCCATAAGGCAGAGGATTCAATTTAAGGACCTCTGTATAGTCTTTAGGGCTCTCCATGGATCTGGCCCAGCCCCCTGCAATCTAAATTTGCCTGGTACACCCCAACCAGACAGCTTCGATCCTCTGACGCCAAACTGGTAGTTGTACCCAGATTCAGGAAGGTCAGAGCCGGAGGCAGATCCTTCGAAGTGACTGCTGCCAGATTATGGAATACTCTCCCTATCGAGATTAGGCACATCAATGAACTCCTTCCGTTCAGAAGGAAGATAAAAACTTGGTTATTCCCTTGTTAGCCTGCTCTCACTCCCGTCTCTTCTGATCTTTCAGCGCCAGGATGCCTGCAACGGTGACAGTCGTGCTCTACAAATGTTTAAAATAAATAAATAAATAAGAGAGTAAGTATGTGTTAGTATATGTTTGAATAAGTAAGGTGTGTGTATAACTGTATAGTTGATTAAATGGAAGTGTGATTGATTCTTTGCATGACTGACTAGGTGTGTGAGTAACTCCATGGATGAGTGGCAATGTGTGAGTGTCTGTATAGGTGTATGAGTGCATATGATAGTGTTGTATTGATGAGTGACTGTATATATGAGTGATTCTATGGGTGAATGAGTGAATGTGTGTGTAGACCTAGGAATCAGTGAGTGCGTATGTAGTAACTGGTATTGTTGTGTCAATGGTTTCAAGAATGGTAGTCTGTATTTAACACTGGGTGTATCAAAGGTTATTTTAGAGTGTGAGGAGGTGCATCGTATTATCACATGAATGATATCATCAGTGATGTGATCAGTGATGTCAAATGAGATGTCATCAGTGATGTGATCAGTGATGTCATTTGAGATGTGATCAGTGATATCATCAGTGATGTCACTGACCATGTCATGAATGATGTAATATGTGACATCATCAGCAGTGGATTGGGGGTGCGCGAAATATAATTATAACAACTAACTATATAGGAGCAATTTCAATGGTTTTTTTAAATGCTAATTCCTAACTATATAAGGCCTGAAGTCCGTCCATGGAACACGGCGACCGGGAACACACAGAGGAGGGATTCCAAATCACAGCGCACCGCTTGTGTTACAGCAACCGAACAAACTACTCCAGCCCTTAGTATTGGATCCCCTCCCGGTTTAATCTGACACGTACACGTGTACAGTCTCTTTACTCATCCACCATTGCGCTTCAGTGAGCGCGAACGTTGATAATCTAGTCATATTCCCAACCCGGAACTGATTTTCTCTGGATTACTTATACAGTGATCTTCTGTCAAATCTTATACAGGATTCAGCGCCATACAACTTCAACGTTTTTGCATTAACCATTAGATGCCTGGGTCTTTACCAGCCCTGAAGAGTCGTGTTGACTCTACTTTTGAACACGACGAAACACGTGTCGGCTGAATGTGGATCCAAATAAACGTTTTGGGAATTTGAAAATACAAGATCTGCTGTTGTTCTCAACTTTATTGTCACTACTGTTTTTTATGTCATTTTACTGCTTTGTGGTTGCGAGAGCTTTGCTTGTTTCTATATAAGGCCTGAAACCTATGTTTTTTTGAGTGAATTTGCAAGGTTTTTAAAATGCTAATTCCTAACTATATAAGGCCTGAAACCTATGGTTTTTTAAGTGAATTTGCAAGGTTTTTTAAATGCTAATTCCTAACTATATAAGGCCTGAAACCTATGGTTTTTAAGTGAATTTGCAAGGTTTTTTAAATGCGAATTCCTAACTATATAAGGCTTGAAACCTATGTTTTTTTCAGTGAATTTGCAAGGTTTTTAAAATGCTAATTCCTAACTATATCAGGCGTGAAACCTATATTTTTTTTCAATAAAATTCAAAGGTTTTGTAAATGCTAATTCTATTAGCGGATAACGTTTATATATGTTATTATCCTTCTGGGACCACCTGAGCAGCCATCTTGTTTCTCAGGAGAAGTGAGGCACAAGAGAGCACAAAACAAGAGTGGAAAAGGCGAAAAGGGGGCAGGGTTGAAACCCCCTGACCCCCTAGCCCTTCTCAGGGGGTCCCAGAAGGACCACCAAGTGCAAAATGTTTTTTTAATTTTTTTTAAATCGTGGGGTGCGCGCACGGTACATGTACCGTACTCGTACGGTGCCCGTACCCCGCGATTTTTTTGAATTTTTTTTTTTTTGCCCTTGGGGGTCCTTTTGGGACCCCCTGAGAAGGGCTAGAGGGTTGGGGGGTCTCTACCCTGCCCCCTTTTCGTGTTTTCCACTCTTGTTTTGGGCTCTCTTGTGCCTCAGTTCTCCTGAAAAACAAGATGGTGGCCAACACTTCCTGGTTTGGACAGTTTGGAATGTTGACAGTCGACTGCCAGCCAATCAGAAACTCGCTCGCGCACGTAAGGGTACGGTGCGCGTACGGTGAGCGCATATAGATATATATTTTGCTCAAATTCAATTTTCTCAACAACTACTGGAGGTATTTTCACCAAATATAGAAAAGGCACTACTGCATACCTGTCCCTACCATTTTGCCAAGTTTGGTGTAATTCCGTTCAGCCGTTCGGGCTGTAGCCGTGTCTAAAGGTCCCATAGAAAATGCCATTTGAAAAATTTCAAATTCAATTTTCTCAAGAACTACTGGAGGGATTTTCACCAAACATAGCAAAGGCACATCTGCATACCAGGCCCTACCATTTTGCCAAGTTTGGTGTAATTCCATTAAGCCGTTCGGGCTGTAGCCGTGTCTAAAGGTCCCTATGGAAATTAACATGGGGAAAACACATTTTGGGACCCACCTTTTGGCCCCCGCTTGACGAATCCCCCCGAAACTTTCAGGGAAGGAGCAGAGCAGAGCTGGCCAAAATTCTGGAAAATTACACACAGATTCCTCAATCGGCGCCAAAGTTAATCCCAATAGAATGTTGAGCACATAAAGATATATAATTTGCTCAAATTCAAATTCTCAACAACTACTGGAGGGATTTTCACCAAATATAGAAAAGGCACTACTGCATACCTGTCCCTACTATTTTGCCAAGTTTGGTGTAATTCCGTTCAGCCGTTCGGGCTGTAGCCGTGTCTAAAGGTCCCATGGAAAATGCCATTTGAAAAATTTCAAATTCAATTTTCTCAAGAACTACTGGAGGGATTTACACCACACGTACAAAAGGCACTGCTGCATACCAGTCCCTACCATTTTGCCAAATCTGTTGTAATTCCGTTCAGCCGTTCGAGCTGTAGCCTTGTCAGAATGTCCCTATGGAAATTAACATGGGGAAAACATGTTTTGGGACCCCCCTTTTTTCTCGGCCCCCGCTTGACGAATCCCCCCAAAACTTCCAGGGAAGGAGCGGAGTGGAGCGAGGCAAATTTAAGGAAAATTACAGGCAGATCCCTCAACCGGCGCTAAAGTTATTCCCAATAGAATGTTTGGAATTTCCTATCGTAACTAGGTCCTAACTATATATACCTACTGGCGACCGCGTGTGTGTGTGTGTGTGTGTGTACCAATAAAATAAAATCTAATAAAAAAATTCAATTGTAAATTAAAACATTAAACTATTAAAAAATATTTAAAGTAAAATTTCTCACTTCAGTGAGTGCAACAGTAGGGAAAGTGTTGGAAAGAGGAGGGGTAGAAATTACTATTCCCACTCCAGTGAGTGCAACAGTATGGAAAGTGTTGGATAGAGGAGGGGTAAAAATTACTATTCCTACTCCAATCATTGTAAAAGTAGGGAAAGCATGGGATAGCAGAGGGGTAAAAATTACTATTCCCACTCTAGTGAGTGTAACAGTAGGGAAAGTGTTGGATTTCAGAGGCGTAACAATTAATATTCTCACGCCAGTCAGTTCAGAATTGAAAACAAACTACATTTTAACAACAATAAAATTATTGAAAAATCAAAATTAATTTAAAATTAAATAAATATGTTAAAAATTCAAATGCAAATATATTTTATATTAAGCTTTTTTTTAAATATTATAATGTTAAATACATATCACGAATACCTACAAATACTATATTAAATAAAATAAAACATATTTATTTTCTAAACAAATACATATTTTTAATTAGAAATTATTTAGAAACAAAACATTAATAACCACATATATTTACTTTTTTTATTTCCTAGCCTATAACACCACACACTTGACACCACACATCTAAACAAAAAAAGTACTTCCTCAACTAACATAATTAATTACCAATTTAAGAAATATTATTAATTTTTAAAAAAAATCATAGAAAATGTTTAATTTCCCACACTTTACCCCTTTAGTCCCCACAACCCACAGTTAAAATTTCACATTAAACTATAAAAAACATAATTAAACAATTAAAACATATTTTCAATTTAAAAAACTAATAGTGATTACCAACTAATTAGAAAGTAAGTAAAATTAATTTACTCCCCACACTGTACCCCTATAACAATAAAACCCACACACACAAAATATAAACAAATACCCTAATTAAATATGAATTAATTATTATTAATGATCAACTCATTTTTAATTAATTAAACAAAAATGACATCCCACCTTTTACCCCTATAAACCCCACAATCCACACCTAAAATTAATTACACAAATTCCATATTTAATTTTCAAATAATTAGTTAATAATAATTAACAATGAATTATTTATTAATTAAATGTAAATTACTTCCTACCCTTTACCCCATTAACCCCACAACCCGCACCTAAAAAAAGCACACAATTGCCATAATTAATTATCAATTGATTAGCTAATATATGTTAAAAACTAATAATATAACATTTGTTTAAAAAAACTAATTATTAATTAATTAAACATAAAGTACTTTCCCCATTTACCCCTATAAACTCCACAACTTGTGCATAAAATTAATAACACAATTTCCATAATTAATTTCCAATTAATTAATTAATATAAATTAACAAATAATTATTAATTAATCCAAAATAAATTACTTCCCACTCTTTACCCCTATAAATCCTACAACCCGCAGCACCTAAAAAAATTACATAAATACCATAATTAATTATCAATTAATTAATTAATAACTAATTAATAATCAATTACAAATACATTACTTCCCACAATCAAGGCTATAAAATCTAAATTAAATAAATAAAAAATAATCATTAATGTTTTATAATTAAATTAATTCCCACCCTATTCTCCTATGAACCCACAACCCGCTATGGAACTAAACAATGCAAACTTTAATTAAAATAATATTCATGACTACTAAAAATGTAACACATATATTAAAAATCATAAACAATACTTATACAAACAAAGACATCACATACATTTAACCCGTTCAATGCGGCGGCTATTTCGCCGCAGTGCTCAGGGGGCGGGGCGGCCGCGCGGCGGCCTCATGCTGGTTCCGTCACGGCCCCGCTCGCTCAATGGAACCGCAGCTGATGACGGAGTGGTTCCGTCACCAGCAGGGGAGGGGTTAAAATATAAACTAAAACACATAACACATAGCAAAATCGATATTTTAAACATCTATATTTTTGCAAAGAATATTAATGACTTCTATATTTTTAAAATCTATATTTCTGTCGTTCAGGGGTGGTGGGTAATTTAGGAGTTGTTGACTGTCATATTCTGGCACTCTTTTATTGCATATACTGTCACCGGCAGGCATCAGATAGTGATTCTCTTTTAGGTTCAATCTCACCAACGGTCTGGCCACTACTTGTGGTATCCTCTTTACTTGTTGTCTCTGCAAATTACTAACAGTGCTTCTATGTTCTTTAATTACCTTGAAAAATACAATAAAAAGATTTGAAAGAGAAAAAGAATGAGTAGCAATTTGTCAGAAGACAGGGACTGACATTTGACCTATGCGATATGATAAAAACGAAATGTACAGCCATTGGTATTGCTCTTCATCTTCTGAACTCCAGCATGGTCAATTTAGACACCTACTTTCAGCGCCTACGACAATCATATTTGTTAACTCTGTTGACATTTGTATTATGTTGTATTTGGTATCAATTTTCACATTACCCAAATGAGCTGGCCTTCTTGACTACCTGGGCACAACTACCAGGGAAGGTCAAGCATGCCTTAGAATCCTGGGTAAGCATTTAATTCCTAGATTTCTGAGCCATGGGCTATTAGACAAGACCACAGCATCTGTTTTGAAATTCCTAGGTGCTCCCAACAATCTACAGAATCCGGATAAAAAGTCTGAATGCCTGGAATAATGGTTTGGTCCTAAACTCACCTCATCAATAGATGGATGCCCTGTAAATCTACAGAGGAAATAAAGTTAAGAATGTTTGTATTCTAAGCCTTTCACAACACTATCATTTTCCCTCAGACACCAAAAGGCATAGTATTCCTAGCATTAAATCCCTGAATCTTATTTTTAATTAGTCTTCCATAATTCCATTTGGTCTTTATGTATGTAGATGTCAGAATAAGCTGTATAAGTGTTTCTATTGAAGTATTTGTAAGCAGTATTATGCTATTGCAGTGTGTCCTAGGGAAATATTTCACCATTCCATTCCATGCACTTCAGCAGAGGGATTACTCTTACCTGACAATAAATAATTTGCACCAGAGAGTGGCTACTTTCACCCAGCCTTGCACTCAATTTCATTACTAAACAATTATAGAGAACATCTTCTTTCGCACAACACTTTCTTTTGGGCATTTGTCAACTCTAGAGTAACTTTGTGTAAATGAGAAGACACTTTTATACTGTCATTTGGAATAATTTTTGTACAATCAAATTGAATGCTTTAATAAACCTAGCATCAAAGTATATATTCTATTTAATTTTTGCTTAGGATATTTTTGTATCTCTGTTCCACACTATGATGCAATGATCTTCAGTAAAATGTTCTTTACAAACTCAAGCTTGGAGCATGGCTACAGTTCTTCTCCTGCCTGCACCCAAGGAGTTTAGAAACTTAGAAGATATTGCGTCACTTACACAAGTTAAAATAGTCTGCCTAATTAATGTGATCATTTCTGTTTCCTTTTTAGTCCGTCATTAGCAAAATAAATGTTGAATATCTCACTGTTAGCAAATATAAGCAAAGAGGAGTACAACATATTTTTACCAATAGTGGCCCTGGAAAGCCATCAGGTCATGTAGCCTGTGCAGACCCTACGTACATAATCATTCTATATGATACTAAGGGGTATATTCACAAGAACGCGTGATAACTACAGCAAGAGTAGTGTAATGCAACTTTCAACATCACAGCCTATTGCTGGAAAACAACTCCGTGACAATGTGGAATTCACAACATGGGGGTAGCATGCGAAAGTCTGCCGAAACCGTGGCCAATGTCTGCGATACAACCACCTAGATAGAGACAAAAACACAAACTACAACACGGGCCAAAACGAGAAGAGGAAATTAGCAAAAAGCCGCGCCAGGCCTGCTACACACACCTGGCAGGTGGGAAAAATCCCCTTAAAAGTAGAAAAAACACCCAAACACAAAATGACCAACACCCAAGCACCATGGAGGCAGCCGGAGCAGGCACAGAGGATGAGCGCAACCCCACAAGCACCCCGGACGACCAGCCTGGGACCTCAGGGACAGAGAAGGGCAAGGACAAGAAGAAGAGAAAGACGAAGTTCGATCCGCAGGCGAACAGGATCATGGAGGTGATGGAACACCATCAACAACTGTTTGTCATCTCCAACGTGTCATTGGGCACCAAAATGGGATATGGTGGTACATCGTGGACAAGGTGAATGCCGTCGGTGAGCAAAAGAGGACAATGGATGAGGTCAAGAGGCGATGGAATTACATCAAGCGGCAGACCAAGGAGAAACTCTCCCCCAAACAGAAGGCAGCAACACAGACTGGAGGTGGGGGCCCAGCGCCACAGCTTGTGCTGGATGACATGGAGGAGCTGGTGTCGACTATCATCAGTGTCGAGAATGTGGCTGGAGTTGGGGGAGCGGACACTGCTCGACATGACACAACACAACCACAACAGGGTGAGTGACCACCAGGTACTGGGGGGATGGTGGAGATGGGCACAATGGCACACATGCACAATCAAGCAGAGCTCAGTGCACAGCCACAATGACTCTGGGTCCTCGCCCAGATTCACAGACTGTCATAATGTACAATGCCATGCTGTCTGAATGTCAACATGTACCGTGCGGCGACATACATGTGGACACATTGTAATACACCATCTTCCCTTCACATCGAAGGGGCACCATCAACACCTCCTGCAGAGCAGTCCCAGCCACTCTTCACTGATGACGAGGAGCATAACACCAGCATCGACACCCAAACTATTCAAGACATCATTGACCTCATCCGACACTCACCTTCAGGATCAGGGCAGGCCAGCTACATCGAGGAGACCCCACCCACTACCCAAAGCACCCAGCAGGAAGCACCCACAGTCCCGGCACTCCCCCAAGACCTCCGCGAACAACACATGGACTTTCAACTTTGTGTGCTGAGTGCCAGAGGGAGACCGCAGAGCAGGTGCGGTTGGGCTTCGGCATCATGGCAACCAAACTTGACCCCATCCTTGGGTGTCTAGGCCCAATCCATGGTCTCCACCGAGCCCTGACTGACATGGCTGGAGTCATGACGCGGAGAGAAGAACACCTGTCCGCTCAGAGTGGCTCCAGCAATACCAGCCGTGAGCTGGCACACATGCGGAGGCTCATGGAGGGCATGGTGCGGATGGAGGAGGAAAGGATGGCAGCCACCGCTGCACATCAGCAGAATGTAGCTGGGATCTACCATGCCCTGCAGATCCTCATCATGGCATTGCTGCTACAAGGCGTGGCAATGATGAATGCAGCTGCCCCCACACCATCCACATCTCTGCCCCCTGGTGTGTCTCTGCTTCCCAGTGCGGCAGGTCTAACCACTCCAGCACATGATGTTCAGGGGCACACAGTGCAGCTGACAATCCACCTCCGGCCCCTGATGTGTCAGTGTTACACAGTGCCGCAGCCGGTACATCAACACCCACAGTTGGGCCAGAGCACACATGGGGGATGATGACATGGATGACATGGATGTGCCTGTGATCAGAAGGACTCAGTAGCATTCATTTCCGCCACCTGGCCTGTTTCTGCTTGGTTCCGCACATGGCCTCATGACCTTCCACTGACCCCCGATTCACTCAGATGCACTCACCTTGGACAGAGACATGGACTGCCACATCCTGTTTGATGACCAATGACACGGTGACCAGACGGAGGACTGTACCCTTCCTCTCCCGCAAGACTTGTCATCCCCGGATGGACTCGGGCTTGCCCTCCATGGGCCCATATTGTGTAGTGCGCTCGGCATTGCCCTGTACCGCTCCAGCTGCAGAACTGCACTGGATAGGCACTAAACATCCAGTGACGCACTGCTGTGTCATTTCTTTCATCATTCATGTATGTGTGTGTGGATGAATGCCGGGACAGTGATTTCCCTAGCATCAATGGTGCTCAAACTGTGAGATGCCAGTCAGAGGGTGCTACATAGCAATTTGTGTAACGGGTCCCGTGGACACCAAAACAGGGACACATGCATCAGCCACTTCCTTGTCTGGACATGGACTGCAACACGCCCAGTGCCTACGAGTCAGTTCTGCAAGCCCTGCGCTGTTCCGGCATATGACAGGCCAGACCACTCCGCTAACGCTCCGAGGGGGGTCCTCATTGCTACCCGTCGTAGGCATACTCGCTGGTGGTGTGCAGGTCACTGGTCTAGTTGTTAGCATGTCACAGCCACTCACTGAGGGTAGGTTTGCATGCACACCACACCCATCCGGCACAGGCGTCACAGGCCATGTAACCCCACAAATATAAGGGGCCGACAACATCACATACCCCTCTGCCGGTGGGAACTGGATGATGAACCCGAGGCTAGCACTGGCCTACCACCACGTGGCACTGACTGGGGTTGAACAGGGTTTGTGGCACACGCTGCATTGACTGGGGTTGAACAGGGTTTGTGGGACACGCTGCATTGCGGCCGCCACAGGCACCCAGCCACGGGACTGTGACTTTGGGTGTACTGAGTCATTGGCACCTTAAGCTGCTGAGCAGGTGTGCAGCCTCTGATGATGCCCCGTCCCGGCGGTCTGGACCGCTCAGGATTTGTGTGCCTTGCTGGACCGCAGTGTAGGCTGAGCCAGCGGGCTGCGCGGGCCTACCACCACATGGCCTCGCTTCCGGGTTCACAGAGTTAGTGGCACCCATTGGGGTAAGATGGTTTGGAGCCTGCAGTGGTGCTGGGTGCCTTGGCATGTCCTATGCCATGGAGTAATCAAGACACAGCACCAGACATGAGACCTGGTGGCCTGTGCAGCGTGGCTGCATGGTGTGGAGGGTGCCATGTCCGCGGACACCGGGCTTGCGGGTTGCAGCGGCACGTGGTTGGACATCCTGGCTACACCCCGTGGCGGAAGGTGAGCAGTGAGGCCCGGGTGTGCATGCTCCGATGTGCGGCGGGAGGGGCTGGGGTGCGTCTGCCTGGGTGTGCATATGCGGGCGAGCGATGTTGTCTTGTGCAAGTGGGTATACTGTGCCAGTCATGAATCTGGACTCTGTTTCAGATGACGGCTCTGACGCTGATGTGTGACCTGGTGTACTGCTATACATCATAATAGCGACCCCTCAGTGAGGGTTTTTTTAAAGAATCCAGTGTGATTCTTTATGTTTTTCAAGGAATACAGTTTGCTTCTTCATGCTTGCTCTTCACTAGATAAGGCACACTCTTTTGTTGTTGTGATTATAAGACCCAGGGGACTAAGAACGCCTACTCTGCATTTCATTAGCGATACTTGCGGGGGTCCTCTGCGGCGATGTTTTCTGCAGCTGCTGTTGCTGGTGCTGTAGGCTGTTTGCATATGTAAACAGAAATTCCCAGGCATGCACATGAGTTACTAGCATGTACACGTGCAGATGAGATTATCTACAAGAACATTAAACAACTGCTTTCTCCAATAAACTTGGTTTTAATTTCTTTTAGGTTTTCATAAAATATCATACGATAAAAATGTATTACAATGTTCAGGGAAAATGCAAACTTCATTGTAAATATACATAATTTGTCATGCTTAAAATTTCATTGGACAATATAAAAATAGATGGTTTCCTGTCGACGCGTTTCGACACGTGAGCTGTGTCTTCTTCAGGACTGTACCATCGATATTCTGTAAAATGATAATTATGAACATTTTTTACTTTTCAGTTCTTTTCATAATGAAGCAGTTTTCAATCGTTCATTTCATATTAATGGTACCGCTAGTCAATCTTTCATATATATTGATGTACCGCATGTGTGCTCAAAAATTAGTTATGAACCCATTATATGCATCTACTACACTATAATCATTAGCATAGGATTCTTGAGATAGAACATAGACATGCTTCATAGCTCTTCACACTGTCAACATTTGTTGTGTAACATCAGTGTTAGAAGCGGCTGTCTCTAGTTGGCAGAGGTATACACTTCTGACAAATAGGGACACACCTTTTCTAGTCAGGGCAAGGAGATCACACACTTAGATAACCCCTGCTCACCCCCTTGGTAGCTTGGCAAAGCAGACAGACTTATCTCAGAGGCAGTGCGTTAAGCATTTATGACCACATACAGTAATAAAGTGAATACACTACAAATGGACACGACACAGTAGTATTATAAAAATAAGTATTTTTATATAAGGCTTAGCACAAGACCAAATAACGACAAAAATATACCACAATCTTAATAAATACTGTTGGAAGGAAAAATAATAGTTCAAGCACGGTTTCTTCTTAGCACAAAGTCTTTAGTATCAAAAGCAACTCTTCTTCTCTAAAACACAGTTCTTGGCAACAATGTAACCCACACGGGAGTCACACGACGTCGAGGCAAAGTTAATCCAAAGGTTCGGCGTCGACCGCGAGGAGCGCTACGTCGAGCCCGGAGTCGCACAGACCCCAACAACACAGTACCTTGGAAAAAGTGAAGCACTCGATGATCAGCGGCGTCGAGATGTCCGGCGTCGCGTCTTCGGCGTCGATCGGGCCTCGGAGTCGGGGCGATCTGCAGCGGCGTCGACCGAAGTCAGGCGGGAGCAGCGTTCACGGGATGAAGCAGGATACGACGTCGTCGATGTTGCAAGAGTGAGCAGCGCTCACGGCGTCGAGAGGGCTCGGCCGGCGTCGAGGAAGCGGGACACTGGAGCCGTTACTCACGATGTCGAGCTGGATTCGGCGGCGTCCGTCGGCGTCGAGATTGCTGGATTCTTTCAGAGGTGCTGGATTCACAAACTCCAGCAAATAGCACTTTAAGCAGATGAAGTCCTTTAGCCCTGTGACTTCAACAGGAGACTGGCACTCTTCCAGCCCTTGGAGATTTTCTCAGCAAAGAGTGAGAGTACACACAAAGTTCCTCTCTCCTGGTTCCTTGGCAAAAATAAAGAAGCAATGCAGGATTCCCCCAACAAACAGCACTCTGGCAGAAGGGGTAGGCAGTCCTTAGATCAGCAGGCTTCTTGTCCTTGGTTCAGGTTTCCTTGTCAGAAGTGATCTGATTTCTTGGTTCAGGGGTCCTTCTCTTATACCCCTTTTTGGCTTTGATCCCTTTGTCCATGCAGGGGAATTTCCCCCCATCCTGTGTTTGTTGTGGGTGTTGCCAGGCCGAAGCACCTGGCCTATTCACTGGGCAGGGCAGAGTCCTCAGCCGCTCAGCAGGAGCGGAGCCAGCATTGTCACTGGCAGGGGCAGGGCCATCAGCTGCCCGGCAGGAGGCGGGCCAGGAAAGTCCCAGGCAAGCACAGAGTCATCAGTCGCCTGGCAGGGGGGCGGAGCCAACATTGTATCAGGCAGGGCAGGCTATCAAGAGCTACTCTCCCCTACTCTCAATGCAAATGCCCCACTCATCCCACACTGACTCATTCAGACTCTCTGGAGCCACCCAGCTCCTGTCACACGCACACCAGAACCAGCAGAGACCGGTAGACAGTTAGACAAGAAAATAGCTACTTTCTAAAAGTGCTATTTTCAAACACAGAGTCCAAAAACCATCCACACAAACGGATGCGTTATTAAACCCTGAGTTCAGGGATACCAAACTCGACATTGCACCATGCTCCCCGAGCCCGCTAGGATTATAGCATTAATAATCCTGGCAGCCCATTCTAACTGATGGAGAGCAGGTTACCTTACAATAGTGAAAAACGACTATGGCTGTAATTCACTATTAGGACATGCCAACCTTGTCAGGCTTGTCCTACCTTATGCTTACAATGCACCCTGCCCGTGGGCCTACCATAGGGGTGACTAACATGAAGTTAAGGGAAGGTTTAGGGACTGGCAAGTAGGTGTACTTGCGCAGTCCTCGTGACAGTCAGACTGCACGTGGTCTGGCAATGGCAGACCTCAGACATACTTTTACTAGGCCGCTTTTGTGGGTGGCACAACATGTGCTGCAAGCCCACTAGCAGCATTTGTATTTACAAGCCCTGGCACTCCTGGTGCACTCTACTAGGGACTGATAGTAAACCAAATAAGCCAAACATGGAAGTCAATCAATACAGCCATTTCACATAGGGAGCACTTGCACTGTGGCACTGATCAGCAGTGGCACAGTGCCCAAAGCATATACCAGCAAAAACATTGTAAACAGAGGAGGCAAACAGAAAAAACGGAGGGGAGACTCATGCCAATGATGCCAGGTCTAACACGTGTCCCCTCCAGCTGAAATGTGGGGAGAACTACCCTTACCCTAGGGAGTCCGCATCACTAAGGCGGAAAAATCTGGACAGACCATCAGCATTGGCGTGATCTGTGCCAGGGCGGTGTTCCACCGTGAAGTCCATCCCCTGTAGGGAAATGGACCACCTCAACAGCTTTGGATTCTCACCCCTCATCTGCATCAACCATCTGAGGGGCCTGTGGTCTGTCTGCACCCGGAAGTGAGTCCCAAACAGGTAGGGTCTCAGCTTTTTCAGTGCCCAGACCACAGCAAATGCTTCTCTTTCTATCGCACTCCACCTCTGTTCCCTAGGAAGTAACCTCCTGCTGATGAAGGCTACAGGTAAGTCTCGGCCCTCTTCATTCACCTGAGCCAGAACAGCCCCCACGCCATGCTCTGAAGCGTCCGTCTGGACAACAAATTCTTTAGAAAAGTCGGGTGCCTGGAGTATGGGTGCTGTGCACATTGCAGTTTTCAGGGTGTCAAAGGCTGTCTGACAGGCGTCAGTCCAGTTCACAAGTCGTGGCTGCTTCCTGGAAGTCAGCGAAGTCAAGGGGTGCACAATGTTACCATAATCCTTGACAAACCTCCTGTAGTAACCCGTGAGACCCAGGAAGGCTCTCACCTGAGTCTGGGTTTTGGGCGGTGCCCATGCCAGGATGGTATCAATCTTGGGTTGCAGGGGGGCCACCTTGCCGCTCCCTACTTGGTGCCCCAAGTACACCACTGAACCCTGCCCAATCTGGCACTTACTGGCTTTGATTGTGAGGCCTGCTCTGCGCAGGGCCAACAACACTTCCTGGAGGTGGCACAAGTGTTCCTCCCAGCTGGCGCTGAACACTGCGATGTCGTCCAGGTAGGTGGCACTGAAATCCTCCAGTCCAGCCAAGACCTGGTTGACCAACCTCTGGAAGGTGGCAGGGGCATTCTTCATCCCAAAGGGCATAACCCGGAACTGGTAGTGCCCATCTGGTGTGGAGAATGCTGACCTCTCTTTTGCCCCATCGGTCAAGGCGATCTGCCAGTACCCAGACATTAGATCAAACGTACTAAGGTACCGGGCAGCCCCTAACCGATCGATGAGCTCATCAGCTCTGGGGATGGGGTGTGCGTCAGTCTTGGTGACTGAATTTAGTCCTCGGTAATCCACACAGAACCGAAGTTCCGGTGAAGCACCAGGCGCTGCAGCCTTTGGAACCAAGACCACGGGGCTGGCCCAAGGACTGCTAGAGGACTCAACCACCCCTAGGGCAAACATCTTGGAGACCTCCTCCTTGATGTATGCTCTGACCTTGTCAGTCACTCTGTAAGCCTTGTGCTTGACAGGAGTGCTGTCCCCGGTGTCTACATCATGGACACACCACTGAGTAACACCAGGAATCAAGGAAAACAGATCAGGGAATTGCCCCAACAAATGGCGACAATCCTGCTGCTGTTCAGGGGTCAGTGTGTCAGAGAGGACAACACCATCCACTGACCCATCTTGCTCTTTTGCATACAGGAGGTCAGGAAGAGGCTCACTCTCCTCCTCCATTCCAGCATCTGTAGCTAGGAGCATGCCCACTTCGGACCTTTCTAAGTGGGGCTTCAAACGGTTGACATGCAGGACCCGCAAGGGGTTCCTGGGAGACTTTAAATCCACCAGGTAGGTGACATCGCTCTTCTTCTCCACAACCTCAAATGGTCCAGTCCACCTGTCCTTGAGCGCACAAGGTTCCACAGGGGACATGACCCAAACTTTCTGTCCAGGCTGAAGCTCTACCAGAGTGGCCTTCTGGTCGTACCACCGCTTCATCTCCTCCTGGCTGGCCTCCAGATTTGCCTGAGCAAGATCCCTGAAGCGCCTAGTCTGGTTCCTAAAGGCCAGCATGTAACTGTATACATCCTGGGGAGGTTTCCTGGGAGATTGCTCCCAGCCTTCTTTGACCAGACTTAAAGGTCCTCTTACCGGGTGACCATACAAAAGCTCAAAGGGGCTGAACCCTAGAGACTTCTGTGGCACCTCACGGTAAGCAAACAACAGGCATGGCAAGAGGACGTCCCATTTACGCCTCATTGGTTCTTCAAGACCCATGATCATGCCTTTAAGGGTACGGTTGAATCTTTCAACCAACCCATTACCTTGAGGGTGGTAAGGAGTGGTGAACTTATAAGTTACCCCACACTCCTTCCACAGAGACTTCATATAGTTGGAAATGAAGCTGGTGCCCCGGTCTGACACCACCTCTCTGGGGAACCCCATTCGGGAGAAAACACCCATCAGTGCCCGTCCCACCACGGGGGCAGTCACTGTTCTGAGAGGGATGGCTTCCGGGTACCGTGTGGCATGGTCCACCAAGACCAGGATGAACCTGTTGCCCAGGGCTGTCTTGGGGTCCAGGGGCCCAACAATGTCAATCCCCACCCGGTCAAAGGGGGTACTGACCACGGGAAAAGGTTGGAGGGGAGCCTTCTGCTTCCGCCCGCTTTTCCCACTTGCCTGGCAAGTCTGACAGGTCTTGCACTGGATGTCTACATCCCTTCGCATCTGAGGCCAATAGAAATGGGTGACAAGCCTGTCATAGGTCTTGTCCTGCCCCAGATGTCCAGCTAAAGGAACGTCATGAGCCAAACCCAGTAGGAAGGCTCTGAAGCGCTGGGGTACCACCAGCACACGGGCTGACCCAGGCTCAGCAGCCTTAGGCTCGCTATACAGGAGGTCGTTCTCCCAGTACACAAAATGTGACCCTGACTGATCACCTGAGGTTTGGGCTGAGGCCTGCTGCCTCATACCCACAAGAGAAGGGCACACTTTCTGTTCTGCACAGAATACCTCCCTGGAGGGACCACCATCCTGCTGCCAATGGGTCAGCTCGGGCAGGTCTCCCAGTTCGGCAACTTGTTCACCTGTGGGTTCCAGGGCATCCCCCTCGAGGTCTGCCTCCTCCTGGACCACGGGAACTACGGGGGACGGTTTCCCGCGCCCCCTGCCTCTTCTCTTCACAGCTGGGTCCTGGGCCATACTTTCAGGCTCCAGAACCCCATGGATCGAGTGGTTGCACACACCCACTCTGGCACACCCAACATTTTCAAATGTGTCTCCCTCTCCACCTTAGCCCAAGGGGAGTCTTCTAAATCGTTGCCCAGGAGACAATCAACAGACATGGCGGGCCTCACAGCAACCTGAAGAGTACCCGAAACTCCCCCCCATTCAAAGGAAACTTGAGCTACCTCACACTCTCTCTGGGAGTTGTCAGCAGCTATCACAGGGTAGAATGCGTGGGGAACAACCTGCTCTCTGGACACCAAGTGACACTTGACAGCTGTCACACTCGCTCCGGTGTCTCTGAGAGCTTCCACTCTATGGCCATTAATGGTCACCCACTGCCTATATTTTTTAGTGTTACTAGGCAGAGGGGGTGGCGGGACCAATTCCATGTCTCCTAGAGAGACCAGGGACATCTCTGCGGGACCCTCCCCACCATGGGCAACCATCTCCTCCCCTCCCAGAGCTACACTAGCCAACTGACGGGGTGGTGCACTGGGTAGTGCACCAGAATTCTTCAAGGGACACTGAGGGTCATAAAAACGGTGTCCTACCTGCTTACAAACGAAGCAGGTCAGTGGGCCCCTATGACCAGGTTTACCTGGCGGGGCCTCTGATTTCTTCACAGAGGGAGGCTGGGAACCTTTCCCTTGGTTCCCTTGGGGATTACTTTGGGGCCCTTTCTGGGACTCCTTCTGTTTACCCTTGTCCCCCCCACTCTTCTGCTGGGGACCCTGCCCACCTTTGGCTGAGTCTCCCACTGGACCCTTGTGGACCCTGGTACTGACCCAGCGGTCCGCCTCTTCAGCAAGTTTTCTAGGGTTAGATATCTTGCTATCAATAAGGTGCTGGCGCAGCTCCGGAAAACAGTTATTAGACAAGTGCTCCCAAGCAAACAAATCATAAAGAGCATCATAACTTTCCACTTTGCTGCCCTTTACCCAACCATCCATGGCTCTGCAAAAATATGACACATACTCCACCCACGTGGTACCAGGCAACTTCTTACATTCTCTAAAGGCCTGTCTGTACTTTTCTGGGGTTAGGCCATACCTTAACATTAAAGCATCCTTCATATGAGCATAAGACATCCTATCTTCAACAGGCATGTCTAACAGGGTATCTCTTCCCTCATTCACAAAGCGACCCCACAACCCCGCTCCCCAATCCTTCTCAGGGACCCGGTGGGCCAACAATGCTAACTCATATGCTTTAAACCACTGACCAATATCCTCATTCTTCTGAAAATCTTTGATCACATCTTTGGGAAAATAAAACCTACTTTCTGCAGGCACAGATGGGACGCTGCCACCAGAGGGATTCAATTCTAACTTTTTAGCTTGGAGCTCCAACTCCCTCAACTTGGTATCACGCTCAAAAGCTAACTTCTCTCTTTCAAACTCTAATCTTTTGATCTCCAAATCAGCTTCTCTCCTGCCTCTTGCATTCTCTAATTCCAACTGCCCATTTATCTTAAGTTTTTCCATTTCCATGTTGTATGCTCGCTCCTTCGCCCTTTCTTCTCTTTCTTCAGGGGAAAGACCTTTGGAGGAAACACTGCTGCCCGGAGGGGATACAGGCCCATTCACGGGCACTTCCTCCTCCCCTTCCTCTGTCGGTACCACCACCGGGGCAGAGGGGTCTCTGGCCGCTAACCAGGCCTGCAATGCTTTAAAATAATCTTCCTTTACTTTGAGGCCTGTTGTAGGAACTTTCAACTGCTCGCAAAAGTGCTCCAGTTGCTTTCTGTTGTATCTCTTTATCTTCTTCCTATCAAACTCCTCCACAATAACAGGGGTAGTGACTCCGGCATCACTCATGGTCAAAACTGGCAGTTTCAAAAATCAAGCTTCAGGAAATTGGAGAACAAAAATAGAATATCCAACCAAACAGATTGTGGCTGCGCTATGGTCTGCTTTCACTATGTAGCGCACACTAATCACTGTACATGGGTCATAAATGCAAAGTTCAAAATCCCACCGCTGACCCACCAATGTTAGAAGCGGCTGTCTCTAGTTGGCAGAGGTATACACTTCTGACAAATAGGGACACACCTTTTCTAGTCAGGGCAAGGAGATCACACACTTAGATAACCCCTGCTCACCCCCTTGGTAGCTTGGCAAAGCAGACAGACTTATCTCAGAGGCAGTGCGTTAAGCATTTATGACCACATACAGTAATAAAGTGAATACACTACAAATGGACACGACACAGTAGTATTATAAAAATAAGTATTTTTATATAAGGCTTAGCACAAGACCAAATAACGACAAAAATATACCACAATCTTAATAAATACTGTTGGAAGGAAAAATAATAGTTCAAGCACGGTTTCTTCTTAGCACAAAGTCTTTAGTATCAAAAGCAACTCTTCTTCTCTAAAACACAGTTCTTGGCAACAATGTAACCCACACGGGAGTCACACGACGTCGAGGCAAAGTTAATCCAAAGGTTCGGCGTCGACCGCGAGGAGCGCTACGTCGAGCCCGGAGTCGCACAGACCCCAACAACACAGTACCTTGGAAAAAGTGAAGCACTCGATGATCAGCGGCGTCGAGATGTCCGGCGTCGCGTCTTCGGCGTCGATCGGGCCTCGGAGTCGGGGCGATCTGCAGCGGCGTCGACCGAAGTCAGGCGGGAGCAGCGTTCACGGGATGAAGCAGGATACGACGTCGTCGATGTCGATGTTGCAAGAGTGAGCAGCGCTCACGGCGTCGAGAGGGCTCGAAGTCGATGCGATCAGCGGCGGTGCAGACACGAGGTCACTTGGAGCTGGAGCCGAACTCACTACTCACTGGCGTTGCTGCTGGCGTCGATCGGGCCCGGCGGCCGGCGTCGAGGAAGCGGGACACTGGAGCCGTTACTCACGATGTCGAGCTGGATTCGGCGGCGTCCGTCGGCGTCGAGATTGCTGGATTCTTTCAGAGGTGCTGGATTCACAAACTCCAGCAAATAGCACTTTAAGCAGATGAAGTCCTTTAGCCCTGTGACTTCAACAGGAGACTGGCACTCTTCCAGCCCTTGGAGATTTTCTCAGCAAAGAGTGAGAGTACACACAAAGTTCCTCTCTCCTGGTTCCTTGGCAAAAATAAAGAAGCAATGCAGGATTCCCCCAACAAACAGCACTCTGGCAGAAGGGGTAGGCAGTCCTTAGATCAGCAGGCTTCTTGTCCTTGGTTCAGGTTTCCTTGTCAGAAGTGATCTGATTTCTTGGTTCAGGGGTCCTTCTCTTATACCCCTTTTTGGCTTTGATCCCTTTGTCCATGCAGGGGAATTTCCCCCCATCCTGGGTTTGTTGTGGGTGTTGCCAGGCCGAAGCACCTGGCCTATTCACTGGGCAGGGCAGAGTCCTCAGCCGCTCAGCAGGAGCGGAGCCAGCATTGTCACTGGCAGGGGCAGGGCCATCAGCTGCCCGGCAGGAGGCGGGCCAGGAAAGTCCCAGGCAAGCACAGAGTCATCAGTCGCCTGGCAGGGGGGCGGAGCCAACATTGTATCAGGCAGGGCAGGCTATCAAGAGCTACTCTCCCCTACTCTCAATGCAAATGCCCCACTCATCCCACACTGACTCATTCAGACTCTCTGGAGCCACCCAGCTCCTGTCACACGCACACCAGAACCAGCAGAGACCGGTAGACAGTTAGACAAGAAAATAGCTACTTTCTAAAAGTGCTATTTTCAAACACAGAGTCCAAAAACCATCCACACAAACGGATGCGTTATTAAACCCTGAGTTCAGGGATACCAAACTCGACATTGCACCATGCTCCCCGAGCCCGCTAGGATTATAGCATTAATAATCCTGGCAGCCCATTCTAACTGATGGAGAGCAGGTTACCTTACAATAGTGAAAAACGACTATGGCTGTAATTCACTATTAGGACATGCCAACCTTGTCAGGCTTGTCCTACCTTATGCTTACAATGCACCCTGCCCGTGGGCCTACCATAGGGGTGACTAACATGAAGTTAAGGGAAGGTTTAGGGACTGGCAAGTAGGTGTACTTGCGCAGTCCTCGTGACAGTCAGACTGCACGTGGTCTGGCAATGGCAGACCTCAGACATACTTTTACTAGGCCGCTTTTGTGGGTGGCACAACATGTGCTGCAAGCCCACTAGCAGCATTTGTATTTACAAGCCCTGGCACTCCTGGTGCACTCTACTAGGGACTGATAGTAAACCAAATAAGCCAAACATGGAAGTCAATCAATACAGCCATTTCACATAGGGAGCACTTGCACTGTGGCACTGATCAGCAGTGGCACAGTGCCCAAAGCATATACCAGCAAAAACATTGTAAACAGAGGAGGCAAACAGAAAAAACGGAGGGGAGACTCATGCCAATGATGCCAGGTCTAACAATCAGGATTTTCTTATTTCTTTTATTGATAAGCACTGGGTGACAAACTTTTATTATAGTGGGCTGGCATGGGTGTATACTGTGCTGTACATATAATTTTAATGCATGCAAGGGAGAAAGGGAATACCCATTAAGAAATAATATCGTCTGGGTCTGCACAGTCATGGATGGAATTCTGCCGACTGTGCAGAGTAGAACGCTAGCATCACCAAAGTTTGCAGCGGTGCATTGCCCTGCGGGAGGAAGTATCCAGCATTGCATTGCATGATATGCGCGCTGATCCAATGATAGATATTCGCTAAAGGCAATGGATCTTGCACTCATGTATTAACCTAAATAAGGGGGATTGTTCAAACATATTAATATTGACCTACCCTTGTTCCTATTTGAGAAACAAAACACCACAAATGTATATCAAGGTGACTTTTCTTTCCCTTATTTGCGGTAACCACTTTTTAATTTACATTACATAATCACATATTTAAATGTCTCACCTTCTAGTGTGTCAAAGACTGATGTAGATATACTATAGGTGTATCTTTCTACAAGCGAGTAAAAAACCATAGGAACACGCAGGTCACAGAGATACAAAGAGACTTAATATCTGAAATTGTATATAAATGAAATGTGTCATATTACATATTCTAGTTTAATTACATGGCACAAATGCGTTACATTATAGCACTGATGTTTGTTACCTTAAATTAGGTGTTTCGTGTCTAATTGGTAGTGAACCTCATATAGTCGCATATGCTGTCAGGATGATAAACGAACTGTCCTCTTTCAGTCTATGGCTTGGAGAAACACTGATGCATGCTGTAGACCGCACGTGTAGCCGACCCTGAAGTTTAAAACAATGGCTGTTATGGCGTGTGTTTTCTTTTCCCCAGTTCTAAAATAAGAAGGGACAATAGTTCTTACCGAGTCGATTTTATTAGCCAATCTATTCCGAGAATTCGGTATAGCACGCGGATGTGCAGGGGAACGGCCAGGTTTAAGGGAGTGAAGTTCACATAAGTCACACGGCGGGCCAGGTGAAGAGGTACTCTATGGTGAAAGGGACAGCTGTAAGAATTAAGGAATGTTATCTCTACCCTCCCCCTAGCCGTAATGGGCGTGAGCAGTGTATAAATGATTCTTACCGGCAAACTTTCACAACTTTAGTTGTTTGTCTCGAGCGGTGCAGCGTGGGGACTGATAGAGGTATCGTATATCTGTGTCAAGAGGCAAGGGAAAAGGATGAAGGAAACGGTTACAAGAGCGGGTTTGCGAGCTAATCTCTTTTGCGTGATAAAGTTAAGGCTAATGTTGAATTTCTTCTCTTACCGGTATCTCTGGTGTGTAGACCGCGTGTGTTGTCTTCCTTCGTTTGGTTAAGGTTTGAATGTGTGATTAGCCGGGCCTTTTATGTAAACGGTCTGATTATTGGTGGATACGGCCCATTTTTCTTAAAGGGATACAGCGTCATTTACAGGAAGACGTTCTTTCTCAGTCATAACCTTCTCGGCTATTAATACATTTGTAAGGTTATGATCTGTTTTCCTTAAGCGAATGCAGCATTATGTATCAGACCCTTAAGGGGTTTGCTTAATTTGTTTCTTTCAGCTGTTCTGATGTAGGTTTTCTCATATCGCGATCATTTTGGAGTATAAGGGGGGGGCCACTTTGTATTCAATTCATTTACAATGTAAGGCGAACCTACCTTATGGACATCAGTTACCATTAATTTGTATGTCATAAACAGACCTCATTCGGATGGTACTGTTTGGGCTCATTGGAATCGCATTTAAGAGTAGTTGTATTTTAGAATATTATTCAAATTAAAGGATGGCATTCGACCACGGTAAATCATTATTCAGGCCATGAGAAAATGTCTTAAGCGAAAAAATCCAGAAGACTTCTTTCTTCTTTCTTATTTTATCGCCACCCATATTATCGGGTGTATGTATTTTCTCAAGAATACGCCATCTGATGTCAGTTGGGGCATGGCGATATTCTAAGTAATGACTCACTAGAGGAGATGTCAGTTTCTGTGTCTTAATAGCTGATTTATGTTCCGTCAGCCGTGTTTTGATCATGCGGGCAGTTTCGCCGACGTACCCTTTATTGCAAGGACATAAAATCGGATAGACAACATTGCTTGTCTTGCATGTCCAGAGTTCCCTTGCTGTTATTTTAAAGTCATTGTGCATTAGAGTATCTCCTGGAATGATTCCATCACAAGATTGGCATGTGCCACATCGAGAGGTGCCTTTGTAGGCATCAATACCTGTTATTGATTTTTGTATGAAAGGGTTTCTTGCCATTGGGCTGTCAAACCGCGATCTGACTACTAGATCTTTTAGATTCTTATTTCGCCGGTGTGCATACATCGGCTTGGCAAGTTTGGGTTTGGATACATCTGTGTTTAATAGGTGCCAGTTGGCATTGATAATTTGTCTGATGGTAGCATTCAATGTGGAATGTTTAGTAATGCATACCAGTTTTGGTTCCTGTGTTGGTTTGTTCTGTTTGAGGAGACTCTCTCGGTTATAAAACCGGGCTCTCTTGTATGCTTCTCGCACCAGACGTCGTGGATATCCCCTATCTAAGAATTTTTGTTTCATTTTTATAGATTGGTGGTCGTAATCTTTAATGTTGGTACAATTTCTCCTGACACGCAGGAATTTGGAAAAGGGGATTCCATCTTTTTGGCACCTGGGGTGGTAACTTGAGAAGTGGAGGAGGGTATTCCTCGCGGTGGGTTTCGTGAATAAATCCACCTCCAGTTTGTTTGATTGATTTCTAATGTATATATCAAGAAATTCTACCTGGAATTCATGTACATGAGCAGTAAACCGGAGGTTACTGTCGGCCATGTTGATCCATTCCATGTTTTGCACCAGCTTGTGAATTGGAGGGTTAATTTATCACGACTTTGGTTGCGATAAAGTGCAGATGATTCGGCGATAGATCCTTGTGAATATGCCCCTATGGCTTTTATTCTGGGCTATGTGGGAAAACCACACAGTTATCCCTGGAGCAGGAAACACCAATATCATGGTGATGGTGATGAACAGTTCAGAGGTGTGGAAATGCTGTCACATTATCAGTTTTCCCTCCTGGAAGGGAGTTTCATGTTTCAATGGAAAGGAAATAATTATAGGAATCTGTGTTTCTGCACAGATTCGCACAGGTTCCCAAACCCCTTCCAAAACACACATTTTGGCATGTTTGTTCTGATGAAATGTCTTTGGAGAAAATTAGAAATCTATTTAAATATGAGTGTTGTAAGATTCAAACATATGTATGGGTTGTCTTGGAGTCTCCTAAGCAAAGCTCTTGGAATTGAGTTCATTTTAGTTTATGCTTATGGTTAATGTTTTAGGAACAGAATAACAGAAAGTGATATATACAGTGGTTTGAGACCATCTTGCTCCTCTCAGTCTGTCTAGCCAGGATCTTTCTTTGCAGATATATTTCAGGCGGAAGACATCTGCGACTAAATATGAGTGCTAGGAAAGAGCAGTGGTTGGTAGAGGGAAATAAGACTTATTAAAAATATAAAAAGTCCTGTCACCCTGACATCAGCATGAAAAGTCAATTGAAAAGCTGAAATCCAGTACATACATTATACTACCACTAGGTCTATATGTTCATGGTAATCATGATATATTTGTATTTACAGTGCTGTTTCCATAAAGCTTTAATATCTCTCAGTCAAATATTCCATAAGGGACACCAGGAGCAGGGGAAGGCAACTGGGGGCTCTGCGAAAAAGTGAATGCCCACCCCTTGAAACCCTATGTTTGGCAGGTCAGGAGCAGAGGTGAGAGTCAGGGTGCCACAGTGAATGAAGAGGGTGGCAACCTGGGGTCATGATCATGGAGGCACCCGGGAACCCCTTTTTGGGGGGAGCACGAACACTGGCTGGCCCTGCCATCTCTCCCCCCTGAGAGGCTACGGAGAGGCTGTGAGCAACATGGCTGAGGGCTTGACTGGCTTAGAAGAGGAGGGCCCTTGGTGAGTCAGACAGGGGAAAAATTGTCAAGCTACAACAGGAGAAGGCCCTCCTTGCCAAGGGTCCCTACACCGGCCCCTGGCCAGGGAAGGAGGACTTGGAGGAGACAACTCTGAGAACCATGAGAGATGCCTGGGCAAATCAAGAATATTAAGTGGGACATATTCTGGACGCAATCCCAGACCTCAAAAGCTCCTAGAAAGGAAAATAGACAGTGTAGCACTTGATCTGGGGCTCCTCAGAGTAGACCACAGGAAACTGTCCTCTAGGGTTTCCAAGATGGAGGAACCCATGGGGCATGTGACAATGGACTTGGGGGACCTGAACTAAATACTCCAGAACCTGACTGATTAAGTGGAGAAGCCTCAGAAATGGGGGATGAGGCGGTGGGTTGCTCCTACCGTAATAATGTCCAGATAATAGGTCTTCCTGAGAAAACTCGGGGCCAATCGGCGAAGTTCTTCATGGAACAATGGCTAATTACCAACATTTATAAAGGTAACCCCTCTGCTTTGTTTTCAATGGGAAAGGCGCATCGGGTCCAGGGTGTCTCCCCAGTCTAGGGAGCCCCACTTTGTCAAATGGTCACCATACAGTTGAACTTCAGAGATGGTGACGGATCCTCCTGACCACCAGGGTCCATGGCCCCTGGACTGTTGGTGGGAGTGTGGTCCACCTCTTCCCTAATTTTTCACTACAGGTCTAAAGACTAAGGAGCTTGTTCTTCCAGGTAAAGGTGGAACTGCAACAGGCGGGCCTTCAGTGCATGCTCCTGTATCCGGCTAAGCTGAGGTTAATCAAAACCTTTGCAGTGCACTTTTTCGCAATGCTGGTGGAGGTCTGGCACTAGCTGGAGCGTGAGGGACTGGCTCTGAAGGGTAGTGACACATGGCAGCAGGCTTGCAGGAGGAAGTGCAGGCAACATCGGTGAATGGCTTGCTGATAAGCAACCATCCTACGTCGTCCCATTGAGATCAGAGAGGGCCTAGATGGTGGAGGTGGTTGCAACCTTATATGAAACCCGGGACTGAGGAGCAAAGGCCAGTCGATGGACTTCCCAGGAGGTCTGAGAATCGTAAGTCGACTCTACACTGGACATTTTTGTTTAGACCCAGACCCGAACTGGAGTTGACTCCCATGACTGCGAAAGGGCTGATATGGTGGAGTGGGGTGCTCTGTTCATAGATGGAACCCGGGGAGGGCAAGAGGCCTGAAAGACTGCCGGTACTTGAACCCTGTGGAGGAAGGGATGCTGCAGTTACTCGCTCTTGAATGGACGGAGGTGATAGAGGGGCCGGTTGCAGCTCCACTGGTAGGTATACCTGCTTGTGACCTCTCCTCTTAAAAAGAGAGGTAATTGATTCCTTGACTGCACACCATGGTCCAGATAATCATGTCCATTTAACAGTTGCTTTGTTTTGTTTATTGGGTGGAGGGGGATGACAACCCTATCTACTGTTGGGGACAAGCAAGTTTTGCCTTGTATTAGAAAATGTGAGTAGGGGGATTGAAGGGGAAGTTGAGTATTGTTTGGCTCTGGGAGCAGACACATGAGCGTTGGAGAGCTCACAGGTCTATCAGGGTGGTGGGTGGAGAAGGATGGGGGGAGGTTACTGTGATGATGAGGGACAACAGGACTCAATATCTACAATGTGTATCCTGGTTTGTCATAGCTTAGGCAATAAGATTGAGCAGGGAGAGGTCTTGCAGTAAATCCATCGTATTGCCCCTTCTTGTAAGAGACTCATATCTTGACCACAGATTGTAGATTTCTGGGCAGCGGCCTGTACAAATCACTGAGACATGCAGGCTACTACAGGGGATTCAGGGGAGGGGTGATCTTAGCTAAGAAGAATCTCCCTTTCAGGGTCACACAAATGGTTGAACACAGAGGGAAAGGTACTTGGTATAGAAGGGACTCAAGGAACCCAGGCCTTAATGCTCACTAATTTCTGTACCACCCCATGCCTGCAAAAGGAGGCGCTAGATACATTAGGCCCGATATTGCTAAAGCCGTCGATTCTGTCCTGCTAGTGGGGGTATCGGAAGGATGTCAATGCACCATTGGTAGGTACAAAAGGGGGTGGTGATGGACGGAGCATGTGAACCAATCAAACACTCACACCCAGTCAACAGATCTGGGTTTAATCCATCACCGTTCATTAGCCCACTCTGCCACCCCAGTTCAGACATGGCCATATGCAAATCAGTCTGACTCTGTGCCTCATGGGAACAGTCCAGCCCGAACTGCCAAGCCATGCCCTCCCTGGACCGGAAACAAGCTTCCTAGGACCGGTTTCTTGTATTTCAGCCGTCTTCAGCCAGGCTTGCTTGAATCCAGTGGCAAAGTAAGCAAGAGACTCACGTCTGAGCATACCCTGCCAACTTATGGCAAACAAAGCGGTACAAAAGGGGGTGGTGATGGACAAAGTGAAGTACTAAAAAAAATATACCATAGAGCTATACTTACCAATAGCCCATATACCTTATTACCAAGAATAAGTCAGTCGGCAATGGAGAAGGTTCAATCGTTTATTTTGCAAAGCGCCCTATATAGGGGAGCCTCACTCTCGCCTTTACCCTCAAAGGTGCGCAGAGGAGACTGCTGGATTACATTCAAAGCAGTGCATATATACTTTCAGCATACCTCATGAAAACCCCGTACATGGAAAAGTACCACTTCTTGTGAAGCCAACAAGAAAACCCATATAAGGCACAATTGATTGATTCGAAACTCAGCTCAAACTATTTCGGGGGTAGGTCAGTAAAGGTGCCTTCCTTTCGTTCTCGGGCACGGGAGTACAGGCACAGCGTCTGCAAGAATGTGCTCATCCCACAAGAAAGCAGATGCGACCTTGAGTTTCCTAAGTTAGAATCAATGGTCCATTCATAGCCCAGGCCGACCACTCAGGCTCGCTCTCTACACAGTAGAGGTACAGGTAAATGAAACCAACATGGCGTTTGTTCAGTCAAGGCCCAATTCTTAATGCATGGATGGTTCGAGTATATTCACTAGGGGAGGGGTGTTTCCTAAGGCGGTATGCTATTATATTGGATACATTAGGCCAACATTATACAATATCGATTTATATTTCTTCAGACTGCCCTTTTGGCGTGATGTAGCCAATATACATACAAAGAAATGACAGGTTTTAATCCAGAAACACACCTTCATCTATTTGCATTAGATCTGTAACTTCCTTCTGCACTAACTGTTTCTCTATTTTCGCCTGGCGCGAAACTGTCAACGAGGAAATAAGCTTGGCAGCGCAATAAGAGCAACATGCTGGTCCACAATGTAGGCACAGGCAACAAGTAAATACCACCCCAATTACTCCAGCCAGGATCATACAGATCTTCCAACCCCAGGTGGACAAGAGGTTTCAGAACCACCCTGTTAAGGACCAAGTACCAGTGTCAGCATGAACTTCCGCAGCCAAGCGATGTAATTTCTGAATGGCTAAGTGTAAAGTTGGAGCAGAATCAGGGATATACACACAACACGAGCTGTCGATCACACGGCATGCTCCTCCTCGATCAGCTAGGATGAGGTCAAGCACCATCCGATTTTGAAGTGAAACGAGCCTCGTAGCCTGCAGCTCTACTGTCAGATTAGTCAAAATTCCAGCAGTGGTTTGAACTACATTTTCCACCACTCTGGAGAGACGTCTAACATCTCTGATAGTAAAAATGGAACCCCATATAGGAAAGAGACCCTTAGCTATGTCCACAAACTGTTGTGATGCGGTGTCAGTCTGATCAGTACTATCAGTATCGATACTTCTACTGGCTCGGGAGAGATCTGAATTTCGTTTAGTCAGCTAATGATTCTTATGATAATTAGAAGGGGCTATATATACTGGAGGATAAAGGAAAGAAGGTAACACTGCCCTGCCCATTCTCGGGGAAGCCAAGTGTAAGTGTTTTCACCGCATACAAAATACACATTAGGCGGAGTTATCAAGGGCGGGGTGCTGCTGGTATGCAAAGTGTAGGTGTAGTTATATCTACTGTCTCCTACCTTAACATGACCTTTACCTTGAATACAAAAGGAAGCGGTACTATTTAAAATGGGAACTGGCATTGCCTTATCATCTGTGACATTACGATCTTGGAAATACTCAAAATATTGCGTGGAGTTAAAGTGCTCAAAATACAGCATTTCCTCCTTCAACCAGGTAGCATTCTCATAAGTGGTATACATATTCATACAGGCATCTGGGTCTAAAGATCCCTCTCCTTGGTTTCCCAATGCATCAAATCCCTGATGTTGTTCTATATACCTTAAAACAGCTTCATAATCTTTTTCGGTATATCTTTTGGGGTCGGCTACATAATGTAGATAAATAAGAGATAGCAACTGAAACCAGGCCTCACAGCTCGCTAAGTGTGATAATGGCAGAGAAATGAATAAATCATGATGATGCATTACAGATGGCAAAAGGCCACATACCCAACAGTTTGTCTTGTTTGTAGTGCTATGAGCTTCATGCAACATTTCAATGAACACATTTTTAGCATATGTTTCTCGATGTCTTTCCTTGTGGGGAGGCAAAGTATAAAAGAAATGCTCAGGTGGAGCTGTTGTAGTACCTAATACCCTGTGCATAGGATATTTAAATTCTAAATATGCAAACACACTCATTAATATTTTCATAATTACTGCAATAATTATTACAAAGGCTACCTTCACTCTGGTAGCCCAACCGGAAAACATGGGAATATGTTCAACGAAAGGTCGGGGAGGAAGGGGTCACTCGTCTTCAAGGGCAAATCGGGCAAAGGGGTACATCCTAACTAAAAGTCCAAACTAAACTCGGAACGGGTGCAAGCCAACTGCCAGAGGGTTTCTTCTCCCTGTGTCCGTCTAGAGCCTCACAGGCAGGCTGCTATTGTTCATCAAAAAGAAGGAACAACTTCACTTCAATTCCACCATTGCAATTTTAGGCCCTTAATGTAACACAGTCTTTCTTTCTGAACAGAGCAATGTGACAGTTCCAAGCTCTCAACGGGTTCAGTCCAGTGTCTTGCTCAGTACCCCAGTAAAGAGCTATCTTCAACCCTACAGCTCAAGTCTTTCCCTATCTCCTAAAATCCGTCACTGGGGTACCGCGTTGTTTTCGGGGCCGTAAATTGTATCGAAGATGGCCAGGTTGCTCCTGGTCATGAAACACAGCAGCAGGAACATTCGGTGCAACAAGGTTTTCAGGAGCCTCTGAGGAATCAGCCTTATCAAACGATTCAGGGACTGGGGCTGATTCGTCTCCTTGTGGTATCAACAATCCTTCCTCTTGCCCGATTTTAAGGGCATCTGAGAAAGACACAAAACTCAACCTCCGCTCTCCTTCTTGCGTTAGAACTCCGTCTCGGTTCTGCTGATCAAAAGGGAGCGGAAAGGGCAATTTCTTCACGTGGGAGACATGAATCCAGTGCTTCTTCCCGTCCACTTTCACTGCTGTCCGCGTTGCCAAAAGAATCTGGTAGGGACGGCTCCACCTTGGTTCCAAACTGGATTTCCGCTGATAATTTCGGACGAGGACCCACTGTCCTGGCTCCAAACGATGTCCGGGACCCTCCGGCAGCGGCTGCAATACAGCTGACACATGTTGATGAATGGAACGCAAATCTTTAGTCAAAGCGTACAGATAATCTGTCATCATAGGGTAATCAATATCACAGAAGGACCTAGGTCTTGGGACACCCCACACATTAGCTGGTCGACTAAAAACGACCTCATAAGGCGACAGCCCGGCTCTTGAATGGGGGTTACTCTTAATGACATTAATGCGAGGGGTAAAGTATCAGGCCAGCTCAAGCCCCTGCCCTCTCGAATTTTTGCCATCTTTAATTTCAGTATTCCATTATATTTCTCAACCAGTCCTGCAGAAATTTCTGTTTTATCTGTAAACCATTACAAATATGTTTGACGAGGTCTGCATTAAGGTGTACCCCGTTGTCTGTCCAAATGACTCAAGGCAGGGGGGGCGGAGCTTGCCAGCGCCGATGGAGGAAGTGTAGAAGAAGAGCTCCAGGCTATCACCTAAATTATCCTGTTAAATATCCTCAATCAACGGTGGCAGAGAATTCCTAAAGCGAGGGTTTGCGCTCCGAAATCGGTGTAAATCGTTTAGAGTGCCGCCCGCGGAAATCCGACGACATATGGAGAAGTTTGAGCACACGTGGGCTTGCTGACGGACCAGGCCCAAAGCAGTGGACTTGCCTGAGCGGCTAGCCGGCGTACGTGACCCTGCGTGCGGCCAGTGTAGGAACAGTGACCCGGTGCCCACAGAAATATATCGGAGGCACGAAAAACGGACGGCGGCGCGGAGGGAGCTCACCGCGAGAGGAGGTGAGATACTACGGGGCACGCACCGAGAGGCCGTGAGACATCAGACGACCCGGGGGTGCGGAGGAGGGGCAGGCGGAAAATCTATCCCGCACGTCGCTTTCTTCAAACGGCTGGCATAAGGCTCACAACTAAGGGTCGGAAACAGCCAGTGTGACCCGAGCCCCGACTACAATGTGTTGGAATCTGCCTCTGCCACCGAAGGGATATGCGACGAGGCCGATTCTGAAGAACTGCACACTAGATAGATGGGTCAATGCCCCCCCAACCCCACTGCCTACACAACCTGCTGCAGCGGGCCTGGAAACACGGGTCTGGTGACGGGCCACGACCTCTAAAGGAGTGAGGGAATATTGAGCATCTCGGCGAACAGGCGGCTATGACGACCACCGCAATACCCCCGCTGCAGGCCATATGCTTAGGGAGGAACTGGGGTCCTCTCCCCCTGTCAGGTACAGGGCAAAAGTGAAGCCGGACGGCGCAAACTGCAGTGTCGCGACTAGAACTGGAACCTGCGCGCCAAATTGACGGCCTCTACCAGCTTACCCACCATGAAACTAGTGTGATCGCAGTGAAGAGGACTGGCATTACGAGCGTCACACGATAGGAGAAGTGATCTGGAGCTCCGGATTGAGGGACACGCCAGAGCTCAGCCCTTTGCAAGGTTGAATACTAGGACATTGTCAGCACTATTCCCTGGCGTCTCCGGGGAGGAGGTAGAAGGCTTGGCTGGGAGATTGTGGAGGACCACTTCTGCTGGAGAAAGATAAAGGGGAGGCCCGGCTCCTTGCTGTGAAGTGAGAGAAGCTAAACGGTCGCAAATACAGGGATACCCTATTGAAAGCTACAAGCTGCAATATTCACCCCGGCGGGGCCGATACGGGAACCAGCAGAGGCGGCTACGACATCCCACAGGAGGGCAAGACACCTGGGACCTTAGCTACTCACTATGGGCAAGAACGATAAAACTCAGACCAAGCTTGCGTTCGACCAACGCAGAACCAAGATGCCGGAAACACCAGCGCCTGACACATCACCGAAAAGCAGAGGCCCAGAGGGCTCAATGTATGCGGACATAAAAGATATGCTGGTGACAATGGAGAAAGGATTGCAGGACAGCATGGCGTCAATTGGCTCGAAGAAAGACGCCCTCACTTACCGTATGGACCGCATGTCGGAGCGGGTGGACAAACATGCGGAGCGGCTCGACATGTCCGAGAGATGGCTCACCGAAGTGGAAGAAGCGCAGACAGAAAGGGATAAAGACCGCAAACAGTTCTCTAGACTGCTCCAGGTCATACAAGATAAGTCAGAGGACTTGGAGGCCCGCTCGAGGCGCTCGAACATTCGCATCACAGGGATTGCGGAGACGACGCAAACTGGGAAGATGGAACTCTTTGTAGAGAAACTCCTGATCACTCTTTTGGGAGAGGACGTCTTCTCACCGATGTTTATTGTAGAAAGAGCTCACCGCACGCTGGGACCCCGCCCGCGCCCCCCCCCCCCCGAGACCGATAATAGCAAAATTGCTGAACTATAGAGACCGTGATACGGCGCTGCGCGTGGCGAGGGAAAAAGGGAAGCTGCAATTTGAGGGCATGGATGTTTCCTTGTACCCTGACTTCACTGTGAAAGTTCAAGAGGAGCGACGGCACTTTGCCCCATATAAGAAACAAATATGGGAACTTGGGTTAGACTATGCTATGCTGTACCCGGCAAAACTGAGGATAAATAGACGAGGGCACTCACATTTTTTCACGAACCCTAGAGAACTTCAGAAATCTTTAAAGGAGTGGTCCAAGGAGCAGCGGAGCAGCCCAAGAAGTCAAAATGGGGAACAGGACGAGAACAGCCATCTGGACGAGCAGGAATAGTTTGGCTGGTGGTTTGCCGGCCGGCTCACGGTTTGACTCATCGGAAACTGAGCAGTGTCCTGACAATGGGTCCTTGACTTGTGATGTACACTATGTGCGGAGAAGAGCCACAAAAAGAGAGAACGAAGAGGTTTATGAATGGACTCCGACACTATGGCTGGGTGAGATCTTTACAAAATATATGTGCCCGATAGCAGTCAGACGATATTATGTAGCCAATTAGCGGAAAAGGTATCAGAGCACAACTAAATGCACACGGTTCTTGCTCTTTGGCATGCGGGGTGTGCTGTGGGCGGGGGGGGGGGACGATGCCTTTAAATGACTCGCTGAGTATAGATTTAGTCTCACGTTGATTGACACTCTGGAAGGTGATACCGTTAGGGGCGACTGTGAAGTATATATGCTGAAGTATCATTATGTACTTATACTGGTGACCTCTGCCCTGGCGCTTATTGCACTAATGGCCCCTAGGAGGCCCAGTTTTGGGGTTGTGGGATGTGGGGAGGGGAGGAGGGGGGACGTTGCTATCAAGCTAGGCCGTGTTGTTGGGGCTGGTCTGCTGTGGGAGGAGGGTGGGGGATTCAAGGGAAACGGGGAATGTTATTGTTTGCTTGCTGATTCAAGGCATATCTTCCCTCAGAGGTTTAAAAGTGCTTGCTCTAAACTGCCATGTGTTCCCATCGCACCTGACTCGCGGTTGTGCCACGATGTCACAGCTCACTCATATACACTGAACCGCACTACCACACCACATGTCACGCCTTGATGGCTGAAGTAACAAGTATACAGAGCAATGCACAGTCCTCCTCGCTCAGCGCCCTTACCTGGAATGTCAGAGGGTTTGCATGACTACAGAAAACTCAGAAAGGTGATAAGCTACCTCAAACATCATAACATCGACATAGCACTCCTGCAGGAAACGCACTTTCCACTCACGAGTAGGATGCTACACAACAGAGGCCTGGAAGGACATATAGCGGTGGCGGGGTTCACTACACATGCAAGGGGAGTTATTACATGGGTAAACCCGAAAACGAACATACAAATCCAGACGCTCAGGGCGGACTTGGAGGGCAGGTATGTTATAGCGTCCTGCAGGGGTCTGGGGTTGGACCTGCTAGTTGTCAATACATACGGCCCCAACTATGACTCCCCTGAATTCTATGATACACTGGCTAGTGAAGTTGGTGTACACGATCACCCGCACATACTATGGGGAGGAGACTTCAATTTGACGCTTAACCCGGATGTGGACAGGTCCTCGGGTCCTCCTCGAAGACCCTCGGCGGCCGCACAGTCGCTCACCGCGAAACTACTGGTGTTAGACATGGAGGATGTGTGGAGGAGTAGGAATGCTGGACGTGACGGCTTCACCCACTACTCTGCCTATCACGAGATACACACCAGGATTGACTACTGGTTTGCCACTGCGGAGATCAATCGATCTATTAAGAAATGCAAAGTACTCCCGCGCACACTGTCGGATCATTCCCCTGTACTAATAGTCATAGAGACCCCGGCACGGAGGATCGCCCCTTTCACATGGCGCTTCCCATCGTATTCGCTTCTGGACCCGATCTTCCGCGGTGAATTAGCGGAGGCGATCGACGTATTCTTCGAAAAGAATGTAGGGTCGTTGAAGGACTTCCAGACAGTATGGGAGGCCTTTAAAGTCTACATACGGGGTATTGCGTTGTCTAAACACTCTAGTGTCCTGAAGGCGACGAGGGGTAGGCTAGCGGAGCTGGAACATCAACTGCGAGCCCTTGAGGAACAGAGCCGCACCAGACCGGATGACACAACCGAGGAGGAAATCAAGCGCCTCCTGATGGAGTTCCATGAAGTAGCAGACAGAGAGGTTCAGCACATGGGCAAATATGCAACGGCCCGTACGTACGGGGAGGTGGAGAGGCCCGGCTCGGTATTGGCTAATATCCTCAAGGGCCGTAGAGGGAAGCAGATGATCTCAGAACTAAGAAAGGCAGATGGTGACAGAGTTACTGATGAGGCAGATATTTCCTCTGTCTTTAGAGACTACTATTCGGAGCTCTACTCTTCCAGAAGTGGGGACATGTCGGCTGAAATATTGGACTACTTGGAACACATAAGGCTCCCGTTCCTTCCGAACTCTCAGAGGGAATTCCTCATGTGCCCCATACAGATTGATGAAATGAAAGATGCCCTAGCTTCAATGCGATCGGGCAGTGTGCCGGGTATAGACGGACTGTCAGTTGAATTCTATAAAACCTTTCAGGAGCAGTTACTACCGCATATACATAAGCTACTGGGACATCTGCGAGCAGGGCAGTATGCCTGGCTCTATGAGAGAAGCCATGATTGTCACCATTCTGAAACCGGGTAAAGCGCACGACGACTGCGGATCATACCGTCCTCTGTCACTATTAAACGTAGACACTAAACTATATGCCAAAGTCCTGGCTACTAGACTGGCACTGCTGGCCCCTGACTTAGTGGCCCCAGAACAAGCGGGGTTCATGCCTACCAGAAACCTGACATACAACATCAGAACGTGCTAGGAACCATCCAACATGTAAAGCAGGACACACCGGCAGTGGCGCTTTTCTTAGATATGGAGAAGGCGTTTGACTCGGTGGAATGGCCGTTCCTCCTTCAGGTGATGCGACGCATGGGACTTGGTGAGCCCTTCCTACAAATGGTGGGCGCGCTCTACGAGGGGCCCTCGGCAAGAGTGCGAGTGGGCAATGCAATCTCGGGGCCTCTGTACATAGGCAGGGGCACCCGACAGGGGTGCCCACTATCCCCCCTACTATATGCTCTAGCCGAAGAGCCACTGGCCTGTGCGCTAAGAGAATATCACAGCCACAAGGGTATACGTTTCCCGATGTACAAAATAGTAGTGTCCATGCATGCGGACGATACGCTGTTGTATGCGCACGACCCAGCTACTTCGCTCCCCCCACTCCTGAGAGAGGTGGTACGTTTCGGTGTGCTATCCGGTCTTAAAGTCAACTGGGCAAAATCGATGGTGCTGCCCTTGACCCCGGTGACCACACAGGTAGAGACTGAGTTTCCTCTGAGGTGGACGGACGACCCGATCAGGTACTTGGGGATACAAATACACGTGGACCCGGACCTGCTTATTAACCAGAACTACGGCAGGGCGGTGAGCAAACTGGAACACGACATAGAGGTCTGGAACAAACTGCCGCTTACACTTATGGGCCGCATAGCCATTATGAAGATGGTGGTGTTACCGAGGTTCCTGTTCGTCTTTAACGCTCTGCCAATCGTGCTCACTAGGGCCTTCTTTCAACGCCTGACTAGCCTTATGGTAAATCTAGCATGGGCGGGGAAACAGCCAAGAGTCAAATGGTCGACGCTCACTCTGCCATATAGTATGGGGGGCTTAGCAGCCCCGGACCTTGAATTGTACTACAGGGTGGCACAGGCATCGCACCTCCACACTTGGATACACGGAGACAGGCTGATCCCACATGTTCGAATGGAGCGTCTATTTGCGCATCCGTTGCCACTCCCGGCAACAATCTAAGCATGGGCGAATTTTGTGAATTCGCGATCCGCGAATTTGAGGATTTGCGAATTCACGATCCACAAAATTCGCGAAGTTGTGCGAATTTTGCGGATTGTTTTATTTTTGCGTGTTCGCGGGGCTCTTGGCGTGTTCGCGGGGTGCTTTGCGTGTTCGCGGGAGTTTTTTTGTGCGAGACCGCGATGCCCCCTTTGGTTCATCACTGCCACCCTCTTGGTTTTTTTGTGCCCTTCTGCCCTCTGCCCCACTCGTTTTTGTGCCCTTCTGCCCTCTGCCCCACTCGTTTTTGTGCCATTCTGCCCTCTGCCCCACTCGTTGTTGTGCCCTTGTGCCCTCTGCCCCACTCGTTGCTGTGCCCTTCTGCCCTCTGCCCCACTCGTTTTTGTGCCCTTCTGCCCTCTGCCCCACTCGTTTTTGTGCCATTCTGCCCTCTGCCCCACTCGTTGTTGTGCCCTTGTGCCCTCTGCCCCACTCGTTGCTGTGCCCTTCTGCCCTCTGCCCCACTCTGTGACCTTCTGCCCTCTGCCCCACTCGTTGTTGTGCCCTTGTGCCCCTTGCCCCACTCGTTTTTGTGCCATTCTGCCCTCTGCCCCACTCGTTGTTGTGCCCTTGTGCCCCTTGCCCCACTCGTTTTTGTGCCATTCTGCCCTCTGCCCCACTCGTTGTTGTGCCCTTGTGCCCCTTGCCCCACTCGTTTTTGTGCCATTCTGCCCTCTGCCCCACTCGTTGTTGTGCCCTTGTGCCCCTTGCCCCACTCGTTTTTGTGCCATTCTGCCCTTTGCCCCACTCGTTGTTGTGCCCTTGTGCCCTTGCCCCACTCGTTTTTGTGCCATTCTGCCCTCTGCCCCACTCGTTGTTGTGCCCTTGTGCCCCTTGCCCCACTCGTTTTTGTGCCATTCTGCCCTTTGCCCCACTTGTTGTTGTGCCCTTGTGCCCCTTGCCCCACTCGTTTTTGTGCCATTCTGCCCTCTGCTCCACTCGTTGTTGTGCCCTTGTGCCCCTTGCCCCACTCGTTTTTGTGCCATTCTGCCCTCTGCCCCACTCGTTGTTGTGCCCTTGTGCCCCTTGCCCCACTCGTTTTTGTGCCATTCTGCCCTCTGCCCCACTCGTTGTTGTGCCCTTGTGCCCCTTGCCCCACTCGTTTTTGTGCCATTCTGCCCTCTGCCCCACTCGTTGTTGTGCCCTTGTGCCCCTTGCCCCACTCGTTTTTGTGCCATTCTGCCCTCTGCCCCACTCGTTGTTGTGCCCTTGTGCCCCTTGCCCCACTTGTTTTTTTGCCATTCTGCCCTCTGCCCCACTCGTTGTTGTGCCCTTGTGCCCCTTGCCCCACTCAATTTTGTGCCATTCTGCCCTCTGCCCCACTCGTTGTAGTGACCTTGTGCCCCTTGCCCCACTCGTTTTTGTGCCATTCTGCCCTCTGCCCCACTCGTTGTTGTGCCCTTGTGCCCCTTCCCCCACTCGTTTTTGTGTCATTCTGCCCTTTGCCCCACTCATTGTTGTGCCCTTGTGCCCCTTGCCCCACTCGTTTTTGTGCCAATCTGCCCTCTGCCCCACTCCTTGTTGTGCCCTTGTGCCCCTTGCCCCACTTGTTTTTGTGCCATTCTGCCCTTTGCCCCACTCGTTGTTGTGCCCTTGTGCCCCTTGCCCCACTCGTTTTTGTGCCATTCTGACCTCTACCCCACTCGTTGTTGTGCCCTTGTGCCCCTTGCCCCACTCATTTTTGTGCCATTCTGCCCTCTGCCCCACTCGTTGCTGTGCCCTTCTGCCCTCTGCCCCACTCTGTGACCTTCTGCCCTCTGCCCCACTCCTGTTTTATTTTAGAATGGCGCCGGCAAGAGGCCAGCGCCATTCTAAAATAGTTACTAAGTTAACTTCATCAGGAAGTACTAATAGATAAAATAAAGCAGGTGCTCGAGCACCTGCATTTTATCTATTAGTGCATCCTGTTGAAGCTAACTTAGTAACTATTTTAGAATGGTGCTGGCAGCTTGCCGGCGCCGTTCTAAAATAGTTACAAGCTTGAAGCTTGAACTTTTGTCCCCCGGATCCGTTCGGCTCGCGGATTCGTGGATTTTCGGCAAATTCGCGGGAATTCGGGGATCGCGAATTTGCCGAAAATCCGCGAGCGGAACGGATTTTGCACCCATGCTTACAACAATCTACAAGCCGCAGGATCGTTGAACAGGAATTTTAGACTCTGTCACCTCTACTAACCACGCCTGGCACTCTCTCCTGAGTCGACAAGGCAGTGCCTCACTATACTCACCGGAGATGCCGCTAGACTGGATGCTATGGCTTCCACCCATGGCTGAAAGGGCGGTCACAAGTGAACAAGCGAAACTAGGACTCAGCAAAGCGGGTGACCTATTCCGGGACGGCGTAGTCAAAACCTGGGAACAGGTACGTGGAGATGGTAATGAACCCCCCACTCCTTCAACACTTTCAATTTCATAGGACTCGAAGCGCTCTTATGGAGATACTGGGCCCGGATATGGCGGAACCCCCAGACGTCCCTGAATTGACATATGTCATTAAACGAAAGGAGCCTCAGAAGCTCCTCACGAACCTCTATAAAGTGGCCATGTCATCAACTCATGAAAGCTAGACTAGCATGGCAGAGAGACCTGAATGCCTCGATAGATGACGCAACGTGGCGCTATTGCTGTGAGAGCACGAAGGGAATTTCCCTCAACGGAAAGCATCGGCTAATTCATTTCAAATTTCTGCAGAGGGTGTACTACACACCGGAGAGGCTTCGCAGGTACGGCCTGCGCCCAGAGGCGACCTGTGAACGCTGCCACGTGGCTGATGCTGACTTCATGCACTTAGCCTGGACCTGCCCGGGCATGCAGGTATTTTGGTGCGAAGTCTTCGCGGAAATGAGCAAAATTCTGGAAGTGGACATAGCCCCGGATCCAGGCTTGGCTCTCATTGGCAATTCAAGAAGGCTCCCTGCCGTGCTCCGTAGGCTTACGGACATGGGGTTGTTAATGGCCAGGAGAGTAGTAGCCCAATGTTGGATGAGAGGTCCGTTGCCCACCAAGACCAGATGGGCGCGGGATATGCTGTACTGTAGTACTCAGACTGAAACCTACAGCAAATTGCTACCTCCAAAGAGACGCCCAAAGAATTTCTGGGCGCTATACCAGACTTACCTACGGGAACAGCAGAGTGCGCACCCTAGTGACTCGGACAATGAGTCGCTGGGACAGGAGGCGACCGGACCCTCGACTCTATGACATGCTGACGCTAACTTCTGTCTGTGCGAGAGTAGGAGTGAGGGTATCACTATTGGTGGGGGGGAAGACGGGGAGCAGACTGTGTGGAGTGCAGGGAAATGGGACATCACCAAGAGGAACATAATACATGCACGGCCAAGCTGAGAAACTTACATGGACACTGACACGGAGGCGAGCTGACCACGGGTGGGACACGCTCCCCACTGAGGAGCACGCGAGCAGCGGAAGAGGTAAGGTGACAAGCCAGGTTGTCACAACTTAAGAATTAGAGGAGAAGCACAAGTTGACTGCATGAGGGAGTGGGGTGGGGGCGGGGAGTTGGAATGTTGATGGCACGAAGAACTGTAGTAAGTTCGCTGGGACAGGGTTACACAGGCCTAGCTACTCGACTGGTACGATACAACACAAGAAAATAGCAGAAAGCATAGCGGGGGTTTAAACTAGAAAATGCATAAGTGAAACACATACAACACGTCGGGGGAATGCTCTGAAATATTAAAAACGAAATTCCTGCGCACACATTTATATTACAAATACAATGATTAAATTCTCAGAAATAGGACCAATCCAATAGTAGGTTCTTTGTTCCGATCTGGATTCTTTAATTGCATACCAAAGATAACAGATACAAAAAAAAAAGCCAGCCGACACGTGTTTCGTTGTGGGAAACCGTAATCCACAACTCTTCAGGGCTAAATGGCTTGTTCCAATTGTAGAAATGCCCACTCCCGTTGATATTTCCAACCCGGTTGGGTGACACAAGTTTATTTTCTCTACTGATCGTCTCAATTAACAAGCTACCCGAATGCCGGTTTCAGCTATAAATCAACCGCAAGGTATGAAGACGCCAGTATGTGGTACAATCGGATGTTCATAATAGGCCGAATGTACCGTCAATATTATCGCTGCTCTCGTAACACGTCCCCTCTTTCCACGCCATTTGACTAAGACGCCGGAAAGAGGGGACGTGTTACGAGAGCAGGGATCGTGGGAGCACGTACCCGTGCTACACCGGGATTCGCTGTTTTTTGATTATCAGGAATGTTGCGATAATATTGACGGTACATTCGGCCTATTATGAACATCCGATTCTACCACATACTGGCGTCTTCATAGCTTGCGGTTGATTTATAGCTGAAACCGGCATTCGGGTATCTTGTTAATTGAGACGATTAGTAGAGAAAATAAACTTGTGTCACCCAACCGGGTTGGAAATATCACCGGGAGTGGGCATTTCTACAATTGGACCAAGCCATTTAGCCCTGAAGAGTTGTGGATTACAGTTTCCCACAACAAAACACGTGTCGGCTGGCTTTTTTTTTGTATCTCTTATCTTTGGTATGCAATTAAAGAATCCAGATCGGAACAAAGAACCTACTATTGGATTGGTCCTATTTCTGAGAATGTAATCATTGTATTTGTAATATAAATGTGTGCGCAGGAATTTCGTTTTTCATGATTGTATGGTTTTACTATACAGAGTAGGGGGTTTGTGAGGGTTTCCCCTTCCTGCTAGCACCATTCCTAATAACAATTAGTCCTGTTAGATCCTTTATGCAAATATTGCTGGAGTGCCATACTTCCTGATTACTAAAACCCGGTTCTTGCCTATGTGCTCTGAAATATTACATAACTGGAGCTTGGATTACGCCGCCGGACCCCCGGGTTGTCGGCTGACGGGCTGTGTAGCGAAGTGTTTGTGACCTGTCATCTATACATATGTTGCGGCCGGCCCGTGAGGTTGTAGGCCTGTAGCCGTGTAACCTGAGTTTGTGCAATAATAAAACATTTAAAAAATAAAATAAAAAAAATGACTCGAGGCAAACCGAATCGGGGCAGAAACTCTTTGATTAGGGCTTTTGCAGTGGCCATAGCGGTGTTATCTTTAGTAGGATATGCTTCAACCCATTTACTAAAAGCACATACCACCACCAGTACATATTTGAGGTTATTCACCCTTTCGAGTTGAATATAATCCATTTGTATTACTTCAAACGGTAAAGAAGGAGGCGCAAAATTCCCTCCAAGGACTGTCTCCCTCCCTCCAGGATTATGCTGTAAGCAACCCATGCAGTATTTAACCACATGGGAAGCAATCTTTGGAATATTCGGGTTATTCCACACAGGGTCTAACAATGCACAAATACCTTTTGCACCAATGTGAGCGGGGCCATGGGCCATTACAACTACTGCATACATCAGTGCATTGGGCAAAAGCCATCGCTGTTTTTCAGTCAAATCAATCCAACAATTGTTCTTATCCAACTTCCCTATTTCCTGTTCCCATTTCATTATTTCATCAGGAGTAGCTTCTTTCTGTAGTTCTTTAACACTTTCAATAGTATTGTCAAACACTGTTGTCTCTGCCACCCATCTGGCTGATACACTGGGGAACATAGCAGACATTTTACTTTGTGCTGTATCTTTTGCTACTTGATCAGCAAAGGCATTTCCCTCCCCTGTAGTATCAATGATTTTCTTGTGGGCACTACACTTGATGATGGCCACCTTCTCTGGTAAGGTTAATGCATTTAACAATCTTTCGATCAAAGGGCCATGTTGTATTCTCTGACCATGGGAGGTAAGAAATCCCTGTTCCCTCCACAGCCGCCCAAAACTATGGGCTACGCCAAAGGCTTACTGGCTGTCTGTAAAAATATTTACTCTTAAACCTTCGCTCAGTTCACACGCTCTTAATAATGCTATTAGTTCAGCTGCTTGCGCTGAGTGATGGGAAACCCGAGCGGTCTCCACTACTGTTCTGAGGGTAGTTATAGCATAAGCAGCTGTTGTCGTGCCATCTGGTAACTTAAAACATGAGCCATCCACATACAACTCCCCTTGGGGTTCAGATAAAGGGGTGTCAGTGAGGTCTACTCGTCCCTTCGTTTCTTCTTCAGTCCGAAATATACAATCATGGACATCGTCCTTTTGATCACTCGAAGGGAAGGGTAGTAACGTGGCTGGATTCAGAGTGGCACATCGTTTAATAGTTATGTGGGGTGCAAATGGAGTTAATTCGTAGCCAGTCAATCGCGCACTCATAGGGTGCTGGGTTTTTGTTCGATTCAATAATATATCCACAGCATGCGGTACCATCACTGTGAGGTCAGTATTCAAAACAATCCCCTCCAACTGTCGAATGGCCACCGCCACAGCAGCAGTAGCCCTTAAACAGCTAGGAAGGGCTCTGGCAACATTATCCAATACTGCCGAAAAATATGCACACGGTCGTTGCTTTCCGCCAAAACCTTGTGTTAGCACTGAAAGTGAACAACCGTCCACCTCATGCACGTAAAGTACAAAAGGTTTTCAGTAGTCCGGAGTACCCAAGACAGGTGCAGAGCAAAGAGCAGATTTCAAAGAATCAAAAGCATCCTGACATTCATCCGTCCAGGGCAAAGGTTCATGCACATTTTTGGTAGTCAAATGCAACAAGGGTTTAGCCAGAAGGGAATAATTAGGAGTCCATTGGCGACAGTAAGAGGTTATGCCAAGAAAAGCACGAACATCACGTTGAGTACGGGGCACAGACATGTTAGTAATAACAGTTATTCATTCCGGAGTTAGTCTCCTCCCCTCTTTCGACAGTAAATGACCAAGGTAGGTCACTTCCTGTCGACAATATTGAAATTTGGATAATGATACTTTATTACCGTTAGCTGCTAAATGGGTCAATAATTTAACTGGGGCCTCTTTGCAACCTTCTGCTGTATCTGACGCCACCAGTATGTCATCCACATATTGGATGAGAACATTACCAGGAGGTAGGACTAATTAATCTAATACTGCTTTTAGTGCTTGGCTATAAATACTAGGACTCTCGGTATAGCCTTGTGGTGCGCGACAAAATCTAAAACTGCGGCCAGATAATGAGAATCCGAAAATATGACGGCTGTCAGGGTGGATTGGAATGCTAAAGAAAGCATTCTTCAAATCTATTACTGAAAAATACTGTGCAGTAGGGGGAATCATAGTAAGAATTGCAGTGATATCCGGTACCACAGGATATTGGGGAATCACTATTTTATTAACCTCTCTGAGGTCAATTACAAAACGATATGTATCTTTATAGTCAGGGTCACCGTCCAGTGGGGCTTTTTTCAAAATCGGCAAAATGGGGCTATTACAAACATTAGCAGCTGTTTCCTCTACCACTCCTTTCTTAATTAAATCACGAATAATGTGCAATAAGGCCCGTTCGCCTTCTGACGAGATTCGATATTGTGGGATACGTGGCAAATGTGCATTCGGTTTTAAGTTAATACATACCGGGGATATTTTTAACAACCCCACATCTGTGTCCCCTGTTGCCCAAAGGGTCTGGGGAATCTTGGAAAATTCAGGTGGAAGATGTTCATTTTTGGCAAAACATTGAGACGTGCATTTAGTGGAAGGCTGCATGGTTAACTAAACACCATCAGGAGAACAATAAATGCGAGCATGCAATTTCTTTAGTATATCCAGTCCTAACAGATTTTCCCCACAACTGGAAGTAAGCAAAAATGGGGAGTCCACAGTAATCGGGCCGATCGTAAATGGCAGTGGCTTAGAAATAGGGCTTACACTGGGATTCCTGAAAAACCCACTGATACGTTATTTTGCCCAGACAGAGCAGCCCCTGGGACCAGTGAATGAGCAACAGAACTATTCATTGCTCCAGTATCCACCAAAAAGTTCTCCGATGTCCCCATCAATTGCCCCTTTACATAAGGCCCTTGTTGGTCAACTGGTACTGATATGTGGCCCCTGCTCTGTCCGTGGCTGTCTCATGCATAACCATTCCCCTCATGTCCGTCCTCCCGATAATCCTCATTGTAGTATTGTCTCCCTTGAGGATCATCGAAATAATTCCTTCCTGCCTCACCACCGGATATGTCCCCGCGTCTCATACTATTCCGATCATTACCACCTCGTCCTCTTCCTCTTCCTCTGTTAAACGCTCCTCGTCCATATAATAATGGACACTGAGCTCACCAATGTCCCTCTTGTCTACAATTGGAACACTGATTTATCCCTATATCCGGATTCGGACCCATTCCTCTCCCTGACCCATCATTGCCCTTCTTGGAAATTACCCTCTTCCGCCCCTTCTGACATATTGTCCCTTACTCACCTGTTGTAGCAACACTCGAGTTTTTAACTCCTTAACCTTTTTATCAGACTTGTCCTTGCTCTCATTTTCTCAATGTTCATAATACTGGGCCATGCTGAGAATAACTGAAGGGGTCGAAGTGGTCCATGTACTTTCAGCAGCCTGTAATCGGGCCATTACTTCAGGCAACAAATTAGTGACAAATCTATTTACGAATAATCGGATGCCACCTTCCGTGGACAAGTCTTGTCCACTAAAGTCAATAAATACTTTCTCAAACCGGGTGAAGAAATCAGATACACTTTCATCCTTTTTCTGTTTACAAGCCGTTAATTTATCCCAATCCACTTTTCGGGGGGGAATAAGAGTTTGCATGTATGTTATAATTTGAGCAGGTATAGCTAAAATTTCATCTCTAGGTTTATCACCCGGCTTCCGATCTTTATCCCATACTTTAATCTGATCCCAGGTCCCTCCAAGTTCTGCAGCATGATCTGAGTCATGTACCTGTCTCCATGTATCTACTGGGATCAAGAGGCCGAAAAATAGCTCATTATCAGCTAAAGTCATAACGGCCGAATTTGCGGCTTCGGTTAATTCTTTATAATAAGCTGTAGGATTTTTACGTAGGTCAGGAAGTGGGGCCTTTAATGTAAGAACCTCACTTCGCTTCCAAGGGGTATAAACCCACTGCTCTTGGAAACGTGCCTCTATACGATTTCTGGTCACTGTTCCACCTCCGTCTCTTACTTCGGGAATCTCCAGATGGAAAAGAGGATGCACTTCTCTCATAGGGTATTGTGCCCCCCAGTCTGGACATTTCCTATGCATTTGTTCTCTGTATTGTATCAGGGTTTCAACATTCTGGAATACTTCTTCGACTTGCAATTCGAACTTAAAAGCTCGATCCCTGATATCACATAATATCTGAGGAGCCAGCCCTTCCTCAAAACATTGTTCCCATAAGGAAATTAATCGGATTGCCATTGTGTTCTAATGCCAATTGTTGCGTAACAGGTTCAAAATCTTTCATAGTACTCCAAATATCTTCTAAAGTATAAATCGGATTCCGCATCCACTGGGATGCCTGAATCACAATGGCCCGTCTTTCTTCAGATCCTAAGGATGATCGAGTAAAAACTCCCTACGGGGCGTCGTGGCGTAACATCTGAAGAGGCAGTGGTCATTCCCGTAGGGACGACCGCTGGTCCTACGGCTGGGGGTGTTAAAATTACCTGGGGCAAGGGAGAAGCAGCAACCGACCCAGGTCGCAAAGTAATCAAATCTGAGGTAGTTGGGCAAAGGGTAGGAGGAGAAAATACTGGAGCCGGAGGGGGCACGGATACTGGTGCGGTAGTGACTGAGGGCACCGCTGCGGGAGCTACAGCCACTCCTGTCCTAGCTATTGGGACCGCAGGATATAAACCTTGAGGGGCATATGGAGGTGGCGGACGGGCTTCTAATAATTCCTTTATCTCATCTTCTACCTCAGTCCGTGTCATATAACTCTTAGCTGTCTGTAATCGAAATTGTCTATCCATTTGTTCAATATTTTTCTCTACCTTTTCTTTTTCATATGCCACTGCCTTTTGAGTAACAGTCTGTCCAGCTTTAATTTTCCCCAATTTTTCTTCTCTTATTCGCCGCCATTTCGCCTCCTTTAACCACAGGTTCAGGGAGTCGAACATAGTTTGACGGCTTCTCTTCATAAACAATTTATTCTTCAAATAATTAATTTTTCTTTCATCAAAAGACCCCGTTAAAGGCCATTGTAGTTCTGAATTATCTTTAGGGTACTTGTTCCATAGAGTATTAAACAAAATGGGAGAAATACCATGTTTTACATACATATCAAAACTGGGACTGCCTTCTGGAGGAGCAGGCTGTCTTTCTTCCAGCCGTCCACTCCGACGACGGCAGCATCCAAAGCACAATTTACTAAAACACGACATGTTTATAAATTCAATAACTCATACCATTTCAACCAGACTTACTCACATGGATGCGTCCGTTCATCACATACCCTTTCACTCCTAAATCGTACAATCCCACTGGCTATTTATACTTAAAGTGCATATTTTTCGATCGATAAAAACAATTCGGACATGAATTCAAATACAAAATTACATGTCTTCCAAATCGAACAGAGCCCGTCAACTCCTGTTCGGGGAATCGATCACGCCGGATTCCCGACCACAAAAGATTCACAAAAGAGACAGTCCAAAGACTGCCCTGAGATCACCAGACAGGCGAACCACGGACCCTCTTACAGACCATCCCATAGTCCTGTGCTGGTTGGGCCAGGCAGCTGGGTGCATAGCTCCAGAACTCTAGCTTTCCCAGTTGCTCCTAGGGCTTTTCCGAAGAGGATCCGGCCGAGTGAGCACCCCTCGTGCAACACTAAGAGGTCCAATGTTGGCTCAAATAGTCACCGAACAAGTCTGAGAGGCATTTGTCCGTGCAGTCACTCCACTGCCACGTCAGAACCCAAGATTCCCTGTGGTTCACTAACCACCAAATTCCATATACAGTTAACTGCTTCTTTAAGCCATTTCTCCAAAGTGCTTATTCCAAAGTCATCAAAGGACTAACAATACAATTCACTCACCTGGTGCACTCAGGTCTGATTGCGTGTTCTCCACTGCCGACTCCTTTATAGACCAACACGGTCAGCTGTTCTGGGTAAAGCCCGAAGGACTCCGGTGAAGGGTTATTTAGCAGCTGAGAAGGTCACTGGGCTCGAGAGTGGAATTTCCTTTTCTACCACAAACTGGTTTCTCAATTAGGATCCTTTTTCAATCCACCCACTCGACCAGAACCCCTCCCCGTCCCTCTTCTCCTGTTTACAGGAGGGGACAACCCTATCGCGGAGTCCCGGCGGAGTCGCCAACTGAAGTACTAAAAAAAATATACCATTGAGCTATACTTACCAATAGCCCATATACCTTATTACCAAGAATAAGTCAGTCGGCAATAGAGAAGGTTCAATCGTTTATTTTGCAAAGCGCCCTATATAGGGGAGCCTCACTCTCGCCTTCACCCTCAAAGGTGCGCAGAGGAGACTGCTGGATTACATTCAAAGCAGTGCATATATACTTTCAGCATACCTCCTGAAAACCCCGTACATGGAAAAGTACCACTTCTCGTGAAGCCAACAGGAAAACCCATATAAGGCACAATTAATTGATTTGAAACTCAGCTCAAACTATTTCGGGGGTAGGTCAGTAAAGGTGCCTCCCTTTCGTTCTCGGGCACTGGAGTACAGGCACAGTATCTGTCGTGTTTTGGCAGCTCCTGAGTTAGCGTTTAGCACAGCTACACGGTCTTTTCTGTTAACTTGACCAAAACGAACGGGGGCCATTTTGAATCCTTCTGCCTTCCGTCTCCTATGAACACGCTGCCTCGTGGTCAGTGTGCCCTTTTGTCCTTTCTCGATACCCATGGTCACTAGTCTGCTCGGCAACAGGCTATTTTTAGTACTGGTCAAGCGCACATGCGCATTACGCACCAATTGGTCACTCTTCAGGAATGTTCATGCTAACTGACCAGTGCTGTCGAAACTCCTCCCACGTGTTGGCTGTGTTCCAAAAATGACCTTATATGTACCTAAAATGTGTAAACTTGTAACCGCCTATCTTTTTATTGCTATTAAACTATATAAAAGAGGTCGCGCACCGATGTTCGGTGTGCTACTTCTTACATTACCGAAGGGTGCTGTTGGAATGTATCACCACCCCATGGGGTCTTAATAAACTTGTCTTTTACCTTTTCCAGTGTCCGTGCCAACTTCTATACTAAGGTGTTCGAGAGTTTAGCAGAGTATGTAGGCCTGATTTGAACCCAATACCACAATTGGCGACCACGAAGGGACTCATCGGCGACTCGGAGGCCCGAAGGAGAGGTCGTGACGAAGGTTAGGAAACTCGCCATGGACGCGATCGCTGCCATTGAGTGACCCGAGTCTCGGCACCCACGGTGTGTTTTCCCTTCCTTCCGATCTGACCTTCCAGGTGGCGCCGGTCCTCGACTGAGATTCTGATCTTGGATTGTCGTGATGTGCCGTTTTGGCTGATTTGACCACAGAATTTGGCAGTTGGACGTTGGACGTTTGCAAATATTTGGTAAGCTTTTGAGCGGTGAGGTAGTCTACTGACACTTACTGTGGCTTTTTGAACCTTTGAATTTGAATTTGAATTTGTTAGCTAACGTTTTGAATCTTTGAATTTGAATTTGAATATGTGAAGTGCACCTCACATAGGCAGGCATGTAGGGATATTTCTCTGATTTATTTGATTTGAATAGTGCACCGTGTTAGGTGGCATTTTTGTAGTATCACGTTTTCGTGGTACTTTTTGAAACATGCCTGTTTTTAGCACACTCCGTAGGATGTGCTGTTCTGAAAATGGTACCAATTATCGATTAAGTGAAAAACAGCCGGCTCCCCCAGAGGGGACTCCAAATCGTGAAATGTATATTAAATTCGGTATTCCACCTATAATGTATAGTACATTATGGCATAAGTATACTAAGACTGATCGTGAATTACAGTGGCCACTATATGGGTCGTTTGACCTTCGAAAGGTACAGTATGTCGAGCAGTGTTTGTTTCAGCGAAGGTCTAGACAAGATATGTTTGATTGTGTGCGTATGTGGGAGAAGGAGGTGCGTGAACGGGTGAAGCGTGAGGAAGCCTTGGCGGAGAAAGTGCAGCGGAAGGCTGCACATGACAAAGCTTTACAGCTACAGGAGAAGGAATTACAGGAAAAGAAAGAGAGGGAGAGACGAGAACGTAATTTACAGGTTAATGGTCAATTCCCTATCAGGCGTCCTCTCTATCCAGTCCTTACTAATGAAACGGATGATTTTTCATTACTAGATCGTTGTCCGCCTCCGTACGTCGTACCTACGGCTCCGAATGAGGACTCGGACGAGGATAGTGATCGAACACAGCGTACCAGGTTATATACGGAACGAGCTGCGGAATTACGCTCAATTGCGCGAAAGCTAAATAATAATACTGTTACTGTTTCTGATGTTACTAAACAAATGGAACAGTGGTCTGATAAGGAACGACTGTATTTTTTAGATCATTTTGGAGATGAAGTTGTTGAGCGGTATAGAAAATATTCTCTCGAGTTAGAACCTAAGGAGATATCCAAGGATCGTGAGAATTTTCGTAAAGGTCTTTTTGTTCTTTCAGATGCGGACGACTTCTTCAAGCGTTTGCTTGAACTGCGTAATGAGACGACACGGCTACGGGAGTTGGAAAAGTCGAAGAATTCGTCTACGTCCGGAGCGACGGGGATATCCAAAGAATGCCCTATCTTTGAAACAGATAAGATCGCTGCGATCAATGTTAGACCTATGCGAGAAGCTGCGCCTTTATATGTCCCTCATAAAGGGGATGGCACAGATGATGATAAAAGCTCCAAAGACGCGAAAGGGTATTTTGTATATAATTGGGTTTATACGCCTTGGAATAGAGCAGATGTCATGGCGCTTAAGAATGCTTTACCTGATCCCCGTAAAAACCCTGCGGCTTTTTATGAAAATGTTGAAAGTGCAATTTCTTCATGTATCATGACGTTAGTTGATATTGATCTATTTTTCGGGTTGATATTGCCCCCTGATATGTGGAGAGCCATTCGTAGGTTTGATGACCTCACGACTCTCGGGGCCACTTGGAAAGATCTTGTTCAGGCTGATTTAGATAGAGAACCAGCATGTAAGCCGTGTCAATTAATATTAGACCTTCCAGGTGCCATACTAACAAAACTAAAGACTCTTGCTCCCGCTAAAAAGATTGATTGGACTATATTAGCCTCTTGTAAGCAGAAAGCGGATGAATCAGTTTCCGATTTTTTCTCTCGCTTCGAGGAAGCGTTCCATGATTACAGTGGTCAATTATTGACAGAAGATACTGGCAGGCATCTATTCGTTGATAAGTATGTAGCTAATCTCCTACCGGAGATTGCGAAACGATTAAAAGCGAGTGAAAGTTCATGGACCACAGCAACCCCTGCCTCTTTATTGACTATGGCTCAATATTATGAAAGACAGGAATTGGAGGCGAAAGAAAGTAGTGAAAAGAAGGCGAAGGAATTGAAAACGAAGGTAATGTTAGCTCAGGTTCAGGCTACGAGAGGGAACAATAGAGGGGGGCGAGGATCGTACAGTAATGCTCCTCCCCCTCGTTCTGACATTTCTGTGAATCAATGTGCATACTGCAAACAGTTTGGGCATTGGATTGCAGACTGTCCGGTGTTTCGAGAGCAGCGTAATTTGAGGGGACGAGGAAGTGGGAGATCTAGGAATTATTATGGAGGGTCAAGAGGAGGTTATGGCACGAACGATCGTGGAGGATACGGAGCAAGGGGTCGTGGTCAGTCAGATTATAATACGTTTGATAACCGCAATCAATATCAGATAAATGAGGGTGATCCTGCTGAACCACGGGATGAGCATTACGCATAGGATTGCGTAGGATGGGGTGTGGAATCGGTTGAGGTACCAGTTGATCAGAGGGGTCCATACATAGAAGCACATGTTTTGGGTTCTACTGATCAATTTCTGGTCGATACAGGAGCTACTCGTAGCGCTTTGTCCAAACACTTGGTTCCAAGGGCTCCCCTGTCTGGCGAGGTAATTACAGCAATAGGGTTCGATGGAACACCTACTTCTAGCCCACTGTCTCAACCAGTTGCATTTCATGTAGATAAATTTGCTGCCCCTTGTCCCTTTTTGTTGTCTCCAAATACACCCGATAATATTATTGGACTCGATATGTTGAAACACTTTCGAGCTACCATTCGCTGTGCCCCAGAAGGAGTGCGAGTTGTGCTGAATGAGAATTACCCAGACTTTGAGCGAGTGTGTTTTTTCCATGAATCTGAAGTATTGGCCTCCTTACCAAAAACGTTGTGGGCCACTTCAGACACGGATGTGGGGCAGATGTTAATCCCTCCAGTACATATTACTGTAAAGGAGGGAGTATCTCTACCACGTGTCCCGCAATATAAGATTTCTAGAGAAGGTGAACTTGCTTTAATACACATTGTAAATGATTTGATTTCGGCAGGAGTAGTCGAGGAAGTTCCTTACAATGTTTGTAATAGTCCAATTTTACCGATCCTTAAGAGAGATACCGATACTAAAGTTTACCGTTTCATTATTGATTTGAGGGAAATAAACAAGATAGTAGTGCCTCAGTATCCAGTGGTATCTGACATCACCACATTGCTTACGTTGGTTCCACCGACGGCGACTACTTTTACGGTCATTGATTTGAAGAACGCCTTCTTTTCGATCCCTGTACATCCTGACAGTCGATATCTATTCGGCTTTACATTAAATAATAAATCGTACAGATTCTGTCGAATTCCTCAAGGCTATACTGAAAGTCCTAGCATTTATAGTCAGGCATTAAAAAGGCAGCTTGATTCCTTTGACTTACAAGAGGGAGTGGTTCTCATTCAATATGTAGACGATATCTTACTTGCTGCAGACACGCCAGAACAATGTGAGAAGAGTACCTTTTCCTTGCTTTCCTTCCTGGCCAAACATAATCATAAAGTTTCGAAGAAAAAGCTGCAATATTGTAGACCAAAGGTGACCTACCTCGGTCATCTTTTGTCTAAGGAGGGCCGTGCGTTGACACCAGATCGAATTCAAGCAATATTAGATACCCCAGTTCCTCGCACTCAGAAAGATGTTCGCGCCTTTATAGGTTTGACGTCTTTTTGTAGGCAATGGATATTGGGTTTTTCACATATCGTTAAACCATTGTTAGCATTGTTGTCTAAAGATACACCGATTCCCATTGAATGGACGGATGAATGTCAGAATGCTTTTGAACAATTGAGACAAGCTCTTTGTTCTGCACCAGTGTTAGGTACACCTGATTACACGAAGATTTTTATATTATATGTACACGAGAAGGATGGGTGTGCATTGTCAATGTTAGTGCAGACACACGGAGATAAACAGAGGCCTTGTGCATACTTCTCGGCGGTACTCGACCCTGTGGCTCGAGGATTGCCTGGATGTTTTCGAGCAGTTGCAGCAACAGCAGTTGCGATACGACAAAGTGAGGGAATAGTTTTGTCACACAAATTGTTGGTGCTAGTTCCCCATGCAGTAGATGCGTTACTGAATCAAACGAAAACACAGCTTCTAACTAGTGCCCGTCTGACAGGATATGAGCTAACATTGTTGGCGCCGCACATCACACTAAAGCGATGTGCAGCACTAAATCCTGCTACTTTATTGCCGGATCCTGTTGCTGAGACCCAGAAGGAAGAACAACATGATTGTGTTTTTCTGACTGAGGAACAGACAAAGGGTCGTATCGATTTACAGGATACGCCATTTCCAGATGTAGATGGGGAACTGTGGGTTGATGGGTCATGTGTGAGGCTACCAGATGGTACGACTTCCGCAGCTTATGCGATCACGACACTTAAGACTGTGGTAGAAGCAGCACGGATACCCCAAAAATCGGCTCAAGCGGCTGAGTTAATAGCCTTAACGAAGGCATGTGAGTTAAGTGCTGGATTATGTGTGAACATTTACACGGATAGTCGTTACGCTTTTGGAGTAGTGCATGATTTTGGCCTACTTTGGAAGGAACGAGGATTCCTGACTTCACACGGAGTACACATCATGCATGGAGAGTTGGTGCGCGATCTCCTGAATGCACTGTTATGCCCAAAGAAAGTTGCAATAGTCAAGTGCAGTGCACATAAAAAGGTGACGGACAAAATAGGGCAAGGCAATGCCTTTGCAGACCGCATTGCGAGAGAGACCGCTATGCTGCAAAATAATTGCCCCATGTATGTGGTGAAGTCACAAGCTGAGCGGTGGCATGATGCTAGAGAAGAAATACTAGATATACAGAAGTCAGCATCAGAGGCAGAACTTGTGAAATGGGCCACCGAGGGAGTATTGGATGATGAGGGTTGCTGGCGTAGTAAAGATATGGAGAGATGGAAACTACCCATGGCCTATTTACAAACAATGGTGCAAATGACACATGGACTGGCACACATTGGAGCTCTCGCAATTACTAAATTGCTTACACGAGTTTGGGAAAATGCTGACATTGCTAGCACGGCTAAGAGAGTAGTGCAGACCTGTCTGATATGTTTGCAGCACAATCCCGGACAAGGGACTCATACTCCTAAAGGTGGGTTTGTTCCACCTACTGCACCATTCGAAGTACTACAAATGGATTACATCCAGCTGGAACGCTGTAATAATCTCAAGTATGTCCTAGTGGTGGTGTGTGCCTTCAGCAAATGGATTGAGGCTTACCCTACGAAAGACAATACAGCATTGACAACAGCTAAGGTGCTACTCAAGGAGTACTTCCCGCGCTATGGTGTTTGTAAACTTATGTGGAGTGATAATGGCCCTCATTTCATTGGAAAAGTAGTGGAATATGTCCTGAAAGGATTGGGAATCAAACAACGATTCCATGCTGTCTTTCATCCGCAATCAGCAGGTTTAGTGGAGAGATATAATGCAACTCTGAAGCTGAAGCTAGCAAAGATAGTGGCATCGACATCTCTGAAATGGCCGGACGCTTTGCCTCTGGCATTGCTGTCCATTCGATCAGTGCCCCATTCTCGGTCTGGCCTCACACCCTATGAAGTAGTGTTTGGAAGGCCTATGAATATCTGGGGAGTTCCAAAACCTCGTTTGATACATGATATGCCTTGTATAATGATGAACGATTATCTGGCACGATTAACAAATGATTTGCTTTCTATTCATCAACAGGTTCGAGAGGCGCTCCCTGATAACTCCGCTGGTGAGGCTCACGATCTCCGTCCTGGGGACCACGTGATGGTCAAAATCTTTGAGCGATCCAGCAGTTTGGAACCGAGATGGCATGGCCCTGAGCAAGTGCTGCTGGCTACGCGAACTGCTGTGTGAGTCACCAACAAGAAGCGGTGGATTCATTCAACGCACTGCCGACGTGTCTCTCCGGATCTGGTGAGCCCTGTGGTGCTATCCGACTACAGAAAGATTTTGGATACAGAAAAGAGCCCAGCTGTCACGCCTGATGAATTGGAGGGAGCCTTCCCGGACCACGTTGTTTCTGATAAAGTGAAGTACAATCTACGCCCCAGGAAATAAGATTTCTTTTGTGCTCTTTTTGAAACTGGTTGGTGACCGCTCTGAGGTTTGTGAAACGGAAGCCGGGAATATCAAGGGGGGGGGATCAGTTCTGCCCAGTGTAGCGACACCCGTCTTGAATCCCGGAGAACAAATCAACGGCAGCCTCGGTTCAGAACCATCGTTTTAATTTTTCTCGCTTAGTGTTGCTTTTGAAGAGTATTGTTTTGTGAACTATGGCATCTCCTTCGACACGAAGAGGGAGAATTCTTGGTGCTGTTTTGTTTATCTTGACCGTAGTGGTGATCGCAGTATTAGCTTGGACTATAGAACTGTTGTTTCCTGCACGAGAACATTTACTGCCCACCACTCCAAGTCCGTCTGAACATTTTCATTTCACTCTGCCTTTTCACGAAGAAAGGCATAGGCAGACTTATTTGAATAACAGTTTTATTAAGATTCTGCATCATACTCATAACATGACCAACACGTCCAATTGTTGGGTATGTGGGATGTTGCCCGGACATCAGAAGAAGGGAGGAACACCACTCATTCCTCTCCCGTTTTCTCATAATGGTTCTTGTCATGCTTGGTACACTCTTCTTTTTACTCTGCGATGGCCAACGAAAGGTGGATTACTTTTTCGGTTGAATAAAATATGCTATAACGATAAAGATGGCTATCCACATGCTGAAGGAACTAAATTCGAATGGGAAGAATATCGTCCGGACAATATTTCTACACCTCGTGTATATACGAATCAAAGACTCATAAATGTGACGAACATGCATATAATAACCGTGATCGATACAAAAGCAGATTTGTGTATTAGAAATAAAGGTACAATCCCCGTAGGTCGCAGTGAATGTAATATTACACTTACCTTTGATACACCAACTGGAATTGCATTTGTAGCTTCGCATAACACATATTTTATTTGTGGAAATAAGGGATATCACCGTCTACCTTTGGGATGGTTAGGAACGTGTTATGTAGCATTTGTATTACCACCTGTGTTTATTGCTCCTCCCATGTATCACAATGATTATGTTTTGTACCATGATTTCATATTGAATAGAGTGAAACGAACAATAGATCTTGATGAAATAGACCAGACTGATACCACTTTACAACAGTATGTAGATTTCAATTTGGGGTTATTTTCATTCGTAGGAGCTGCATTGAATAGCAGAAAGATAAGGCGGCTTACACGTGTGGTGGAAGCCGTTGCCAACGAAACTGCCTCTGCTTTAGGGAATATTACTGAGGAATTGCAAATTACCAGAATTGTGGCGCTCCAGAATCGAATGGTTCTAGATGTGATACTAGCTGATAGGGGTGGAGCATGCCGCGTCATCGGAAGTAGTTGTTGCGTGTACGTACCAGATAACTCACCTTCTGTATATGATTCGATTACAAAATTACATAAGATAGCTGCTGAGATCCACCCAGAAAATGGAACATGGACTTTTTCTGGTTGGTTCTGGACTCTGCTTAGTACTTGGGGTTGGAAATTATTAACGATTCTCTGTGTTTTTATTGGAGTATTATTTTTCCTTTGTCTATGTATTCAATGTGGCCCTACATTATGTTCTGTATGTATCACAGCCTGTATTCCGTCCAAACGAGCTATTGTCAAACAAGAGAAACTGATCAGTGATGAAGTATTGAAAATAATGGCTATTGACATTGAGGATGAACATTCTGACTATGTCCACTATGAGGTAGCTTTTGCTAAACGCTAAAAGGGCCGTCTGTCGTGTTTTGGCAGCTCCTGAGTTAGCGTTTAGCACAGCTACACGGTCTTTTCTGTTAACTTGACCAAAACGAACGGGGGCCATTTTGAATCCTTCTGCCTTCCGTCTCCTATGAACACGCTGCCTCGTGGTCAGTGTGCCCTTTTGTCCTTTCTCGATACCCATGGTCACTAGTCTGCTCGGCAACAGGCTATTTTTAGTACTGGTCAAGCGCACATGCGCATTACGCACCAATTGGTCACTCTTCAGGAATGTTCATGCTAACTGACCAGTGCTGTCGAAACTCCTCCCACGTGTTGGCTGTGTTCCAAAAATGACCTTATATGTACCTAAAATGTGTAAACTTGTAACCGCCTATCTTTTTATTGCTATTAAACTATATAAAAGAGGTCGCGCACCGATGTTCGGTGTGCTACTTCTTACATTACCGAAGGGTGCTGTTGGAATGTATCACCACCCCATGGGGTCTTAATAAACTTGTCTTTTACCTTTTCCAGTGTCCGTGCCAACTTCTATACTAAGGTGTTCGAGAGTTTAGCAGAGTATGTAGGCCTGATTTGAACCCAATACCACATATCTGCAAGAATGTGCTCATCCCACAACAAAGGCAGATGCGACCTTGAGATTCCTAAGTTAGAATCAATGGTCCATTCATAGCCCAAGCCGACCTCTCAGGCTCGCTCTCTACACAGTAGCAGCTCACATGTTTTCCTAGCAAGAACAAGAGGTACAGGGAAATGAAACCAACATGGCGTTTGTTCAGTCAAGGCCCGATTCTTAATGTATGGATGATTCGAGTATATTCACTAGGGGAGGGGTGTTTCCTAATGCGGTATGCTATTATATTGGATACATTAGGCCAACATTATACAATATCGATTTATATGTCTTCAGGAGCATCTGAACCAATCAAACACTCACACCCAGTCAACAGATCTGGGTTTAATCCATCACCGTTCTTTAGCCCACTCTGCAACCCCAGTTCAGACATGGCCATATGCAAATCAGTCTGACCCTGTGCCTTATGGGAACAGTCCAGCCCGAACTGCCAAGCCATGCCCTCCCTGGACCGGAAACAAGATTCCTAGGACGGTTTCTGGCATTTCAGCCGTCTTCAGCCAGGCTTGCTTGAATCCAGTGGCAAAGTGAGCAAGGGGCTCACGTCTGAGCATACCCTGCCAACTTATGGCGAACAAAGCGGTACAAAAGGGGGTGGTGATGGACGGAGCATCTGAACCAATCAAACACTCACACCCAGTCAACAGATCTGGGTTTAATCCCTCACCGTTCTTTAGCCCACTCTGCCACCCCAGTACAGACATGGCCATATGCAAATCAGTCTGAACCTGTGCCTCATGGGAACAGTCCAGCCGAACTGCCAAGCCATGCTTCCTAGGACCAGTTTCTGGCATTTCAACCGTCTTCAGCCAGGCTTGCTTGAATCCAGTGGCAAAGTGAGCAAGGGACTCACGTATGAGCATACCCTGCCAACTTATGGCGAACAAAGCGGTACAAAAGGGGGTGGTGATGGACGGAGCATCTGAACCAATCAAACACTCACACCCAGTCAACAGATCTAGATTTATTCCATCACCGTTCTTTAGCCCACTCTGCCACCCCAGTTCAGACATGGCCATATGCAAATCAGTCTGACCCAGTGCGTCATTGGGACAGTCCAGCCCAAACTGCTAAGCCATGCCCTCCCTGGACCAGAAACAAGCTTCCTAGGACCGGTTTCTGGCATTTCAGCCACCTTCAGCCAGGCTTGCTTGAATCCAGTGGCAAAGTGAGCAAGGGACTCACGTCTGAGCATACCCTGCCAACTTATGGCGAACAAAGCGGTACAAAAGGGGGTGGTGATGGACGGAACATCTGAACTAATCACTTTGCCACTGGATTCAAGCAAGCCTGGCTGAAGCTTGTTTCCGGTCCAGGGAAGGCATAGCTTAGTAGTTCGGACTGGACTGTTCCCACGAGGCACAGGGTCAGACTGATTTGCATATGGCCATGTCTGAACTGGGGTGGCAGAGTGGGCTAAAGAACGGTGATGGATTAAACCCAGATCTGTTGACTGGGTGTGAGAGTTTGATTGGTTCAGATGCTCCGTCCATCACCACCCCCTTTTGTACTGCTTTGTTCACCATAAGTTGGCAGGGTATGCTCAGACGTGAGTCCCTTGCTTACTTTACCACCGGATTCAAGCAGGCCTGGTTGAAGACGGCTGAAATGCCAGAAACTGGTCCTAGGAAGATTGTTTCCAGTCCAGGGAAGGCACGGCTTAGCAGTTCGGGCTGGACTGTTCCCATGAGGCACAGGGTCAGACTGATTTGCATATGGCCATGTCTGAACTCAGGTGGCAGAGTGGGCTAAAGAACGGTGATGGATTAAACTCAGATCTGTTGACCGGGTGTGAGTGTTTGATTGGTTCAGATGCTCCGTCCATCAAAACCCCCTTTTGTACCGCTTTGTTCGCCATAACTTGGCAGGGTATGCTCAGACGTGAGTCCCTTGTTCACTTTGCTACTGGATGCAAGCAAGCCTGGCTGAACACGGCTGAAATTTCAGAAACCGGTCCTAGGAAGCTTGTTTCCGGTCCAAGGAAGGCATGGCTTAGCAGTTAGGGCTGGACTGTTCCCATGAGGCACAGGGTCAGGCTGATTTGCATATGGCCATATCTGAACTCGGGTGGCAGAGTGGGCTAAAGAATGGTGATGGATTAAACCCAGATCTGTTGACTGGGTGTGAGTGTTTGATTGGTTCAGATGCTCCGTCCATCACCACCCCCTTTTGTACCGCTTTGTTTGCCATAAGTTGGCAGGGTATTCTCAGACGTGAGTCCCTTGCTCACTTTGCCACTGGATTTAAGCAAGCCTGGCTGAAGACGGCTGAAATGACAGAAACCGGTCCAAGGAAGCTTGTTTCCGGTCCAGGGAAGGCATGGCTTAGCAGTTCAGCGGGCTGGACTGTTCCCATGAGGCACAGGGTCAGACTGATTTGCATATGGCCATGTCTGAACTGGGGTGGCAGAGTGGGCTAAAGAACGGTGATGAATTAAACCCAGATCTGTTGGCTGGGTGTGAGTGTTTGATTGGTTCAGATGATCCGTCCATCACCACCCCCTTTTGTACCGCAATGCACCATTGGTAGGCAGATCTAGACCGTGGGTGAGGGGAGAGGACAGATCATCCCACACTGCTAGGCATGATTCACCAGAGCTCTGGGGCTCATGGACATTGGGAGTCTGAAACACTCAACAGAAGTGACGTATTCATAGTGCTTGGGTTCTCATAGATCATTTGTTAGACTGGACTATTTCCTTTCGCCCAATCATTTGGTGCTGGCAATTGAAGGAGCAGAATATTTGGCAAAGGGAATCTCAGATCACACCCCCCTGCTGGTGACCTTGGGCTGGGAGGGAGACACAGGGCGCCCCCCAGTCGCACCTCCATTCCTGGGAACTGCAAGACCGTGATAGGGAGACTCGGTGGACTCCCCAGGGGTGGTATGGGAAGCATACAAAGCAGTCATGCAAGACAGACTGCAGTCTTTGATAGCTCATAAGAAAATTGGCCAGACAGCCCAACTCCATATACTGGAGCGCTGATTGATTCAGCGACCGAAGGGGTAGACTTCCTGCCTCTTGGACCTACCAAGGGCAGAATACCGAGATGCAGCGGTGGGGGGCCATCTGACAACGTTACTTTGCAATGCAGCGGAGGCTCTATGATGTGAGGAACAAGGCCGGGCACCTGCCTGTGTGACTGAGAGGTGAAGACAAGATGGTATGTACAGCTAACAGCCTCAGTGAGAGAAAAGATCACCCAGGTAGCCGATATTTCTGGCTAGTTTGCCCATTATTAGTAGGCTTTTTACACCCTCAGACCGCAGAGAACGGAGGAGGACATACTAAGATTTCTGTCCTCTTTGAATTTCCCCACTCCAGAGAGGGAGACAGTTGAAAGGCTGGACCTTACCCTGGAAGAGCTATCTGAGACGCTAACGTCCATGTGCAGTGGGAAAACTGAGGGTGGAATTCTTTTAAAAAAATGGGTTGACTGGTGCTGCCACACCTTCTAGCACAGTCCGAGGACTCTTGCGAGCAGGGGCCACTCCCCCTAAATCTGCTAAATACTCTGATTGTAGTCATCCATAAGGTGGACAAACACACAGATGACTGTGGGTCGTACCACCCATTCTCCCTGCTGAAAATGGAGCCAAAACTCCTGGCCACAATTCTAACCTGCAGGTTCAAAGGGGTGATAACCGCATTGATACACAGGGATCAGATGGGTTTCATTCTGAGGGGTTTCATCGGCTAGGCAAAATCTTCGATGCTTGCAAAACTGTCTGAATGTGGTGAAGGATGCCCTTGGCACACTGCAATTCTTTCTACTGATGCCGAGAAGGATTTGGATTCTATTAGTTGGCCTTATCTATTTACAGTTTTGCAGCATTTTCGTTTTGGCCACATTTTTGTAGCTGGGAGACCCTCCTTTATATTACCCCTACAGTGGCAGCTTAGGTGAATGGGACGACGTCAGACTCATTCTCCCTGCGACAGGGGGCAAGACAGAGTTGCACACCTTCCCCCCTCCTGTATGCGCTATGCCCTTGGCAAGTTGGATAAGGGCAGCGGGGAATGGGAAACAGCCATCACATTGCATGTGTTACAACACATGCAATTTCAACGCTGTTGTTACAACGACCGCATTGTTGCATCGCAGTATCATTACAATCCAAGTCGTTACAACGACTTGCTATAGGGGGAGCTCTAAACTAAGGAATAGTATAATTTACTATTCCAACACCTTCCCTTCTGTTGCACACACTGAAGTTGGAATAGTATATTATACTATTCCGAAGTCCAGAGTGCCCCTACAGCAAGTTGTTGTAACGACTTGCGTTGTAATGGTACTGCGATGTAGCAACGCAGTCGTTGTGATGACTGCGTTGTAATCGCATGCATCGTAAATGCATGTGATGTAAATGCCTATATTCGTGGGGAATGGAGGTGGTGTGCAGGAATTGCAGTAAGAGAAAATGTCATTATATGCAGATCATGTCCTGCTCTTTGTCGGGAACTCTGACCCAACTTTGGGACCCCTTTCAAGATTGTGGAGGCTTTTGGGGATTACTCAGGCCACAGGGTGAACTGGTGAAGTTGATAGTGTTAAACGTGGACGCTGGAACCAGAGGATCTCTGTCCAGAATTCAATGAAAAAGGGAATGAGTAGGGTATTAAGCACCTCAGAATTTATGAGGCTCTTGACCCTGACCCTATATTCATCCTAACTTACTGTCCTTTTATAAGACTTTTTCTCTTCTTAAAATAATGGCTTCATTGATTGATTTGTGCTTACACATTGCCTCACAGGTTTATCCAAGGGCAGGGGTGGAGAAGAGGGTTGAAGTGGAAAACAAAATCATAAAAGTGACGCTAACCAGTGCAAAATGTTCTTGGGGGAATTTACTTTCCAGGCAAAACTTGTTTTACACAGGAAAGCACCCTAAAAGTAGCTCAAAGCTTTGTGAAGCACTGCTTTGCGTTACTTAGCGCCGAGGGGACATTACATGGGTAGCACATGTGCATTCACATGCAACTGCAAAAACAACAGTTGATGGACAGAATGCAGAACAATGTCATATATTCACCCCAGTACAGAGATCTGGGCCTAAATCCATCGGTATTTTGCTCACCATGCCATTCCAGTTTGAACCCAGCCATCTGCAAATCCGTCTTGACCCTGTGCCCCATGGGAACAGTCCTGCCCGAACTGCCAAGCCAGGTCCTCCCTGGACTGAAAACAAGTATTTGTCACCCCGAGTGGGACGGGTATGCTCAGACGTGAGTCCCGTGCTCTCCATGCCACTGGAATCAAGCTATCCTGGATTAAAACATGGCCTTGGCTCGATTATGTTTAGTACGTTATGGCACAAATATACGAGGGACAATGCTGAGTTGCAGTGGCCGTTGACAGGCACTTTTGATGAACAGAAAATGTATTTTCTGCAGGAAAAATTGTTTGCGAAAAGTGTAGGCAGTCGATGTTTGATTCCCTCAGAGTGGCAAAAGGAAGCTAAACAAAGACAAATGAAAGCAGACAAAGAGGCCCTGAAGGGGAGAATGCAGACAGTGACTAAGAACGCTGTAGCATATGATAGAGAGAAAAGTGAAAAAGGAAAAGAGTGTGCTGCTAGGAAATTTCAATTACAATATGAAAAGTCTTATGTTGCCCGAGAAGAAAATAATACATTTGTGGAGGAATTGTTAGATAATCAACCTCCACCCCATTTGCCCTGCAAAAAGAATATCCTGCTATCCCACAGCCTCAGTCATCTGTTTCTTCTGTCTCCTCTGCCTTAGTTCCTACCACTGTTGATCAACATGTTTTGGCCACGGTGCCCCCTGCCCTTTCTTTGCCTTCGCCTCTGCGGTTACTATGACTGCCAGTCTCCCTGATGTGCCTTTTATCTCAGCATCTCTCTCCCCATTCTCACACCTACGACACAATCACCCACGACGTTCGTGCCTGTTCCTTCTGCTGCTACTCCTTCTCTGTTCCTCCATCCCCCGACATTATTGAGTAGTGGAACGCCCGTGCAAGGACTAGGGGACGGAGACTGAGCGACTGCTAGGGAGCGACTAGGGCGGATATTGATACGATCTGATGCGGGAGAAGAAGAGAAAAGGGTGGTAGCCAGCCAGGCCGCTCAGTGGGCTCATCGCCCCATTTACAGTGTGGAAGATGTGTGATGTATGAAGAAAGATTATGAACCGTTTGTGCAGCAACCTGCCCTTAAGCACATGTCGGCTACCTTGATTGGACTGTGAAACAGTGCTTCAATGATGTAGCACCCCAGATTACTTATGATATTATGGACCATGTATATGCTGCCGATATGGCATCTAGTGAGTTTTCAGTAATGTTGCAACATTGGTAACTTAGCGAGGCAGGCTGCTTGAGAAGAGCCTGAAGACAGTATCTCAATTTCCGATGAGGGAGGTCCACCCCATATATCACCCTAAAATACCAGAGCTACAAAATCAGCATAATGTTGTTACTAGAACACGAAGCCCGGTTCCAAGAACAATGGGTCCATACTCCATGGAAAAGGAGTGAGGTTTTGTCCCTTAAGACTCAGTTGCCCAATCCTAGGAAAAATCCTGCCGCAAATTATAAGGAATTGACTGAGGCTGCTTCCTCAACAGTAATGACGCTTGCGGATATTGAAATGTTCTTTCGCTTACTGGTACCCGTTGACATTTGGAAGCAGGTGCACACACAGGACCACGTTGTGGAATTGGGTGGTACCGGGGATAAGATTAAAGCATGGGACCAGGAGAAGAAGCCTGGTGAGAAACCTAAGGCCGAGATACTAGCTTTGCCTGGCCGAATTATTACCTATATGCACTCTCTTATTCCACTGAGAACGGTAGATTGGGACAAGTTAACAGCATTTCATCAGTGTGCCTGATTTTTCACTCGATTTAAAGGTGTGTTTTTCGATTTTAGCAGACAGGTTTGTTATGAGGGAAGTTTACGATTGTTCTTTAATAGATTTGTTACAAACCTACTTCCTGAGATCGCGACTCAGGTGCAGGCCTCAGAAAGCACTTGGACTACCTCCTCCCTGTCTGTATTCATGAGTATGGCAAAGTATAAGGAGCACAGGGAAAATGAGGAGAAGGAGAAGGTGGAGAAGCAGCGTAAAGAATTGAAGACAAAAGCGTTGTTGCAGCAGGTTTCTCAAGGGAATGGTAGAGGACGTGGTGGTATGACGCGACAGCTACCCTGCACTAGTCGGACTACTACGCCTGTAGGGCCAAATCAGTGTACGTGTTGTAAGGAGGAGGGACATTGGCGTAGCGAGTGTTTGGTGTTGCAGAAAGTCGTGGCCTCGAAAGGACAAGGTTCTCGTGGACGGGGTCATGGAGCTGGTGGACAGGACAGAGCTCTGCATGGTGCAGCCTCACAGGACCATCATGATGGTAACTACTTCAGTAACATTAGGGGTGGACAGTATTATCATGATGACTGTCATATAGATAAGGTGACAGGAATGTCTCACAATTAGGACAGCCAGGGATAGAGTGAGGGACCGTTCCAGATACCTGTAGATCAGCTCAGTCCCTATGTTACTGCAGATTTGCATGGCTCCACTAAGGAATTTTTGGTGTATACAGGTGCAATGAATAGCTCTATCTCTCGTTCACTAGTCCCCGGGGCAGCTCTGTCTGGCCATAACAATGTTTCTGTAGGATTTTCTGGTGTACCGGTTGTGAGCCCCATTCCCAAGCCTATTATACTGACTATTGGTCCTTTTACTGTGGATTCACCATTTTTGTTGACGTCTAATTTGATGGGCTTAGATTTATTAAAGAAGTTGCATGCAACCATTTATTGTTCCCCGGAAGGTGTTTATATGACAATGCGTCTAAATGTGGTCAGCACTAAGCAGTGTCTTCCAAAGATTCACCCCTCCCTGCTGAATTTTAAGGACGTGCAGCCCACGTTGTGAGCGATGGTTGACACAACTTAGGTCTATTACAGATACCTCCAGTTCCCATTTAAGTTAAAGATCATGCCATTTTGCCTTGTATTTCTCACTACAAGATACCGCAGGCAGGGGAGAGAACTTTGTTGAAGATTATACAAGACCTGATTAAGTCAGGGGTTGTCGAAGAGAAAACTGCTAATGTATGTAACAGCCCTATCTTTCCCATTCTTAAAAGGGCACCTTCGGGTTCCTCTGATGACCATCCAGATGTTTATCGCTTTGTGATTTACTTGCGTGCAATTAATAAAATAGTGGTTCCTCAGTTTCCGGTTGTCCTTGACATTACTGCCCTTCTGACGATGATTCCTTCCTCTGCTAAATTCTTTTCTGTCATTGATCTGAAAAATGCATTCTTCAATATTCCGATCCATCCAGACAGCGGGCACTTGTTGGGTTTTACGCTAGCTGGTAGAAGCTTTAGATTCTGTCAAGCTCCCCAGGGCTATACTGAAAGACCTAGTATATATATAGCCAAGCTTTGAAAGCCCAATTGGATTCCCTCACATTTCCAGCTGGTAATGTGTTGCTCTAATATGTAGATGAGCTTCTCTTGGCTTCGGACACTGAAAAGGGTTGCAAAGACAGTACAGTTAAATTGTTGCTGCATTTAGCACACCACAGACATAAAGTGACCCTTTCCAAATTTCAATATTGAAAACAGAAGGTCACCTACTTAGGTTACCTACTGTCGAAGGTACGTAGGAGAGTGACCCCTGAGCGTATCAATGCCATTGTTAAAATGCCTCTCCCTAAAACTCAGAGGGAGGTGTTCACTTTTATTGGCATTACTTCTTATTGTCGCCAATGGATCCCTAACTGCTTGTTACTAACAAAGCCTTTGCTGGCATTAAACACAAAAGATGTGCATGAACCGTTGCCTTGGATGCCTGAATGTCAGCAGTCTTTTGAGAAATTAAAAGTTGCGCTTTGCTCTACGCCTGTGCTTTGTACGCCTGATTACAAGAAACCGTTTATGCTGTACGTACACGAGATGGATGGTTGTGAGCCCTCTGTCTTAACACATGCCCTTGGAGGTAAGCAACGGCTGTGTGCTTATTTTTCTGCTCTTCTTGACCCTGTTGCAAGAGCCCTCCCGAGCTGTCTAAGAGCGGTTGTGGCTGTCTCAATAAGACAATGGCTGGGCTCGTACTTGATACTGACCACACAGTCATGGTCCCCCATGCTGTAGATACCCTTTTGAATAAGACCAAGACGCAGTACCTCACCAGTGCAGGTCTGACTGGCTATGAGTTGACTCTCTTTGCACCAGGATGTATGACATGACAACGCGGGCTTTTACCCCGCGCTGCCATTACAATGCTGCTTTTACAACGCAAGTCATTACAATGACTTGCGCTGGATAGTGGAATAGTTTAATTTTCTATTCCAACTCCAGCCCACGTTACTGTAGGGAAGGTGTTGGAATAGAAAATTAAACTATTCCTTTTCCAACAGCGCCCTCCAGCGCAAGTCGTTGTAACAACTTGTGTTGTAAAAGCAGCGTTGTAATGGCAGCGCGGGGTAATGCCCGCGTTGTAATGGCTGCTCACCTTGCACCACATGTCACGAGTAAAAGATGTGCCACTTTAAACCCAGCCACGTTACTACCCCTCCCTTCTGAGAGTGAGAAGATTGACATACATGATTGTATTTTGTGGACGGAAGAAGAGACGAAGGGACGGGTAGACGTGACTTATGTTCCATTATTTGACCCCCAAGGGGAACTATATGTCGATGGCTCTTGTTTTAAGTTACCAGATGGCACTACCACTGCTGCATACGCAATCACAACATTGTACACGCTAGTTGAGATGCCACGATTTCCCTATCAGTTGGGCCAAGCTGCAGAGCTCGTTGCCCTTATTCAAGCCTGTGAGTTGAGTGAGGGACTGGCTGTTAATATCTACACTGACAGTCAGTATGCCTTTGGAGTTGCCCATAATTTTGGGCAGCTCTGGGCAGAAAGGGGGGTTCCTCACTTAGCATGGGATGAAAATCCAACATGGCCCACTTATACATAGGCTTTTGTCGGCTTAGACACTCCCCAAGAAAATAGCGATCATAAAGTGCAGCGCCCACAAGACAATCACTGACAATGTGGGTAAAGGGAATGCCTTTGCAGACCAGACAGCTAAGGAGACAGCCGAACAAAGATGAAAAAGATGTTTGTGGCAGGTCCTGCTGGGTAGGTGCCCAAGGTCACCATGTTTGAGGATACGCTGGAAAGTGTCAAGGAGATAGAGAGTGAGGCAACGATTAAGGAATTAGCAGTATGGCAGGAAAGTACAGCATGTTTGGATGAGGAAGGGTGTTGGACTGATAAGTCAGGGAAGCAGAGATGGATGCTGCCAGATGCATATGTTCTTCCTGTAGTTTCCATGGCCCACAGGCTAGCTCATACTAGTGCTTAGTATTTGCAAGTTGTTAGATCCTGTATGGCAAAATGATAACATTCCAAAAACTGCAACCCATTTCGTCAAATATATTGCATGGCGTGTATGATGCACAATCCTGGAAAAGGTACCTCTGTGTCACCTGGCAACTTTGCACCCCCACTTTCCCTTTTGAGGTCCTTCAGATAGATTATATAGAAATGGAGAGAGTCAACAATTTGAAATATGTGTTAGTGGTTGTTTGTGCCTTCAGTAAATGGGTTTAAGCTTACCACAACAAAGAAAATACAGCCATAGAAACTGCAAAAGTACTCCTGAATGTTAAGTTACTAAGTCGTCCCTTACCTTAGCTTGCTTGCAGCGACGTAGTTGAATTTCGCAGGGACGCAAGGGACCAACTTCCCAAATAACAAACGTAAAACTTGTGATTTTAACTCACTACAAGATCAAAATTAGGAATTAGGGAGGAGGGCCCGATACTGGACGTGGTTGGATTCTTGCTGTCGACCTGCGAATCAACTAGTGAAGGTCTATCAGGCTGCTAAGATTTCTTTATTCTGAAACTCTCAGTATTCAAGTACTTTAGAAGTTGGTCTTAAAAAACTGTCTTTTAGCCTACCTGCAATCAGTGGTAGTCTGGCCTACGTCCCAGTATTTATTGTGTTGATAGGTGAATAATGAGTTGTCAGGTTAATTTCTTGGTTGTGCATCTTAATATGTTTATTAATAGGGCTGAAAAGTAAAACAAGTAATTACTCATTTATTCCTTAAACTTTTCTATTAATTCTTTATCACTAGTTGACTTAATCACTTACTTATTTATGATAAAACTTGTCTTGTACTTCAGTGATCTTGTTTAACTGTGCAAGAGAGAAATAAACAAGAAAACATTCTGCAAAATTCGAAATATACATCACACTGAAAAAATCCTTAAAACTCTTCTTGAGTATAAATGAAAGCATTCCTTTTAAACAAAGTCTTTCCAAACGTCCTTTTTTGAATTTCTAGAGACATCGATATGTGAGCCAAAAACAAGTTCTTCGTGTGGATCAGAAGTTCCAAAAACTATTAAAATGTTTTCACCTTTCTTGCGAAGGGCGCCCTTAATATCCAAAAGTTACTTATCTCCTTCTCTTGTTTCATATTGCAGGTCCTGCCGTTGTGGGAAGAGGAGGAATCCGAAGGTTGGAACCCGGAGCCGCTGGAGATTGTTCTAAAGATTACCAGGTAAGTCTGGAGGATTTTAGCCCCGCTCCATGCCGGGAAACAAGCGGAAGGCAAAGCGCCTTCCAGAACAATGGGTGCATCTTTTATAGCCAGCCGCACCCAACGCTTGCACGTACCATCACGTTCTATGGGCGGTGCGCGAAGAGTATTTGAACCGCACAGCTTCACTGAATTACAACGAGTCTTCCCATCTCAATGTGCCAGCTAAGGGCGGCGAAAGTAAAGCGTGTCTCAGTTCCTAAAACGTGTCTCTGTTCCTGATTTCTCTACAGAGTACGGAAATGTTACTTAGATGCCAAAGGTTGCTAAATATTCATGAGTTACATTGATACCGAACAAACATTGTTAAAGCATCATACAATGCAAGTAATTAAATAAACATACAGGATAATTACATATTAGTTTCAGACACAATAAGTATTCACTAAACATACTGACTAAAAGGTGTGCTGGTGCACGGGAAAGGGGTGGGTTTTTCTCTTATAAAAATAACACTGGGTCTTGAGCCATGTGTGCTGTAGGACTAGCTTAGAAACCAAGTTGTTCTTCATGACACTGAAGAAGTTCTTTCCTCGCTTTGGCTTGCCCTTTTTTATTTGGAGTGACAACGGAAGTCACTTCAACGCAAGGGTCATTCAGTTGGTGTGTGAGGGACTACATATCAGACAAAAATTTCATACTGCGAATCATCCTCAGTCAGCAGGTTTAGTTGAGAAGTACAATGGTAGTCTCAAACTAAAATTGGCAAAGATTCAGGAGTGCACAGGGTTGCAGCTGCCAAATGCTTTACCATTAGCTCTTTTATTCACAAGAACGACAGCACATTCCAGAACAGGACTGTCATCCTACAAGGTCATGTTTGGGCACCTGACAAAAGTCTGGTGCGTCCCGCATCCTAGTCAGTTTGCAGAAATTGAATATCCTCTGTTAGTGGATTATCTGTATGAGTTAACTAAAAGTCTGCGTTCTATTCACCACCAGATCCAGGATTCCCTCCCGCCAGTACCTGAGGGGCCCAGACATGCCATTTGGCCTGGCGACTACGTGTTGATCAGGAATTTTCAGAAAAAGAAGAAACTGGAGCCGAGGTGGAAGGGGCCAGTCCAGGTGCTCCTTGCAACCAGCATGGCAGACAAAGTCATTGGGCGAAAGGACTGGATTTATTGTAAATATTGCCCCAGAGTGCCTCTTCCCTTGCCCTATGATCAGTTGGTCAAGAATGGTTTAGGGGACTTGGAGTGGGAGCAAGTCCCACGATTTGTCCCCTTTTCGGATGATAAAGCTCATGTGGACCCAAACTGAGGCTCAGAATGATGAGGTACTAATTGCAGCAGTGCCCCCCGGAGATTAAGGCAGAGTCTCCTTTTTGCTGACCCCTCTGTGCCTTGAGTAGCTAGGTACAATTTGCACCCCCAAAGGAGGAACATTGGTCCAAAGGAGAAGTCAGATTTATAGGAGTGGAGTGCGCAGGTAGGGTGTACCTTGCCTATGATACCAACTGTAGTTTAGGGAGAGACGAAATTGATGCATTGTTCGTACACTGGACAGGATAGACCAAAACGTGCTTCCCTTGAGGTGGGTACGGTATCCTGGATGACGTGGGAATTCTTCAAGAGCTAGGATCCAATGGCTCCAGCACCGGTGCTCAAAAGCCCCAACGTTGATGAACAATAGTAGTCTACCAGTGAGGCTCTGGCAGACAAGGGGAACTCATGCCTTGGCCATTAGTCTTGTTGTATTCCTATTTCCTTGGTTCTACAATGTATCCGTTTGGTCAGCCCATTTCTGAGGAAGAACAGCTCTTTGCACTTCCGCGTTCCGAGTGGGGTTGGTCCATGAAAAGCAAAATAGTATTGCTATCAATAGTTGTTATAGCACAACAAATTGTATTAGGGATATCCTTCTTCCTGGATGAGAAGTATCCTGTGCATTCCATGATTGGTACAACACCTGTTCCCCCTGAACACATGTTTGTTACTTTGGCCTCTCATAAAGGAGAGCATCTGAAAACATATGCAGACAATGTATTCCTACAAATGTTGCATCAGGCCCATGATACATCCAATACTACTAATTGCAGGATCTGTGGATTGCTTCCCTCAGTTACACATAAGAGTGATATTCTATTAATGATGCAATTATAATATCTCAGAAGTTGTGAAGGGTGGTTTGAACTGTTTAATATCATGCATTATCACTTTCAATTTTCTGCTATAAATATGACATCTGCTGACTCTCTCACTGTGGTAGAATATATTCGTTTCCATCAAGGGTTTACTTCCACACGGTTAGGAGAACAAGGGACCCCTGGTATTTTTTCAATGCCACTGAATATGTCAGATCTTTCCAAATCTGCAATATTACTGAGGACAAAGCGATGCCGGTGTCAGTAGTCAACACCCTAGGGGGTGGTCAGGTGTATGTTACCTCTCTTTTCTTTTCCCTCCAGTGTATATAGCACCATCCAATTATCATACGGACCTTCGATTGCAGTGTAGGAGTGCATACTTGCCATGAGTTGGAAGGGTTATTAACACAGAAGATATAGATCAGAGAGATACCACTTTGCAACTGTTCACAGACACTATGAAGTGCATTGTACGCTTTGGAGCACCATGTCCAATAGTCTAAACATTCGTCGGCTCACAAGAGTTGTTGAAGGGGTTATTAATAAAACAGCAGGGATACTGACGAATATCACAGCTGAGCTCGAGGCTAAGAGGCTTGTTGCCTTACAAAACCGGTTGGTGTTAGACGTCATCCTTGCTGGTGGAGGAGGGGCCTGTGGCGGCATTGGCAGTAGCTGTTGTCCCAGACCATGCCCCCAATGTGTAAACCGCCATCCAGAAGCTACACAGGCTCTCCTCCGACACACATCAAGAGAATGGTACTTGGACCTTATCTGGATGGTCCTGGTGTCTATTTACGTCCTGGGGTTGGAAGATACATTTCTTCCTGGTTGCAATTGCTGGTAGTATTTTCACCTGTTGCCTTTGCATACTCTGTCTCCCTACTCTCTGTGTATTTTGTGTAAAGACTCTGACGCCCAAACCAAAGATTCCAGTACATGACACTACGACCACAGTTATGATGATGCAGAATATAAAAGATCTAATGTCAATAGATTAATATTGAATATTTTTTAATATTGATATCGTATGTATCAGCTTGTAGTGGTAGGCCTTTTATTCTGTAAGAAGTTATTTGCTCTTAGATAGCAGCAAAATAAATTAGCAAAAGCTAAAAGGAGGGTCTGCTGAAATAGAAATGTTTTAGCCGAATTATTTATGCATTGCATGTCTTAAGTTAGCATTCGCAGCACCATTTTGTATTCAGCGGCCACTTCTGTCTCACTCTGTCCGCCTCAGCAGAAAGCAGATGTGATATATTTTTTTTATATTTCTCCAAGGTTGAGCTTCGCTATACTAATGAATAGACTGTTTTGTCATCACATACCTTTTTCACTGGATAGGCCTGCTCCCACGCTTAGAGCCATTACAAAAATGGTGTTACCCAATTCTGGTCGGGGACCTGGGTTCAATGTGATACAAAAAACAATGGTCCTGGACCTATATTTCAAGAAGCTATATATATTAAATTCACAGTAATGAGTCCGAAAAGCAGATTCATGAGCATAAATAATAATTAGCTTGCAGTAAAAAATACATTTTAGAACTAAAGAAGTGCAACAACCAAACTATACTGGATAAATGATGCAGTCACCAAATCGGTACCTATCAAACGCAGGTCTAACAACCGAGCCACCGTCTCGGCACCTTGGTTCTCGGAGGCCCTAAGGTGCGAACAGCAAAAATGTCAACATCTAGAACATAGCTGTTCACTCTATGATCCCGCCAAGAAAACCCTCTACAAACAAGCCCTCGCTAACTATAAACGCCTCCTGATTTCAGCTAAAAGCAATTTATATTGTAATCAAATTGATTCGGCAAAAAACTCGGACAAACAATTGTTCCAAGTAGTCTCCAAACTGGCTGGGCAGGTATCAACCCCCCCTATCGCCGCCACTCAGACACTTTGCAACTCACTAGTCACATATTTCCAAGAGAAAGTTTGCACCATCTATAACAACTTCACTCTCAACAATTCCTCGATCACTCCCTTGGCCAACCCTAACGAATCCAGCACACCAACAGACCCCCCTTCTATCCAAGAACATAATATTACTGACACTCTACAAACCCCTACCTTTGAAGAATTCAGTCAAGTCGATCCGGTTCTCATCTCCTCCATGAAATCAGGGTCCCGCGAAGATCCATGCCCGGCTGCCACCCTTAAACTTAATCCTGATTTCATAGCATCCAATTTGGCCAAAATACTTAACTCTATGTTCAATACCGGTATATACCCTTCCATATGGAAAAAGACGGTGATCAAGTCCCTTATAAAAAAAGCCAACCTAGATCCAGCTGACACAGCCAGTTACAGACCCATTGCTTCGCTGCCTCTACCAGCTAAAATTGCGGAGAAGGTAATGAACACTCAATTGGCAAGTTTCATCGAACAACGTAATTCACTAGATGATACACAATTTGGCTTCAGAAGGGGACATGGCACAGAAACTGCCCTCATCAAAGCTTCAGATGAGATCAAAAAAATCATGGATGCTGGAGGAGCGGTGGTACTCATCCTGCTGGACCTCGCAGCAGCATTTGACACGGTCGACCACACCACCTTGATCGACCGTGTCACTACACTACGTATTTGTCATAAGGCCAGCACCCTCCTGGAGGTCGTTCCTGGGTGATCGGTCACAATCAGCCACGCTTGGCTCATTTGCCTTCCCCGCATTCTCTTTTCCATGCGGAGTACCCCAGGGATCCTCGCTAAGCCCGACACTGTTTAATATCTATGTGTCGGACTTGGCGAGATTCATCAAAACATACAACCTAGCGCTTACCTCATACGCTGATGACACTCAACTAGTGTTAGCAATACATAATGATGGTGCAAAGGTTGCAACCAACTTCCAGAAGGGAATGCTTGCCACAAGCTCCTGGATGAATAAACAACTCCATGAGATTGAACTCTAGTAAGACCGAAGTCATGATCTTCGATAATCTCTCACCATCATGGTCATCTCTCTGGTGGCCATCAGACCTAGGTACTCCCCCCCTCTCCAGTCGCAAAATTCAGAAACCTTGGAGTTATTTTAAACACTAAACTAACTTTTATGCACCATGCAAATTCGGTGGTATCATCAGCCTTCCACACCATCAAAATCAGAAAGAAACTTCTCCCATAGCTCCCTCCCTCAGCCACCAAAACACTGATCAGTACACTGGTTATGTCCAAAGTAGACTATTGTAACGGATTATTCATCAATGCACAAGAAAAAGTTCTTAAAAACTCCAGCTGATTCAAAATGCAGCAGCCAGGCTGCTGACAGGCACTCCTAAATGTAAGCCCATCTCTAACGTAGTTCGCCAACTGCACTGGCTACCAATTAGAAGCAGATCCAAGTTCAAGGCCCCCTGCCTTGCTTATAAGGCCATACACACCACAGGTCCTGATTTTCTCAAACAGTCTTTCCGACCCTACATTCCCCAGAGACAATTGCGTTCCTGCAATGCTAACCTTCTTACCATTCCCCGCACAAAAAAAGCCTCTTGGGGCGACATATCATTTATAGTTACCACTACTAAACTCTGGAACAGGCTTCCCTCACACATCAACACCAGCCCCACCCTGCTCATCTTTAGGAAGCAGATAAAGACCTGGCTCTTCAATCAGTGATTCATTATGTTTGCCTTCTCTGTTATCAGTCCACCTGTGCCGAGACACCTTCGGTTATTTGTGCGCTCTATAAAATGCATAAATAAATAAATAAATACTTCACAGAGAATGTATTTTTATATCATAAGGTAAAAGGTTGATTATTCACTGTAAATACCTGAGTTGGCTGGAAGAGTTTCCAGCCAACTCGGTCGGAACACGGATGCCGACTTGGTCGAAATAAGTCATATGTGAGGAATCCACGTCCCGCATAATACTGCGGGTGTATGACACGACCATCACACCTACCTAGGTTGCCCACACAGTCCTGAAGAGGACCCGCAAGGCCGAGGCCACGAATCATCCTTGTAGCCCAAAGTCAGGTCAAAACTTCGACGCCCCCACAAGTAGCCCGGATCACGAGCTCTATTCTAACGTGCCACCCAAAGATACATATATTTGTATTTCTGAACTGCACTAAAAAAGGTTTTGACTATCTTTCAGTGTCCAGGCCAGGAAAGATTGAGATATATAATCAGTCTAGCATTTGAATTTTTTTATTTTTCTCTTTTTTCACTACTCTAGAATTCTATTTCACCTCTCTAACACCAGAGCACCCCCTTTTTGCACGTTCCAATTGGTGCAACCTACCTTTCCTACCTCTTCTCCATTTGATACACTTCTTTAGTTCTAAAATGTATTGATTACTGCAAGCTAATTATTATTTATGCTCATGAAACTGATTTTTTGACTCATTACTGTGAATTTGATATATATCGCTTCTTGAAATATAGGCCCACGCTTAGAGTGGCGGGCACAGGCATAGTAACCTTGACGCTGAGATAGCATGTACCCGTTCCCGGGATTGCAACTCAACTTTCTGTATCTTCTTTGCTCACCAGCTAACAACTGGAAATTTCCAGTCTGGGCATGTCTTTAGTGATTCTGAAGATGTACATTATGTGTTACCATGTTGGCAGAAGTTAGTCCCTCTGCAGCAATCTAAGGAGGTTGGTCAGACCGGACTCCACTCGAGTGTATCTCTAATGAATACCTTTGGTTTGTATTCTCTACTGTCTGACCGACACTTTATTTGTTAGGAGGTCTGAGAGGTGGTCACTAGTGACCCGGGTGTCCCTAATTGGGTCACTTCTTCACCTTACTATAAGGTCTTGGGTAACTGTGGGCCCATCTATTCTCCCCTAACTTAACATAATCCAGTATACTGGAACAGGGTTACTAGTTGTTTGAATTGTCAATTTCTTTGTGCCCACAAATAATTCATATATACTAGCAGACCCTAGGCTGACATTGGCTAAGATCCTCATTAATCTGCCCTTCCTGACTTTACCCCCTCTCTACCGCTCCAAACTCCCTACCGCCAGGTGTGGGGCTCCAGAGTAAATATTTGTCATGTCAAACACAATGTAGGTGATCTAACCTGTTTTGTGCGCCCTGCACTATATGTATTACCTTGGACGGCCTGTGTATACAGTGTTGTGCTTTGTTGCACCACAGTGTATGCTGCTTACACAGTACCGTTTGCTATATGCATGTGCAAAAAGAGGCCTGTTCATAACGTGCTGTCTGTCTCCTGTGCTCACTTCCCTGAGGGCTAGGCCTAGCTCCCCATCCCATCCATGGCTGCGCCATGCAGATAGCCGATCAATCCACATCACTCGCCAAAACTGGAAGTCTTAGGTTTTGTGGACATTCTGCACTTCCCGTGTCACCCAATGCAAGCCTACCTCATCCTCTCAATGCACTAGGTTGCTTACCTGCCAAGGATGCTTACTTGCCAAGAATAGAGTACTTGCAGATATTGTGGTAGATTATGAAGATGCTCACATTTTAGGCAGTGCTTAATTTGATCCATTGGTGCAGGTAGTATCACTCGCACTCCTTAGTAGGGGCACCGCCTTATTTTTCATCTTCAGGCTTTGACCTAGAGCAGAAGAGACAAAGGCAGAAAAGTGAGAAAGGAGAAGGATGAGAAACATCAGAAAACAAGAGTGAGATTAGGAAACAGGGAGTGTAGGGTGGTGAAGACAGAGGCATGATGTGGACTCAAGTCTAAGCAGTCCTGGTATTCGGCATTGCTAGCATTCAGCAGTGCATGTGCCAGGCTCCTTAGAAAAACTTTGGGATCTCTGCGCTTATTTTCTTTTTAAATAAGTTAAGCACTGGTCCCAGGGCTGCCGGCACACTCAGTACACAGAGCTTCATCATCAGCCATCTTCGGTGGTAACTACTTGGGAAGATATGGTAAGTAGTGTGTTTTTTACCTTCACTAGGAGTGCTGTAACCTTGGATGATGGGAGTATAAAACAATTTGAAAGGAACAAACAATGCAAGCCATAGAGAAGTGAGGACAAACCAGATTACTACATTCTAAGCATTTGTCACAGCACATAGTCGGTCAATGGTAAGGTATTGTGGTAACGCTGGTTGTCTTGGGGTGCCTCAGCATGTGTTTTCCATGTTTGGGCCATACTGTCCTGAACCACTATCTGGTTCATTAGCAAAAGTGGACTCCACCGCTCGGCTCCTATTCAGCCTGGACCCACAGCGATGCACCTAACCATGCTCTTTAATGAAGAATACATACAAAGTACCAGTGACAGTTTTTAAATCGCGGTGTTTAATTCATACAGTTTTGAATAAGCATTATTTCATATCTGCAGCATTTTCCCATGTGTGCGCTCTCATCGGGGCCCTTGAATACCAATTGTTTAAGAATTATTGACTGAGAATGACCGTACTTACAGTAATCGTACTTCCCCATACCTTGGCTAGTGCATGTGGATGGCAGTCACCACCAATTTCACACTCATCCATACCACACCAAGGATGGCTATACTTTGTGGGAGCAGTCTTTCTTTTCACCGGATAATGTTCACACTCAACTCTCAGTCTCACAATTTCTGAATAGACTTGACCTCACTTTTACAATACCCGGTGCATGATGGCTTGTGCACATCATTGCAAGCATTTACCCGTAAATAGTGCTCCTAAAATGGTGTCCTGGTTACGTCTGTGTTGCAACTAACCGAAATGACAGTCAAAGCCTTTCAGAAGTTGAATGAATAAGTTAAATGTTTAGAATGCTCACAAGTGCCAAAATACCAAGTGGAAGTGTCTTAGAAAAGCCAGCAAATGGTTGTGATTTGTATAGATGAGGCTGGTACAAATGTTTAAGTTACATGTTTGAGTAATTCGCACCGAAATTGCCAACATTTTTAATTTTTTAGACAATCAGTGGTATTGTTCAGAAATCTGAGCAGGTGGAGGACAATGTCGTTCAGAATTTATCATATAAATAAAATCTGTTGTATGTAAAAATAGAAATGTAGGAATTGACTATCATGTTCTATGAGAACAAAACAAAAAATACTGTGCACTACTCCTCTTATCCCACTCTACATGTACTTATTCACAAAACTGCATATGCTCTGACTTACCTTTTTGCATGTATTTGTGTGACTCGCCCCTTCCGTGACCCGTGACCCGTAGCCCATAACCCTAACTTCTCACAAACTGGCAATCACTTTACTGAAATCTAACAACCTTCTAAGTTTCCTCTATCCTATCTATTCACCCAACCCATTATTCACACAAATTACCATAGCTCCCGAGACCCTACTAGTGTTGACATCTGACCCATTAGTGGGATCTTTCTCTAACCTATCTATTGACCCCACCAACCACTCATGATGAAACATATCTCCTATCCCCACTTTCAATGACATCCAAAACCCACTGATTCTACTATGAAAACAAACTTGGGTTACAGATATGTGGGTTTGTTCTGAGAACACAATACTATACTCACTGACCAAAAAGCCCGCGGGGCCATATGCATCATTATTAGAAGTAACGATCACCTAATTGCAATATTCTGTGAATAGCAATTAGGTAATGGCTATTCGAATTTATGAAACTCCATGTGTTTCATTTAACATTTCCTAATGGGTCGCAAATCGACCTACCTCATTAATATTCATGAGCTAGGTCGCAATTTGCGAACCATTAGGAAACACAAAAATCACAGGGATGATAGCCTGCTGGAGTCAGCAGACCACCATTCCTGTGACTGTGTTTCAATAAAGCAGTTTTTTTTAATGCAGCCCGTTTTTCTTAAAGACAAGCATTGGCATAGCCAATAAGTCTCGCTTTTGGGACCTTAATCAATCAATCAATCAATCTACTTGTAAAGCGCGCTACTTATCCGTGAGGGTCCCAAGGCGCTGAGGAGAGGGGGAGATGCTGCTACTGCTCGAAGAGCCAGGTCTTGAAGAGCCTTCTGAAGGCGAGAAGGTCTTGGGTCTGCCGTATGTGGGTAGGGAGGGTGTTCCAGGTCTTGGCGGCGAGGTAGGAGAAGGATCTGCCGCCGGAGGTTGTTCGTTGGATGCGGGGACCAGCTGCGAGGGCGAGGCTGGCGGAGCGGAGCTGGCGGGTCGGGATGTGGAAGCTGAGTCTGCTGTTCAGGTAGGCTGGTCCGGCGTTATGGAGTGCTTTGTGTGCGTGGGTGAGGAGCTTGAAGGTGATCCTCTTGTCGACGGGGAGCCAGTGTAGGTCTCTCAGGTGGGGGGTGATGTGGCTGCGGCGGGGGACGTTGACGATCAGTTGGGCGGAGGCATTTTGGATGCGTTGTAGTCGTTGTAGGTGTTTGGCTGGGATTCCTGCGTATAGTGCGTTGCTGTAGTCCAGTCTGCTGCTGACGAGGGCCTGTGTCACCGTTCTTCTTGTTTCGGTCGGGATCCACTTCTAGATCCTGCGGAGCATGCGGAGGGTGTTGCAGGAGGAAGAGACTGTGTTCACCTGCTTCGACATGGAGAGGGAGGTGTCGAGGATGAATCCTAGGTTGCGTGCATGGTCGGTGGGTGTTGGTGCTGCTCCCAGTGTGGTCGGCCACTGGGAGTTGTCCCAGGCTGAGGGGGTGGCTCCAAGGTTGAAGACCCGGCTGCTCCTCAACCAGTCGGCGACGGCCTTTATTCCCTCGTGGAGGTTGGTTTTGGCAGTGTGTGGGTCCTTGGTGAGGGAGAGGATGAGCTGGGCGTCGTTGGCATAGGAGATGATTTTGAGGTCGTGATGGTGGGCCACTTGTGCGAGGGGGGCCATGTAGACGTTGAACAGCGTCGGGCTGAGGGATGAGCCCTGGGGGACGCCGCAGATGATGTCGGTGGGTTCGGATCAGAAGGGTGGGTGGCAGACGCTCTGGGTTCTGCCGGAGAGGAAGGACGTGGTCCAGTCAAGAGCCTTCTCTTGGGTTCCAGCTTCTAGGAGGTGTGTCTTTAGAGTGCGATGGCAGACCGTGTCGAAGGCGGCTGACAGGTCCAGGAGGATGAGGGCTGATCGTGGTGTTGAAGCTGTCGTGGATGTCAGCGATCTTGCAGTGGAAGAAGATGGCTAGTGAGTCGCACAGTTCTTGTAAGGGCGGGATGTCGTTGGCGCTGGGGTTGGAGAGTTCCTTTACAATGCTGAAGAGCTCTTTGCTGTCATGTGCGTTGTTATCCAAGCGGTCTTTGAAGGAGGATCTCTTGGCTAGTCTGATGAGGTGGTGGTGTCTGCGGGTGGCGTCCTTGTGGGTTGCATGGTTGTCCGGTGTGTGTTCGTGGAGCCATGTCTTCTCCAGTTTCCGGCACGCGCGTTTGGAGGCCTGGAGCTCGTTGGTGAACCAGGTGGCTCTCTTGTTGGCGTGGCTGTTGGAGGGTTCCTTGAGTGGGGCAAGGGTGTTGGCGCAGTCGTCGATCCACTATCTGAGGTTGTGGGCTGCGGCATCTGCGTTGGTGGGGTCGGTGGGTGGGTACTTGGTGAGGGAGGTGATCAGCTGGTCTTCGGTAACTTTGCTGCAGCAACGGCGAGGCAGCTGTTGGGTGCAGTGGTGCGTGGTTGGTTTCTTGAAGGTGAAATGAATGCAGCCGCGGTCGGTCCACTGGAGTTCGGTGGTGTTGTCGAAGGCGACGTGGGAGCCTGTGGAGAAGATGGGGTCAAGCGTGTGGCCGGCGGCGTGGGTGGGTGCGGTGACGAGTTGTCTGAGGCCGAGGTTGGGGAGGTTGTCGATCAGGGTGGCGGAGTTGGCGTCGTTGTTGTTCTTGAGGTGGAAGTTCAGGTCCCCGAGGAGGATGTAGTCCGTGGAGGCGAGTGCGTAGGTGCTGGCGAGGTCAGCGATGGAGTCGCTGAACTGTGGTCTGGGTCCAGGGGGTCTGTAGATGAGGGTTCCTCTGAGGGTGGTGTTGCGGTCGGTGTGGATCTGGAAGTGCAGGTGTTTGGCGGTGCTGATGGTGTCGCCGCTGTTTGTCGTGACTCTGAGGGTGGACTTGTGGACGATGGCTATTCCTCCTCCGATTCCGTTGGCGCGGTCCCTGTGGGTGATCTTGTAGCCGTCCGGGATGGCTATGGCCATGTCGGGCGCCGAGGAGACGTTCCGCCAGGTATCGGTCAGGAAGGCCACGTCTGGTGAGGAGGTGTCGAGCAGATCCCAGAGCTCGACGGCGTGTTTGCGTGCGGAGCGGGTGTTGAGGAGTATTCAGCAGAGGTGGTTGGGTCCAGTCTTTGGAGGCGGTGTGGCACAAGAAGGGTCCGTGGGTCTGTTTCGGGGCAGCCTGGAAGCAGGTGTGGTTTCGGCAGGTGTTGAGTGCGTGGAGGGTGCTGACATTGTAGTGGATTCTAGTGTTGTAGCGTTCGCGGGGTCCAAGGGTTCTGGCGCTGGGCACGGGCGCAGACAGGCTTGCCTTAGGCGCGCCTTTGCCTCACCCGCTGCGCGCGGCCGCTTCTCGGCCTGCATAAGAGGTGGCTTGGGAGGGAGGCGAATGGGTGTGTAGGGGGGCCGGGCCACAGGAAAGGTCTGGATCGGGAGCGGTGGGGGGCGGAGGGAACTGGCGCAGGGGGAAGGAGAGAAAAATTAGCACAGGAACACGGAGGCAGCAAGGACAAACAGGTGACGAGCAGGCGACCTGCCTGCAAGCAGGGTTAAAGGTCGCCCTTATAAGTGTATAACCATACAGCACATCATCAGCCAGTGTCAGCGCAGGGTGAGCTATGCTGCACTACCACAGGTAGTCACTTGAGGTTCCTGGATAGGAATATACAGCGCTGGGTGCACTATGTTGCACTACCACATGTCCTTACTATAGGTCCCTAGAGAGCCTGACTTCAGCTCTTGGGGCTGCACTACTACAGACTGAAGGAGAAAATGGAGCCCAGAGAGCTTGCTGCAAGATTGACAGAACTGAGTGTGTTTCAAGGCTCTTTCCACGATTGTCTTACACCTCCATAAACCTCCCAGCCATGTAAGTTGTATAACAGCATTGAAATATTTCACATCAAGGCAAAATCTGTTCTCTTACAAAAGTTATATAGTTGGCCTTGTTATCAATTGAAACTTTAAAACATATTCAATCAAATTTGCGACACTCAGCACTAATAACTTGATCTACTTTACATATAGGTAAGGAGCAATTAGAAAAATATTTTTTGAAAGCCCATCCAACATATAGCAGACGGTGAATGAGCAGTGGCCATTCAATAGGTTTAAAATTGGTCATCCCATTTCAGAAGTCCATTTTATAGAAAAACGCATGTTATAATATTAGAAGTACAGCTTAAAGCTACAGGATACCTGAATGAGTGATAAAGAATGGACGTGACTAGGATTTGCAAATAATATAAGATTCCTCTGAAATTACCAATAAGCAATTAATCCTTCTTAATTTGTCAATTTCGAAGAATGGAAGTATCTGTGTCATAGCAAGTTTCAGCATAATAGACTATTCTCCAATAACCTTTGCATATCTCTGCTGAGCATGAAAATCAAGATATTACCTCTTAATTTCTTATACGAGAATGCAAGAAACCTTCCACGCATGACTAGCCCCTAAACAGATTTTTTTTAATCTGAGATAATCATGATGTATCTGTGCAACAAATTATAAACATAGGTTGTCTAAACATCACTATAGGTATGAAAGTAAAAAGCAGGAAATTGAACACTACACACAGGACCTATCTTCAATAATGTAATTGTGGCTCAACATTTGTAGGGGATGCTGTTCACAAGTTTATTTATTCACAGATATTTGAAATGCGGCAAAGTCTAAAAGTTAAACATTTCACCAATACCTTGCCGACAATGGCCAGTAGATGGCGCTCAAGAACATGACCGCAAGTTGGCAAATGCAAACAGCTCTTTTCAAGCACTCGTGCATGTGCTGGCATCAGCGCGTGCTCTCCCGCAAGGTGGATGCCAGCACAAGCACGAGCGCTTGAAATGAGCTGACCAATTTCTAAAGGTCATCTCCTAGACAGCGCATGCGCGCTGCTTAGGCGAGACCTAAAAAATGGGACGTGTTTAAAAAAACAAAAAATGTAAAGTATTCTTTTCATTTTTTAAGAGTAAAAATCATTTTCACTACCATTCACAAAGGGGAAGGGGAGCCTTGGTCACTATATTCTACACCACTCTACACCCTATACACCTCTCTACTCTGCAACACGCAACTCTAATATACAATGCACTACTCCACTCTTTGACACTTTGCTCCACAACACTCCACTCTATGCCATCCTACTTTACTATACTCTGTGCTACTCTACTTCACTCTACACCACTCCACTCTACGCAACTCCACGCCACAATACTTCACTATATGACACTCTACTCCACTCTATGTGACTCCACTCTGTGCCAGTGTGCTCCACTCTATGCCACTCTACATCACCCCCTCTACAACACTTCACTATAGGCCACTGCACTCTACTCTACTACTCTCCATAACACTCAACTGTACTCCACTCTATTACACTCCCCTTTATGACGCTCCACTTTCGGCACTCTATGTCCCTTTACTATACAATACTGTATGGCACCTTACTCCATGATACGCCACTCCACACTATGTCACTTTACTCTGACACTTTACTCCTCTCTCTGGCACTTCAATCCACTCATTAACACCACTTTATGCTATGCTAATGTATGCTTCTCCATTCCACCCTACTCCATTCACTCTATGTCACTCCACTCCACTCTACGACACTACACTCCACTCTACTCCATGCCACAACACTCTACACTCCTCCATTCTATGACACTCCACTTTATGACATGACACTCCATAACACTCTATGATACTTCACTCTATGACATTCCCCTTTACGACTCTCCACTTTGCGACACTCTATGCCCCTTTACTATATAATACTGAACTGCACCTTACTCCATGCTACGCCACTCCACACAATGCCACTTAACTCTGACACTTTACCCCTCTCTGTAGCACTCCACTCCACTCTACTCCACTTTACAACACTTTACTCCACTCTATGCTCCGCCAATCTATGGCCCTCCATTCCACTCTACTCCACTCTACTCTACTCCACTCTATGCCACTCCACACTATGACACTCCACTTTACGACACAACACACTACGACGTGATGCTCTATGCCACTGCACTCCATGACACTCCACTGTATGTCACTCTATTCTATGCCACTCCACTCTATGCCACTTCGATATAAGACACTCCACTCTACTCTATTCCACGATACTCCACTCTATGACAACCTACTCCATTTAATTTTCCGACAGTCTATGCCACTCTATGCCACTCTACTCCACTTCACACCATTTCATGCCACTTCACTTCAGGCCACTCTACCCCACTCCACTGTATGAAACTCCACTCTATGACCCTTCACGACATTTTACGACACTCTACTACACTTTACGACAGTCTAGTCCACTCTACAACAGTCTACTCTATGACACTCCACTCTATGACACTCCATGACACTCTATGTCACTCTACACCACTCCACTCAACACCATTCTAGGACAAATGTTTCCACTCTACGCTACCCCTCTCCACTTTACAGAACTCCACTCTATGGCACACCAGCCTACTCCACTCAATGCCACTTTACTTCAGTCTATGGCAATTTAGGGCCAGATGTAGGTGGCCATTTACCGTCCGGTAACGGCCGATTTCGGCCGTTACCGACCGGTAAATGGGTTATTGGGATGTAGGGGGGCAATTTTACCGAATCGGTAAATTTACCGAATCGGTAAAATACCGATTCGGTAACTTCTAGATGTAGGTGGGACTCTTCTGAGTCCCAATGGCCTTTCAGATTCGGTATTTTACCACCCAATCCAATTGGGTGGTAAAATACCGAATCCAGGTGTGCATGCACATGTGTGCATGCACACCTATGCCATGTGACAGACAGACATGCCCTTAGGGCATGTCTGTGTGCCACATGGCACACATGCCTGTATTTGGGGTGCTAGAGGGTGTCAAAGTGACACCCCCTGCACCCTTGCTGGAATCGGTATTTACCGAATCGGTAAATACCGATTCGGTAATGCCCATTGATTCCTATGGGCTTAAATGCCTATAGGAATCAATGGGCATTACCGAATCGGAATTTACAGAATCGGTAAATACCGAATCTTAACAATTCGGTATTTACCAATTCTGTAATACCTACATCCCCCCCACCCCCCCTCTATTTTACCACTTCTTAAATACCGAATCGGTAAAATTCGGTATTTAAGAAGTGGTAAAATGAAATTACCTACATCTAGGCCCAACTCCACTCAATGCCAATATACGCCCCTCCACTAAATGTCACTCCACTCTATGATCATCTACTTCGCTCTATGCCACTCCATGACACTTTATTCCACTCTATGCACTCAATGCTACTCCACGGCACTCCACTCTGAGACATTCTATTCTGCTTTACTCCTTTCCATATTATATGCTCGTCCTTCCATTCCACTCTGTGTCCCTCTACTCCACTCCATGACCCTCCACTCTGCGCCACTCACTGCACTCTACACCACTCCACACCTATTCTATTCTACTCTATGATTCTCCACTCTACCACACTCTATGCCACTCTATGACACTCCACTCCACTTCACTCTGTGCCACTCCACTCCAATGTACTCCACACCACTCTCCTCTGCACCACAAACCTTTAGCCATGCTGAACAGCAGTCAAACTGGTGTACAACCTGGCTAAAATATATTGGCAAAGCCAAGAGCTCCTACATAGGCAAGATCTATTGGCTATGCCAGTGCTTGTGGTAAATTAAAATTGTAGACTGCATGCCCCTCTGGGCCTCAGCAGTTGCGAGAGCTTGTGTGTGCACATTTTCAAACACCCACCAACAGAAGACAAGAGGTTTCCCATCAGAGGGCTGTAATCAGGGAGAGTCATCCTGGGGAACTGTCCCAAAGCCAACCACAACAACCGTCAACACAAACAAAGCCGCCCAGGGCTGGATTATGCTGAAGACTGATACTGTTTGAGAAATGGCACTGCAGACCACTTCGTTCAGCTGTGCAAGCATGTGTGCGCGGAAGCGTGAATGGAAAAATTCTGGGCACCGTGCCCGAGCAGATGTGATGAAAAGCAAGAAGAGGAGCAGCGGGGAGCGGAAGGAGCAATGGGCTGTTTAGGGGCTCCACTCCATTATCTAACTAATGCAGCCAATCAGAGTTCAACACTCAGTAAGACGAATACCAACGGTGCCATTTATTGACGCTAGTCATTGGTGGGACTATTGTTGACACAACTCATTGTTTGAAGAAGAATCAACGATCTTCCATAAGCCCTTCCTAAAGTGGTTTAAAGGAGTAGAAAATCAAGTTTAGAAAAAATGCCTCATGAGATAGTCCGCAGGTTGGCTCTATTTAGTATGCCATCTAGGCAATGGCAGCTGTCCCAGGGCACCAGCCAGCCGTCTCCATTTCGGGCTCACGGAATCACTTAAATAAAATATAACAATTTAGTGTGTGAAATGTCGAGGATCCTTACTTATTCAGCACCCTGAAGGCATTTCTTATTAAATTGTATTTTACACATTGTAGCATAATTACAGCGCTTTCTGTCCCTATATGCGGCTCTGGAGCGCTTACACGCATGCATAACAAGATGAACACCGAGGTGTGATTATTGTGATCTGAGAGAAGGATTGTTGTGGGTGATGGATTGGGAAAGGTGAGAGATAGATACATATTTATAGTTCTGTAGTATGCTCGCAGCGCTGCAGGCCCCTTTTTATGTTTTTTCATGTTCCCAATTAGGCGTCCTATGCTGGCAGTCGCAGGACAACACCCACTTTGATATCTTATGGATCTGCGACGGTAACAGGTGTAAAGTGACAGTGCAGAGTGAGGCAGGGACATACCATGACGGACTGTGTTTCATTCCTTAGGTACCAATATGTACTACGGTTTGTTTGGAGAATGCGACTGTTTGGGACTAGCAGGGGGGACTATGTCAGAGTGTTTCAGTGACCAGCAGTGTAGCCGATCTCTTCAGTCAATGGGAATATATTCAATTGGTATTGATTTATTTATTGTAGTTATGTTCTTCATTTACCAGCATAGTTCAGCAGGTGCTTTCTTACATTGTATGCCCGTCCCGTAAATGAAATGGATCAAATAGTGAATTGCCCTTCAATATCATATGAAGTTAAGTAGGAGTTAGGCCAGGCCTTATGTCCAGTAGTATTGATCTGTGAGCAGGGCCTATGGCTTAGAATCTCTCATCTCATCAGTCTGGAAACAGATTTTCAGGTATCAAATGTTATCTGGTGCTTATAATATTGAGAGGAGAAGCATAATTTGCAGATGGCGTGGTTTGGGCATTATATCCCATCCACATGTTGGAATCATGCTAGGTGAATGCAGGGCCGGTCCTAGAACTTCGGGGGCCCCGGGCGAAAGGGAAGATGTGAGGCCTCTCTAATTTGCATGTAAAATCCAGTCGCGGCTAGCATGACACGTGGGTGGGAGGTCTCACAGGGGTTCGCGCGCGGGGGGGGAATTTAAAAATAAAATAAACTTACCTTCCCAGGTCTCGCGTCATCTCTGCTCCTGACCTGCGCTCTTTCTTTCCTGCCTCTGGCAGGAACAGGAAGCAGGCAGCCTCCCTCCCCTAAGCCAATCACAACGATGCAATGGCAGCATTGTGATTGGTTGGGACACCGACCAGCCAGGCGCCTATGGGGAGGCCATTTTCTCCATGTAGGGTGCATTGGTGCCTACATGGAGAAAGGCCAGAGTGTGCATGACCAAACAGTCAGGGCCCTTAGCAGGGGGCAAGACACTCCTCCACTGCCCTAAAGCAGACCCGCCCGCCCCCAACCAAACACTTCTGCTTTCTCGTAGTGTGAGTAGCAGAAACATGAAATGGTAGTTTTAGCATTTTATGTTTCTGCTTCTTGCTCTGCGAGAAAGCAGTGGGGTGACGCTACTCCGCCCTAGTGGAAGAGCCGCCCTTGGTAACATCACAAGAAGTGGCATAACAGAAAGTTACACCGCAGGAGTATTGATTTTATTTGGCATCCCTGAAGAGACCTAACATGAATATCAGTAACATGGACAAAAAAATAAATATACAAATTAAATAAGTCCATATATTTTAAAACTGTATTAAATGGATTACATTTGTCACATTGGATGGAAAAACTAGGTGCAAATCTCACAAAGATGTATATTATTTACTCCTCGTTAACTGATTGTTTCCAGATGAGTATATGATACAATTTCCAGTTCTGCCTCATAAAGGGGGGAGGTCCTGTGAGGTAATGAGGGGCTTTACATAACTATGACTAATAGTTAAATAAAGACAGATAAGACATGTTATTTATATATAAATAGTGCTCTCTAATTATCATGCTCTGGCCGTTGCAGAATCTTATTACATAAATAGGTTGCCATTTTATTTTCTCTTTGCTTTGAATGCTTTGCAGCATTCTCTTCATAGACAGTTTCTGTTCCTACACTGTCTCACCAAAAAACCACAGTTAATTTTACTCAGAGGCAACAAACATGCAAAGCAAAGAACAAGCATTCCGACTTTTTGTTCACGTTTTATTTTTGTGAAAATACATAGTTGGAGAATAGCAAAGGCCAGTGAGGATAAAGCATGGAGTGCTATGTGCCAGGTGTATATGCAAATCTACATACGGTGCTATACGCATACATCGACACATTGAGCACAAAGCAAACTCAAGGCAAGTGGAAACTATGGCTCGGGGATTAAACTCCTTGTCGTTGCAGTGTGAGCAGATCAGGCAGTTAGTGTGCATTAAAATAGCTGGAATTGAGTCAAATAAATTGCTTTTTTTGCGATCGGTCCGTGATTTTTATAGTTTACATAAGGTGAACTCGGTGCTAGGGCATTGGGGTGATTTACATGGGCAACAGTTACACTGCACAAGATCAAATGTATTTTTACTTTAGTCTTAAATTAGATTAAGTGATTTGCCCAGAATGACAGGATGTTGAGCTGATGCTGGAACTAGAACCTGGTCTCCGACTGCCAATGTAGGCAGCTTAGGACACAACGCCACATCCTCTCTAGTTTAATAAAAGTCTAACAAAGGTTATCTCACTGCGAGGCCCATGTAAATACACCCACACCTTCCAGGAAGGCTTATCGTAGTTCACTCCTTCCCCAGCCCTCCATATCCTCAGGGTGATGACCTTGCAGGGGGAGGGGGGTCAAGAAAAAGGACACAGCTACTGCTGCTACCGTGGAGACTAAGGTGTCAATTACCCATAGCCAAAAACCTGCTCCCTCAGTGACGCCCCTGCATACTCCCACCTGCCCCCACCCACCATTGCCTGGCAGGGGAGCGGTCTGGGGCAAGACACTTCTTTGCGGGGCCCCAATGGGGGGCTGAGGGAACAATGACACAACAAATAGAGCAACGCCTGGCCACAATTAGGGCATATTGCCACACTTAACACCTTCGCCCCGCACACCATAGCCAGAAGTGTGATGGCCTGGGAGGCAGGAATGTAGCTGAGGCCCTTTAACAACCAGCCCACATGTCACACCTTTCAGCAAGCACCGGCCCATCGGCCACTGCCCGAATGCTTGCCTTCGTAATCCGACCCTGTCCCCAATTACAGGTCAAACCTGCAAATGCAGATGGGCCTCGCGCTACATGTGGGCTGCACCGCCCTGGGGAAAAGGGGCCCCCTCCCTGGGGGTTAACAGCCATTGCCCAGTGCTGCGAGGCACAGTGGAGGGTGGCCTCTTCCCCTATTCCTACACATGCCTGGGAAGCTCAGGGGAGAGGCAGGCCTTCCCTGGGCCACGCAGTGCTCACCACAGGCGCAAGGCTGGTGGGGAAACACTTTTGCGAGGCCCCCTGTTGATGGGCTGAGCTCGGGGCCCTGGGCAGCCGCCCATGCTGCCCATGCCTAGCGCCGGCCCTGGGTGAATGGACAGGTGCGGCCCATCAAGGGAGGGGGCCCTGTGTCCGCCATCTTAGCCTGCTCTGATGGCTGTGACTGTTCCATAGCTCTTAACCGTACTTGCTTTGACATATGGGTTGTTAACCTGGGTTTCGAGGATCAGAGTTTGACGAAGTTATCTCTAGAACAATCATGTTTTTACCACTATTTTTAACTCTATATGTCAATGAATGCATGCAATCTTAGCTGGCAAAGCGTTTCAGAGCTGGGGTGTTTGTTCCAGGAAGGCTGACCTTCCTATTTATTTCTAATCGGAAGGAGGATGATCCAAGGTGCTCGCCTAAAGCACGGAGTCATATTTTGACTTTGTTGCTCACATTTTATTAGTAGTTATAGTAGTCCTTTTCCTAGGGAGCCATTGGAGACATTGCAAATTGCCTTGAATATTGATCAACTAGCTACTGGTAGCAGTTAAGTGCTTGCAGAGTTGGCATCATGTGTTCTCTGGAGTGAAGGTGGAGTCTTGCCACAGCATTCTGGATCCGGAGTAGCATGGCAATCACAAGTGTGAGGAGAGATCGTACTTTTTGCTGGTATTAAAGTTATGGGAAGATATGTTGCAGTGTTTTTATTGTATAGAAGGCACTTCTAGTGACCCTGTTGACATGTGGTGTCAGGGGACAGATCTGAGTCCATGATGCTCCAAAGGTTCCTTGCCTCCCTTGACGTGGCATCAAGTTCCTTAGGTCATGTAGCTATAGGCTGTTGCTGGTTTTATTGTGCACACGTCTTGGTCTCTTTCTTTGGGGTGTTGAGCTTTGGGTGATTCGTCATCATCTCGTTATGTAAATACTAACATACGTTAGTAGGAATACTAGACATTTTTGGTGTTTGAAGTACATACTAATCCATTTTGAGTGTTTTTAGCATATGCCAATATGTTTGTGCCTGTGTAGTACTGTCTGCATGTGAGGGTAGGCCCAGGAGCAGGGGGGCAGCCACTCCATTCTTGTTCACCAAAGTGTCAGGTCATCCCATTCGGGAAGAAGGGGTGACCTAGTTCCCCTACCTGTTGTGAATTCAGATTGTTTAGCCAGCATCAGGTTGAGCAAAATCACTCTTTCAAATAGTTTACTCATGAATAGACCATTAGATGTTGACATATAATTTGCAGGGTTGGTTGTGTTAAGGTTCTGCTTTCTGAGGAGTAGTCTGGTGTATAACGTTTTCAACTCTGATGAGAAAGATTCTTGTTCCAAAGACTTGCTCAATATGTTTCTGGTTATTTCTCCTGAACTAGTTGTCTGATTTTTGGAGTGGTTGGGTCCAAAGGTGATCCTGATGGTCTGCTTGCATTGATAAAGTTGCAAAATTATTTTTGGAGACAGTGTTGAAGGTCTTAAAGGATGACAGATCGGTGGTGCCCATCTTTACATAGAGCAGGGGTCTCCAACCTTTTGTGTAGTCAGAGCTACTTCTGGCCAGTGAAAATCGTCGTGAGCTACTGAACCCGAAGCAACTCGCGCATTTTTCCGAGAGACCCCCCACGCCCAGTTTCATTGACTTTAAGCCTAATTTCATCAGAGCCGATACTGTGGTTTGAACAAAATACCCAAGACAGGCCTGACTTAAGAGTTCCCTAGAACACCAAAAGGAATGACTTTGGATTTGTGACGCTTCAAGACATTTCAATTAATAGGTCCAAAATTAAGGTCCAAAATTAAGGCCTTTCAGTAATAGTTGTCATTGAAATAATCATTGTAATGCAGCTCAATTAACAAACATACATGGAAAGCGATCTTACCTTCAATGTGAAACTGATTTGTTCTTATGCTGCAAATAATCATTTGGAAAGGTGCTCAAGATTCTTCTCTCCAGCTACGATTTATTGTGTTTGTAATACAGGCCTGCAGTACTCATTGCATTGTTCTTGTTCAAATAATAAAAAAGCTTTGCAGGGGGCTGAAGATTCTTCTCTGCAGCGACTTTAATCTTGGTTTTAATAATGAAACAGATTTGTGATTTCACCAGGAACTGTGACTGAACAAGTATTGATTACGACTGCACACAAATAATTAAAGTGAGAGACTTGACACTGCATGGTGTCCAGTAATGCCTTGTAATCTGGGGGGTAGCTTGAGAGGGCAACTCTTATGGAGTCATTTATATGTTCGTCAGTCAGACGTGTGCGAAACTTAGATTTTATGAAGTTCATATCGGAAAATGCAGATTCACAAAGATAGGTAGAGCCAAACAGGGAAAAACGTTTCAATGCAGCTGCGTGGATGTTCTTAAATTTGTCTGCATCTACAAGACTCCAGAAATTAATGTCAGATTGCCTTGATTTCAATTCAATGTCATTTTGAAGTGAGACAATCTCCATTTCTATGGTGTCAGAGTCAAGGTTCAGAAGCACACTAATTTTCTCTGAAAGGTCACTAACATCCACTTCCATGAAGGGGTTTGAAGTGAACATCACACAGGGCTCCAGTTGCTCAAAATCACTAAACCTGTCACTGAACTCTTGATTAAGCCTCACGAGGAGGTTACTGTATTTTTGCATGTCAAGGATTTCAGCCTCAGTTTTGTTTTCTGACAGGATTTGGAGCACAGAGGGAAAGCGCTGCTTCTTTCTTTTCTGTACATGCTGTATGAAAAGGTTAAGTTTTGTTTTGAATGTCTTCACAGAACTAATCATGTTGGCTATTGTCTTGTTTTTGCCTTGCAACTCGTAGTTCAATACATTTAAATTCTCTGTGACGTCTGTCAAAAAAGCTCAATCGAGCAACCATTCAGTGTTTGACAACTGTGTGGTATCTTCATTTCTAGACTCCATGAAAGCTTTGACTTCTGGCAATAGGGAAAGGAATCTTCGCAGTATTCTTCCCCTGCTAAGGCATCGGATCTAAGTATGCAGTAAAAGGTCACCATACTCAGCTGATACTTCTTCAAGGAACAATTTGAAGGTTCGGTGCTGCTTGGCCTTTGCACGAGTTGAATTAATCATTTTAACAACACGAGTCATCACATGATCAAACCCCATTACCTTGGCACATATTGCCTGTTGATGTATAATGCAATGGTAGTTTAATAACAGAGGGAAATCTGGATCTGCTTTACAATTGGCAATGAATCCAGAATCACGCCCTATCATTGCGGGTGCACCATCAGTTGTTATCGCCACTAACTTTTTCAATGGGACATTTTGTTTCACAAAATAATTTTTCACCTCATTGTGGATGTCAGATCCTCTGGTTGTGGTTTTCAGAGGCAACAGAGTTAAAAATTCCTCTTTATAAGTGAAATCTTCAAAAACCATTCATACAAAGATAGCCAACTGTGCAATATTGCTTGCATCAACAGATTCATTACATTGCAGAGAAAAATATTTACATGTCTTTAAATCCCGCTCCAACTGCTCTATCATGTTGACCGATAATGCAGATACCCTACTTACCATAGTGTTTGACCCCAACTGCACATCTGAAATGCCAGACATCATTTCAGGGCTATATTGAAAGTCTTTGAATAAGGAGTGGGCCATTAGAAGCATTGCTTCCTTCACAATTGCTCCATCTGAAAATGTTGCTTTGTGCTTGATCAAGTGATTAGTAACTACGAAGGATGCTTCAGTTGCCGCAGTGGCTTTCTTTGTTGGCTTTGTAAAAAAAGATTGCTGTGTCTGCAATGCAGATTTCAGTTCATTCCCTTTTTGTGACCTCAGGCTGCTTCCCTTAGGGAACTTCCTCTCAAAATGCATGTGCTTTGTTGAAAAATGCCTCTCAACATTGCCCTTTTTCCCCACTGCAACTTTTGCTCCACAGATTAAACACACACAGTTGTCTTTGATTTGTGTAAATAAAAATTTGTTCTCCCACTCTTGATGGAAGTTGTAAGTCTTCGCTCTTTTGGAGGGACCTGGCTCTTCACCCATCATTGGTTATTGAGGCTGTAGCAAGAGTAAAAATGTTGATTAAGTCCACATCCAATCCATAAAAGGCAAGAATACCACGTGGACACCGTTAATAATCCTGCAATGTAGACCATTAAACCAAGGAAAAGACTTTCAACCACACTCCGAAATGTTGAAATATCACATTCACTATTAATGGTGGACCTGGGAATGCGTAAAAAAATGCTATGCCACCCCAGGTTAGGCGTAACAAGGAGAACTACCTTTATTGCTTCTATTTTAGGAGGTGCACCTAAGCTGAAAATCTATGCATAGCTCAGTGTGCCACCAAGTGCTGTTTTTGGATTTATTACACTACTATTGATGAAGAGATACCTTTTCAGAGACACTGCTAACGAGTACAAATTACAAAACGATAAAGTAGTACTATCACAAAATTAGCTGCAATACACCATATCATTTGCCTTTTTTGCTGCATGATTTTGTCAAACTTGCTGCATAATTTGGTCCCCCAGTGCCACATAATACCAGTGGCCCTGAACCATGACTTAACAGTCATGCCCCCTCAATCCCATGCCCCCCATACCCCTCTACTCCCCCCCTGCCGCATCATGAGCTTGGCTTGACTACTAGACACAGATAACTGCAGAGTTTTAAGAGGCAGTGGTACCCAAGGGCTTGTGGAAAGTGAGCAATCAGACAGCAACACGAAAATCCTACTGCTGATCCTGGCTGCATCTATTTTTACCTGCCTGCCAAGTAACGGTAACCTATACACATGTGCCTTTCAACGCTTTATTGTATTGCCTGTATTATCATTGTTGTGTCTGTGACTGCTGTTGTCTATCTTACCCCGCTGCCTGTACGGGGTCCGTGCCCCTTTTTCTTCCCTCTGTTCCCCTCACTGTCCCCGTGCTCTCTCTGCCCGGTCTTTCCTTCTGTACCCCTCGCTGCCCCGTGTCTCTTCCCCGTTTTCCCTTCTGTTCCCCTCGCTGCCCCCATATTTCTGTATTCTGTATTTTGCCTCTGTGCCATTCGTTTTTTGTGCCCGTCTGCCCTCTGTGCCACTCGTTTTTCCCTTTTTTTGTGCCCCTTTTGCCTTCTGTTCCACTAGTTTTTCCCTTGTTTTTTGTACCTTTCTGCCCTCTGTTCCACTCCTTTTTTGTGCCTTTCTGCCCTCTGTTCCACTCGTTTTGCCCTCATTTTTTGTGCCTTTCTGTCCTCTGTTCCACTAGTTTTTGCTTCGTTTTTTGTGCCCTTCTGCCCTCTGTTCCACTCGTTTTCCCCTTGTTTTTTGTGCCTTTCTGCCCTCTGTTCCACTCGTTTTTGTGCCTTTCTGCCCTCTGTTCCACTCGTTTTTCCCTCATTTTTTGTGCCTTTCTGCCCTTTGTTCCACTCGTTTTTGCTTCGTTTTTTGTGCCCTTCTGCCCTCTGTTCCACTCGTTTTCCCCTTGTCTTTTGTGCCCTTCTGCCCTCTGTTACACTCATTTTTTGTGCCTTTCTGCCCTCTGTTCCACTCGTTTTTTGTGCCTTTCTGCCCTCTGTTCCACTCGTTTTTCCCTTGTTTTTTGTGCCCTTCTGCCCTCTGTTCCACTCGTTTTTGTGCCTTTCTACCCTCTGTTCCACTCGCTTTTTGTGCACATTCATAAAAAAAACAGAATCTAACGTCACTAAACTATCTATCTGCTTACCTGCAGTGGAAGGCACGTCTCCTGGCTGCTTCTGGCGGTGGAAGTCACGTCTCCTACTGCTCTGCGCTGGCACCCGTCGCACAATGGCAGGCAGTGCGATGCCAGCGCGTTTTCAGTAGACGATGACGTCACAAGAGTCAGACTCTCACGAGAGGAGTCTGCAGCTCCAGGAGAGGAGCGTCATCCTCTTCGCCCGCCCCACCCCAGCTTAGCCCCAATCCGAGCGGCTGGTTTGGGTGAGGGCGGGCAAATGGAGCCGGAAAGGCTGAAGGGCTACACGAGCTACTCCCGGGGTCTCCGTGAGCTACCGGTAGCTCGCGATCGACCGGTTGGAGACCCCGGACATAGAGTCTTTCATTTATTGGCAGTGTGTTGGTTGTTTTGTTCTTAAGGTAGCTTTCTAGCTTTTCAGTTTCTGAGATGAGTTCAGTGGAAATGTTGTCAGAGAAGGCTGAGATTGTGTAGTCTATGACTTTTGGAGCTGAGGAATTTGGAATTCTGCTAAATTCTGTTGTAATGTCTATGATGGGCAGTGCTTGTCAATTGTGCATGTGGAGTAGTGATGCCATTTGTAGTTCAGATGACTAGTTTCTAAACTCTGTTGAAGCAGCATAGTAGAAGATTGCCCTTTTCTCACCTTGATTTCCTGTGCTTGTGTTGTAAGATGCTGAGGTCAATTTTCATTCTTTTGTTTTTGTCAGTAGCCCATTTGGCTATTTTCTTGAATTCAATCTGAAAATAAGTCTTTAGTGGTATCTACTGCAGACCAGTGGAGAGCCATTTGTAGAAGTCAGACATGTCTCGTGGTTGTATATTGATAAAAGCTCTTTTGAGGCAGGAGTTAAGTGTCAGGAGGCCCTAGTGTATCCATTGCCTCTATTGGGAGATGTTATTATGGGTTTTCACTGTCTCTGAGTTGTTCTTAATGGTCGGTATGTTAATCTAGCAGATAATGACTTGGCCGCTCTAGATGATATGGTGCCATCAACTGAGGTGCATCCTAAATATGACGTCCAATATGTTTGAGACCCAATACGATTTATTGAAGGTTGAGGGTCTAGAGGTTAGACACTTGGACATTACAATTCCAGTTGCTTTTAAAATCTTTCTTGGCAAACCACATGTTGAAGTCCCAGAGAATGTATAGGTGTGGGTTGTTTCATAGAGTCATTCTCACTGTGTCTGGTAAGGTGACCTTGGAAATTTCCATAGTTGGGCGTGGTTTGTAGATCAGGAGGAAGGAGCAGGTGAAGGTTAAAGTGTGGTAACATTTTACCAGCAAGGATTCACAATCAGTCATGGTGAAATCTTTAATATGAAATATTTTTATAACTTTTTTATGAATACTGTTAAGCCTTCTCTAGTTTTGCTAAGTCGATTTCTCTTAATGATGCCTTATTCAGGTGAAAAAGTTTTATGGCATGTGAGTGCAGAATCATTACTGAGCCGAGTTTCTGGGATGAAGGTGAGCTTCTGTTTTCTTGAAATTTTTTTTATAGAAGATATTGTATCATCAGTCTGTCTATGATGTTCAGAGTAGGAATATCAAACCCCTAACCATACATCTAAATTCCAGATTGTTTACATAGGCTCTGAATTTTTCTAGGAGGGAATTCAATAACTTGATAGCCAGTATGTACAAAGTAATGTTGCCAATTGTTTAATTTTTGTAAAATGGCATGATTAATCAGGGTGAAAGTTTGGAAAGTAAATTAAATTCAAAGGTTGGGAGTATATGTTGATTTCATCTAGAGGAATTCGGGATCTTTAAAGTGAATTGCCATGTGAGAGACACATAATAATAAATGAAGATGTTTCAAGTGGTAACCTTTAAAGAGCCTTCAATGGCAGGGAAGATGCATCTGCTTGTCTTTGCATGTAAAAGTAATCTTGTGTCTGAGCTCTGAATTATATGGAGACACCTCATTGTTGACAGATTAATCTTATAATACAGATCATTTGTGTAATCAATGTTTGAGACAATGATTGATCTTGTTGACTGAATCTTTTGAGAAAATTCAAGATGGAGATAAATACAATGACATGTCCTTAAACTGCAAAAGGCTAACTTGGTTATTTTGTCGACTTGGGAGTCCATGAGAATTCCAAGGTTTCATACTTTCTTTGATATTTTTGGGAGAGGTCATAGATCGTTATTTTTAGAGTGTTGATAGGTCATAATTTTTCCAATTTCCACACATGAATATTTTAGATTTTAAAGCGTTTAGTTTAACATAGTTCTATGTCATTCATTGGTGTATATAGCTGGGTCTGAACTAAGGTGGTGAAGTGAGCTAAAGAATGATGATGGATTCAACCCAGATCTGAGACTGGGGGTGAGCATATGAAAAGTTTCAGCACTGCTTCCATCATCTCCTTGTGTTTCCTTTGTTCACCCTAAGTTGGCAGGGTATGCCCAGATGTGGGTCCCTCGCTCACTTTGCCACTGGATTCAAGCTTGCCTGGCTGATGAAGGGTGTTACCCAGAAACCGGTCCCAGGATGCTTGTTTCTGGTTCAGAGAAGACCTGGCTTGGCAGTTCAGGCTGGATAGTTCCCATGAGGCATAGGGTCAAGACTGATCTGCATATAGCTGGGTCTGAACTGAGGTGGAGAATTGAGCTAAAGAATGATGATGGATTCAACCCAGATCTGTGACTGGGGGTGAGTGTCTTTAAAGTTTCAGTGCTCCGTCCATCATCTCCTCGTATTTGCTTTGATCCATTGGTGTATGGCATTGAGACAATTTTAGATTTTTAGATTTTATATGTCTGAGATTTTCCAGTTTGAGCAATATTTGTGTATATTCTTTATAATTGTAGACCATAAGGTCAGAAATGTTGATTATCTCAGATAGTAGTTTCATGTATATGTTTGCATGAAACTGAATTGTTAATTGTAATAATCACAACCCTTGGCAGGGTGAATCCTTAAAGTCACTAATTAACCTGAGAACGATCCCCTGGAAGCTATGACAAAGACCATACAGACTTAACTTAGGAAATTCAGTAAAGTATTTATGCAGTATCATAAAAGTAACATTTAATAAACAAAATTACTACAATATGAGAAACATCCAATATGGATTAGGTTGGAATAAGGCCAACAAGTGAACAGTGTCAATCATAGTCAATGGCTGCAGGAGAAAGCCATCTAGGTGCAATTTGGCAATTAACATGATGGAGCACAGCTCGAATACGAGGTTTTTTTATGGTCAAAGATTTTATTTTTTAACTTTAGTCATTTCAATTCCAATCCACCACAGAAGTACACGTTCAAGGCCTCCCAGGACCGCAGAGAGACACTTAGAGACTCACAGAGAGCCAGACAGAGGACAACAGCAGGATTCACTCCAGGTCCTGTTGTCACTGGCCAACTGGGCAGTTGTAGGTAAAGGAATCTTGCAGCTTATTGCATCCCTGTAGCTTTGACAGGAGGTCAGCCTGATGACCCCTGAAGTCCATTTCTCTTTCCAATAGAGAGTAAGTCAGTCGTTTATAGGGTCATCCCAAGTTGTAGACCCCATTTTCAGTCCTCTTTTGCTCTTCCTCAGGTCCAAAAGTGTTCTGAGTGGGTGCCTGTAGATGCCATAGTTATTCGTAGCTCGAGTGAGTGGGTGGGAATGACTTGCGGTCACGCCCTACCCAATAGGGTAAAAGTTCCTGGGGCCAGCCCTAACCAATTTGGGATTTATCAAGAAAGCGGAAGTCTCCGGCAAACTAAACTTGGGCTATGGGGCTCAGTGTATGTATGGAGCATATACTATGGTAATCCTGGTATCCTCTCACATCTAACACTAAAATCGAGCTTGGGGCAGTCACTTTACTCACAATAAACCCAGAGACAGGCGTCTGGTAGAACAAAGCAGGGGTTTCCAGCAACCAGACAGTGGAAACACATTGTTTTCACATCCTATTTCCTATCCTTTCAAGTTCACTCTAAGGTTTAAGTATAATTAATCCCCCGATTCAGCAATACCCAACTCTTCAGTAACGGCTTCTCTTGACTTGTAATTTTCTTTGCACATAATAAGGAAAATGGCCTCTATGGCCACATCTCCTGCACTCCTTGTTAATGGCAAAGCATGACTTTGACTCTCATTGGAAGCTGCTTCCACACCTATGACAACATTTAATACTTTGTTTGTTACTACCACCTTTCTGAAAGGTATTAGTGAAATTAAGCTCACATCAGACTCTTGTTTTCCAAGACTACCTCCAAAAGAAACCTCATCATTACTAACCGTTTCTTTATTTTCCATTTCTCGCATATTAGCTTAAGACTCTCCAAAACTTTTGCTATAACAAGGCATCCTTTAAATGTGGGTACTTCGCTGACCATAGCCTCTCTTTTATTTTTTACTTTTACAGTGAACATTTAGTTGATTACAAATGACTTCCTGTCCGAAATGATTGCATTGGCCCTTTACTGAAAGTTCAAATAACCTTGCTATAAATTCATGTATTGACTCTCTTGACCTTTGAGGTTGGGTATAGAATTTGTATCTAGTCATAACAATATTTGCTTCCTTTGCGAATCTACATTCTAACCTCAATTTAGCCCCCTTGTGTACACTGGGTATACCTTTACCCTTTTAGTTAAGAGCTTCTATTAAGAGTTTAAAAATATGTGGCCCTTCCTTTCCTAGTGTGCTTAGAAATTGTTATTCTTTCCTTTCAGGTCTAAGGACTTGTCCATCCCAAGCTGTCAGACTGTTGAATACTTATCAAAAATGTCCATCCTGGCTTTCCATTGCATAGATGGGGAACCTTGTTGTGCTAAGAAAGGTGGAGGAACAACAATAGCTGACGATTCCATGGTAGAAGGTAAGTACATTTATATATATTCACTGAAAAAGCCAAAGCTTAAAGTAACGTTTTAGTTAGGTGGAATGTTCAGTAACAACCTAATGTTCTAATCTCTAAAAAAACACAGAAATTCACCAGTTATAGTTCTAGTTATCTCAAGTAACTTTCGTGCCCTAAGGTAACTATAATTCGTGTTCCATGCAGATTTTTCTCATCAATAATTTCACTGCAAATGTTGCACTGATATTATCAATGATGTCACAGAAGATGTCATGAGTGATGTAATTTTTGTGGTAATTAGCTGTGCATGGCGAGGGCGCTAGTTATAGTTATTTACGATAACTATATTACACCTGGTAACGTTTTTAGAGTTTAAAATGTTACGTTGTTATTGAACATTTCACCTAACTATAACATTACTTTAACCTTTATTTTTTTCAAGGAATTTCTATAATTTTTTTACGTACAGTAATGTTGTAAAGTTGGTCTTACAACGTAAGGTGGTTATTACTGTCTATGCTTTGTAGAAGCTTGTCCCTCAAGGTTCCATGTTATGCTTTAAACTGGAACATTCCCTGCTGGGCAGTTGTTGCTGGCAAGCTGAGGAAAGGTCCGTCACCGCTTGTCCTGCAGGGAAACCTTTCCTTCGGTGAAGTTAACAGCAACCTACTTTTTAGGAGTGTTGAGCCTGATGAGTTGGTTTCCGCAGTTTCCAATTGATGAAATATGCAGGATGGTGGCTCTTCTGTGGGTCTGTGTGGCTCGTTCAGTGTGCTTCTCTGTCCATTTTCAGCGCTCCGATTCCGTCCTCAAAGTGGAACACCTCGCTGAACCAGCTGTGGTAAAATCGTTGCCAAATATTCTTGTAAAGGAATAAAGATGAGTCCAGAACGATCGGGTAAGAAAGTGTCTTTATTGAAAACGGAGCTGACGGTAAAACTGACCTTTCCTTAGCTGGCCATCAACAACTGCCCTGCAAGGAACGTTCCCATTTAAAGCATAACATGGAACCTTCAGAGACAAGGTTCTACAAAGCACAGAGGGTGAAAACCACCTTACATTGGAAGAACAACTTTACAACAATTAGTATGCATTTATCATATGTAAATCCAAACCCACACTTAGCTGCAGGGCCTGGCCTGTGGCTGAGCCCTGCAGCCAAGCCACCTGCATGCAGCCAACCCCAAGCTGTGCTCAGCCTTCAGCTGTGCGTGGTTGGGGACTAGTATAAGACGTCATTTGTTGCCAAGCCCTGGAGCTTGCCCCCCACACAAGGCCTGGCTTGGTGCCCCATCCCCCAAGGCCTTTTTTTTTTTAAAGGGGAGGAGGGCCGCATTGCCTCTTCTCCGAACCTATGATGGCACTGGGGCCCCATCCCCCAGCGCCTTATGAGGCCCTGGGGACCCCAGCCCCTACGCCCGTGTTTTAAATTAAATGGGGGTGCCCTCTCCCCAAGCCTTATTAGGCCCTGGTGACCCTATCCCCCAGGCCACTACTTAAAATAAGGGGGGTGGGCTGCACAGTGCCCCTCTCCAAGCATTATTAGGCCCTCGGGACCCCATCCCCCAGAGCCATTTTTATATTAAAGAGACGTGTAAGGCCCTGGGTACCCCATCCCCCAGGACCATTACTAAAAATTAAGGGGAGGGAGGTCACATGTCCCCCCTTCCCCTGAGCCTTATTAGACCCGGGGGTCCCCTTTCCCTGCACTGTGGGCAGGAAAACAGATCAGAGGTCTGTTCCCAGTCGTGTTTGCTTCCGTGTGGCAGGACCTTTGAAAATGCTCCCCCCAAGTGTAAGCAAGCACAGGTTTCCTTGCTCGTGCAGACAGGGAAACTGCTATGTCCCAGGGGTGGGGACCCTGGGACGTAGATGTGAGCCAGCCCAGGGGATGGGGTCCCAGGGCCATAGAAGGTTCAGGGACGAGAACCACACAGCCCCCTTCCCTTGAAAAATATGCAGGGGATAGGAATCCTGGGGCCAAAAGCTGCTCAGCAAGAGGGGCTGCATGCCCCCTCCCACTCAAAAACACTCCAGGCCACAGGGGATGGGGTACCTGGTGCTACAAATGGCCCTGGGAGGAGGCTGCTTGCCCCTTCCTCTTTAAATAAAATGTCAGGGCTTGAGGAAGGGGGTACCTGGGCCCACAATCGGCCTGGAGAGGGGGATCCCCTAAAAAAGAAAAACATTTTTTCCCCCAAGCCTTGGCCCACCCCAAGGGGATTTTTAAAAATAAGCGCTGCCGCCCACTCATGTTTTTTTTTTTTTTTTACTTTGCTACAGGTTTGCAGATCCTCTGTATATTCGCGGCAAAATAAAAAAATAAAACATTTTGGCACCAGGCGGAGTACCTCTGTGACCCTACCACCAAGTTCAAACAAGGTAAGAATGGTCCTCAGAACATATTCAAGATTATTGAAGATGGCGCCATACCCACCAAAAGGCAAGACAAACTCACCTGGTGCACACAGGTCGTGCCAAGTTATTTTCCACCACCGACTCTTTGGAGCAGACGGTCAGATCCAAGGGTTTCGCCTTTTGAGGACCCCAGCCGGGATGACCGCTGGGAGAGGCATCGCCCGATCAGACAGGCGGAGTAGCTGTGAGAACTAAGCTCTATCGTGTGGGGATCCCAGATCCGCTCATTCAACCGGACGCGACCCCATCCTCAACACCTGATTCCGGGCAAGATGGGTCTGCCCAATGGAGTCCCTGTTCAGGCGCCAACTGAAGGAAGTGACCCGAAATGGGCCACCCGGGTCACTCGAGACCACCTCTCGGCCTTCCCTGAAATGAAGAGTCGGGACGACAGTGGAGAATACAATCTAACACCTTTATTGGTGAGTACACTGCAGTGGAGCCCGGTCTGACCAGCCTCATGGGATATCTGTTGAGGGACTGACTTCAGATCACTTGGTAAAACAAAGTAAGCCTTCCAATACCTCTCAAACCCCGCCCCTGATGGAAAAATACTGCTTGAGCAAAAACTTAACAGGGAAGGCACAGAGGGATGAGCTTCCACCTGTGGGATGGGTACACGTTATCAGGCTCCCAATGCCGTCTTACTGGGTCTCAGCTCTCTCTAGTGTGGGAGCATAACTGTGTCCAGGGATAGGCATGCAAAGCTGAATAAACTATTTTCTTTGTGCATCTGGGTTCCAACCATGAATAAGATAAGAGGGGCTTTCTGAACAGCAGCTTCTGCTGAGGCAAGTAGAGAGCGGGGGCACAGTGCTCAGGCTTTGCTTACAGCGTAACGTGGCGACTGCAGATAGGAAAACCGCGTCTCCTATGCTAACTTTAGCCTGCACAATGTAAGTAAAAAGGCTGGTCACACACATTTTCAATAGCGATCAATACATATGTTAGCTACATGAATGCTAACATAACACAGTATACGCCATGGGGGAACGGGGCAACGGCACATTCAATTCTAACAAGGTCTCAGCTTTAGGTCTGTTGGGATTTGCGGAGGCTCTGCATCCCTAATTTTACAACGTTTTGGAGCATTAATTGTTCAAAAACTACTGAACAGATTTACACCAAAACACAAAAAGGGCTCTTTCTGGACCCAGATCTAGCTTTCCGCCAAATTTGGTGTACATTTGTTCAGCCGTTTGATACGGTCTAAAGTTACTGGTGCTGGAATACCCACAGTTCCCGCATGTCGTTACACTGATTGGAACTCGTGCTTGAGCAAGATATGAATGAATGAATGAATATAATACGTATAAAGCGCTAACTTAGCCCAAGGGCGTCAAGGCACTCGTGTTAGTGCATGTAGTCTCGAGACACAGGTCTGCAATGTGCGCATCAGTCAGTAATGAAACATTATTTACTATTAGTTTAATTTAAAAAATGAGAGAAAACTAAGAGAGTGGAGACCCAACAGACGTTCAAAAGGACGAGCTACCACTGTGTTCCTGACACTGTTTTTGCCATCTCTGAGGCCAGGGATGGCAAAGGCAGTGCCTTGGTTTGCAAGGAGCAAGCCTTGAGTCGCAGCCCCCGGAGACTTAAACGACGTCCATGGTAAAATGGTTATATGTAATCCCCACTTGAATTACATGATCTTGTAGATTGTCTCCCAACCTCTCATGAAATGTACAGTGCTCTGTTGCTTTATAGCTAGGTTAGATATAAATACATATATACACAAAACATCACATTTTAATACCCATGTATTTAAAAGTGATACAATGCATGTACTTTTGAAGTCTGTCAAACTGCTTCATCAGGCAACATTAACATGCTGATCGCAGAGTTTAAGGAGGTACATCAAAATTTGTTTTTACATTCAGAAACCGCAAGCATGTGGTCTGAGTAAAAGACCAGAACCTAAAGGTATGACCTGTATTTATGTCCTAGTCTTTATGTTACACGAAGCAAGCTGGGGAGTAGTAGAACAAATACGTTAGGAGGTATGAAAGGAGACTGTTTGTACCTCAAGAGGAGAATTGTATCCTTGAATTACACAGGCATAATCCATTATGTAGATAGATGGAGAGTCTAAAGAAAAACTGACACACCAACCTGCAGATAGACAAAAGATTTTAGAGGGGCATTAAAATGACTCAGCGATATTAATACAATTGATGGGGCAAATATACTTTAGCTGAGGTTTGTTTTCATAAAGAAAAGTTAAAGCAAGCAGACTTGTCCGAGAGCCTTAAGAATAATGAAACTAAATTCTTTAAGAAAAAGATGGTAAAAGAACAGAACCATCTTCCAGCTGGAGCAATGAAGATAAAATCAGCAATATGAATAAAAAATGTCTGGTATAGACATAGTGGCTAACTCAGATATGGGAACTGTGGTGCATGGTATTGTATTGCAATTGGATTTATATAGTGCTTACTACCCCTGACGAGTGTGTATGGATAACACGATCCTAAATCTGCCTGCCACTTCAGTGACAAAAAATCCCTTAGGTCAGCTGTCAATGAGCCTGAACAATTATAAGTTCCCTACCCCTGTTAATTTCCCCAATGACACTCTTAGTGAAAAACCCCTATAGCGAGTAGTATACTATTGCGTAAAACTAAGCAGCGAAAGATTGGGTTGCTTCATTCTTGTCTAGTTGTACGTATAGGGTTGGTATGGACAATTTAGCTAGACGTTACTGTTGGGGATGCCTCTTAAGCATCACAGGATAAAGTTAAAACACAACTTTCTTTTCAAAACGTTTTCAAACTCAGTCAATTGAAGAGCAATACCTTGTGATAGCTTCTTCTAGGGACTCTTTCAAGCTTATGTGCTGACTTAGTAGCATCCTGAAGGAAATTATTTTCAAGAGCTGATATCAGGTTCAAGCTGCACAACTTCCATAGAAACAGAAACCATTAGTGCACCTGTATGGAAGCTCTTAGCAGTGTCAATATCTCAAAAACAGAGTAAATCTTCTCTTTCACAATACACCTATATTAACTTCCAGGAGCTGCCTGGATGACATTGCCATTATAATCAGTAAATGGAAACCTACCAATATCCAAGTCTAGATTCAAGCTATAAAACAACTAGGTGAAATGTTCAAGCTAGTAGAAACTAAGGGCTTATTTACAAGCCCCTTGCGCCACCGGTGCAGCACTTTTACTATGGAAAAAAGTGACGCTCTGGCGGCACAAGAAGCTTCCTCTATATGCTTATAGTTCTCACAGGTAAGTCTGATTTGTGCTGGAGGAAGAACATTTTATATTGTTGGTAATAAACTTTACAACAGCCTTAAAGAATCCCTTTGGGATACGAAGAATTTGCTATGTCTCCATAGACTGATACAAATGTAGTTTTCTGATTGTGTAATCTAAGTTTACTTTCAAGACTTGAATTTCCTAGAATTTGGGGCTATATAAGTGTGATAATGATGATTGAACTTGTGCTTAAAATTTGGCAATGCTGAGTACCAGAAGGTTTTGATAGTAAGGCCAAGTTACAAAAGAGGCACCACCTAAACCTTCCTGTTAGAAATGGGGGTTTCTAGTTGGCAAAGGTAGGTACCTTTGTCCAAATAGGGAGCCTTGCTTCTAGTCAGGGTAAGGGGGATACAACAAAATAACCCCTGCTCACCCCCATGGTAGCTTGGCACAGGCAGACAGGCTTATCTCAGGGGCAATGTGTTAAGCATTTGTGAACACATATAGTAAGACAGTGTAAACACTACAAATAGACACCACACCAGCTTAGAAAAATAATAAATCCTCATCTAAACCAAAACAAGACCAAAGGACAAAAATCCAACATACGTTACTCTTGAAAAATAGTATTTATGCGAAATAACCTTCAAATTGCAGGAAAATCAATAAAACACAGTTCTTCCAACTTGGTAGCTCCTCTTGGGGCTACTGCAATACTGAATATGACAGAGTCTAACAATTCCTGCCGAACACGTCGATGCGGGCCAGCTAAAGCGTCGACAGACTTGGATACAGTACCTTTCTAGTTGCGACCAACACGTCGGTGCGAGTCGGTCAGGGCAAAAGTTGCGGTCGCTTTGTGAAGCAGAACGGTGCAGCGGGTGGTGTCCTCATGATGCAGTGCAGGCAGCGGCTAGTTGACGGAGTCGGTGAGACCAGGGCCTGCGTTGAAGGGTGAGACGGTGCTCACTGCAGTGCTGGCAAGTCACGGTGCAGCAACGGAACAGGTCGATGTTCCGGCCGGGCAGCAACATAGTCGGTGACGTCTTTGCAGCGTGTAGCAAAATGTTGCAGAGTGCGGTGCTCACAGGATGCAGTGTAAGCAGTGGCTTGTTTACGGAGTCGGTGAGACCAGGGTTGCATTGCGCAGCTAGGCGTTGCTCTTGGCGGTGCTTTCAGGACACAAAATCCTGCGACAGACTCGATGACAGAGTCAGCTGCCCTTTTCTTCTGCAGCGACGATCAGAAACAGTGAACACAGTCACGGTGAAGTCTTTGCTGTCACTGAGACCTCTAGAACAGGGGACAATCTCAGGTCAAGCCCTTAGAGATCTTTTTCTTCACACAGGGGACATAGCAAGCAGCAAAGTCCTTCTTCTCCTTTCGTTGGCAGTAAGCAGCCACTGCAGGCCAACCCCAGACAGCAAACAGCACAGGGGCAGTATCCTCCTCAGCTTAACTGGATCTTTTCCTTGGCATAGGTTCCTCTTGATTTCCCAGAAGTGATCTAAACATCTGAGGTCTGGGCCACTCTTTTTATACACTAAAATCTTTGTTCTCTGAAGGCAGAGAGTGTCTGTAACCAGTCAAACCAGTTCTGTCCTCACTGGGGCAGCTTCCTGGCAGGAGGTGGAGACAGCATTGTTGAAGGTAGACCAGGCCTATTCAAGTGAAAAGGAAATCTCCTCCCCCTACTCTAAATGCAGCCCGGGTCTATTCAGCCCAGCCCTGACTCATCAGACTTCTGGAGCCACAGCCCCTCTCCAGCCCCTGTCATCCAAAAGCCAGACATGCAATACACAAACCTAGCAGAGGCACACTGGATGGTTAGGCAAGAAAACACCTATTTTATAAAAGGGGTATTTTCAAACGCAGAATGTAAAAATCACTCTCACTAAAAGATGCACTTTAACATTCTGAGTTCAGGCATACTAAACTTTACTTTTCCATCTTGTTCCCAGGGTCAGTTATATTTATAAGATGTTATAAACAAACTTCCCATTCTGTCCTATGGAAACAGATAGCCTTGCAATAGTGAAAAACAAAATTGGCAGTATTTCACTATCAGGACTTGCCACGCACATCAGGGCATGTCCTACCTATCACATACAATGTACTCTGCCCACAGGGGTACCTTGGGCCTACCTTGGGGGTGACTAACATGTATGCAAAAGGGAAGATTTAGGGACTGGCAAGTGTGTGCACTTTGCCAAGTCGACATGGCAGTCCAAGACTGCATACAGGCTCTGCAATGGCAGGCCGGAGTCTCATTTACAAGCTGCCTTGGTGGGTGGCACAACCAGGTCTGCAAGCACACCAGCCGCATTTGATTTACAGGCCCTGGGCACACACAGTGCACTATACTAGGGTCTGACAAGTAATTCAAATAGCCAATCATGGAAACACTAATCCATAACACAATTTACAAAAAGGGAGCCCTTGCACTTTGGCACTGAACAGCAGTGGCAAAGTTCCCAAAGCATCTAGACCAGCAAACATGGAGTCCAATACACAGCAAAACACAGGAGGTAATGGCAAAAAATGCAGGGGAAACCCACACCAATGGTGTGAGGTCTAACACTTCAAATGTATCTTTGTATTCAGATTTTGCTGCCTGATTAAGTGAGAATTATCCTTTCCAGCTTGTTCTGAAAGAGGTGATGAACATGTGTGGTAATGGTACATCTTTATCAAGTACATTGTGCTTAGGCCTAAGGTATCAACTATGCAGCACTGCTTTGCCCTTCATCAGTTTGCCCAATATAAAGTTACCTAAGTAAGCAGGGAGCATAAGTAATCTTTTGCTTTGTGGACTTCGGGGGTTTTTGATTTAGTTGATCAAGGAATATAGTGGACTACGTTGGTTATCCTTAGTACATCTTACATTATCCATAGGTTGATGCAAGAGGTCAATGGACCTGTGTGTAAATAGTGAATGTGGTGCAATGTGCAGTCAGTATAATAGTCAACATAAGGTTAAAACAGGCTTTGGTACTTGACCATTTGCTCAATCTGTTTGTCACTGGCCACTTCTGTGACATTGAGAAGGTGAGACAATTTTCGTCAGGAGTGGTTGAACTGACAATAAATCTATAAATGTACATAGACATAGTGGTAACACGCAACAAGACTCTGAAATGAAGATGCTGATCCAATTGTATTTAATTTCTTTATTTGAATAAGAAGAGAAATCCAATAAAGCGACCGGCCAGAGAGACAGCAAGCTACAACTGCCTCTAACCTTATCCACATGCCACCATTCCAGGATGGAACATAAGTCATAGTGGCATGTTCTAGACTAATAAGTAAACACACTGCCATTAAAGGAACACACTGCTATTACTGCTATTAAAAGAACACAAGACCCAACACATCTTCCCCTAATATTTGAAACAAAATAATAAATAACAAATAACGTCAAAATAAAAATAAAAAAACATTACAGAAATAATACATTATCTTTGTACTTGATAGGAGGTTTTCTTACTCTTGCAGAAACTCTGATACCAGGTTTATTTTGTGTAGTACCAGTTCCATGATGAACAGAACCAGGCACGCTCTGAGGTTCCATGCTGGAGTTAGCATGCAAATTCTGTTTAGACAATCTTTCCATGTTCCACCATTTACCATCCTTTAACATCACAGACCAGACCCTTACAGAAACAATTTGTTTGGGTCATGAGAACTTGGAATGACCCTTGGAGATGTAACCAGGAAACCTCACTCTAACCCAATCCCCTTCTTTGAAAATAACTTGTTTCCTTCCCTTAATAGGTTCTTTAGTAATGTACTTGCCCTGAGCTATAAGACAATTAGCCTTGACTGAATCCGAATTAATTTTAGGAACACTCAAATCACGCATCCAAGGTCTGACTAATTTGGAAGAGGCTGACCTCGCTTTTAATAAAGTAAAAGGAGAAACTTTAGTAACAGCATTGGGAGTAGTGCGCAAAGCCCAGAGTAGATTGGAAAGTTCTTTCTTCCATTCCAAACCATTTACCATAGACAATTGGATATTATCCTTTATAATTCTATTACAACGTTCCACAAGACCATTACTGCGAGGGTGATATAAAGAAGTAGTGATATGTTTAACACCCCAATGAGATAAAAATTCTTGAAATTCACTGGACAAACATTGTACCCCATTATGTACCGGTATTTATAGAGCGCACAGCTACTTCCCTGAGGTAGTGTCCCGGCGCTGTCCGTATACCGCTTAGGAACCCTTCCTGGTTTTCCCTGTGAGTGTCCACTCCTAGGCACCCCCAGGGTGAAACCAGGTATTACAGCGCTTCTGGGGTCGTTGTGGAGATTAAGCAAGCTATTGCCCAGAGTCGCAGAGTGGGACCCATGATTAGAATAGGCACCGAGGCGAGAATTATCAGGTCCGAGGAAATTGAGCCCAAGACCCGCCGAGGCGGGTATTGAACCCTGGTCCTGGGCCAGATCTCTGCATCAGGGTCTGCCACTCTAACCATTGAGCCACACTTCTCCACATTATCTGTTACAAGTTCAATGGGAGCACCTTCCCTTAAAAATAACGACTGGAGAAAAATCATCACTACATCAGTAGTAGCAGCCCTTACAAATTTCACCTCTGGCCACTTAGACCCGTAATCTATCAAATCTAGACCATACCTGCATTTTTCATCCAAAACAAACATGGGACCTATGATATCTAAAGCTAATTTAACCCACGGTTTGTCAAGAATGGTAATGGCTTCCACCGGACTGGGAAAAGTCACTTGGGTCTTATCACTAGTGGCACATGAAATACAGTCTCTACAAAATGCTCTACAGAACGATCCATGCCAAGCCACTAAAATATTTCTCTAGGTCTCCTTTTCATTGCTCTCATACCAATGTGGCCTTCATGAGCAATCACCAAAACTTTACTCTGAAGAGATACCAGAACAACTAATAAATCAAGTCTCCTGAGTATACCACACTCAAAATTCATTTCAGGTTTAAAAACATCTGTCTCCTCACATTTGGATGACCAACCTTTATTCAGCATAGTAATTATATCCTGTAATACCACATCTTGGTGGACAGCAGATTTCCACTCTTCCTCTGAGATACACGTAAAATCTGAATCCACTAAAGAAGCTACAATACAAAATTCCTCCTCTTCTAACTCGCTAGATTGTTCAGTGACTAAAGGAAGTCTAGACAGACAATCAGCCAAGATGTTCTTTGCCCCAGGAATATACTCTACTGAAAATGAAATGCCATTAACCTGTAATGCCACTTAGCAATACGAGGAGTAGCATTCCCAGCCCCTTTGGTGGAAAACAAATGAACTAGGGGCTTGTGGTCCATTCGAAACATAAATTTAGAACCCCATAGATATTGTCTGAAGTGATTAACACCCCACCAGCAAGCTAAGGCTTCTCGCTCCACAACTGAATAAGTTGATTCAGCACCCCTTAAAGTGCGTGAAACGAAAGCTACAACCACTTCCTTTCCCTCTCTTTTTTGGAGTAATACAGCACCCAGACCGTATTGAATGGCGTCTGTGACAACAATGGAATGATCATGTGTGTTAAAATGTTGTAAAGAAATGGCATTACTCAACTCCAACTTTACAGACTGAAATTCATTCTCAAGATCATTAGACCATTCAAAGTTTTGGTTTTTCTTCATGAGTAATCTCAAACCATGTGTTTTACTGCTACAGTTTGGTATAAATCCAGCATAAAACTCTAACATTCCAAAAAATGATCAAAGTTGATCTTTGTTCTGAGGAGTAGGAAAACATTTTATAGCAGAGACCAAATATTCTTTGGGTTCTACTCCCTTCGCTGATAACTTGTAACCCAAATACTTTACCTCCTGAACTGCAAATTTGCACTTCTCAGCTTTTAAAGTTGCACAACGATCTGCTAGAATGGATTGTACAGTAGCCAGAGTTTTATCATGTGATTCTGTGTCCTTTCCATAAATTAGCATATCACTGTGGAGAAGTGTGGCTCAATGGTTAGAGCGGCAGACCCTGATGCAGAGGTCTAGCCCGGGACCAGGGTTCAATTCCCTGCCTCGGCGGGTCTTGAGCTCAAAAATTCCACGGACCTGATAATTCTCACCTCGGTGCCTATTCCAATCATGGAGTCCCACTCTGCAACTCTGGGCAATAGCTTGCTTAATCTCCACAACGGCCCCCACAACGCTAAGGATGCCTGGCCTCCACCTTGGGGGTGCCCAGGAGTGGACACCTCACAGGGAAAGCCAGAATGGGTTCCACAGCGGTATTCGTACAAGCGCCTTGAGACCCTTGCGGGTGAGTAGTGCGCTATACAAGTATCAATTTACATATTTACTTGAAAACACTTAACATTAGGTACATTGGCAAATATGGACTCCATCACTCTCTGGAATACAGCTGATACCGATGCTAGCCCAAAGGGCATTCTTTTAAAGCGATAAGCAACAGAAGGCGGAACAAATGAAGTAAGATGACGACTGTCCTTTTTTAGAGTAATTTAGTGATATGCCGATGACATATCTAAGGTAGTGAATACCTTTGCACCTTCGAGAGAACCAAGCATTTCCGTGCTGTTCGGAAGGGGATGTCTATCAACCCATATTCTGTCATTAAGATCTCTCAATTCGATGCACATTCTAAGTGCTCCATTAGGTTTTCTAGCTAAAACGACTGGAGAAAGCCATTCTGAGCTTTCAATGGGTTCAATTATCTTTTGTTTACATAGGGAATCTAGTTCTAGAGATAATTCTCTTCTCATGGCTAAAGGAACCCTTCTAGATTTGTGCACAACTGGTTGGGCATCATGCTTAAGGATGATTTGGTGGGAAATCTTTTTATCTTGCCCAGAGTTTCACAGAACACCGTTGGAAAAGCAGATATCCAATCACGAGAGTTTATGGTGCAGACAGGTTCAACATGATCCCTGAGAAGGACTTGTTCCTCACTGTTAGGATCTAAAATAATACCCACATTTTTCTGTTCCAACCAACCCAGAAGTGAAGATTTATCATCAGAAACATACAAAGTAGCTGGAGTAGAACGCTCTTTGAAAGTTAAGGTACAATCAAATTCACCTAAAACTTCAACAGGTCTACCACCATACACTACAGGTTTGACGAATGACTTTCTTAAAGAAATACCAGATGCTTTTAATTTGTGCCACTCTTCAGGACCAATCAACGTGAAAAAGAAACCTCAATCAGCCATCATAGCAATTTGATTACCATGTATTACCATTTGACAATGAGGACGCTTAATGTTTGAAAATTGTAGTTTCGAAATCTGTGAAACACCTTCCTCCAAAATGGGAGTAGATAACATGTTTTGAGATTCAGTAACAGACATTCCATGAGCATTAGACAACATCATAATTTCATTACCATCCTCACTGTCCGAACTGAGATTGGGCTCGGGTTTGGCTTCAATAGCCAGAATTTTCTTAAAGGAAGATTTGACATTTGGGTTGGAACAAGCATATGTTGGTTTTGATTTACAAACTTTAGAAAAATAGCCTTTCTTTTTGCATTTAGCACAGGATTTGTCAATGACAGGACAAAAAGGAGCATTTCCCAAATGATTTCTGCTACCACACCTATAACATTCAAAAGGTTTTTGTTGTTTGTCATACTTTACTTCTTTCTTGACCACAGACTTGTCTATAGCTAGTGTAGGTGTCTTAGTGTCTAAAGCCATTTGATCCATGCACATGGTAGTTGATTCTATATTTTTCGCTATTTCTAAAGCTTTATCCAAAGTAAGATCCTGTTTAATTAGCAACTTTTCTTGTATCTTTTTGCTATTTGTTTTTTCAACAATTTGATCTCTTAACATTTCATCATGAAAGGTTTTATAATCGCATGTAGCAGCTAAAACCATTAAATCACTTACAAACGTTTCAATAGACTCACCAGGTAACTGTTTTCTCATATAAAATGCCAGTGAAAGGAAGATGCTGGTGCAATTGTATTTAATTTCTTTATTTGAATAAGAAGAGAAATCCAATAAAGCGACCTGCCAGAGAGACAGCAAGCTACAACTGCCTCTAACCTTATCCACATGCCACCATTCCAGGATGGAACATAAGTCATGGTGGCATGTGCTAGACTCATAAGTAAACACACTGCCTTTAAAGGAACACACTGCTATTAAAAAGAACACTAGACCCAACAGACTCCATACGCCCTAAAACAGAAATAAATAATAAAGCTGCTGGAGAGCAATTGCTAAATAAACAGATTGTTTATAGTAACAAGTTAAAAGAGTGAGTTTGGAAGAAGGTTAATCAATAATGCCAGGATGAAAAATAACAGGAATCTGGGGGGTTTTAGGGCGCTCTGTTGAACTGGGAATGGTGTTCTACCAGAAATTTATATGGTTGGATCATCTTGGACACATTATGGGATGAGCGAGACTCCTTTCATGTATTCAACGTGCATAGATAGAGGTGGGACTATTGAATCCCTCAGAAGGGCCATCTTTATTCACAATATGTCAACAGCAGTGAGCAGGCTCTCAATAAAGGGGCTGGAAAGCCTGGATAAGGGTCAGATAAGGACAACATTAGGCCAGCTTTAAATTACAATAATATAACAATCCGTAAGAGGTGTGATTGGCTTCATTAATACTCCGAAAGAGGTCTGCTGCAATTTATTGCTGTTGTCAAAAGTCACCATTATCCTTTCTGCCTCGTGGGCAAGCAACTGAAGCTGGAACAAAGTATATGCACGAGAAGGCAGCGTTACTAAAAAAACAATTAGCTTGTCTGGTGTTTTATGAATAAAGTTATAATAAAACTGATTTTAACAAATCTTTTCAGCGGAAGGGAATGCAAGTAGGTTTTCATGAGCAGACGGAAGGTAGAGAAACTCCATTAGATGGAGTAGGCCATTTTACAGTTTTAACAGAATCCAGGGATAGTAAAAGAGAATATGTGAAGGGGACCCAAGGACAAAGCTGTTAAAAGAGTAGGATGAGATGTTACAAAAAACAGTGGCTATGAGTACAATGGTGAAGGGTATTATTAGAAATTGTGTTTGTCTTCATGTTTAATAGGAGGCTTTATCAACCCGTTTCACGTTTTCCTAATATGCCTTAACACGTTTAAGGTGCATTAAGAGAGAATCATTTCATAGGCTCCTAATACATCTTGACGCGTTTAAGATTTATTATGAGAGAACCGTTTCACGGGTTCCTAATATGCCTTGACACGTTTAAGATGTATTATGAGAGAATGTTCATATACAGAGTAGCACTTGGACAGTAAAAGGACCAAACTTAGGGGCCGATTAGGATGGCGGACGGACTTGCGTCCGTCCGCCACCCCTGAGTAGGAGGGACCGTCCGCATGGGCAGCGGCGGTCTCTCCATGGCAATTAGGATGTGACCGCCAGGGTGGCGGTCACATCCTCTATTTTTAACATTGCGGCGGGTGCAGCTTCAAGCTGCACCCGCCGCAATGTTAAAAATGCATGTGTTGCATTTACATGCACAAAGCGGCAGGCACCGCACGGTGCCTGCTGCTTTGTGTACGCAAATGCAGGGGGGTACCATAGGTACCCCCCATGTGCACCCCCACCCCCCATTCACCCAGGGGGCCCGCAACGGGCCCCCAAAGTGAATGTCCGTATGCTTTTCCATGGCGGAAAAGCCGCCGTGGAAAAGCATATTTACACAAACATCATAATATGGCGGACGGTGTCTCATAGACACCGCCTGCCATGTTATAGCTTTTCCGCCGCGGTCGGAAGCCGACCGCGGCGGAAAAGCGGCAGACGGAATTCCAGACCCACCAGCCATCCTAATTTGGCGGTGGGTCTTTGGAGTCTCCGCCGCGGTTTTTCCGCATCCTCCAGGCCGGCGGACACTTCCGCCGGCCCGGAGGATGCGGAAAAACAGCCATCCTAATGAGGCCCTTAAAGTGGTGCATTAGAAAGTAAAAAAATTAGCCCATGTTTGCAAATTGGGGCAGTTCAGTGGGATATGATGGTAAATGGTATGAAATGATGCAGCAGACAGGTACAGACGAAGGGATTGTGATTAACAACTAGCATACACCAGATAGATAATTTCAGCAGGAACTAAAACTATTAAAAAAAAAACATTCTTTAAGAGACCTTAAAAGTAGTATTTCATGGATACAGCCAAGCAGAGCGGCACAATGTATACTATCACATTAAGCTGCAGCAAATGTCCTACTGTACAGCTCTACATCGGTGACAAGTTCAAGGTATCTACAGTGAGAAGTTGACAAACATCCTACATTACAAGGTGGCCATAGGTTTAGTTTTCCTATAACATGAGTTGGCAGTAGAGAAATCTGAGCTGCTGCCCATGTGCCATTTTGTGTTAGGGCTCGCCTTGTCCGTCCGTGTGTATAGAATCGCTAGTGAGAGCTCTCATTCAAGCAGCCCACCTATACGTGTGCTGTTAGAGGTTATGGGGGGACTTTCATCTGATGTCGCCAATGGTGCATTCATGTATGTATCCCACACATCTTCCAGGGGTGCCCCGACTCCTAGTGTGTGTAATTTGTGCGATGTGTCCACCTCAGCAGTGGCCCATTTGGTGAGATTCTGTAACCAATTCCTGAGTTGCGGGCCAGAGAGTGATTTCCAAGCCATCACAATCACCTCTTAGTCAAGATGTATGCCAGATCTACAGATTTCATTATGTCTTCATTCTTTGTCGTTTGTGGTAATATCCCCAATAAGCACATAATAGGTTCTTCTGCAAGCAGTTTACCAATGCATTCCAGGTCAGCCCTGCTTGCGTCTACGGTCTGGTGGTATTTCGCTCACCGATCATATGAAAGACCAGAAATGACCATACAAGTAGGTTGGGGGAGTATGGCGAAATGTTTTTATGGGTTGCACGTACTTGTGCCCAGAGTAGTTTGAGTCCATATTCACTTTGTTCAGCGGGGCAGTTCCACCCCCTGGCTCCAGCAACCAATCAAGACTTGGGCGTCCCCCAACTTCTGCAGTATTTCTGTCTTTTCTGGACCAGGAGTAGACGATAGAATCTCAAAGGGGACTGCAGGTGTGCTGCTGCATAGTAACATTCGTAATGTGGCGCTCCCAACCCTCCCATGCCCATGGGGGTTACACAGTTTATGCAGAGATACTCTTTCTTGCTCGTTTCCATATCAAATCAGATAATACACTAGTCAGGTCTTTATGCATTTTCATAGTCTCTTGATGAGCAAATCTATATCCCACTTGAGACGGTTGTACTAAAGGGACCCCTCTTTGCGGATTTAGATCATTATCATACATTGTCTCCCACATGCCTTCACTCCAGTCTTATATCTAGTAGCCCCGCCTTTGCAGCCTCCGACAGTTGCCTAAGTGAGAACAGGCATGATTGCGTCCAATTGAGTTTCAGCTCAGAGACGACGCCAAACTCATTTAGTGTCTTCATCACCTGGGGCAGTTCCATTTCTGAATAGTTCCCGTACCTATTAATCTGAAATATGCATGCATCCTACCACAACGACACGTGAAAATTGTCTTTTTACAGTTAAATTGCTACAAGAATATTTGGCAAGATTCAGTTTGATTAAGATCACTGAATTGGAAGGCCACCAGTTGTACGTTCTCTTTGTCCACAGAGGCTGTATGTGTAACTTCTTGGAAACTTAAAATTTTAATCATGTATGTCTGGAATGTTCTCTCAGTGACTGCCTTCCTCAGGAATTTCTGGCTCCTATCCTGTCAGACTAACAGATTAAAGTTTTATTGCAATAATAATTCATTTTCTTTGTCAGATACCATGGGCGGGTGCATGTGTTTAGTTAGGGTTCTAATGTTTTTAACACTAATGCTTGATGAAGGTGATCTGCCAGGTTAACTTCTTGTCACATAGGCCTATGTGTATATGTGCACTGAGGTCTCACAAAGTTTTTCTGGATGAATATGTATCTTCGTAAATAGTAGATTAATTATTTCATGCTTTATGAATACAAAATCCCCTGGTATATTCACTACCTAATATAGATTGCCACATACATGTAGCTTTTTCTAATTCAGAAACTGTTATCTTTATTTCATTAATTTACTGAAAGCACAACCTTATTAAACTACTTGAGAAAATAGAATCTATATATAGAGAGATTTACTCTCTTGCTGCAGGTGTTTCTCTCAATACTTAGGCTCTCTTGATAAAGATGCTCCCCTGAAGTACCGACTCTCATAATAAAGGCAATCTGTGATATTGTTTAATTATGAAGTCGATCAACTCAATAAATAGACTCCTGCTGTTTTATACACTCACAATATAGAATAAATGCCTAATATAGTAAATCACCTTCATAGAGACATTTTTATTACTGTTGTTGACCGACATAGGCCCTGATTATAAGTTAAGTGGAGCAAAATTATTGCACCCTTTTATGCGCTTTTATAAGTTCATTTTGTTCCTCCCATAATCAACTAATAATCAGTTGGCTATGCATCTGGTATCCAGCAATATCAGCGCTCAGCTAACCCCCCTCATACACCAAGTTATAGAGTCTAGTATTTACCCCGCTGCCTGGAAAAAGCCTGCATCAGGCCAATTCTAAAAAAGTCAGCCCTCGACCCTACCGACACAAAAAACTACTGTCCAATTTCAGGGCTGCTGGTTGCGGCCAAGATTCTGGAAAAAGCGGTGAACAAGGAGCTAACCCAACATCTTGAAGCCAGTAACCGGCTGATCTGACACAGCATGGTTTCAGACCATGCCACTCTACAGAGACTGTCTTGATAATGGCGACGTAGGAGATACGGAAAGTGATGGATGAGGGGGGCAGAGCCATCCTCGTTCTCCTAGACCTATCGGTAGCATTTGACACCGTGTAAGTGCAGCAGCTGAGGGACGTGGGAATCAAAGATACGGCTCTGGCCCTTTTCTCCTCCTTCCTAACAGATAGGGAGCAGAACATAGTCTGGGACATCATACAGTCTGACACCTTCCATCTCCTGTGCGGAGTGCCACAAGGTTCTGCTCTGTCTCCCACGCTTTTTAACGTGTATGTCACCCCTCTGGCCAGACTCGTCGTAAAGCACAGCTTCTCTCTGGTCTCTTATGCCGAAGGCTCACAGCTCATAGTATCAATCGCAGAACAACCAGAGATCGTGGCCAGCCGCTTCCACAACTATCTGGCAGATATTATGAGCTGGATGAGCCAACATTTTCTTAAAATCAATACTGAGAAGACAGAGGTACTGGAGTTCGGTAAAGGACCTTCACTATGGAACAAAACCTGGTGGCCAATGGAGGCAGGTGACTGTCCTTCCCCCACTACCAAAGTTAGGAACCTTGGAGTGATCTTTGATGGTCAACTCAACTTCTCATACCAGGTTAACTGTCTAACCTCTTCCTGTTTTTTCTTACTGAAAAGCCTTCGCAAGATTTTTCCCTTCGTCCCAAAGGAGCTTCAAAATCAGTTGTAGTAGGGCTCTTTCTCTCAAAACTAGACTATTGCAACACCCTATTTATGGGCATTGACAAGTCTCAGAAAACCAAACTACAGTCAATGCAAAACGCGGTGTCTCGACTGTTGTTGAACATACCAAAAGGTCACTCTACCTCGGCAGGCATAAGGTCACTTCATTGGCTCCCTGTCCAGCAACAAGTCGAATTTAAGGCCCTCTGCACAGTACATAAGGCTCTCTATGGAGGTGGGTCGGCGGAGATCCAGAGGCGGGCCTTGTAAGCACCCCTAAAATACGCAGAGTAAGGTGGGGGGGCCGGAGCATATCATTCTGCGCAGCTAAGCTCTGGAACCAAATGCCGTAGAACCTGCGACTCCAACCCAATCGGATGATCTTCAGGAAATAGTTGAAGACTTGGCTGTTCCCATCAACCTAAACTTCTGAGTCTACAGCACACGCTCCCTGCGCACACACTCAGCGCCAAGACACCACAGCATTTGAGCGCTTTAGAAACTACTATCGTATCCTATCCTAACTATACCCAAAGCCACCTGTCTGTTACAAATGACATCTTTGGGTTTTTTCTCATCTGGTTTTTCGGGGCAGCCAAGCCTCAGCATACAGCACTGCCCCCTGCTAGAAAAAAGCTTCCCCTTACTTCCGGTACTCCCACCACTCTGCCACCTTACCCTTATCCCCATCTAAAGGCCAGTGCATCCATTAACTACCTGCTTAGAGAAGGTGGTAAAAGTATGCAGCAAAACCAAATGGAATGGGGAATTCCGAGTTTTTTTATGATTAGCCTCACCAGGTAATTCCCCATTCTACAGGGTTTTACCTGTAAATGCATGATACTTGGGCGATATTGCTCGGTAACGCTAAAATCTCATGTGATTTTACCACGGTCCCTGTTCCATGTGACTCAGACTCAGCCCCTAGCTTTTTGAATTCTATACTACTAAAAGCCCAGGGACACTGACAACTCTAACACAGAAACAGGCTTCAAATATTGGTTTCTATTCATATAATGCTTTTTCTGCATTAATTGGATCGTACACAACAGATTGCCATCATCACTCAGATTCCCTGATATAAAGATGTTTTCTCTGATCCAATATTCCCATTCATAATAATATCCTGAAATGGTAAAACTTCCCTGAGGCAGACTTCAGCCGCGGCCTGTGCAGGTGAGAGTGGTGAGGCGGCACGGTTGGGTGGTGGAGGGGGAATTTTGAAAGATGACGATTAATTATTTATTTCATTTTTCCTGTGGTCATCTGTCGAATCCCCTCACCCCCCAACCTGGCCCCACCGATCTTACCTGCACTGGCCACGGCTGGCAGGCTTAACTTTTGTAATGACTCCATTGATATAGTGGCTCCAGTGGTGCCATAACTCCGCACTAGTATATTTCTTTATAGTGCTTTCTACAGTGCAAGCATTCACGTTTCAAACAAGATATGCAGAAAAAGCTGGAACCTTGGTGCTGGATGAGAAGGAGCCTTTCCCCTCAATGAAGAGAAAATTGAAGTGCAAAACAGGGTGCTGTGCAGCCTCCGATAGGAGACCTCTTATCTCCTTCCCAATTGTAGTGATGATGGTCCTTGAATTACTGAAAGATCTCCCCAACGCGGCTCAATATACCTTTGATAGATTAGAGACTAACCTATATGACAGTGTTGCTCAAGAGGGGTTTCACTGATAAACATGTGGGCATGTATGCATTGTACAACATTTGGGGCATAAAGAGACAGTTCTCTATTTCAACCAGCCGCGGCCTGTGCAGGTAAAAGCAGTGGGGCTGGGTGACGGGAGGGTTGGACGGAGGATGACGAGGGAAAATTAAATAAATAATGACTTTTTCCTAGTCGCCGTCTGTTGAAATCCCTCCCCCCCCCATCCCGCCCCACTGCTCCACTGCTTTTACCTGCACGGGCCGCGTCTGATTTCAACTGCTACTTCTTCAACAGTGATGGCTGTCGGCATTCAGATCCATTGTTCAAGCAACCCATGGTATTTCCTAACCAATTTCTATAAAATAAAAAAATTATCCAGAACAAAGAAAATGAATGTCAGAACTCTAACTTTGGACTGACAAAGAGTTGAAAGAGAACTTGCACAGCAAAGGTAATTCCCAAATTCATCAACGGTTAATGGTCTGTGGCGTGCTACCAGAGATGACGCTGTCTGTGCCTCTCAGCGTAAAACATCAGAAGACTACTCCACAGCTTCCTCCATTTGGAGGAAGACTCCACGGTGCACAGCAAAAATGGACTGCAAAGTCTAAAAGGTCATATACAGTTCATCAAAAGGATAAATCCAGACGTTAGAGAAGTTCCTCCTATTTTTTAATCCATATTCATTCTTTTCATGAATAGTTCATCTATGCGTGAAAATGCAAGGCGCAAACATAATCCAAAATGAAATGCAATCCAATCATTAATAGTCCCAATGCATTTCGGGCAGATCGCAAGCCCTTCCTCAGGGGCCAACTCTACAAACAAAAAGGAAATAACATCATGTCACTAAATGATACATATACCTAACTATCATTGCACCAACATTACAACCTCCATGCTGTGCAAATCACAACACATGCTGTAAGTAGAAACCAATTCCTCATGCTCACAACGTAACACCAGTGTCCAGACATCACAAAAGTGCTAAGCAGCAACCGAAAATTAAAGTGTGTTAGTGGAAAAGATCGAGTGAGATAAGAACCTCAAATGCGCTGCTTTGTAAAGGGTAAAGTGACATTTAACTGCACCCCAGTGCCTAAAAATGTAGGGCAGTGCTCTAGTATGCCTAACGTCCCAAAATTATACCGCCTCATTATACGATACTCACAAGATGATTGCATCCGTGACGCGAAGTCGTTACTACCTGCAAAAAACATAAGCCCGCATTGAGACCACAGGCGGTGGATTAGCCAGAATACTAACGCGAATAACAGCGGTCCTCAGTAGAGGTACTCACATTGCATGAAGTCCGTGGACTCCCTCTGTAAACAACGAGCGCGAAGCCTCCGGTCAACAGGGTCTGGGTGAAGTTAGTGAACGCGCGAAGTGTGTACTAAACATAAATATAGGACTATGAGTTGACGTGATGAAAAGTGAAAAAACTGCGCCATCTTGAAAAGGTGTGTGAAAATCAACATAACGAATAACCGTAAGAAGGGAGGGAAATGCTGTAGGTCTGAAAGAAAGGTGTAAAAAGGCAGTGGTCAACAAAAACTCGATCCCCACACATAAACCCACATTACCATGAGGACATTGTCATACTCAGAAACTGGTGACTGTAAAAGAACATACAAAGTGAATGGTACAAATAGATCAATAAAGTGACCAAAAGATGCAAAGTTCAAAGGTAACACAGAAATTCCATCCTATCATTTAGTCCGTGTGGCTGCATCGTCGCCATGAAGCGGATCCAGAAATTCTCTCTTTTTAACAATGTGTTTTTGTTATTGTGGGTAGGTGTCACTTGCTCCAATATGAGATATTTTAATTGGGCTACTGTGTGTTTTTGTTCAGAGAAGTGTGCAGCTACTGTGGACTTGATGTTGCCAGTTCTTATATTGCTTTTGTGTTCGAGTAGTCGCGTTCTGATTTTTCTTTCAGTGTGGCCGACATAGCACTTCCCGCAGGGACATTTCAACATATAGATTACATTAGCAGAGTTGCAGGTGGCGTTAACACGCAGTTTGATAGGATGACCCTTCATGGGATGGTTGGTTACATTCCCTAGTATACAGTTGTTACAATTGCTGCAATTATAACAGGGTCTGAGTCCCTTAAATGTTTCAGGTTTACTTTGTGCCCTGGGTTTAGACAACATCTCTTTCAGATTGCGTCCTCTGGTGTAGGCAAACAGCGGTGGCTGTGCAAAGGCTCCCTCAAAATCTGGTTCCAAACGTAGGAGTGACCAATGGTTGGAGATGATTTTTCTGAATTGGTTGCTCAAAACAGTGTACTTGGACACGACTACCATCTGAGAGTTCTCAGTTTTGGGTCGAACTTGCAACAGATCATCGCGGTTCATATCTCCACATCTGGTAATCGCCTTGTCCAATATCTGTTGAGGATAGCCACGTGCTTTAAACCTTTCCACCATGTTAGACATTTCTTGTTAACACAAATTTTCAGATGAAACAATGCGTTTGACGCGCATCAGCTGAGAAAGCGGGAAGTTATGTTTCAACCCAGGTCGATGGAAACTTTGATAATGTAAAAGTGAATTACGATCGGTGGGTTTACGAAATATGGTCGTGTTCACCTTTCCTGCATGTCGTTCAACCTTTACATCTAGAAAGTGAATGCATTGTCTGTCAAGGCTCCATGTGAACTGAACTCGATCATTGATTCCATTCCATGTTTTTAAAAAATCAATGAGAGCATTCTTTGTACCTGTCCATAGAATGAAGATATCGTCGATGAATCTCAAATAGAGTTTCCCACAATCTAGCCAAGCTCAAACCACTACTATGTAAGAACAATGTGAGGTTTGTTGAGAGATGGTACGCCATCCTCAACAAATGCTCACTTGATTTGATTCTTCTCATTGTGGAGGAATTGTCTAAAACTCTTGAAGATTTAGCCCAGGAAATCAAAAGTGTACGTACTGAGCTGGACAATGCCATGGATCCAGCCGATCTGGCAAAAATGTTAGAGGATGTGAATACCCAACTGGAAAAACACACCCGTGAGATACAAGAACGCAAATTCCGAAAGTACAAAAGGGATACCATAGATTATAAGCTCGGCGAGGTGTACACTTGGGCAGAAGTGTACGCCCGCCGACGCCCCAATCACCCTTATAATCCGTATTCGGAAAATGAAACTTCCTCATCCGATGGTGACACTCGAACACAGAAAGCGACTAGACCGTCTGCCCAGGCAGAACAACAGCAACCGAGCAACTCCAACACTGCGGTTCATTTTTTAGAGCAGGGCCGGGATCAACCCATTGACCCAGGCGGAGAAAAACCCGCAGAGGCAGAAAAAGAACAACCCAAGGCCAAGAAGGGCAATCGTCGGAAATAATGTGGCAAGATAACTTGGTGATTAACATTTCGGCAACTCAATTGACACATGAAGAAACACGTACCTTACAGAAAGGTCAGTCCTTCGTACCAACCACCAGAACTAACACTTTGTAATTAGAGGTCAGTACCTTTAAGCTTGTTCGCAACATCCGGCTACGGCATTATTTTCAAAATGTAGTAACCACTCCTATGCTAGAGGATAATACACTACGAGGACTGCGTCCCCAAAGTACCTTCATGGCTCCCGTGAGTCATAAAATCATTGACATGTTCGAAAACCTAGTCAAAAGAGACATTGCCACTCTTCCTTTTCAATCTAAGATCAAACAGGACAACTTGACGAAAAGAGAGAAAAACATCTTGCAGAAAATTGCGAGTAATCCTTCCATTGTGTGTCAAAACGCTGACAAGGGAGGCGCCCTTGTGATTATGGATGCCACGTACTATGAAGAACAAGTACATGTTCATACTTCGGACCCGAATACCTATGCACTTTTACCTACTGATCCTACCGACGAGTTTGCTTCTATCCTCATCAGAATTATCAGTCAGGCCTTTGACAATGGAACTATCAATGATAGAGCTAGACTTTATCTCACACCAAACAATCCGAGACCTCCTGTGTTATATATGTTGCCGAAAGTGCACAAGCACCCTACCAGACCACCGTTAAGACCTATCGTTTCGACAAAAGGAAGCATTCATTAAACCACTGGCAAATTTTTGGACAGGTATCTTCAGCCTTTTGTTTTGAAGATCAGATCACATGTCAGAGACACTGCCGATTTTTTGATTAAATTGAAACAAGCGTCAGAACTGTTAGAGGACCTAGATTTGGTTTTGTGTACAGTGGACGTGTGTTCACTGTACACTTCGATACCCCATGACCTCGGGATAACAGCCGTCGAACATGAACTATCCAACTCTGACCTCGATGCTGACTTGCAGGTATTACTCATGGAACTGATGGTATTTACCTTATACCACAGTTATTTCGCAGTGTCTGACAAATGGTTTCACCAGTTATGCGGAACCGCCATGGAAAATTGTCCGGCGCCGTCGTACGCTAATATCTTTTTGAAATAATTCGAGGAATCATACATATTGAATCAACAAGCTTGGCTAGATTGTGGGAAACTCTATTTGAGATTCATCGACGATATCTTCATTCTATGGACAGGTACAGAGAATGCTCTCATTGATTTTTTAAAAACATGGAATGGAATCAATGATCGAGTTCAGTTCACATGGAGCCTTGACAGACAATGCATTCACTTTCTAGATGTAAAGGTTGAACGACATGCAGGAAAGGTGAACACGACCATATTTCGTAAACCCACCGATCGTATTTCACTTTTACATTATCAAAGTTTCCATCGACCTGGGTTGAAACATAACTTACCGCTTTCTCAGCTGATGCGCGTCAAACGCATTGTTTCATCTGAAAATTTGTGTCAACAAGAAATGTCTAACATGGTGGAAAGGTTTAAAGCATGTGGCTATCCTCAACAGATATTGGACAAGGCGATTACCAGATGTGGAGATATGAACCGCGATGATCTGTTGCAAGTTCGACCCAAAACTGAGAACTCTCGGATGGTAGTCGTGTCCAAGTACACTGTTTTGAGCAACCAATTCAGAAAAATCATCTCCAACCATTGGTCACTACTACGTTTGGAACCAGATTTTCAGGGAGCCTTTGCACAGCCACCGCTGTTTGCCTACACCAGAGGACGCAATCTGAAAGAGATGTTGTCTAAACCCAGGGCACAAAGTAAACCTGAAACATTTAAGGGACTCAGACCCTGTTATAATTGCAGCAATTGTAACAACTGTATACTAGGGAATGTAACCAACCATCCCATGAAGGGTCATCCTATCAAACTGCGTGTTAACGCCGCCTGCAACTCTGCTAATGTAATCTACATGTTGAAATGTCCCTGCGGGAAGTGCTATGTCGGCCACACTGAAAGAAAAATCAGAACGCGACTACTGGAACACAAAAGCAATATAAGAACTGGCAACATCAAGTCCACAGTAGCTGTACACTTCTCTCAACAAAAACACACAGTAGCCCAATTAAAATATCTCATATTGGAGCAAGTAACACCTACCCACAATAACAAAAACACATTGTTAAAAAGAGAGAATTTCTGGATCCGCTTCATGGCGACGATGCAGCCACACGGACTAAATGATAGGATGGAATTTCTGTGTTACCTTTCAACTTTGCATCTTTTGGTCACTTTATTGATCTATTTGTACCATTCACTTTGTATGTTCTTTTACAGTCACCAGTTTCTGAGTATGACAATGTCCTCATGGTAATGTGGGTTTATGTGTGGGGATCGAGTTTTTGTTGACCACTGCCTTTTTACACCTTTCTTTCAGACCTACAGCATTTCCCTCCCTTCTTACGGTTATTCGTTATGTTGATTTTCACATACCTTTTCAAGATGGCGCCGTTTTTTCACTTTTCATCACGTCACCTCATAGTCCTATATTTATGTTTAGTACACACTTCGCGCGTTCACTAACTTCACCCAGACCCTGTTGACCGGAGGCTTCGGGCTCGTTGTTTACAGAGGGAGTCCACGGACTTCATGCAATGTGAGTACCTCTACTGAGGACCGCTGTTATTCGCGTTAGTATTCTGGCTAATCCACCGCCTGTGGTCTCAATGCGGGCTTATGTTTTTTGCAGGTAGTAACGACTTCGCGTCACGGATGCAATCATCTTGTGAGTATCGTATAATGAGGCGGTATAATTTTGGGACGTTTGGCATACTAGAGCACTGCCCTACATTTTTAGGCACTGGGGTGCAGTTAAATGTCACTTTACCCTTTACAAAGCAGCGCATTTGAGGTTCTTATCTCACTCGATCTTTTCCATTAACACACTTTAATTTTCGGTTGTTGCTTAGCACTTTTGTGATGTCTGGACACTGGTGTTACATTGTGAGCATGAGGAATTGGTTTCTACTTACAGCATGTGTTGTGATTTGCACAGCATGGAGGTTGTAACGTTGGTGCAATGATAGTTAGGTATATGTATCATTTAGTGACATGATGTTATTTCCTTTTTGTTTGTAGAGTTGGCCCCTGAGGTAGGGCTTGCGATCTGCCCGAAATGCATTGGGACTATTAATGATTGGATTGCATTTCATTTTGGATTATGTTTGCGCCTTGCATTTTCACGCATAGATGAACTATTCATGAAAAGAATGAATATGGATTAAAAAATATGAGGAACTTCTCTAACGTCTGGATTTATCCTTTTGATGTACTGTATATGACCTTTTAGACTTTGCAGTCCATTTTTGCTGTGCACCGGGGAGTCTTCCTCCAAATGGAGGAAGCTGTGGAGAACTCTAACTTTCCAATCTTTACCAGCACGTTTTTCAAAAAATATGAGCAGATAATTCTGACATGCTATTCTATCCGGCATGTCCAACTTCTGCAGAGAGCATTTCATCCTATAGTGCCCATTCCTTCTCACATTTCAAATCGAATACTACAACCCACTGTCACTAAATTTGATGAATTCCGCTTTTACTGTGTTCCATAGGAACACATTCAAAACTGACCAACTACAGAGTAGAGCAGATCCACAGAAAACTAAAAAATGTAGGATTATTTTATACCCCTCCTCAACAATGACCTATACACCATCTTATAACAGCTTAAAACAATAGATTTCTGCCTTGACCCTCTACCTGCCAGTATGATCAAAATCAACTCCCAAATCCTTTAATTTCCTTGTGGGTCCTGATCAATGCTCCCCTTTCCCAAGCAACCTTCTCAGACTCCTTAAAAAAAAGGTCAAATCACCTTCATACTCAAAAAACTCAATGCAGACCAGATCTCTATTTTCTATCTTGTTTTTAACCTTCTCTGGTTAGTGAATGCCTACGGAAAGATGTAAGCAGTCATGCAAATACCATTGCAGCCAAGCAACACCTGCTAGCAACCTATCTTTCTGGCTTCAGCCCTAGTTAATTCATCAACAGACATCTCAATGTACAGCATTGTGTGCACCGTTTATTTGGCAAAGGAGATATATGTTTACTCACCTAGACTTTCAGGTGGTTTTTGGTATAGTTGACTATGAGAGGTTACTTCAAACCTTAGGTTCTGGCAGAGGAAGCCCATTTGGTATTCTGTGTCACTTCTTCTTTAAAACATCTACATCACTACATAAATTGTACAACATCCTCCACCCCTCTGCTTCAAGTCCAAATCATAATTTCTCTTACCTACTTTTTTACACATAAAACAATCCAAGGCACAGCATTTTTGTTCAATCTGAAGTGCAATTTTCGTGTAGGAGTCTCAGTTATTATGGGTCTGTTTTCGTATTCAATATATCCAGATTATTTTATGTTCATGAGGTAACTGTGACAAGGACAGCACTTTAAATGAATGAGGCAGTTATTTATACACATGGCTTGATATATATACTCTATGACCAGAGGCATACTCTTGAGCATGCAGAAGAGAATAATTGACAATTATAGAATAGAGAAATGAATGGGCCCAATACACGTTTTAAAGCATTCTTTCTCACCAACAGAGACCAAAAGTGAAGTTAAGAGATTACATTGCCTGTACAACTACTAGGCTTTGAGGTATGACACCTTGCACAGAATAGTTTAGATGAAAAGTGTCAAGAGTTTGCTTAAGAGGGTGCCAGTTACAGAAAACCACACAAAGAAGAAAATACCTGCTTGGCAATCTTATAGATCTTAATTGAAGAAAAAGATTAATATCGAAGAAATCAGCAAGGCTTGAACTCTTGCTGACATCAGGAAGTAGAAAAGTGCCAAGCAAGAATTCCAGGCATAGCAATCCATAAGAAGATCAAACTGCAAGAAGCATGGTATGGGGCAAAAATAGTATCAAGGAAATGAAGGATGTGGAGAAAAATAAGGGAATGAATTTGTCGCAAGCGCATCGTCCTTTTGTGATCGCCTCCTGATATGTGATTCAAACAGGAAGTTCGCAGAAAAGGCTCTTCCGGCCCTTAAATAGGGAATGTCGAATAACGACCTATGAACATACAACCATTTTTGTTAAGACTGGTTATAAGACTTGTCCACATCCCTTTTCAGAAAATCAATTCAGTCACTTGATATTCAAAGATGTTCAAGTTTGAACTCCTTCATTTCATGGTGGATTGAAAAATCCTGCTTCCATCCTTAAAGCATGGTGTTTAAAGCATTCTACATATTTACCTGCAAGTTATTTCTAGGTATGTTTTACAAAATGAGATGACAGCTGTGTACATAAGAAACTCACAAAGAAATACGTCTGTATATACATTAAAGAGAAAGGGAAAAGACAACATGTTTGTGCAAATGTCGCGGAGAAAGAGCACTTCTTTGAGAATGAGAACCCTCACTCATCCGAGGATGACATGCCTCATCATTGGGTTCCCTCCTCACACCAGGACCGTAAGATGCCTGGTGTGGGCTATAACTCCCTACGGGGAGAGGCTGAGGTGTTTTTAAATAGTGTGGGCGGAGTGCAGAGCAAAAAGTGAAGAAGGATAAAACTATCACCGAAGGGCTAGATAATCTTTATTTGAGTGCTCCACGGGATAGGGTTAAAATCTATGAGAGGACACGGGGATTTCACCACATATATCCCCCTTGGGTCGTAGTAGTGCACCGAAGGGGGATATATATATATGGTGAAAACCCGATGTCTTCTCATATATTTTTAACCCTATCCCAGAAGTTCTTAAATGAAGCTTATAGGGCTCTTTCTTTGCGACATTTACACCAACATGTTGTCTTTTCTCTTTCTCTTTAATGTATTTCTTTTTTCTTTAAACAAAAAAAAAACAGACATTGACATATCATGCTGATGCTTATTGAGTTCTGGTTGGAGTTAAGCATAATATGTCAATGCCTGTTTTTTTTTTAAGAAAAAGAACCTGAAGATCAAGTGGGCCAGAAGGTATATTCTGCAAAGTCACATTAACATTCAAAGTGGCCTACTACGAACAACATTTAATAGCTACATCAGTACATGATGGGATAGTAAAGATCATCAATTTGAGGTCCACTGGCATCTCTTGAAGGGGTGCATGAGGTGCCCCTGTGCCAGGTTTATTTGTCCTGGCTCCCCTTTCGAAGCTGCCACCACTGTTGAATGTGCCCGGAGGCACCCCTGAAACATTAACAGACATTGATTGCATCTTGGCACATACGTTAATTTCTCCAAATACCTTTCACTACAAAGTAGTAGTCTTTGCTTAGAATGTTTAACTCTGACTTTGTGTGTAGTGGTGTATACATCTATATACACATATTATATGCACGCTTACAAAGTTTTATTTAAACATTTAAAGCAAAAACACACACACACATATATATATATATATATATATATATATATATATATATATATATATATATACGTGTGTGTATATAAATATACATATTTATATGTATTATCTGTGGCTCAATGTGTGCTTCCCATGAAATTAATTTCTAAAGGCGCCACTGTTGAGGTTCTACCCTTGTACGCTGCATCAGGGGTGGCTATTCTAGTGCAGGAGTGAAACTTCCTATCTCTGGTTTGCAATCATCCACTAATACTGCAACCCTGGAAGGTCGATGAAGGAGTCGCTGTCAGAAGACACCTCAGGGTAGACAATGACCAGTAGCGAGTGGTGATCCAATCCTCCCCACCACTTACAACATTGGTCAAGTTCTTCTCTAGAAGCTGGAGTTTAAATCCAACCATTTTCATTGTAACAGGAAGATAGATCACATTTTTAAAATATAAATGTAGACATTGAGGACAAAGTGGGCCTCCTCCATGGGATGCCTTGTAGGGAGGGAGGCAGGAGCACCGGATAAGGTGTTAGGTGAGCAGCACCGGAGGGGTGGATCTGTTTAGGGTCTGGCTGTGCTCTTGCTTGGAAAGGAAGTCCCCCTCCACTCCGAGCTCATTAAAAAGGCACGGCTCAGGCCCGAAATACCATCGCGTTTTGAATAGCTCTTAATTCCCCAATCAAGAAGTACAGCAAACAGAAGCACCGGTAATTCGCTTCACATTAAACTCTGTCCCTGGCTTTGAAGCGGCCGCTGGAGGCCCGGGCACTGATTAGCGGTGACTGAGGCCTCGGCCCAGGGAAGGTGGGATGAGTTCTGATGGACTCGGGGATGTTGGTTTTTGCACCTGGCTCTAATGAAGTTTAATAGAGTTTAACACATGGAAACAACAGCTTTTGTTCCCGCCAACAAAGGCCTCCCCGGCTCCGGATCGGCTCTCACACACTGTTGCTGTTGTTTCCTCTCCAGTGCCCCTTGTCACTCTGCTTGTCAAGGTTTAATTAGGACAACGAGGTTTCGCAGGCTCATTTCTCACTTCAGCAACTTTCTAACACTTCCTAATGAGGGGAGATTTAGAGCATCGGGGCGGGGTGGGCGTCTGGGGTGAAGGGGGTGGAAAGGGAGCAGGGGAGGGAGGCGTGGAGAGACCTATGTATATCTGTCATACCACGCACTTACATCAAAACATTCAAAAGGAGAGATAGCTGTGTAAGTCACGAGTCAGTGTGTCTCTTATCGCGAGAAGTGGGATTCTAGGGATGGTGGTTAACCTATGGCCAGGATGGTTGGATCCATGCCATGTATTCAGGATATGTGTGCACCACACGTTTGCATAGAATCAATCTCGAAATGTCTCATTTACAGGGTCCATCTCTGGCCTAAAAATCCACCGTGGGTGAGGCCCACATTGGCCTTCCTTGGGCTTTCCTGTTCCTTGGTCTTCCCGGCTTCATTCTCGCTGTTACAGGAGGCTACACTTCTACTTCCAGGAGGAATCCACTTTAAGAGCCTTTCTCAGATACTTGTGAGAGTTTATGATCCTGCAGTCAAGCAAGTATGTTCTCCTTATTTATGTTCCCATCACTTACCTTATAATAGCAGTGTTGGACTCGCCTTCCAGAGGGCCTGGCACTGGCACTGTCAGGTGGCCCAGCTTGGAAGGGCAGGTGTGCAGTCTGGATTTTTGGTCCTGTTATGGTCCATAGCATTAAAAAAAACAAAAAACACAGCCTTCACACTAGAATTTTCAAGGTCGCCCATCTAGCAAAGCCAGACTTCCCGAAAGGCCGGTCCAATACTGATAACCAGTGGTAACGAATTTCTGAATATATGTTAGAGCCTTTTGAAAGTTCTGATAGAGCTGATGAGTATACTTATCCCTTTCACATGTGTGTGAGTTGCTTCATTACTTCAGAGGTTGTATACATTTTGTCATTTTAGTTTTTAGTAATCAATCAATCAGGAGGGATTTGTAAAGAGTGACTTATCAACTATGAGGGTCTCTAGATGCTGGGGAGGGGTTTCTGGGGATGGGGGTTCTTTGCTGCTATGAGCTATTTGTTGAAGATCCAGGTTTTCATTCTCTTCCTGAACTCCAGTGGTTTTGGGGCAGATCGCATGGGTAAGGGGAGGTATTTTCAGAGTTTGGGTGTGAGGTGGGAGAAAGAACAGCCACCTTTTCTGCTTCTTCAGATATGGGGGGCAAGAAGGAGCAGAATTGTCTTATGTGTTGGTGGAAGTTCACTCTCTGGTTGAGGTAAGCGGGGCCCTTGTTGTGGAGGGCTTTGGAGGTGTGGGTGAGGAGTTTGAAGTGATTGCAGTTGTTGATGGGGGGCAGGTAGTGTTCTGAGGTCGGAGATCATGTGGGTTCATCTCGGGAAGTTGGGGACGAGCTTGGTGGCCACATTTTGTATTGTTTAGCATCTGTTTAGAAGTTGGGTGTTGATCACTACATATAGGGTGTTGCCATAGTCCAGGCGGCTGGTGATGAGAGCCTGGATGATGGTGCTGCTGGTGAAGATTTCTTCAACATGTGGAGGATGTGGAAGCCTGCTGAGGTGACGGCGTTCACTTGTCTTTTCATGGAAAGATTGCGGTCGAGGCTAATGCACAAGGTTTTTGTGTGTCCCGTATGCTGGGGAGGGGGCCTAGCTCGGTGGGCTACCAGGTGTTTCCCCAGGGGTAGGCGGAGTTACCGAACATTAGTACCTCGGTTTCATTGGTGTTAGGCTTGAGGCAATTGCTCTGCATCCAGATGGCGAGGTTGGTCCTGCACCTGTGCAAGGTGGTTTTTGTGTTGGTGAGATTGGAGAACAGGGATAGGATGAGTTGGGTGTCATCCGCGTAGGATATGATGTTCATGTTGGGGGATTTGACCAGAGTGGTTTGGGGGACATGTAGGTGTTGAAGAGGGTGGGGCTAAGGGAGGAGCATTGGGGGGCCTCTGCAGATGATGTCTTTGGGAGCTGAGGCATAGGGTTGAAGGTGGATGCTTTGGGGTCTGCCTGTGAGAAAGGAGGTAATCCATTTGAGGGATCCTACTTGAATTCCCATCTGGTGGAGGCAGAGGAGGAATGTGTGGTGAGATAGGATGTTGAAGGCTGCGGAAAGAGGTCGAGAAAAATGAGGGCAGTGGTGGCCCCCTTGTCTAGGGGGCTCTGATGTCATCCGTGGCTGCTATGAGGGCAGTTTCTATGCTATGGTTGGTTCGGAAACCAGATTGCGAGGGATCCAGGAGTTTGTTGATTTCGAGATGGTTGGTCAGTTCAGTGGCGTAACGAAACTTGAGGGGGCCCCCCTGCAAGGTACGTGGAGGGGCCCCTTCCAACTCAATCAGGAGCCCTGGGTGCTGTGATGAGGGGTCCCTCTGGAGCTTGGGGGCTTCCCCTCAACGCAGGAGCTAGTGGGCCTATGTTACGCCCATTCAATGAGGTGCAAAATCACATTTGGTACAACATAAACAGGATTAGTGTGACACTAGGGTGACCAGGCGTCCCGGATTTGCCCGGATGGTCCCGTTTTTTCAACAGTTGTCCAGGCAGATTGCAGTACAACTGCCTCATGTCCTGGTTTTTTGAGAGGGTAAACTAAAAACAGTGTGAGGCTCTTTTTTAGGTGTTACAGAGCATGGCTAGTAAGCAGCTGTTATGAGTAAGCAATTTAATTAACAGGTATGATGCTGGTTTTACAAAGTACATTTTATTTATTTTCTTAGTGCCTCTTCAGTGTGTGTCTATGGGGATGAGGGCTGTCATTCTTTGCCACTTTATTGTTGTAAATTTGTAGTCCTTCCTCTATTTTTGCGAAATGTCCCTGGTTTTTGGGTCACCAATCTGGTTATCATAGTATTGTGGCAATAGTGTAATATGAAATTATGGGTCCAGGCGCTGGGCATGGTTAAGGCGTGGATGGATGCAGATGGGCTTGCATTTGGTGCACCATCAAGTAGATTACCTGGTAGTTGGGTGCAGCGCTGGACATTGTGCAAGTGAGGCGGGAGAGGGGTGAAAAGCTGGGTGGGAGATCATGCTGCATGGGGGAGTGGGTGGCAGAGGAAAAGCAGGAATATGTTGGGAGAAGATATAACAAAATGGGGAAACTGAAAAGCAAAGACAAGTAATGGGTATCTGAAAGCAAAGCCAAGATTTAGGGAATCCGAAAAGCAATGCCAAGAGTTAGGGAATCTGAAAAGCAAAGACAAGTAATGGGAATTAGAAAGCAAAATACAAGGGTTACGGAATCTGAAAAGCAGAGACAAGAGTTAGGGAATATGAAACGCAAAAACAAGAATTAGGGAAGCTGGGGGAAGAAAAGGGTTTAAGGGAAAAAGACACAGATAGAGGGAATGGAGCAAGAACGGAGCCAAAAGAGCAGCATGAGGGGGAGAGAGAGAGTGGCAGAGGAAAGTGAGGAATGAAAAAGCAGCAGCAAGGGAAAGCTGAACAGAGCGGAGAGGTCAGGAGGTAGAGATATCCAAAATGGCACAATAGAGGAGGGAGTGAGAGGGGGGAGCTGGGTAGGGACTTGTTATAGTGTGCAGAATTTATGTATATAAGTAAAAAGGTAGGACAAAATCATACGGAGAGTTTATGGCTAAGACAAGCCAATATCCAGTGCTTTTTCCACAAAGAGGTTCCTTATTTAGACAAGCCCGAATTAAATTTCAGAGGAGCAATTCATTTTAGATGTTGAATTTTGTGCACAAGGAATTTTGTAAGACTTAGCCTGCACAAGATGCTGTATGCAGTGGTGGCTGGTAGGGAACGGTGGCGGGGAATCCTCCGTCCTCACTGTTTTCCTGCATCCCGGCAGCACCCAGGCTCCCCTAGGCAATCATGGCGCTTCTGTCACCAGCATGACAGCAGCGTCCTGATTGGTCTGAGTGCTGTGGTTCAACGCTCAGACAGGGAGTGGGAGGCTGTGCATGTTCTCCACCCAGGCTGTGCAATGCAGCCGGTCGAGAACATGCTAAGTACGCATGACTGTTTGGCCGGCCCAAGACGTCCGGCCAAACCGTCATGCGCACTTATTGTGCAGCAACCACTCCTCCTCCCTCCCACATCACATGAGCCCAGCCCTGCCCTAACATGGAGCTTGCAGCTAGACTAAAAATAAAATGATAATAACGTTGTGTTATTATCATTTTATTTTTCCTTTGCACTGTTCTTAGAGCAGCGGGGCGACACTCCTCCACCTAGGCGGAGGAGCTGCTGCTGGCAGTATGTTGTTCACAAGCGGGTTTGTCACCAGTACAAACTCTAATTTAAAATGAGGTAACTGGTTCACAAAGCAGCATTCGAACTTGAAGTAGAGGCCGACTATCTTGACTGTTGCCCACTTCTTATTAATCCATGGGAGGTGATAGGTGTATTCCCTGCAGTGATATGGTAACCTGCCCTCTAGGAAGAAACTAAACTCCATTTGTTTCATTAGGGTATTGAGATGCATGTGTATTGTTTACTTATTTATTTGGGGGTTATATAAAGCAATGCAAGCCAACGAGGAAGTCCAGCTGCCTATTGATTTACATACAGGTAACAATGATCTTAAACTGTGATCTCACAATAAGGGTAAGCGGATGGTAAATCCACCGATTGAAAGTTAATAGTTGACCCAATGGCTGGTGGGGGTGCTTTCAGTAGTCCAACCAATCTGGGGACAACTAGCCTCTAAAAGGACCTAAATGCAGTTAGCTCAGCATTTGGCTCAATAATGCTACAAAATAAAATGTAACCTATACGACAACATTTATCACAAGCTAAAACTGTTCACAAAAACAGTCACACTCCAAAACTGCATTGTTGGATTACTCCCTCCCTCATTTGGCGCCAAACCCTAGAGTCTCTTCTTTCATTTCGAAGGAATAGCTTTGCAGTGGAGGTATTTTCCAAAATGACACACGTTTACTAATGGAATACGAATGACATGAGAATGTCTTTTGATCATTTTAACAGTAGTAAAAAAAAACAATAAAGTGTTTTATAGAGACAACAAAAGAGCCAATGAATGTGTGGTTGCCCACTGTCTGGGAGAACAGAGGTTTATTCCTCATGTTTTAGGGGAAAAAAACTTTTTTTTCAATTTTTCAAACATCGATTCTGTGAACTAGTAATTTAAATCAGACAAATAACAAGTTGAATGCTGTGGAGAGTAAACACGTCAGCATAAAAACACCAACTGCAGTGTGCGCATCATCTCTTTACCCAGGTGTTTACAGAGAAGTTTTTAGCAAGTTTAACTAAATTCAAACATGAATACCTCTACCAGGTAAAAGAAACACTGGAAAACACCAGTTTGCATTAGACAAGCCAGATTTTGCAAGAAGACGTATTCCAATGTTAATGTATTTTTTTAAAGAGAATTGGCATTAATAACAGCTGAAGTTGTGCTGTCACTCAGGGGTATAATGAAATCTGATGCCCTCCTGCAAAGTACAGACCTCCCCACCACCCTACAAAGTACATGGAGTGGTGCCCCGCCACCCCAGGACCCCCACCTACCACTATGTCCCGCTACCACAAAATATTGTATATTTTTAAAACTCTGACATTTAATAAAATACCTCGCTATTTCTTGTTCAGTTCATGGACAAGCCCAGAAATTATACAATTTTAAAATTCGAATAAAAAGGTGAGAAACACCTTTAACATATAAACTATGTGGCCAGCCTGGTCTGGCAATGCAGGACAGTGGCGTTTGTGAGCCAGGTTCAGCCCTGTCCTCGATCTTACTTAAGCAATAGTTACAAGTGCTGAGAAGTATTGGACGCTGTACCTTCATCATATTGGTAAGCCATCATCCTTTAGAGAAGCTCCACTGGTCCCAAATGGATGTTCTTTCTTTATGGTGCTGTTGTGTCGCTAATCTATGTGTGACCCAAGCAAGTTGCTGTGGTGTGGTGCTTATGCTGTTGCTGCGATTCTGCGGAGTCACAGAACTATGCTAGGGATCATGGTACCTTAATAGGCAGGGACTTAGTCATCCTACCACCTGAGTACCCATGAGCCTGGGGACCGACTAGCTATATTGTCTTGCTTGCCCTCCTACTCACTCACAGAGGAACAAGTGATTATACACCCAAGAACACAACACTCCGACCCTCTCAGGAATCGCAGTTGCAAAACACACTCTTTCTCTCTCACTCTCATACCAGTCCACAATAAGATTTGACAGAGACACGAGAAAAGTCTCAAATACAGTTAGCATAGCAAATAGTCCGTAAATCATAAGATGTGTTGTCATTCTAGATGACAGGGTAGCCTAACCTCCATCACCTACTATAGAAGCAAAATTATTATGCATTTTGAAGATCTCTGGGTGCTATTAGCAGACCCCGTACCTCAGTATGTAGATAGAATATCTACATCTCAGGTGCTGTTACGCTCCATTCTCTGGAAAGATCCCTCTCCAAGTGTGTGCTACACACCTATGTTTGCCTATATGACCAGAGTACATGTTCCCAAACACCAGCTGCATCTGCATGTTTTGTTTAGGTGCTAGGGCCTGACCAGAACAGAATAACAAGGGGCATTGTTGTTCGACCTTGTCTGCAGTGTTCAGACTAAATCTCAGGAAAGAACAGAACGTAAAAACAACAGCATGTTCTGTCTGAAAGTTGCAGTGTGGCACAAAGCAAAATACATTTGTGTAGTATCATGCGCAAAGCAGAAGAAAATCTGCCACAGGTTCATGCTAACATAGGAAAATGACAATGGCTACATTGACCACGTGACAATGCTAGCTGCTGTAGTGTGGGACCTAATGCTATTGGTGGTGGCTTGTGGTTCTGTGTATTTAGCACTTTAAGCAACCAGCTTGAGGTGCTACAGGGCAGTGTGTGCAACATAAAACCTTTGTAATGTTTTCAATGGCTCCTGTCACTTTCATCAGATACACAATTCTCGAAACAGAAGCTCATGGATACAACTTCAGCAGAACAGCACGATGGAGCTGTGGAGTGAAGGAACAAGTACAACAAAAGAGCATGAAAGGAAAAAATGAAGCGAGAAGAGAGGAGAAAAGAATGGCAAACAGAATAGATGGAAGAATGCTTGGAAGGAAGGAAGGATCGATTGATGGATGAAGAATGAGAGATGGATGGTGGAGAGAAGGAAGAAAAGAGTGGATGAATCGATTCCATGCTGGAGTGAAGGAGGGAGGATTGAGAGAAGATCGGTATGGATGGGCAAATGAAGACTGTGAAGCATGGGTGCAGAGACGGGTTGATGGAGAAGGATGGATGAATGGAAGACCAATTTCAAGGGATCAGCCGAGCAAATTCTAGGTTTGCTCGCCTCATTCACTCACTCACTGCGATTCATTTGCAAGATGGTTAACAGTGTGAGGAAGTTTCTTTTTCTGGTTACTCCCTTATTTACTGCTTTGTTTATTTTAGATCTTAATAAGTGACTGATGTTACCAGACAATGATTGGGTTTCATCCACTGTCCCCAGCTCCCATATTACCCTGCCCCAGTCTTTCGATTCCCATACTCCCCTACATGTGGCAGATGACTACTCTTTCTATTCCAGCTTTTTTGCTTTTGTCATTTGTGTTTTCGGCCCTATTGTCTCCCTAAAATCTTGCATTCTCACCTATATGTAATGAAATAATTAACTTCGTTCCAGGGAGGGTAATTGGAGATTAATTGTTCCTCTTGTGCACCTTTAAAATCATTATAGGTCCCTTTGATAATAGAATCGTGGGTGTTCATTGAGTGAGATGATGTCTCCTGGGTAAACTTTCAGCTGTGGCACTAAATGACAACATATCTAATTGCACTCCCATGCCTTACCAAACTGTGCAATCCTGGGCAAAAAGTGTTATATTCATGTGAAGTGTGAGCAAAAATTGTGAGTGTATGAAAACAGGGTCAGTCATAATATTAAATGGTGTATATAAAAATACAACCTGAAGTGGTATGTTTTAGGTTGAGTGTCCTAAGATCTCTCCCTCAGTGACTCTGGCCTTAAATGGTCTAAAAATATTACTGTGTGGTGGAATGTGCAAGCATAATTGACCTGTAAATAGCACGAAATGCCTTTATTCCTTTCAAATTAACCATTGCAAGTGACAAAAAAGCTACTGAGAGTTTATTTGGTTTATATAGGGTGCCTAGAACAGCCAGCACTAGTGGAGTCCATACTGATCAACTACCTCCAACTGGGGATACATGCAATCCCCAGTCTCCGGAAGTGTTCCTTGGTTGGGAGCACTCAATGTGGAAATGCAATTACTTCTGGTGTCTTGACGCCCCATTTTTGTTATGCCACGGTCCCAGGACAGAAGATCTCTTGGTGAACACTTAGCAGTCCCATACAAGCTGGCTGCCCCCTGGCGTTTATTTAAATCATGGTCCCCTGTGGGATTCATAATCTGCCCAGCATAGGCAGTGACTGTAGTGTGCCTGTCGTTGCTGCTGCTTGTACCGCACTAGGGAAACCTGCTCTCGTTCCTCAGCCTTGTTGGTAAGTACAGTCAGAGCACAGGAAACCTTTCTTTAACTACTGGTGCTGGCTGCATACAGGGTCTGAGTGAAGCTGATCCTAATTGGGCGCCTTTGTAAGACCAGAAGGTTTAGTGTAGGAGACTGTGGGGCTGTGGTAGAAGCATGCCTGTGGCTTCTCACAGTAGTTGGTTGCCTCTGGATTACAGTTGTGCAAGCCAGAAAGCCAACAGGGAAAGCTGAGCCAGAGTTAAGGTAATGGTCTGGCTTGGCTCTAAGAGCCTGCACTCAAACTGGGAGATGAAAATGTTTAGAATGGACATTGTGTAACAAACATCATGTAAAAGAATGATCAAAGTCTCTTCAAATTTCAAAAACATGTATTTCTTAAACATACGTAAACATTACATGCGAGTACATCACATTATATCACCCGAAGTAACAGAACCTGAACTTAGAACACAGCCCCTAAATAACACTCAAGAGCAAATACTGAGCTGAAGACCAGGCAGAGACTATGTGCCTCACTAGCCAGGGGCAGTCACACGAGCAGACTAAATGAGCGTGTGGTCCCTACGCACTGCCATTATCATTGGTTAGCAAAGACAGAAGAATCAGTAATTGTCGTCTTTAAGCAGGTAACAATCAATGGTCGTCACAGAGGTGTCTGCATCAGCCCTTCACCGATATTTTTGCATGAACTACATGCACACGAGGTGTTGTAAATTTTAGCAAACAGTCCCTTAGTCTGCAAGTTACATGCAACATTAAGGTGGCCCAAGTACAGCCAGAATAAGCATAGGAAGAAATGGCTTTTACTAAAATTCTGAAACACTTTCTTTCATACAGCGTTTCAAACCACAATATTCTGAGTGCATTAATTAACAGATATGAATGAACGAATATGGGAGACTGGCATGTTCGAAGACCAGCATAACAAGCATCTGCAATGCGATATGTCTTGCATTTAAGCGAGACCTATTGCATTGCAAATGTTTGGCATCATGGACAACGGGAGAGTGGGGAGAAGGCACGGACAACGGGAGGGAGAGTGGAAGGGAGGGGAGAAGGCAAGGACAATGGGAGGGTGGGGGGTGAGGGAAGAAGGCACGGACAACAGAAGGGAGGGCAGGCGAGGGGAAGAAGGCACAGACAATAGGAGGGAGAGGGGGGTAAAGAAGGCACCAAAGCTTGTCATGCCTGCAGTAGAACTTCATTAAAGAAAATAGTACTCCAAGACTAATTAACACGTACTGTGTAACAACCGAAGTAAAGGGGCCAGTCGCCATGGGAGGTGACAAATGAAGAGGAGGCAGTAATAAGGAGGGACTAACAAGCCTATTTACGAATCAGAAGCCAGCATTTAGGACAGACAATGACACAAGCCAATGGCAAATATAGGTGAAGAGTGGGCGGGGCTTCAATTTGCTACTCCACCACAACAAGTCTTGCAGAGCAGCGCATGTGTGCTGGCTCTAGGCTCAATCTAAAAGAGAGTACGCATTTGGCACAATCAACTGTAAAATACCTACAATCATTTAGCGAAATGTTCTGGAAGAGGGCTTCCCTGGATTTGAAACAATGTTTCAGTGTGTGCAAGTTAAGTGTTTAAAGGATTGAGAAAAGTCCAAGGATTGAGGTCAAATTCCCGCTCCCAGTAAATGAGAGTATTATTACAGAGTGTCCATTATTGTTAGATGCTCTCTTTAGAAGACTGGTTTTGTTGTTTGTTAACATGCATATTTCTCCTTCTTGGGTGCCAAAAGTGTGTGGGTAACCATGTGCATCAGGGAAGCCGGGGAGTGAATTGCTACTTCAGTCAGACAGGTTGGTTGCTGCTAGTGGCAACTGGGTACCCACTAAGGACAAGCGGTATTCAGTTACCGATACAATATTGTGGTAACGATGTCGTCTCCCAGCTAAGAAAGCCCACCTGTGGACCTCGGTTCTAATCCAATGAGATTTTGTTCGAAACCACATGACTATTTCATCCCATCCCTATTCTCCTTGGGCCAAAATAAGAGTGAATATTTGTGAAATATAATGCACCTGTAAATATGACACATTCAGTTACAACGCACTGTTTCTACTTAGATAGCTTTGCATTATATAAATGCCAATATATTAATGTTTTGAGATTCGGAAGGGGTCATGAACTGGTATATGAATAATGATTTCAATAAAGTCCTCCTTTTCTTTGGTAAAATGAAAAGTATTTCCATTGATCACTCTTATGATCAGTTAGCAAAATACTAAGACATTTTGAATTGGTTTCTTCTTATATTTACTATTTAACTTCACATGGAAATGTGGGAAAATTGGGTTTTGCAGATTTTCAATACTTTTAACCTAAGGGCATGTATGTCTGCCACATGGCACTGTTGAAAATGCACAGATTTGCATTTTCAAAGGTATTCGGTATTTACCACCAACTTATAGTTGGTGGTAAATAACGAATCCTTAAATGTAAAAAGCACTCACTTGAGTGCTCTTTACATTAAGGATTCTGTAATTTACCGAATTGGTATGTTAAGAATTCGGTAATTTACCGATTGCTTAAATTACCGATTCTGTAAATTACCGAATCCTACTATTTGGCCACCTACATCTGAAAAGCCTATTTCCAGTCGGTAACAGCTAGGCTTCCTACATCTGGCCCATAGTGTCATGGTATCGATATCTGGATGACCTTTTTCTGGTATGGAAAGGCCCTGTGAGTAAGGCAGAAGAATACATAGCACATCTGAACAGGAACGAAGTAAACTTATGATTCTCAGGTGAGATTAGTTTAGTGGCAGTAAACTATCTGTACCTGAGAGTGGAGATACCGGAAGGAAAAGTAACAACAGTCCTGTTTAGGAAACCAACAGCTGGCAACAGCATGCTACATGCGTCAAGCAGCCACCCTCAAAAACTGAAGGACAGCATGCCCTATGGGGAGTTTCTGAGATTAAAATGTAACTGTTCAAGAAAGTGCGATTTTGACCTGGCAGCGAAAGAAAGTTTTAATCGATTTGCAGCCAGAGGGTATAGAATCGACCTTCTAGAAAGCACTCTAAGGAGAGTGAAACGCCTGCCCAGAGAGGATCTGTTAAAACAACAAACAAAACACCAAGACGTAAATGAAGGGAAATTTCAGATGATAACAACTTTTTCAGAAGATGCTGACATCCTGAGAAATATCATGAGAAATAATTGGCATGTGCTAAAAACAGATATGATCATTGGTGCTGACATCCCGACGGCATCATTGATCACTTTCAAAAAAGCACGCTCATTAAAGGATAGTGTAGTTCACAGTCACCTAGATATGATCCCACCGAGACAGGGAACTCTAAATGAGATGAGAGGGGTTACCCCTGTGGAAGGTGCAAGGCTTGTGCATTCAGCAAGAGGGTATTAACTTATGAAGTAAAAGGCCTGAAAGCAGGCAAAAGAATTAATAAATTCATGACCTGTCAAACCACGCATGCTGTCTATTGCCTGAAGTGCCCATGTGGACTCAGGTATATAGGGAGCACGATACACTGTGTAAAGATAAGGGTACTGGAACATAGGCTTGCTATTGTAAAGAAAGATTTTAATTATCCAGTGGCACGGCATTTTGCCATTAAACACAAGAGCAACAGAGATCTTTTACAGTTTTTCAGTATTAACTGTGTCCCATTGAACATCAGAGGGGGGGACAGAGAGCTGAAATTGAGGCGATTAGAGTCACGTTATATCATTGACCTCCAGACAAAAACCCCGAAAACCCCGAATGGGTTAAATAGTGGGGAGGAACTGACAGTGCATCTAGGGATCTAAGGATGCATAGGGATATTGGTTTTTAGATTTGTATAATATATATGATTTAATAACCTTGTACAAAAAGGCTTACGTTGTTTACAGTTCACATTTCTTATTCATGTCATATAAAGTAGGTGCCGATACACGGCAAGATTAAATAGAAAGTTGAGGTAATGTCTGCAACCCGACACAGGAGGATGCGAACTGACGATATACGGCAAGATTAACTGCATTTGGTTGTTGAAAAGACAGTTGCATATATCATTTTTTTAATGTCATGGAATGAAATTGTATCGAGTTTTAATTGTATTTCTCGATTTGAATAGAAGTTAACTGTGTATTAAATCACAACAAGCAGGGATGAATACCATTACAAAATGGCGCTCGCGATTTCCATGTCGCCATCCCTCATCTGTTTCTATGACACAATACATGATGTTTAAAAGATGGTGCCTCTCAGCGCTATTTGTGATAACACTGACGAAGGATCATATCCGAAACGCGTCTGTTTTACTAAAATAAAAATCACCGCTGTAACTAAGCCCCGCGAGTGCTGGTTCCTTTCATGATGAGAGAGGAAATTTGGAGCATTCACATATATATATATATATACATATATATATATGAACACACCATCCAACTCCCACAGAGTAAACCATAGAAGGAGGCACGGACACGAGGCTGTCAGGGTACGGCATCAATTTATTCATTAAGGAAGGACCCCCTAAACCCATGAGGTAAGAGAGACACGTTTCAGCTTTAGATGCCTTTGTCAATCTAGTTGACGCCCTATCACACACTTCATATATAGTGCATCCCACTCGAATATATAATTAACATAGAAGACATACTCTCAAGTAAGTTCACGCAGTACATTACCAGTAGAGCCAATTGATGTATCCGGCAGCAACATGTCAAATTAGCACAATGGAACAATTAAACAGCTTGTGTTATTTACCGTCGTAATTATATATATATATATATATATATATATATATATATATATATATATATTTTATTGGGATCAAGACGCATAGATCCACTGCAGATTTGCATGGGGGCTGTACTGAGCATCGCAGTGGATCCATGAATCCTTGCGTGCCTCCCAAAGAATTTTGGGACAATTTTTTGCCATTGAGCTGTCCACCACAGACCCCTCCATCAGTCCCATGGGGTCAGGATACCTCTGTACTGACCCCTTATATCCTATTTCTACTTTATTTTCCACATGGGAACTGTGTCCTGATTCACAAAATGGTGGCCACAACTTTTCTCTCAAGTTCCTGCCAGCCAGTCACTGCGTTTGCTGTTGGCGCGTGGGTCCACAGATCCCCTGGAGTGGATCCACATCTCTAGATACACAGACATATTTTTTCTTTAATAACTCCAAATTTACTGATTAGATCTATACTGAATTACAAAAAGCACTCTTTCCTAGTTTTTTTGCAAAATTTGGTGTAATTCTCTTCAGTGGTTCGGGCTGTAGTCATTTCTAAACTTCCTATGGGAAAAGTTGTTTTGTAACACTCCCTTTTTCTTAGCCCCGGCTTGATGAATCACCCCAAAACTTTCAAGACAGCAGCTGAAGTTAATTACAAACTAGTTTTGAAAATGTCATGAGAATTTGTCAAACAGCACCAAAATTATTAGTAAAACAAAAAGCTATTTTCCCATGGAAACTAGATTCTAACTATAACTACCTACTGGCAAGTTACAGTAGGTTATATACAGCACACCTAACAGACACCGAGTGAAGTATTGGCTGCGCTTTATAGACAATGTTTTTGCGATATGGGATGGCGAGTGCGCAGGAGTTTGTTAATGATCTGAACAGTAATTCCTGTAATTTACACTCCACGTCGAACATTAGTCAATCAACAGTAGAATTTCTGGACGTACGTATCACAGTCATGAACAACAATTTGGAAACACCCCGTTCAGGAACAAAACTGCCAGCAACAGTATTTTGCATGCCAGCAGTAGCCATCCTCGACACCTCATTGACAGTATTCCGTAAGGAGAACTGCTGAGATTAAAATGCATCTGCAGCTCCACACAAGAATATGATAAATGTGCCAAAGAGATGATGGATAGATTACAAGATTGAGGTTTCTCTAATGCAATTCTCTCAAAAGCCTTAGGGAAGACAAGTGATCGAACACGAGAATCATTACGAATCCCCAGGGCCAAAGTGGTAGGCAATGAAGAGGAGAGTCCTAGACTAATAACCACTTTTAGCAGACAAGAGAGAAAAATCAAATTAATTGTCAAAAAGAACTGGCCTATCATGCTCACTGATGGTGTACTAGGCAGTAGATTGCCTGAGTCACCCACGATAACTTTAAGAAGAGCAAGATCTATGAGGAGCCAGTTGGTGAGGATGAGCCCGGAAATTAAAACTGAAGGTACATAGTTAAAACCTAGAACATGGTTTTGTAAATGCTCATCTTGCGGAGCATGCAAATTCGGAGTGAATACAACCCATTACACCACTCCATTCTCAAACATAAGTGTAGCCATCACGGGCAGCTATGTATGCTGTGTATGTTCTGACGTGCACCTGTGGATTACGCTACGTAGGTAGCACCAAGCTACAGGTGCACGTCAGAATTTTGCAGCATCTCAGGGCCACAGTAAATAACGATGCGGCTTATCCTGTTGCGAGGCACTTCAGAGCAACACATAACAACAACCTGAAGTGTCTGTCTTACTAGCACCATTAAGGAGAGGTGGAGATAGAGAAAAACTGTTAAGAAAACTGGAAACTCGCATGATTGTCGAGTTAGACAGTAAAAATCCAAATGGGTTGAACAATACGGACGATTTGCATCACTATTCATGAATATTATTACTTTTGGATAGATGCATGTGAGGAGTTCATTTATGTAAATATTAGTTGTTCATGCCTATGTGTAGTCATTGTTAAATTCTCTAAAAACAAAAAACTATTAGCAACTGTTTTAGATAAGTATATATCATATCCGTGTAACTTATTTTGATTATGGTTGTAATACGATCCTCAGAAACCGCCAGCAATTTTTAACATAATTTTGGTCACAATGTATGTGTTGTTTACTTTTATGGGGAAAAGTAATGTTTGGCACTTTTTGCACTTTAAACTCATTATGCACTTTATAGTTAGGCCTCTATTTAGCAAGATCAGGATGTGTGTCAATATATTTGACAAGATGAGGGATTGATCAATTTCTGAAGTGGCTTTTTGTTTTCAATTTTATGTACAAAACAGGAGGTTATTCTTGGTTATAAAACATTATACCATTGTGCATTTATGCAGGAAGATAATCTCCCTTACAAAGCAAAACATACTCTAATTCTAAAATGTGCAGTGCATTATTTCAAATATATGCTAAACCAGAGGTGGTCACTGTAACAAGTATGTTGACAAGTTTGTAGTTAACGGCCTCTTATAATCAACATAGTACCATAGTTACAGACATATACACCTACTTATCTAATTAGTGGTGAGCTGCTGAGCAGTGCATTTGACATAGGATTTGTATAGGTAATTTTAAGAATTGTATTTATGGATTTTAGGATAGTTTGCACATATTTATATATTTATAAAATTAAATGTATGGATGATATGTATATATTTATTGTATAAATTTGCACTGACTACAGAAGAGCAATTTTTTGATTAGAAGTTATGTTTACATTAACATTTACATTTATGGCTACAACAGAAAAAGTAATGATTAGACTGTACATGAATCGACTGATCAGCAAGAGGCTACGTGCACTATGTACGATTATGTTTTCTATGTTCATTAGAAGGTGAACAATGTGATTTGTTGCACCAGGGGCGGTCACTTCTGTAAATCTAAAAGTAACGACATGCTGCTGTTTCTTTGTGTGAGCAAGAGCACGGCTGTGCTTGAAACGTGTCGCAGCAGAGCGAAAAAACTGCAATAAACATCTTTCTGCCAAGTACCTTGTGGTCCGCCTTCCTCATTTCGCCAGGACTGGAGGTGATGATATATATATATATATATATATATATATATATATATATATATATATATATATATATATATATATATATATATATATATATATAAAGAGATTCCTTTTCGACGAAAAAGAACAGAGGCCACAAGGGGAGAACAGGGTGGACACAGCTTTATTCCACGAAGTCCCAGCTCTGGCGGATGCATTTCGGCAATTTGGCCTTCTTCAGCACCTTCAGCTGCAAAGATCACGTCCCTAATCTTCTCATCCTGTTTGAAATATTCACCGGCACTTATTCCCCTCCCCCTTACACTGTCTGCGCACCAATCAGAGTTCGTGGTGAGTGAGAGCGAACTCCAAATCCCAGCATGCCACATGTTAGCATCCCGAGATGGTGGCGTGGAGGAGTGAGTGTTCCATACTTGCAGTGCAGGCTTCAGGTGATTCGGGCGGGTCATGGAGTCGATGAAATAGGATGAGTCCTATCTGTGTCCCCTTGTACGCTGCACCTGCCAGATGTGCCCGGTTGGTGGATGAGTGGGGGCTGTCAAATGCGAGACAATGCGCCCTAATGAAGTAAAATACCTCGATCCTCTCACTCCTTCCGGTCGGTCATGGCAGACTCCGAAGTTACCAGTCCCCTGGTTGCGATAGTGCTGCGAGCAACGGTGTGCCAGTTTATCTTCGGGTTGCTTAGTGCTGCAGGGCCATCTGGACTGAGCTGCTGGCTAGCTCAGAATATATGAAGAGATTCCTTTTCGACGAAAAAGAGCAGATGCCACAAGGGGAGAACAGGGTGGACACAGCTTTATTCCACGAAGTCCCGGCTCTGGCGGATGCATTTCGGCAATTTGGCCTTCTTCAGCGCCTTCAGCTGCAAAGATCACGTCCCTAATCTTCTCATCCTGTTTGAAATATTCACCGGCACTTATTCCCCTCCTCCTTAAACTGTCTGCGCACCAATCAGAGTTCGTTATATATATATATATATATATATATATATATATATATATATATATATATATATATATATATATATATATATATATATATATATATATATATCGGGCATTACTGAATGCACAAATCAGTCACTGTAACTGAGCTCACGATGTGGGACGGCCTGCAAGCCCTGTTTGAGTGAGCTTTTCGGATTGCAACGCATTGTGGGAACTACATCTACCAGCAGCCTTAGCATATGCTGCACACAGAGGTCTAAACATCGTGCCTCTGATTGGACTACTCACCATCCAATGGGAACACAACTAGCAGCATATTAAAGCCTCGTGCAAACAACAAAGACTAAACAAAAAGCTGGCAATGATTAAGCAAACGCCGAAACGCGTCTGCCAGGTGTTTTTCTTCTGGATGGTGGCAAATAAATTCCCCTGAAGAGGTTCCAAGCATGTGTCAGACCCGTTTTTTAGGAAAAGGAGGGATTGGTGTTCTATATTATTGCAGCAGTCGGTGCTGCACTCCGATGCGCCTCTTGTTCTGGAGCTCCGCTGATGACCAACATCTCTTCTGGTGTGACGTGCTGAATGCACACAGCGGCGCCCCCCCGCCCAAGACATCATTCATGGTATCGGGTAGAGATATATATATATATATATATATATATCCTACTATAGCTAGGGCCTAGTTTCCATGGGAAAAGTGCTTTTTGTTTTGTTATAAATATACATATTATGTGAAAAAACCATAGGCTACAAGGACGTTATGTTTAGGCTCAGATTTCAATTGTACAAAACCAGTGAAGTTCAGCTGTTATAGTTAACTGAGCTAACTATAACTCATGCCCCGCAATGCACTGCTTATGACCTCACATATTACATCACTCATGACATGGTCAATGTCATCACTGATGACAAAATGACATCACTGATGACATCATCCGGTGACTGTGAGTGCTTTTAAAATCTTTATTAGGTTTACAAATATATACCAAGGTGTATTGGTGAATCAGTGGGTGTATGTAGTGGAGTAGTGTGGCTCACTGGTTAGAGGCGGCAGGCCTGAGAGCAGAAGTCAGCCTGGGACCAGGGTTCAATTCCCGACGCGGCAGGGTCGTGGACCTTGGTCAGCGGACTCGATAATTCTCGCTTCGGTGCTTACTCTAATCAGGGGTTCCACTCGGCAACTCTGGGCATTAGCTTGCCTAATCTCCACAACGGCCCCACCAATTCCGGGGATGCCTGGCTCCACCTTGGGGACTCCCAGCAAGGGACCATCCCACAGGGAAAGCCAGGACGGGTTCCCCAGAGTTATACAGCGCTGGGACGCCCCGTTGCTGGGGCAGCTGTGCGCTTTACAAGTATACTACATTTACATGAGCGCCTATATGGATGATTCAGTGGGTACGTGATTGACTGTATACGTGAGTGATTAGGTGTCTCAGTGAATGTGTTGGTGAGTGACTGGTTGTACGAATTTCTTTATCAGTCTGTCAGTTGCTGTCTAAGTGGCTGCATGGGTGTGTGAGTGGGTACATGAGTCACTATTAGTGAATGATTGGTGGTCTGAGTACCTGTAAGGTTGTCTGAGTGTCTGTGTGGGTGGGTGAGAGGGTGTGTGACTGCTTGTATGGATGTGTGAATTGGAAAATTCTCCTATAAAAGATGTGGGTAATAATTCCTCTGTAAAGTTGGATGTGGAAGTGGCTGTCCCGATAGCACAGGGACAAAATGTCCTTGTAACTAAAAAACCTATTATTTTTTCGGAGTGTGTGAATTCTGTTCCTGATGGGGAGATATCTGTACCAGGTGGTTATGTTGACATATCTGGAAAGCTCTTGTCCCCGGTGCCTGTAGAAGATATGAAAACAGCTATATTCTCTATACAAAATACCCTTAACCCGGAGGCTCTACCCTTTGTGGCTAGTGACGGAGAATTTAAAAACCCTGTTGCCTTGCCTAAAAAAGAAGGGGTAGATACTCTCACACTAGATTTCTTCCCTCTTTTCGATTCCGGTTTAATATTAAACAGATCTCTGTTACTTAAATGTTTTCAAGAGTTAGAAGGATTAAAATTATTACAATCCAACGATATTGATCTGGTTTCGATTTTGAAAAGTAAGGATGGGACATATACTAGGGTAAAATTCTATTCCAAATTAATTGTGAATCTCATTCTCCTTCAGGCCGAGAATTTTCAATGTAGGGGGATTGATGTTATGCCTTTTGTATTAAATAGGAAAGAGGGCTCTCTAATTAAAAAATGTCCCCCGTCTTTATTGGGATCTAGTGGTTTCCCCCAGGGCTTTGAAGATTTAAAGATTAGCCTAACTAAAAACAACCGTCAAGTGTCACATATAATCCCTTTCTCCCCGGCCTCAAATAGGTTTACGGTTGAGGATAGCCATCAGTGGAATTGGTTGCCTGGAGTGCTTGCAAGTAAATCTACCAGTAACCCTACACTATTTTCTCATCTTTAACAGCGGATTGAAAATAATTACATGGAATGCTGCTGGTATAAAAAACTGCCCGGAGAAGTTGCAATACCTTTCCTCTCTAAATGCTAACGTTATTTGTTTACAAGAAACGTGGTGTGTGGACAGAATGCCTGTAGTAAAGGATTACTTTTCCCTAGAGGGGGAGCCACACCTTCAAAGAGAGGCCATGCTAAGGGGAGTATAGCATGTCTACTCTCAAATCATATAAGGTGGAATTTTTCTCACCACTTGGACTCGAGTAAGCTTTTTCAAGCGGTAACGTTGTTTAGTGCGGACAACGTTACAAACTCGAATCCTTTAGAAATAATTAACGCTTACATCCCCCCCGAAGCTTGTTTCGATACTGTTCTAAAACAGGCTTTTGACTATATAAAGACTATCATAGTTAAAACTCCTGCTCCCCATGTAATATTGATGGGAGCCTTTAATTGTCTAGTCTCTAACCTAAGTTTGGAACTCTTTAGAAACAAGCTAAAAGAGGAATCTCTCCATATCCCCCGGGCCGTTTTCCCGGATAAGATTAAAACAAACAAGAGAGGGAAACAGTTTTTAACCGAACTCTCCGAGATGGATGGGATTATAGTAAACGGAAGATTCCCTTGCGATTCTCCCGCAAATTGCACGCATAGATCCAAGCAGGGCGGGTCTATTTTAGACTATGTGATTATAGATATAAATAGCTTTTATATTATAAGTGACCTGTCGGTACTAAATACCACACTTAGTGATCACAATATGATATTGGTATCAGTGTTAATAAATCCGCCTATAACTGATCCATGGACTCTTAATGGCGACTTGGTCAATTTTTCCAACAAGTCCGGAAGATGTTTTTGGAACTCTATGGCTATTATGGGCCTAGCACCTATTATAGATAGTAAATAAAAAAATCTACAAAATTGGAATAGCTTGTCCCTATCCCTTTTTGATGACTTCATGAAGGAGGTAACATCTGTTGCTAGAAAATCTACTCGCCATAGAATGAGGAAAATAATTCCTAGTTCCATCTTGTGTCTCAACAGGGAAATTAATAAACTAGTCAGGGAGCAATATTTATGCAGATCCCTTGATAGAAATAATAAAATAACCCTTCTGAAAAGAAGGAGGCATAGGGCAAAAATAAAAATAAAGAAGGATAAAGAGGATAGAATATGGATCAACCTGCGTGAGGCTGCAGTATGCGGGCAGGCAAGGTTGTTTTGGTTCTTTATTAGTGAGGGTTGTGGGACAAGGTCCTCCCCTGCTCCAATCCCCATTGCTGAGGCAACTTGGATTAATTACATCTCTAGTCTTTATGTGAGTAATGGTGGTATGAATGTCTTCAGGGATTGTAAAGAAGATAGCCCTCCTTTAGATCCACCTTCTGAGAAGGTTATCGAACGGGCCATAAAAGAATTACGCTCCTCTGGCGCAATGGGCCCTGATGAGCTTCCAATTGTGGTCTTGAAGCAGGATCCTGTTTCTTGGAGCAATTCTCCCCAAGCCTTGGTCCTCCTCGACCTGTCCGCTGCGTTTGACACGGTCGACCATAACATTCTTTTGGACCGTGTCAGCGCAGCGGGCATTAGAGGCGCTGCCCTCTCCTGGATCACGTCCTTTCTAACAGGACGTTCACAAGCTGTTCACCTCCCCGGTTTTTCTGCCCTCCCCCTCCCGGTGCCCTGTGGGGTTCCCCAAGGTTCTTCCCTCTCTCCTCTTCTCTTCAATCTTTATATTCACCCACTTATCTCTTCTCTTCTTCAGCTGGGGGTCTCGGTGTTTAATTACGCAGATGACCTCCAGCTTGTCTTTGACCTTTCTTCTTCTTCTCACTCCCTATCCTTTTTTCGTTCCACCATGGTCTTTATTTCTGGGTGGATGGGCGCCAATCACCTCAAGCTCAACACAGATAAGACTGAGCTTGTCCTGATTGGCGGCTCATCCAGCCCTTGGTCCTCTGCTTTTTGGCCCCCCTCCCTTGGTCCTCCTCCCACCCCGGTTGCCTCCGTCAAAACATTGGGCATTAAGGTCAGCCAGGACCTGTCCATGCATGGCCAGGTCAGTGCTGTAGTATCTTCCTGTTTTCTTTCCCTTCGGTTGATCCGAAAAATCTCTCGTTTCTTTTCTCTTGAATCCCTTAAAATTATAATTTCTGCCCTCATCACTTCCCGCCTGGATTATGGAAACAGCTTGTTCGTGGGCATCCCGGCCTACGAAACTCGCCGCCTTCAAGCAATCCAAAACCAGGCTGTCCGTCTCATCTTTCACTTGCCCAAAACTCATCACATCACTCCTGTCCTCAAATCCCTTCACTGGTTACCCATTCTGCAGAGATCCTTGTTCAAACTAGGCTGCCTTGTTTACCGGGCCCTTGATCGCTCTGCACCGGCGTTCATCAACTCTCTTATCTCCTCCCACACCCCTGTCCGCACTCTCCGCTCATCTTCTTCTGCCCTTCTCACGGTCCCCCGTTTCCGCAAAACTCGCACTGGTGGGTCTAGATTTTCTGTTCTTGCACCCCGGTTTTGGAATTCCCTCCCTCTCTCTATGCGTTCTATTCCTATCTTTTCACACTTCCGCAAAGCGCTCAAAACATTCTTGTTTGCCTTGGCCTACTCCTGTTAACCCCCCCTGGACTCGTTTGTTCTGCTCCCCAGACCTCTCAGCGCCAGGAAGCCGTTTGGCCATCGTGCGCTCTATAAATAATGTCATTCATTCATTCATTCATTCATTCATTCATTCATTCATTCAAGATATTATTTCCATTATTTAGTCTCTGCTTTAGGAATAAAACTGTCCCGCCGTCATGAAGGGGCAGTATACTGGTGCCGTTGTTCAAGAAAGGCGATAGGAATGCCCCCAAAAACTATCGTCTTATCGCCCTTCTTGATGCAATCGGTAAGGTCTTCGCTAAATGCCTGCTGTTCCTGATAGATGAGTGGGTGTCTAATAACAACATATTGCCCCTTGAACAGACAGGCTTCCGCAGGGGTCATGGTACCCTAGATAATCTTACGGCCTTACAAATAATCACTGACAAATATGTGAGGGTTCGCGGTGGTAGGGTGTACGCAGCGTTTATAGACTTCTCCACGGCGTTCAATAAAGTGGATCGTCCGCTGCTTTGGAGAAGGCTATCGGCGCTGGGTATGCCTTCCAGCTTGTTGGAGCTGGTGTGTGCTCTTCACACAGATAAATGGTGTAAAGTTCTTTTAGGGGGAGAAAGAGGGCTAACCAGGGTCATTCACTCTGTTAATGGTCTTAAGCAGGGTTGTCTGTTGGCCCCCATTCTCTTCTCTCTATATATTTCTAATCTTCCTTTGACACTTGCCTCCTGTGAATTAATAGCTCCTATGTTAGGGGGCTCTGCGATTTCTAGTTTACTTTACGCCGATGATATCTTAATATTGGATCTAACCCCTAAGGGCTTAAATAACCGCTTACATGCCCTCCATTTATTTGCTGAATCTCATTTCCTTAAAATAAACATTTCTAAGAGTAAAATAATGTGTATTGCTGGCAGGAAAAAAAAAAAAAAATTGGATGGACTGTTGGGGGACAAATGTTGGAAATTGTACAGAGTTATGTATTTTTGGGGAAAATAATAACTAGTAATTCTAGTGAGAAACCCCATATTGATAATAATATGCGGAAGGCTGTGGCCCAAGGCAAAAGTTTACTATCCCTTTACACTGCCACTGGGAGGCGACATTTTTCCTACCTACTGGAGGTTTTTCGTGCAAAAATCCCGTCCTCCCTACTCTATGGACTGGAAACAGTGGATTTGGGGCAATGGTTTTTTTTGCAGCAGGCCGAGGGGAAGATTTTTTGATATCTAACTACTACTAATAACGCATGTACAGCAGCGGCCTTCAGACTTGAGTTTGGAGTACGTAGTAGTTGGGCCCAGGGCCTGGTGGGATTGGTGCGATGGGTTGTCTGTTTGGCCAAGGGGGAAGTGGGGACCCTACGATGTCTTATGAAAAACGAATTATTGGGGTCTTTTAATGAATTCTCCCTTCTCGTAAAAAACTTTAGAAAGGCGGTGTCGTTTTTAAAATTAGATGAGACCTCCCTTTTTTCACCTTCCCAGGGCCAATTGAAATCAGTCCTGAAACGGGCCTCGTGGGAACTTAGTTTCTGTTTAGATAGGGAGTATATCGTGACAAGGAGAGGAGTCACTCCATTCATTTCATCTTGTGCAATCAAATACAGGCAACTCTATATATCCTGGAACCTATCCCATGGTGTCCGGCGGTTCTGGTTCCTGCTAAGACAGGATCTCCTACCTTTAAACATACTTTTGGCCAAATGGTACGGTACTTCCGCAGCTTGTAATTTTTGCAACTTCCCTATGCAAGATTTGACACGTATTATTTGTATGTCCGTCTCTGCTTCCTTCCCGACGCAAATGGTTGCGTCACATCTGTTTGAAATTGAGTATTCTAACCGTCAATGCTTTTGTACTTGCTCTTAATAACCCTCCCAACGAGATGTTCTGTTTTAACGTTTTTAATTTTTTTAAATGTTTTTTAGATATTTATTGACGGGCCTTTCTTTACAATGTATGAACTAAGGTATTATGATTATGAAATCCGTATTGGTTTTTCTGCACAGATAAATGGTACTTTGTAATTGTGTCCTTCTATTATATAACCTGTAATTTTGTGACTATGTACTTTCATTTTGTGGATCTCTTCGGAGTTCCAAATCAAATAAAATAAACTAGAAACTAGTCAGTGGCTGCATGGGTTAGTGAGTGCATGTGTGAGGGGCTATATCAGTATGGCTGTGTGAGTGAGTAGGTGGAGGTGTCACTGGTATATGGGTGAGTAATTGGGTATGTGAAAGGCAGTATAGGTGAGTGATGGGATATTTGAGTGACTGTATGGATGAGTGAGTGAATGTGAGAGTGGCAGTAGGAGTGTGTGTGTGCTTGTGTCAATGACTATATAGGTGAGAAAGCATTTGTTAGTATTTGTATGAGTAAGTGAGTGCGTGTGTGTTGCATCTGTATGGGTAAGTGGCTATGTGATTGACTATATGAGTGAGTGACTAGATGTGTGAGTAGCAGTATGGGTAACTGACCCAGTGTGTGTATGGTTATAAGGGTATATGAATGGATATATCAGTGGCTGCATTAATGAATGAGTGGCTGTATGGGTGAGTGAGTGGATGTGTGTGTAGATCTGTGAAGCAGTGAGTGGGTGTGTAAGTACTGATATGGTTCTTTGAATGGGTTTGTGAATGGTTGCATGGGAGTGGGCATACGAGAGGTTCTATAGGGGTGTGACTGGGTGCTCTGTGATTCTGTGGATGATTAGTGATGTAATTTGAGATGTCATCAGTGATGTCACTGACCATGTCATGATTGATGCAATCTGTGAGTATCAATCAAAACAGAATATGTGAGGTCATAAGCAGTGCACTGCAGGGGTACGAGTTATAGTTAGTTCTGCTAACTATAACTGCTGAATTTCACTGGTTGTATATGAGTAAAATCTGAGCCTAACTATAACGTCCCTGTAACCTTTGTTTTTTTTCAGTGAATTTCTAAGGTTTTTTTCAATGCTAATTCCAAACTAAAACGTCCCTGTAACCTTCGTAACCAGTGAATTTCGATGGTTTTGTAAGTAGTAGTCACGTATGCAGAGTGACAGAGAAAGGGGGCAGGCCTTCAACCAGCTCTCAGGAATCCTGCTGTGTTGGACTTACTGGAGGTAAGAGGAGGGCTTCTGGGCCCCCAAGAACACTCAGGATCCAAGAAGACATCATCCCTCAACCAGCAGTAAGCCAGGAGGCGCATTTGCAGAGTGGTGGAGAAAGGGGGCGTGATGTCCAAACACCTCTCAGCAATTCCACTGTGTGGGACTTACTACAGGCAACAGGAGAGCTTGTTGGTCCCCAAGGACACTCTAAAGCTAAGGGGACTGCATACCCCAACCAGCACTGCGCCAGGAGGTGCATTTGCAGAGTGGTAGAGAAAGGGGGCGTGGCCACCAAAGTCTTCTCAGCAAGGAGGTGTGGCCTTCAAAGTCCTCTCAGCAATCACACTCTATGGGACTTACTGGTGGTAACAGGAGGGCTTGTTGGCTCCCAAGGTCCCTCTATAGTCAAGGGGGATGTCATTCCCCAACCAGCAGTGTGCCAGGAGGTGCATTTGCAGAGTGGCGGGGAAAGGGGACATGGCGTCCAAAGACCTCTCAGCAATCCTGCAGTTTAGGACTCACTAGAAGTAACAGGAGGGCTAGTTGACTACCAAGGACCTTCAGCAGCCAAGGGGACTTCACCCCCTGACCAGCTGTACACCAGGAGGTGCTTTGGCTGAGTGGTGGTGAAAGGAGGCAGGCCTCCAGTGACTTGCTGGTGTTTTTGTTTCTTCATTCAGGAGGGGGCTGCAGGGCCCCTCTTCCCTGGGCCAATTTCAGCCGTAGGGAACCCATCTCATGGGGCTAGGCCTATTTTGAATGGGGGAGTGGGGCTGTGTGGCCCCCCTACGAGGGCCGATTTTGGCCCCGGACACCATATCCCTCAGGGCGTGGGATTTTGTAAACTATTTTTTAAATAAATTAATGGAAGAGGACCAAGTGGCCCCCATCATGGGCCAATTTCAGCCCCAGGGTCCCACCCAGGGCACCCACTAAACAATGTTGGTGACCGCAGAGGAAGCTCAAGGCCTCCACGGTCCCTGCTGGCTATTCGCCTCCTGCAGGAGCCGGTAATGTTTTGACAAAGAGGGATCTGCTGAACATGCAGCTCCCTCTCTGTAAAAAGCAAATATGTTCTGCTTTGAGGAGGCAAGAGCAAAATGCTCTTGCTTGCTCAAAGCGGAGCACAGTTTGCTATGCCTTGACAGGAGCGGTAAGGCTCCCACCAAGCCATAGCAAACAGCTTTGCCCTGGTATGGGCACTCCGGGAAATAGCAGACGCCAGCCCGGGGGTGGGGGTAGCGGTACCCAGGGCCCGCTCTTTTCTTGTAATTTGGGGAGGTGGTGGTTCCTGGGGCTGATGGGCGGCATTTAAGTTTACCTAAGCCCCGGGGTAGAGGCATAGTCTTAACATAGTCTGCATTTCTATGTTAATTGTCCCAGGGAAGTGGCAGTCCCCAGTGGCGCAGGGTACATGCGGGCCCCCGCACGTCTATAAAACAATGACCCTCACATTTCAATTCTTCATTGCCCAGGGAGGTGACAGTCCACAAGGCTGCAGGGGGGATGCGTTGCCCTCCACATACTAATACATATGCCAGCAGAGCTTGGCCCACTCGGGGGCTTTTTTAAATACAATCGCGATAGCCCGTGTTTGTGTTTTAAATTAAAAAATCTTGAATTTGTCACGACCTCGCGGTCATTGTTTAAAAAATAAATGCTTTTTTTTGCGTGTTGGGCTCCTACCCTGCTCCTTTTTTCTTTATTTTCCCTTTTTGAGGGGGAACTCTGGGAATTCGAGTCAAGATGTCTGCCAGAACTTCCTGGTTGAAGTATTGGCAGCCAATGAGAACTGTGCATTTGCCTGCACAAGCTCATCTTTCTTCGCGAAGGCTTCGCGACCACAGATATTATACATTTCAACTTAAATTTCTCAAGAACTACTGAACGGATTTGTACCAAATAACAAAAAGACCAATCAGGTTTACAACATCTACCTTTCTGCCAAATTTGGTGTAATTCCATCCAGCGGTTTGGGCTGTAGGTTCAACTACGTGTCCTAATGGAATTAGAATGGGAAAAAAACTTTTTTTGGGCCCCCTTTTTCTCTGCTGCCGCTTAATGGATCATCTTGATATGACTCATGCACAAGACATACTTTAAAACTTTCTTCGTAAAATGTTGTGATGATTCATCAAATGGCGCCAAAGATATAGGCAAGTCACTCCAGGGGCTTTGTTGTAAAAAGCGTAATTTTCTTATGGGCAACGCTTTTCGTCTTAATGTTTTTTCTCACAACTTGAGTTGCTCGTGTAAATAATACTTCCCTTAAGTGCAGAACAAATCCATAAACACAAAAGAGGGCCTACTCGGTGGGTGTATTCATGGATAGGGAGATTAGACTCCTGTAGATGTAAGCAACTAGGGGTTGCTTAAACCAAAATTTATTTCAGGATGTCTGCTGTGATGCGTTTTGGCTGTATTAACAACTTTTTTCACGTTTGTTTCAGGGGTTCCTTTTATTAATTCCAGGTTGACTTGGGTGGTAGTTTGCCAATTCAAAACTGTAATACTCTGCCAGGAGTGGTAAATGGCCTTTGTCATTTTTCAGCTTGGCGTGGATGGCATAAGCTAGTTCGATGCTTGGAGACTTTGCTGTGAAAATGGCAAAAGGCTTTGTCACTGTCTAGCTTGGCATGGATGGCACTGTGAATGAATTAATTTATTTAAGTAAATTAATTAAAATTGATACAATTAGTCACAAAGTATTAAACTCAACAGATAAAATCAGTCAGGAACATATAAGCAGCAACCCCAGAATAGAACAATATTGTAAAATACATCTCTATAGCAACAAGCATTTGCAATGCAATAGGTCTCGCATTCATTATGAAAGTTTGAGCTATTGGTCTTGTAAATGACAATTTTTTTATTTATGTGTTGATTTTGAAAATAGCTAAATTAATAGCTTTGTCATTTTCAATGCCAATAGTTATAACTTTCGCACATGTGACGACTATAGCATTTGTAATGCAACATGTTTTGTATTTACGTGACTTAGATGTATTGATATTACAAATAGCAACGGCTTTTAATTTTTTAAAATAATTAATACTTAAATAAAAGTGATTGTAATTTATATTGGCAATAGCTTAAACTTTTGTAAATAACGTTTGTGAAGATTATGTTCAGTGTATTTTATTGTGATGAAAATCCAAGAACAGAAGTGAAATAACATCTTTTTGTGACATTTGTAATAAAGCTTGAAACATTGAGAGAACATAATTGAACCAGTTGTTGTTGAATGGTTGCACAGATTGATGCTGTGATGTCGCGGAGTGATGCTGTGGTGGTGCTGAGTGATGCTGGGATTGCGCTGAGTGGTGCTGTGGTGGTGCTGAGTGATGCTGTGGTGGTGCTGAGTGATGCTGTGGTGGTGCTGAGTGATGCTGTGGTGGTGCTGAGTGATGCTGTGGTGGTGCTGCTGAGTTCTCTCTGCAACTGCACTCTGCAACTGCACTCTGAATCTGCACTCTGCACTCTGAATCTGCACTCTGCACTCTGAATCTGCACTCTGAATCTGCACTCTGAATCTGCACTCTGCACTCTGAATCTGCACTCTGAATCTGCACTCTGCACTCTGAATCTGCACTCTGCACTCTAAATCTGCACTCTGAATCTGCACTCTGAATCTGCACTCTGAATCTGCACTCTGCACTCTGAATCTGCACTCTGCACTCTAAATCTGCACTCTGAATCTGCACTCTGAATCTGCACTCTGAATCTGCACTCTGCACTCTGAATCTGCACTCTGAATCTGCACTCTGAATCTGCACTATGCACTCTGAATCTGCACTCTGAATCTGCACTCTGAATCTGCACTCTGCACTCTGAATCTGCACTCTGAATCTGCACTCTGAATCTGCACTCTGCACTCTGAATCTGCACTCTGAATCTGCACTCTGAATCTGCACTCTGCACTCTGAATCTGCACTCTGAATCTGCACTCTGCACTCTGAATCTGCACTCTGAATCTGCACTCTGAATCTGCACTCTGAATCTGCACTCTGCACTCTGAATCTGCACTCTGCACTCTGAATCTGCACTCTGAATCTGCACTCTGCACTCTGAATCTGCACTCTGAATCTGCACTCTGAATCTGCACTCTGAATCTGCACTCTGAATCTGCACTCTGCACTCTGAATCTGCACTCTGAATCTGCACTCTGAATCTGCACTCTGCACTCTGAATCGGCACTCTGAATCTGCACTCTGAATCTGCACTCTGCACTCTGAATCTGCACTCTGAATCTGCACTCTGAATCTGCACTCTGAATCTGCACTCTGCACTCTGAATCTGCACTCTGCACTCTGAATCTGCACTCTGAATCTGCACTCTGAATCTGCACTCTGCACTCTGAATCTGCACTCTGAATCTGCACTCTGAATCTGCACTCTGAACTCTGAATCTGCACTCTGAACTCTGAATCTGCACTCTGCACTCACAATCTGCACTCTGAATCTGCACTCTAAATCTGCACTCTGCACTCACAATCTGCACTCTGAATCTGCACTCTGAATCTGCACTCTGAATCTGCACTCTGCACTCTGAATCTGCACTCTGCACTCTGAATCTGCACTCTGAATCTGCACTCTGCACTCACAATCTGCACTCTAAATCTGCACTCTAAATCTGCACTCTGCACTCACAATCTGCACTCTAAATCTGCACTCTGCACTCTGAATCTGCACTCTAAATCTGCACTCTGAATCTGCACTCTGAATCTGCACTCTGAATCTGCACTCTGAATCTGCACTCTGCACTCTGAATCTGCACTCTGCACTCTGAATCTGCACTCTGAATATGCACTCTGAATCTGCACTCTGCACTCTGAATCTGCACTCTCAATCTGCACTCCGAATCTGCACTCTGAATCTGCACTCTGCTCTATGAATCTGCACTCTGAATCTGCACTCTGAATCTGCACTCTGAATCTGCACTCTGCACTCTGAATCTGCACTCTGAATCTGCACTCTGAATCTGCACTCTGAATCTGCACTCTGAACTCTGAATCTGCACTCTGAACTCTGAATCTGCACTCTGCACTCACAATCTGCACTCTGAATCTGCACTCTGAATCTGCACTCTGCACTCTGAATCTGCACTCTGCACTATGGATCTGCACTCTGAATCTGCACTCTGAATCTGCACTCTGAATCTGCACTCTGCACTCTGAATCTGCACTCTGAATCTGCACTCTGAATCTGCACTCTGAACTCTGAATCTGCACTCTGAACTCTGAATCTGCACTCTGCACTCACAATCTGCACTCTGAATCTGCACTCTAAATCTGCACTCTGCACTCACAATCTGCACTCTGAATCTGCACTCCGAATCTGCACTCTGAATCTGCACTCTGAATCTGCACTCTGAATCTGCACTCTGAATCTGCACTCTGAATCTGCACTCTGCACTCTGAATCTGCACTCTGCACTCTGAATCTGCACTCTGCACTCTGAATCTGCACTCTGCACTCACAATCTGCACTCTGCACTCACAATCTGCACTCTAAATCTGCTCTCTAAATCTGCACTCTGCACTCACAATCTGCACTCTAAATCTGCACTCTGCACTCTGAATCTGCACTCTGTACTCTGAATCTGCACTCTGAATCTGCACTCTGAATCTGCACACTGCACTCTGAATCTGCACTCTGCACTCTGAATCTGAACTCTGAATCTGCACTCTGCACTCTGAATCTGCACTCTGCACTCTGAATCTGCACTCTGAATCTGCACTCTGAATCTGCACTCTGCACTCTGAATCTGCACTCTGCACTCTGAATCTGCACTCTGAATCTGCACTCTGAATCTGCACTCAGAATCTGCACTCTGAATCTGCACTCTGCACTCTGAATCTGCACTCTGAATCTGCACTCTGAATCTGCACTCTGAATCTGCACTCACAATCTGCACTCACAATCTGCACTCTGAATCTGCACTCACAATCTGCACTCTGAATCTGCACTCTGAATCTGCACTCTGAATCTGCACTCTGAATCTGCACTCTGAATCTGCACTCACAATCTGCACTCACAATCTGCACTCTGCACTCTGAATCTGCACTCTGCACTCTACATATGGTATGTTATGCTTACATTACACACCCTGCAAAGATGCGTGTAGCGCCTGAAGTCACAAGTTGAACCTGGTGTTGTTCGCTACAATAGACAATAGTTATCAGTGAGGTTTGTTCCACCATGAAACGAAAGTTGGCTGCCGAGAGTAACAAGGCAGTGCTGGGAGGGGGGCTGCGCACCAACTGAAGTGCTCTGGTTGCACGGCCTGCAGCCGTGTGAAGTGATAAGCCTTGAACGGCCTGCGGCCGTGTGAAGTGATAAGCCTTTGAAGTATGGGAGTGTGGGAGGAGTGCTGCTACGGCCTGGGGGAAGCTGGCTAGGGAGGGGGAGGAGAAATGAATGTAAGGCTGTGGGGAACAGAGTTTATGGCCCAAAAGCGCGTGCCTGTGGCCACGTGAACTTCAAGAAAACTGCAAGGAACGAAGCCCTTGGTTTGACGAGGATTTCGAGCACTTGAATTCTCGATCCCTCAATGCGCTTGCGCGCATTGTAGGTCACGAGACCTAAAAAGTAAATAAATGTGGTTTGAAAATATGGAACGTGTGACAATAGCAGTAGTCGGAGTATTCAAGTGCCTCACTGCCTGATGGTGGTGAAGATCATGTTAACAAATTTCCCAAAGTATGCCAAATACATGGGAACAGCAGTAGTCATACATAATTGCAGCGCATCATTGCAGGAGGAAACCCCATTCAACCTAAACAATGGTTCTAATAAAGTGCGGCGTTGCGTTAAAAACTCTGTGCAGCAGCATAGCAGGTGAATCATGGACTCTCTTTTATGCATGCGTTAACTTGATGGACCATGACTCACCCTCTAAGAAAACAGTGCCTGGTCTCCTTGGTCAGTGATGGCATTTGGTACGGTTGCATTCTCTTTTTCCCCCATACAATTTTATGATTGGGGCGGCATATGCGATGAAATATCCAGGTTTTTTAAAAACTTTTTTTTTAGAGTTTTATATAGAGTGAACTAGACCCGAAGATTTCGGGTATCAGAGCGCTTTACATAGCACCAGTTTGTTTACACAAGGAGACATTCATTTGTGTTAGGCACAGGGAGATTAAGTGATTTTCCCAGAATCACAGGGTGTTGAGCTTCGTTGCCGAGACCCAAACCCGGTTCCCCAGCTTCGATGACGACCGGTCAGTTGCTAAGTTGACTTTCCTTGAATCCTGTGCAACCTGTTTTCTCAAAATAGTTTTTGTGCAGGACACGCAGGACTATGGAACAGTGAGGGCCATCAGCATGTCCAAATTAACATCTAGTTAAAGAGCTGCCTTTCTAAGATATAGAGACCATGTATTGGTCAAAGCAGTGAAAATCACTCATAGGGCCTTTTTTAAGGGACTTGATTTGGTTTGTTGTATGGTGTAATAGTACTTGAGGAAGAAGGCCTTACATTAAAGGTCTTGTCCATGCAGGCCAAACTCTAAGTGAAGTAGTGAGCAGAGAGTGTATTTTGGACGGTGGAACAGCCTCCTAAAGGCATTGTACTGAGACTTATCCAGTATTGAGGAGAATGTCTCTGGATAGGTGTGATGACCATATGAAAGGTTGGGTAGCAACTATGCCTGTGTGACTCGCAGAATGACCTCTGCTGAAGGGGAGTAAAGCTGGTGATAAAATCTGCAAATGTGACTGCCTGAGACTTCCTGCTAATGTGTTTAGGTTGTACACTTAGTTTGCCTGTGTCCATAAATCAGACTCCACAATAATTATACTTAGATGTTTGAAAGATCGATTGGTTGCCCAGCCCCCATTTTAGGTTTGTCGTTTTTTGTATCTGTTTAAAATCATAACCTTTGTTTTATCTGGATTAAACAACATAGGGACTAGAACCGTGTAGCAGGATTTGTTTGTTGCAGGTCTTAACACTAACCCAAATGTCTGAGTACACTGAAATCATTGTTCTAAGTGAAATGGTGGGTATACCCTAATCTGCAAGCTTTGCCCAGAGTTCATTGTAGTCAATATTATTAAAAGTGACAAAATAGTTGACAAAGCATGCAAATAGAGGTGGCCAAGAAGGAAGAGAAGCGCTACAGGCCAAATATGACAGGGCGCTATAATATTGTCGATCGTAGATTAATGCTGTCTGAATACAGTTTGATAAAAAGGTATGATTTTAGCTTCAGCCACCCATACCTCAAGCTCATGGAGTAAGATTTTTGGATAGGTTTTTAACTTCTACATCCAATAGTGCAATTAACCGATGATTTCCTGGGATGGTGTTACTCCCCTATTTATGGATTGGATGCAGGATCGATCCCTTCCAAGATTGTGGAACCTCTGCCAGTTGAAAAAGGTTTGTGTATAAGGGAGTGAGGAAGTCAGTCCAGAAGTCTATATCAGACTTACACAATGCACATGGCAGGCCATTGGGACCAGGGGCTCCATTGTTTATCCTAGCCTTGATAGCTTTAGAAATGGAATCCCGTTTAAATAACATGGCCTCTGTTTTCTCTTCTTCAGTACCTGGGCCTGGTTCCTGACACATGTGGGCATTGCTGTGGCGAACCGAAGTATCAGGATATGCATAAAACATCTGTACATATTCCATCCATTTAATTGTTGAGATGGCATTCGCTCTAACAGCAGATTTATTATTTAGTGAAATGATGTAGAGCCCAAACTTATCTTGATTATTACAAGTCAAAAGGGAAAATAAATGTATCCATTCGGATTCAACATATTGTATTTTTAACTTCCACAACAGGGTGTGATAGGCTTTCCTTTTATTACTCAGCTGTTGTAAAGCCCTCAGGCTGGTTTTAACCTTATTCCTTACTCTCTCTTCTAGCAGCAACATCCAGGGCACATTTACTTAATTTCAATTCAGTAGTATACCAAGGTACATTTCTCAACTTGAATTATTTCTTAGTACTTAATGGTTAATTGCTTTTTGGTCCTACAGGTTTCAAAACACCAAATCAATGATTAGATCCCAGTCGTGTTGCAGATTCCCAGAGTTGAGAAATGTTATTGTAATTTGCTTCTTCCAGATGTTAAATAGATCGTAGCGTGTCTTTCTCCACTTTAGTCGCCTGACCAGTGTGTTTTTCCCAGTCTTGTGGAACCTCTTAATATATTTAGTAGGTTGTACATGGGGAACTGGTGTTATTCTCACTGGCATCTTACCTGTGAGAGAACATTCACAGGTGGGATTCCGGAGATTGTCAGTTGGCCTAGGGATCTTTCTCTGATCAATGCTCAAAGTTATCTCTGAATAAACTTACCAGTAAGTTGTATGGGAGCTTATGTGGTTTCCTTAAAAGGGACGTTATACTGGCGACAAGGTGAACACGGACACAACTGGCGGTTCAGGGAAGAGCCTGGAGCCCTGTGGAAGTGAGGATTTATCGACCACCACAGATCACGGACCCGGCAACTGGAGTGAAGCAATTGTGAAATGCTGATAGTGTTGGCTGGATATCTGAGTGTTGGTGATGTTTGGGGTGTCCAATCTTCATTAATACAAGCATCTAGGCTGAGCACGAGACAAAGTAACCTGGAGCACACGCAGAGTAAAGGACCATAGTGCGTAGAAAGGAAGCCAGTATGCATCAAATGACTATGAAAGAGAATAGTGAAAAAAAATATTAGGGCGTTAAATAAGGTTCTTTAGGGCGCACACCAAAAATTGACATTCCATGTAGTGTGACTTCATGCATGTGAAAAGGAGAGCGACACAAAACCTGTTACCAAATGAAAATTCTAATGACGTGAAGGGAGCAGCGGCAGACAGTTACTATGATAGAGTGGATCTCAAATGCATAGATCAAATAGTAATTTGCATACCTAAAATTAACTGCAACTGCATACCATTTTGAATGTTTAAAGCAGATCACCTCATTTATATATAATACGGTGATCAGTACATGAGTGATAAATTGTATATAACCGTATTGAAAGAGATGACGATATGTACACAACTATTAATATTTAAGGTAAATCGCATTATACCTTGATGATTCGGTGATTTGCACACCTATAAGTCAGCAACTAATGTCTTCCACATACCGGTGATTCACACACCAGCGATTCAATAAGTGTGAATCTAATAATCTATTTCTATTAAGTTACATTGAGTAGAATTTCTTAATCATATATATAATGGTGATTTGCACACCAGTTATTCAATGATTGTGAATCTAATAATTTAATTATATTACAATCCATTTAGTAGCACCCACAATTTGTCACATGTAATATGGAAGGCATTCAGCTTCTGTGCCTTCCTTTTGTACTCCTGCGGATCCTAATTTAGAATGGTCACTTTGGAAAGATGGTTTTGTGGTATACTTAGAGGCAATAGGTGGAGATGTGTACACAGACAAAAGCAAGTTTGCCATATTGAAACATTGTTTGTAGCCAGAAGGGAGACTCATTCTATTTCATTTATCCCTGTTAAATGAAGAAGAAGAGGATGACGATAAAGAAGATGTGTACGAAATAGCTTTCAAACAACTAGATAAACACAGTTAAAAATATAATAAATGAGGTCATTGCTAGGCATACGTTTTTAAGAAGGGGTGAGCTACCCAATGAGTTAACTGATTTGTCACTGATCTAAGAATATTTGCTGTGAAGTGTAACTATTGGGCCTTTCAAGATCAAATGATACGTCACCAAAATGGTATGTAAGATATTAAACTTCAGGAGAAATTGTTATCAGTTGAAGATTTTACTTTAGACAAAGCTATAAATATAGCACATCAATTTGAGGAAATGAAGCTTGGTTTGAAAGAGTTATCGAAAAAGATAACTGAGGAGATATACTCTGTAAAGAAAGAGAAAACCAAGGTTCCCAAATCAAGAATGGATTGGCGTAGGAAATCGACTAAAAGTGAGGAAGTGATTTGCTTTAAGTGTGCTTTAGCTGGGCATATATCTAACAACAAACCGTGTCCAGAAATTGGGCAAAAGTGCTGATTTGGTAGAAATAAAGGACACTATGCAAGAATGTGCGAAATTAAGAATCAAAACATGTATGTTAAAAGTAATGTAAATATTAGGCAAACCAAGTGAAATTATATTAAAGAAGTTAAGTTAGAGGTAGATGATGTGGTGGAGGAGTGCATTCTAGGCACTCATGATATCAATGAGACAAAGGAGGATGCTCCTTTCTGTAAAGTGAGCATTGGGGGGCAAAGATGTAAAGGTGATGGTGGACTCAGGAGCAAGACACACCTTGATTGGCAATGATTTGTTATATTTGTTTCCTGGGATTTAATTATTACCTCCTGACATCAAGTTGGTGGGATATGGTAATAAGACCATTGATGTAATTTGGCCTTTTATGTCAACTGTTAATTTCAAGGTAACATCTATCGAGTCCAAAGTATATGTAGCAAAGAATGGGTCTTGTTTATTAGGTTGGCCTCAACAGAGAGATCTTATGATGACACTAGACCTGAATCATCCTAACCAAGTTTTGGGTGACAGCAATTAGATCTCACAGATTAATGAGAATAAAGCTCAAGAATTGGAGAAGTTATTTCCCAAAGTTTTTCTTTTGAGCTAGGGTTATTAATGAACTTTGTGCATAAAATCACATTGAAAGGGGGTACCAAGGCAAAAATTCATAAAGTTAGAAACATTAGCTTGTTAATGAGGAATGCACTGAAGGAATATTAGAGAAGTTGTGCAATGTAGACATTATAGAAGAAATAGAGTCATCAGAGTGGTTGTCACCTGTGGTGGTTGTGCATAAACCCAATGGAAAAATCAGGTTATGTGTAAATTTGAGAGATCTCAATAAATGTGTGTTTGTAGATCATCATCCGTTGCCCAACATTGGGGAGATGTTCTCTCAATTGAGTAGTGCAACAGTGTTCACCACCTTGTATTTGTCTAGTGCGTACCATCAAATTGCATTGCATGAGACAGCAAGCACTATACATCCTTCATAACATCTGAGGGGGTGTACAGATATAAGAGAATGTCTTTGGAGTGATATCTGCTTCTGCGGTTTTCCAAAGGTTTATGAAAAATGTTTTAAGAATGAGAAACCATTTTGCTAAACAATGGCTTGACTTTAACAAGACATAAATATAAATTTGACGTGGGATCTGTTGATTACTTGAAACACAATATTGGCAAACTGGGAATATCCCCAAAACAGACTCTCGTTAAGGCCATAGAAGATGACCTGATCCACAAAACAAGGATCATCTTAGATAATTTCTTGAGCTAGCAGAATATTATGCAAAGTTTATACCCGTGTTTGCAGACAAAACCAGACATATGAGGGAATTGCTGAAAATAAATCAACTGTTTATATGGAGTAATGAATGTGCAAGCGAGTTCTATAAACTTAACAAAATGAATTGCCGGTGTGCCACCATTATCTGCTTTTGATATTAATTGTGAGTCTATTATATTGACGGATGCCAGCAATATAGGAATAAGTGCTGCCTTGTTACAGAACAGCAAGGGCAAAATGGCTACAGTTGCTTTCGATTCAAGACCTTTGCGGGTGCAGATTTAAAATATTATACTTTAGAAAAAGAAATGCTAGGATGTTGGTGGAGGGCTGAATATTTTAGAAAATACATATATGTTACCACATTCAAATAAGGATTGGTCTTCGTCCATTGGTAGATCTCGTCAACACAGGGGGTTCTGGCAGTGCAACATCTAGGATAGCAAGATGGCAGTTCAAATTGCAAGAATTCCATTTCAAAGGAGAGTATGTGCCGGGAGCTAGAAATGTCCTAGCAGACTGTTTGTCTAGACTTTTGATAAATGAGGATGACAAAGTTCAGATTCAAGATGATGATTTGGAAAAATCTGTATTCATTTGTGAAGGGTCAGGGGGTGCATTACAAAAGAGCAGTGTAGAGAAGCATGCAAAGAAGATGTGGTAATCCAGAATGTGTTGGAATAATTTAGGATTAGATTGCCAAATAAAAGGCTAGTTGAAGATGTATTATCCTATTTACATGTGGCAGATGAATTATCAGAACCAAAGGTCGTTTGGTTCGGGGCATGCAACTAGTAGTACCTGTGAGGTTGTACAAAGTTGCTCTAGACATGGGTGATGAGGGACAGCCAGGTAAGAGTTTCATGAAGGGAAGAACTAGAAGTGATTTCTGGTGGCCTAGTGTAGATAGAGGAGTTGATGACACAGTCAGATCCTGCATGGAATGCGCCTTCAGTGACAAATCTCAGAAGACAATTGAATACACGTGTCAAGACCAGGCAAGGTCTGGGAGAGAGTTTCCTTAGACCTAACTAGTCCCGTGTGTCTAGCCAAAGTCAAGTATGTGCATAGATTTGATTGATCAGTTTTCACAATGGCCAGAGGTAAAAATTGTAAACCAGGTCACATCTAAGGGGTCGATTACGATGCTGTCATGAAAGGCTCCAAATGGGATTCGTTTTCCCTGAATCCGATTCGGAACCCTTGATTCTGACTGAATCGTACACATTTCCCAATGACCGATTATGATTCCCGGAAACCGTTCAGGCTGTCCGAATTGGTTCCAAAAGGCATTTGAAAAAGGCAGAGGGGCAGATTTATGATGGGAATGCGCCACGTTTGCATCACGCAACTGCGGCATAAACGTGGCGCATCCCTACGAACCATTTACAACGTGACGCATCTAGGCAGATGCGTCACGTTGTAAAGCCCTGCGCCACTTGTGGGCGTTCCGGCGCAGGGTGGGTGTTCCGGGGCAGGTGCGCCTCGCAAAAGTGGCTGAGTGAAATCTATAAGATTTCACTCAGTCACTTTCAGGTCAATGCTGCGTCAAAACCCTGCGTCTGCTTGAAGCAGGCGTAGGTCTTGACGCAGCATTGTATAGATGGGGCACCCCCGAGCCTTGCTGGAGCTGCGTTGCGCTTGCGACGCAACTCTAGCAATGCGCCACGTTTTTGCCCCATGGTGCGCCGCATTGTAAATGCGGCGCACCATGGGTGGCGGAGCAGCGGCACAAAATAACTGGCGCATCCCTGGGGATGCGCCAGTTATCATAAATCTGCCCCTTTGTCTTTCGAAGCCGAATCGCACAGCTCTATGGACATGATTTCCAAGCGAGCAATTACGATGGGCGATTTGGAAAGCCATTCCGATTCGGTCTGCCCGACACAAAACAGCTGTCAGAATCTGTCTTTGGGGACCCGTCGCAGGCACCCTTTCACCCTGAGGCTTCTGGTTGAGGCCTTTTGGAGTACCCAAAGGACCCCTCTTTCCACCATGCACAGTGTGGCAGGCACCAAGGGGTGCCCACCACAGGGTTCAAGCTTTTCCCCAAGCACCGTTCTTTCAATGGGAGCCTGTGTTCTCGTTCGGAACACAGGCTCCCATTGAAGTCAATGCGAGTCTGACCAAATCGTATCCAGGAGCATCTGGATGCATCATAATAAGTCGGTCGTACTCGCAGAACCTGATTCGTTCGGAAACGATTCCGAAACCGATTTGGTCAGAAGAGTTTCCTAACGCAATCGTAATCACCCCTAAGTGTGTAATTCAGTTCATGAAAGATTCTTTTGAACAAAAGAGTTTTCCTAAGGAATTAGCAACGGATAATAGTGTGCAATTGAGTTGACATCAAGTGAAATGAAGGAGTTGGTGACAGGCCTTGGTATTGAACATATTAAACATATTCACACACCTGTTTACTGCCAGAACAGAAATGGCATTGTAGAAAGACGAAAGAGTTTTTAAAGAGGGTTTGTAGTTGGTGGCAGCCAATACAAGGGATTGTTGTCAATGTATCAGGGAGTTACTGTGGAGTTATCACACCACACCTAGATTGAATGAGGACACATCTCCATTTGAGAAAATGGGAGGAAGAGTAGCAGTATGCAATCTGATACTGATGCGGTTAAGGGCTGTAAAGTATTAATATGGAAATTAGTAGGTGAAATGTAAGGAAAGCAGTAAGGGTGAAAAAAAATCTAATGGAAGATCCATGTCTGAACCTAGAACCAATTTTAATTTCAGCTGAACGTCAAAAACTCTGAAGGTTTATGAGTGGGTTCGAGGTAAGAAAATAATGATTGTAAAAACTGGAGAATCAAAGTTTTCAAATCCTTTAAAGATTTTCAGAGTGGGGAATCAAGTAGTTGAATTGTTGGATGGTAATGTGCGGAGCATGAGTAAAGTGATCAGGGTGCTTAGGTATTTGTGGCCCAAGGGTAAAATAATATTTGAGAGACCTAGTTTGTCAGCGGTTATGGGGGCAAGAAAGTCACAAGATGATCAGCATTTCAATCAATCAATCAATCAATCAGGAGTTTGTAAAGCGTGGCTACTCACCTGTGAGGTTCTCAAGGCGCTGTCGGAGGGGAAGCTGCTGATCCCTCTGTGTGTGGAGGTTCAGCCGAAGAGCCAGGTTTTGAGCTCCTTCCTGAATTTGGTCAGCGACGGGGATTGCCTGAGATGGAGGGGCAGGGTGTTCCAGGTCTTGGGGTGAGGTAGGAGAAGGATCTTCCTCCAGGTTTGGTCTTGTGGATCTGCAGACTATGGCCAGGGCAAGTTGGGCAGAGCGAAATTGTCTGGTTGGTAGAATGAGAGACGGTGGTTCAGATATGCTAACTGTGTCGTGGAGAGTTTTCTAGGCATGTGTGAGGAGCTTGAAGGTGATTCTCTTGTTGACTGGGAGCAAGTGGAGTTGACGGATGTGTTGTGTTATGTGACTAAGGCGGGGGATGTCGAGGACCAGTTTGGCTTCAGCGTATTGAACTTTCTGTAGTTTTCGGCATTGTTTCTGGGTGATGCCGGCGTAGGGTTCATTGCCATAGTCTAGTCTGCTGGTGGTGAGTGTGTGGGGATCCATCTGAATGTCTTTTGGAACAGGCGGAGCGGGTGAAAACAGGATGAGGATACGGTGTTGATCTGGCAGTTTATTGTGAGCGAGAAGTCCAGTATGATGCAGAGATTGCATGCATGGTCCATGGGGGTGGAAGGGGTTCCCAGTGCGGCGGACCACCAGGAGTTGTTCCAGGCAGAGAGTTGGGTCCCAGGAAGAGTACTTTGGTCTTGTCCGAGTTGTGCTGGAGGCAGCTGTCTTTCATCCAGGTGGCAACGGTCTTCATCCTTCTGTGAAAGTTGATTTTGGGAGCCTGTGGGTTGATTGGTGAGGGATAAGATCAACTAGGTGTCGTCAGCGTAGGTGACAATGCTGAGTCCTTGGTTTCTGACAATGGTTGTTAGGGGGGCATGTAGACGTTGAAGAGGATGTGCCTCAGGGAGGAGCCCTGGGGTAATCTGCAGCTGATCTCTATAAGTTCTGAGAGGAACGCAAAAGAACACTTAAATGTCATACAGCAGAGGGGGAGGAGCCAAGATGGCCGTCGGGACGGACGTGTAGGCTCCCGGCTCCGCGAGCCTTTCACTCCTGCATCGATATCCTGCCTTTTCTCCTGTGCCTATGTTGCGGTGTAACAGCGATTGCAACGCGCTGATTCCGCTCGCGTTCCTCCGAAGTCTCTGCCTGCTGATTTGATGGAGATCTGGAAACGTTGGTTGTCCTCCATGATTGCCCCTGGACCCTCGGCCGACCGCCGCCGCTGGGAGCTGCTGTACCGACGTCGGTGAGACGATCTGGGGAGGCGCTGATGTTTGAGGTGGCGCTGCCGACTGCGGAGGGAGATGGTGTGTACCCTTTCCGGATGTGGCGAGTTCCCTCAGTGGCTGTGGTGTGTACCGGCGAGGTGGGATCCCCTCTCACATTACTTCCCTTTGTTCTGCTGCTGATGGGCTGAGCTGACTCCATTTCGGAGCATCTTTTCTGCCTTGGGTCGCCCTCCTCGACTGAAGGCGCAGGGGTTCTCCCTGTGCACAACTCTGTACTACAAGCCGCGCTTCTACCGGCGTCCCGGCCTGTCTCCCGGAGTCCGTGTCGCCCTCCTTTCTCCATTGTGGTTTCATTGGCGAGGTGGTGCTGGCGCCTGGTTTTCCAGGACGGGGAGATGAATACCTCCTTATCCCCCGGGCGTATTATCCTGCCTAACCTTGAGAGATATGGCGGCCTGACGGCAACTACCTACATCACGGACAGGTTAGAACCGCAGCGGGACCTGACTTGCGGCGACATCCTGGCAGCTCTCGCCGGCTTAAGGGACACATGGCTGCGGTGCACCTGGGAGCTGGGTCGGAAGATTGACGACGCTATATCTGCCCCGAGGCGCCCGATGCGCTCCGGCTCCTTGCTGCTTCCGATCACTCCTGGAATGGATACTATGTTTTCGCTTGCGTGCTCAATGAAGCGGATGATCCCTGGCAACAATGGATCATATCTGTCGATTGACGGAGCTGCTGTTACATTGTCTCCCCCCGCTTCGGGAATTGAGACTCTGCCGATACACTCGTTACCGCTGCCTCGTTTACCGCCTTCCCGGTTGCTGACCCTCCTGGCTGCCTTTGCCTCTGAAGCCTTTTTACTACGGTGGTGGCATGTTTTTCATCCTGTGCTTGAGGGGACGCTGGTCTTTTTGGACACTGGACTTATTGGTCAATGGAGACTTTCATTTCATCTTCTTCTGCTTCTTCTTGGTTGGGGGCGGCCATCTTGTCCCTTTGTTCTGCCTTCGATGAGCTCCCAGCGGTGGCCATGTTTGGTGGGCTTTCAACGTTCGGGCCAGGGCTGATGGTGTTCTTCTCACTGATTTTGTTTGCTTGACTGGCGAAGACTTGGACTGGGACGCTTTCTGCTACGTTTGAATGCGTTGTTTTAACTGTTTCTTTTCCCCACTTAAGGTTGCACTTGATATGTCCTGTTGTTGATCCTTTTTGGTGGGGTATAGGTTCTGTGCGGGCTGTGGAGTCTGGGAATAATTGGTTCTGGCCCTCCTCCGGGCTTCTGTGTTCTATGGGAGTTTTAGATTAGGATGTTCCTTTCTTACTCTCATACTTTAGGTGTTTTCCTACTTCTTCCCTTTTTCTTTTTCTCTTCTTGTTCTATATTTCGGGTTTATTGGGCGACAGACACACTGCTGGGGGGGGGGGTAGGCCGTAGCCTCCGCATGCGTGTAGGGTGGGGGGTTGGAGGAGGGGCTTTTAGTTTCTTGGTTTTAGTTTCTATGGTGCCTTGGTCTTTCTTCCTTTTGTCTCTTCTTCTTTCTTTCTTTTGGTCCGTGTATCGGACTGTTGCGGGCGGGTGGCGGCGTACGTTGATTCGATTGCTGGTTCTGTTACCTTCGCTGCACATACTTTGAGCCGCCATGCCGCCTGGGGAAACCTGACTTTTGGGCTGTTGAACTATATGGTTGATTTGTCACTCATGTGCTGTTCCGCCTACACGGACTCCGTTCTTTTCATTTATAATTTGTATTTTCGATCTGCAAATGAAAAACTGACCTTAATTGTTGCAACGAAAAATGTTTAAAATTAACCTTCATTGCTCCTTTGTCATGGTATCGTGCTGATCTACGATGTGGTTTTCAATGCTCGCTTGTGGTAATGATGTATTACTGTGTCGCCATATTGTATGCGCGGGTGCTTTAACAGTTTCTGTGGCCGGCCGGTTGGTTGTGGGCCCGTACTTGTCTTTTCTTAAATGCACAATAAAGGTTTTCAAAAAAAAAAAAAAAAAAATGTCATACAGCAGTTCACCAAACCCCCCAGCGAAACCATGGACGTCACTCCATCCCAGGGCCTCTGCAACAAGCTCAGCTCCTACTTCCACCTGAAAATCAAGGCCCTCTACAACAACTTCAGTGAACAGACTCTGGACAACCAGCCAACAATCACCACCTGGAAACCAGCCACCATGGAAGAGACCACCACGACCATGAAAAACACCCACTCAAGAGCCCCCACAGACCCCTGTCCGCCGCACATCTACCACAGAGCCACCGCCGCCGTAGCACCCGAACTCAGCGGGACCATCAACACTTTCCTCGAATCCAGCACCTTCCCCGATGACTGGAAGCGGGAAGTGGTCATGCCCCTCCTCAAGAAACCTTCGGCAACCCAACAGACCTGCAAAACTACAGGCCCATCTCCCTCCTTCCCTTCACAGCCAATGCCACCAAAAGATTCATCAACACCTAGCTAACCACCTTCATCGAAGAGAACACCATACTCGACCCATCCCAGTCTGGATTTTGCAGTAATCACAGCATTGAGACAGCCCTCCTAGCTGCCACTGACGACAGGGCCACACTGCAGCCCTAATCCTTTTAGATCTCTCTGCAGCCTTAGACACCATCTCACACCGCACTCTTTCAGTCACACTCCACGACGCCGGTATAAGGGGTACCACCCTCAGCTGGATCCACTTTCTCGCTGGGAGAACCCAAGGGACCCGACTGCCACCCTTCCTATTCGAACATACAGAGATCAACTGAGGAGTACCCAAGGGATCCTCACTCAGCCCTATGCTCTTCAACATTTACATGACCCCCTCTCTGCCATTGTCAGACAGCACAGACTCAGCATAGTATCCTACGCCGACAACACCCAGCTCATCCTCTCTCTTCCAAAGAACCCCGAAGACACCAGACTCAGCTTCCAAGAAGGAATGAAGGAATGAAGGATGTTGCAGCCTGGATGAGCAATAGCCGCCTCAAGCTGAACTCGGAGAAGACAGAGGTTGTCATCCTTGGAGCCTCCCCCACTGCGTGGGACAACTCCTGGTGGCCCCCTGCCCTCGGAAACCCACCCAACCCAATGGACCACGCCCCAAACCTTGGCATCATTCTAGACTCCTCCCTCAACTTGACCTGCCAGATCAACGCTGTCGCCTCCACCTGCTTCAACACCCTCCGTTTCCTCCGCAAGACCTTCAAGTGGATCCCCCCTGAATGCCGAAAGACTGTCACCCACGCTCTAATATTCAGCAGACTGGATTACAGCAATGCTCTCTACGCCGGAATCAATAAAACCGTGCTACACAAGCTCCAAACCATCCAAAACACCGCGGCCAGACTCGTCCTCAGAACCTCACTACACGAACACATGACTCAGCACCTACGAAACCTCCACTGGCTCCACATCGAAAAGAGAGTAACCTTCAAGCTACTCACCCATGCCTACAAATCCCTCTACAACATCGGACCTAAATACCTCAACGAAAGAGTTTCCTTCCACGTACCCAAAAGGAACCTCCGCTCAGCTGACCTCGCCCTGGCGGAAACCCCACGCATACGCAGGGCCATAACAGGTGGAAGAGCCTTCTCCTATGTCACAGCAAGGACCTGGAACAAGCTCCCAGTCAACATCAGATGCCCCACCTCACTGCACACCTTCAGGAAGAGCCTCAAAACCTGGTGCTTCAACTGATCCGGAGCTGCACCTCCCCCTCCTCAACGCCTTGAGACCCTCACGGGTGAGTAGTGCGCTTTACAACCCCCTGATTGATTGATTGATCGAACGGAGGTAGGTGACTCACTGTGTACGGCCGGTAAGGAAGGAGTGGATCCAGTCCAAGGTTTTGTCACAGATGCCGTTGTCATGGAGTCTAGTTATAGGGTGCAGTGGGAGATGATATAGAAGGTGGCCGAGAGGTCCAGTAGGATGAGGGCTGCGGTTTGGCCCTTGTCGAGGAGGGAGTGGATGTCGTCAGTTGTGGCAAGGAGTGTGATCTCTGTGCTGTGGTTACATCGGAAGCTGGATTGAGAGATGTCAGGATGTGTTTCTCTTCAATGAACTTCGAGAGTTGGGCATTCATGGCCTTCTTGATGACCTTGGCGTGGGAGGGGGGGAGGGAGATGGGTCTGAAGTTATTGAGGTCTGTCGGGTCGTGGGATGGCTTCTTCAGCAGGGGGTAGATCTCGGCATGTTTCCAGTCATCAGGGAAGGTGGCGGTCTCGATGGAGCAGTTGATGGTGCAGTGAAGCTCTGGGGCAATGGAGGTGGTTGGTCTGTAGAAGATATGACACAGGCATGGGTCCAATGGGGCTCTGTAGTGGATGCTCTTCATGGTGGTGAGTGTGTTGTCTGTGGTAAGCAGAGTCCAGTTGAGTTGGGTTGGTGACGGGAATTGTGGCAGGTTTTATGGTGTCGAAGCTGTTGTAGATTTGCCAGATCTTTTGGTGGAAGGAGGAGCCGAGTTTGTTGCAGAGGTTTTGGGAGGATGGGATGCCTGTGGTCTCACTGTTGGGCCTGGCGAACTCCTTGACGATGGCGAAGCACTCTTTGCTGTTGTGTGCATTGGTGTTGATTCTGTCTTGGAGGACCGTTTTCTTTATTGTTTTGAGGATGGGGTGGTGCATTTTGAATCAAAGTGTGAAAATACACCTACCTAAATGGCATAAGAATTATCACAAGTGTTAGATATCTTAAGTAAATCACTTTGTTAATATAAATTTAGAATCTTTAGTAAATTATAAGGAATAGATAATGGAAATACAAGGTTTAACATATATCATTTAGTATGTTGATAATAGATATTGCAAATGTATACTTTGTTTAATTTAACTACTTTGTACATATTTACATTTATATCAAATTTGTGTTGATGTTTTTCTAATATAGTTGTGTGTAGTATAACGGCGGAACGTGTGACATTCTCACTGGTATCTTACCTGTGAGAGAACGTTCACAGTTGGGATTCCAGAGATTGTCAGTTGGCTCAGGCTTCTTTCCCTGACAGGAGCCCAATGTTATTTCTGAATAAGCTTACCAGTAAATTGTACTGTGGCTCTGGTGGTTTCCTTAAAAGGGTTGTTACAGAAGTTCAGGTCAAACTGTTTTGTGGCTGAGTTATGATCCCTTTGTGTTCCATTACAGTATAGGATTTACATTTGGCCAGTAGTGACACACTTACAAAGGTGTAATCTGGCGTAGTAATGCTTCTGAAGGAAGGTATGGGTATATTAGCGAATTTATTGCTGATTTGATTGTAGTACAAGTTGGTAAACTCAGGGTTTTTTAACCAAACTGGTAAGTCCCCCACTGAGGTGGCACTATAGTTGTGGTAAGAGTCTGCTTTACTGTCTAATTTATGTATATTTAAGTCATCTGTTATTATAATCTTATACATGGGAAATAGGCAGACTTATTTGATAAACATTGAACAGATAGATGAAATCATGGCATTTCTACTTCTGTGGGTGTTCAATTACACGTTCATTAACATAACTGGTTTGACCCTTTTGTTGAGTTTACACTCCTTAATCATGGCTTTCAGAAGTGATGGACAAACCGTTTCTATGGAGGTTTCAAGGCTACCTGACAGATGATGAAGACATTTGTTTTGGTAGCCAGTTTGTGTAAACCCTGAAAGCCTGATATCGGAACTGGTGACAGCGTCCATGTTTCCAGCAAGCAGAGGAGATCAGCATCCTCAATACATTTTAATGCCTAATTTTGAGTTAGTATCTGCCTTAGGAATGCTACATTTCAGGAAATCATAGTAAAGTTTGACCCACCAAGAATAGTCACTGCTGCAAGCTTTTGTAAGAGGTGCTGGGAGCAATTATTCAGCTTGACATTAAGCGATGCTGGGTGTGAATTTTGCCTCTGTCTATTGTTCGAGCAGACTTGGATCCTGAGAATGCTCAGTCAATTGGAGTTTGGGGCGCCATTGCATCACTTAAGATGCCTGAAGTTAAATTGCATTAGAAAGCAATTGTAGTTCAAAATGTGGGGGTATTTTTCTGGTTCCATAGTTCGTATGTCAATGTCCCATTATGCAAAAGTATGCATTTCACTAAGAACTCGGGTAGCTATTGGCATGGATGGCACTGTGCTAATACAATGCTTAGCAATTCTGCTAGAAAAAACAGTCATTTGAGATGAGCAGATTCTGAGTGCCAGTTGTGTTGTTGGGTGCACCATATAAAGGAGCAACTCTGACTAAACTTGGGAATTGCCCTGAGTTCCCTGTTTTCTTTTTTGTATAAGGTAAGCAACACTTTAAGCCTGAAAGGGTATTTTCTTGAGATATATATATATATATGATGAGGGCACGAGTTATAGTTACCTTACGGCATGACTTATGGGGCCAGATGTACCACGTTTTTGTGAGGTCGCTATGGGCCCGATTCACAGAATCAGACTGTTTGTGACCGAAAAAAAAAAGTTTTCTATGTACAAAGGTCAATTTGTGATTTGGTAACCTATTACTCATTCACAAATTGGGTTTGCGATTCGGTGTTAGGAAGAGGTGAGTTTAGGGTGTCCCTTTCTAGTAACAACTTGCAGTGGTATGTGTGAATGTTTTGTGAATGAAATGCAGTTGCAAAAGATTTGCATTTTACCACCAACTCCGAGTTGGTGGTAATCCATTCACAAAGGGGAAGGGGTCCCAAAAGGGGACCCCTTCCCCTTTGTGAATCTTGGTAACCGAATCTTGGTCACCGAACCGGCCCGAGGAGGAGGGGAGCCTGGAAGTGTCTACACCGGACCCCACTCAGCGGCACCGCACGGAGAACTCCATTTGTCGCGCCTGTGAAGAAACAGACCTGCTTTTTTAATACCTTGCAGCAGATCCATGGGAACTTTTACCAAACTACCTACCTCCTACCCCTCCCTGCTCTACTCCTCTCCTCTTTCCTGCTACTAACCTTTGCCCTCACCTGTCCTCGCTCTAGTCCCCACCCTGTTTACCTGTGAACTAGCCCAGTCATTTGAGAGCTAGCTATTTTGTCTGATGCCCGATGGAGCTACCTGGTTTAGCTATAGGGGAGACAAATCGGGGATTCCCTCCTTGGACGTCACCTACCCAGTCGGTCTTTAGCCAGGCTTCCTTTCGTCTCTCCTGTCGTCTCTTCACGCTTCCCCCCTCTATTTATATCTCTACCTCTCTCTTCTCTCAATGTAGTGAGACTGAACTATTTTGTCTGATGCCCGACGGAGCTACCTGATTTAGCTATAGGGGAGATGGGCCGTGGATTCCCTCCTTGGTCGTCACCTACCCAGTCGGCCATTAGACAGATTTCATTTCGTCTCTCCTTGTTAACTCTTCCCCTATCCTCCCTTTCTCACCTTCCCTGTTCCATCCCCTCTACGCGCCATAACTTTTATCTCAGCTTGCGGCCAGCCAATCACATCATTGCTGTTGGCACGTTGATCTAAGGATATACCATAATGGATCCACGGCAGATTCGCATTTCTACATATTCATAAATCTTTTTACTTTAATAACTCCTAAACTACTGAACAGATTTACACCAAATTACAAAAAGCACCATTTCTGGACCAAGATCTAGCTTTCTGCCAAATTTGGCTTAATTTCGTTCAGCGGCTAGTGCTGTAGTCGTGTCTAAAATCCGTAAGGGAAATTGTATGGGGAAAAACATGCTTTGGGAACCACCCTTTTTCTCAGCCCCTGCTTGACAAATCACCTCAAAACTTTATGGACAGCAGCTGAAATGAGTAGCTAACTAGTTTTTAAAATTTAGTTTCAATACAGCGCCAAAGCTATTAGCAAAACGGTTCACGCTTTTCCTATTGAAACTCGATCCTAACCATAACTACCTTCTGTGGATTATTTTTGCATGCTGGGATACTCCGTGAAATTGTAATCTCTGAAAGGAATTTAGATAATTTTATACCTCCATTAAGGTTGAACTTTCATTTTGTCAAATACCGTGGGGGTTAGACTTGGAGGAAAAGGCGCCCGGCCCATTAGCCCTTAACCCCGATCTGTCCTTATCAACATGTCAGTAAGGAATAATTCAGTTGATGCTTGATCCCATTCCAATGAGGGATTATGTTGTTAAGAAGAATGTTTCTTGAAGAAATACCCAAGAGCAACATTTGTCTGGGTTAAAGTAGCTTAAAAAGTGTTCATTTTAGCCATCTAGAACAAAAAGAGAATATTAAAATAATGCAACCCTCTTCATCCATTGGACTGTTGTTGTGTTATTCACAATTTGTCCTAACCACTATAGCAAACAGCATGAGAACAGCACACTTCTGCCATAGTCTAACATTTACGGTGAATTATGGCACAAAGAGCACATCCTCCCATAAAGTATTTCTGTTCAGTGCCAAAGACTACTGTGGCAATGTATTTTGAGACAAAAATCTAATTACGTTTAGCCAATTTTTCCTTCAACAATAAAGACTTACTAAAATCATGACAAAAAAGCTTAAACAAAGTCGAAAAGGCGGGCAGGCAACACCAGACCTCTTGTCTTTGTCAATGCTTGTTTTCATGCTTGAGTCTCTTGGTGCTCCCTCTAGGTTTGCAATTTATTAGCTATGTGAATATTACGCACCCACAGCCAAAATATATATATATTTTTTAAATTCTTTTTATTAACATACAACGAAATTTAATACACAGTACAGAGGATTCGGTACAATCTATGGGGCCCATTATGATGTCCGGCGGATCGCCACTGCCATATTACAATGGCGGGGGTTACAGCGGCAGACGGAAAGACCGTCCGCCGCATTTCCGCTGGCAGGCAATTGTTCCGATTGCCTGCAGGCGGAACTAGGGCCTTATATGGTGGCAGTGTCTGGAAAACATCGCCATCCATATCAGGATGCCTGTCAGAGAAGCCTTTCCATGGCGGCGATGCTGCCATGGAAAGGCATGCAGGCTTTTGCATTGGGGGCCAGTTGCGGGCACCCGGGGTGTTGGATGGGTGGGGGTGCATTTGGGGGGGTACCATTAGCATGCACAAAGAGGCTGTTCTGGCAGTCGGTCCCGTTTTCCATAACGTTAGCGGGCGGACTTTGTCTGCCTGCCGTTGTAATGGGGCCCTTACTTAGCGAAGACAACGAGTAACAGTTCTGTGCGACATTGCATAGGAAAAGCGGACTATGGGGTAGGGGAATCATCCTGATCCATGCTATGTGTCGGGCTACATACATCTCCTCGGTAAGAGTTCCACGGGCTCCAGATGCGGGACCGCTGTTTAGGGCAACCCGGGCCGTGTAAACCGTCTTTTCTCTATACATTCACCAGTCGAGGTCTTTTTCCCAGGCCTCTACTGCAGATGGCTGCGCTGCTCCTCATAATTGTGCAATATTTCTCTTGGCCAGCATTAATCCCAGCGTAGCCCACTGTGTTTGGTAACTATTCAAATCAGTAAGTTCCCATATACCCAGGAGGCACCTACGTGCTTCTGGGAGAAGGACTAAGGCAATTATGTCACTTAATATGCTGTGTATTTTTCGCCAATAGGATTGTATGTGGTCGCATTCCCATATTATGTGATTGAATGTGCCTACTTGGCCGCACCGTCGCCTACAGTCTCCTCCCTCAGCCCTTCCCATGTGTACCAGTCAAGGCCCTGTTATATACACTCTGTGGAGAATGTTGAGCTGCACTAGCCTAAGTCGATCTGAGATTGCCACCACCCTTGGGGAGGATACCGCCTCTTGCCATTCTTCATCGTCCAACTCGATGCCATCCCTTACCTATTTCTCGCGTAGTGGCAGGAGGAGATCTGCCATATTATTGATCAATTTCTTATATGTTAATGAAATAGTTTTCTCGGGTAGGTGACCATCCAGCAATTAATCTTCCAACTGGGAAGATTCAGGGGGGGAGGAACCTCTTGGAAGGTATGATTGCAGTGCGTGGCGGTCTTGTGTGTATCGGAATTGCTCTGTGTCGGCTAACTCATACTGTTGTTGTAGAGAGGCAAATGTCTTCACTTCGCCCTTTTCCCACATATCTTTAATTTACGAGATCTCAATGAGTTCCCACCTATCGAATCCCTTTGACTTCCGTAGATTACCCAGCTTTTCGGAGCCCCATAAAGGGGTTGCTAACATGAGTTTCTGGCCCCATCCTAGGGTTTTAGTGACGGTATGTCAGACATGAACTGAGTGCTTAGTTGGGCCCGTCAGTGGGTAGCGGTTAGGTTTCGAGTAGAGTGCCCTGTTATAATCCCCCCTTCCCCGGGAGGAGCCACCTGTCCATGATATACCCGGGATCGTCGGGGCGACCATAGGTACCATGATTGATGGCTGCAAGATGCGCCGCCCAGTAGTATTTTTTTATATCTGGGAGGCCAATTCCCCCATCATAACAATTCAGTGTGAGCTTGTTCAGTGCGAGGCTTCCCGCCCCATAGCAAATCGCTCTGGAGCCCCTTGATTTCTTTAAAACATGTCATAGGGAGCGGGTCTAATGAATTCTGCAAGGCATATAAAAACCGGGGTAACAACATCATCTTGAAGAGAGCCGCTTTGCCCAGTAGTGAGAGAGGACGCGTTTTTCAACTGGCTATGTCTCGTTTAAATCTCTGTAAGGGAGGGAGAAGATTGCAATTGTGTTTGGTCCAAGGAGATAAAGATCCTCAGATATTTGAAGCCCATTGAGCTAAATTGTATTGGTCAGTCTCAGGGTAAAGGGGGGATCCCTCAAGGACGTACAGAAGCAATGTATTCCAATTGATGGAGAACCCAGAGTATCTGCTAAAGATTGCCAGGATGTCCAGAACCGCCACCAGGGACTTCCTGGGGACCAATGCAAACCACGTACTACTAGGTCCCTTCTAATCCATGCTGCCAAAGGTTCCAAAGCTAGGGCAAACAGAAGGGAGGAAAGCGGACACCCCTGATGGGTCCCACGACTCAGTGCAAACGTATCTGATTTTTTTATTGTTGACCACGACTTGCGCCAAGGGTTCAGAATACAAGAGGTGCACCCAGTGAATGAAACCTGGACCAAACCCCAGTTTCGCGAGCACTGCAAAGAGATATGGCCATTCGACTGTATCAAATGCCATAGTTGCATCTAGTGATACAATCACAGCTGGTTCCTGAATCGTGGCTGCTCTTCCCAGAACCCCATGGACTCTGCGTAGGTTCAGCGTGTATTGCGGTGCAGCATGAGCCTGACTGATCAGGGTGCACAAGGAATTGGGCTTTGGTTAATTCACCTCCTCCCCGGTCCGCTCCTCCATTTGAGCGTTATCTGACCACCGGGGCTACTTCATCGCCAACAGCATGGCCCCCTAGTGATGCGGTTTTGGCCTGGCGTAATCTGAAGAGGAGAACCCGCCCGCAGCCATAAGAAAATCGTTAACCCCCTACCTACTGGGTTATCCTGCTGCAACATAACTGTCCCTATTGGCCTGGCAGAGGTGAAGAGGAGCGAGAACTGCCACTGCAGGCGCTACAGCCACGTGGCCGCCAATTGTGATTTTTTTTCCCCCCCAGCTGAAATCTTCCTAATAATCCTACCAGGACTGTGCCTGACCTCAAGATAGTACCTAAGGGCTCATGCTTGAGCCCAACATTATTTAAGATCTATATTGCTCCCTTGGCCAATCTCCTGAGGTCCCATGGGTTCATCCCCATATCGTATGCCGATGACACCCAATTACTTTTCCCATTCAACAAGTTCACCCCAGCAGTAGGGGCGGCCTTCTCCAATGGGTTGAGAGCAATATCACACTGGATGAGGATTAATTTCCTCCAGTGTAATGTGGGAAAAACAGAAATCATGCTATTTGGAGAGGCACCCCATCTGTGGACACCCGACTGGTGCCGACAGATATAGGTCCTCATCCTGCCCTCAAGCTGTCAGTTAAAAATGTGGGGATCCGGCTGGATCAGGCACTTACTCTGAAGGAGCATGCTGCTCAGACTGCTGGGTCTTGTTTCCATGTAATGGGCCTACTCCGCCGAGTTTTCCCTTTGCTTCCTGACTCCTCCCGGAAAACCCTCATCCAGGCGCTTGTGCTAAGTCGCCTGGTCTATTGTAGTGGCCTGTTAGTCTCCGCCAATGATGCCTCACTTGCTAGATTACAGGTAGTTCAGAACACGGTGGCACGGATGGTCCTTGATGTTCCCTCGAGGACTCCTTCCCGCCCTCTTCTAATGAAACTGCACTGGCTCCCCATTCGTCAAAGGATCAAGATTAAAATCTGCTGTACCATCCATAAGGCATTGCTTAACTCGGGCCCTTCTTACCTTTCCGAGAGATTCATGCCTTATGCCCCCTCGAGATCTCTCCGCTCGAGTACCAACCATCTGTTGGTAGTGCCGCGAGTAAGAAGAGCAAGACTAGGAGGAAGGGCTTTTTCTCATCTTGGCCCCTACTGCTGGAATGAGCTGCCTCTACCTCTGAGACAGTGTTTAGATCATCTACAATTCCGGGAGCTGCTCAAAACCACTCTTTTCCACACTTGCTAACTTGCTGGAGCCACACATTACCCTCATGTTCCATTTAAGCGCAGAGATACCCCTTCGGGGGTCGATTCTAGCGCTATATCAACAAATAAATAAATAAAATAAAGATGGCGGCTGCAATTCATTCGGTCCATGGTTTCTCCCGCCCCTCAAATCTGACAATCTCTGAGTACTCCTGATCTCCATCCTGACAGTGAAGTCCGAGCACTATGTCTCGCCCCCTCCATCGCATTTCTGTAACTCTGCTTTTTCCTTGTCTCCTATCTATCTATCTTATCCCCTTTAGCACTCTTTCTTTCTTTGTCTTACTTCCTTTGCTCCTATCCCCTCTCACCTGAATCTTTCCCCTTGCCCACTACACCGCCTAGTCTCCTGTCCTTTTGTGCCCTTTGACTAAGCACTCCTTCTCCCCTTGTTGGGGAAATATCGAATATTTATACTCTGGAGTCTCAGCGAACCCGCGGAGATAGTCCACAGCGCCTAGGGAGCCACTCACAGTTGAGGTATGGTATGACACCCCTTGCCAAAGCACTCCCTCTCCCCTTTTTGGGGAAGGATCCAGTATGTAGGCCTTGGAGTCTTAGAGACCCCTCTGAGAGAGTCTACTGCGTATAGGGAGCCTCTTGCAACAGAGATGGGGAAATGATACCACATCCCCTGGGATCACAGCTTACTGGACTTTGGACGCAGATCTGAGTGGTCTACCAGTTTGTGTCCCTGTCACCCCCCTCTTTTTTCCATGCTGTGTCTCTTACCCTCCCCTCCTCTTCCCTCCTCCATTCTCTGTCTTCTTCCCCTGCTCTTACCCCTTCTTTCCCTGAATCTCTCCCCTTGCCTGCTTTTTCCCTTAAGTATATCTCCTTTTGGGTTGTCTCGACCTTACAGGTCACTATGTTGCCAGGCTCTTATAACTATGTAACCTTTGTAACAATGTAACCTGCAGTTATGGTCTGAATACTCATGTAAAGCGCTCTGATACCTCCGGGTGTAGCCAGCGCTATATAAAACCGTTAAGATAAAAATAAATAAATAACACAGCGACTGGCAAGGAGCTTGGCTAGAATTTTAGGCTCTGCGTTTAGGAGTAAGATCGGTCTGTATGAGGCACAGTCAGTTTTGGGTTTACCCTCTTTATGGATGGTGACTAGCGTAGCTACCCTTTGGTCCATTGGCAGTATTCCCAGCTCTTTGCTTTCATAAAACATGGCTTTTAAATATGGGGCTAATTTATCCGGCCTGAGTTTGTACAATTCGATGGGTATGCCATTAGGACTAAGGGCCTTCCCTGAATTTAAGGACCTAATGGCCTGTGCTATTTCATCCGCAGTCAAATCACTTTCCAAAAAATTACGGTCTTCTTCTGATAGTGTGGGGAGCGCTATGTCTCGGAGTAACTCGCGGGAGATATCCTCAGAATAAGGAAATACTATCTGTACCCCTGAGTTCTGGAACCAGTCTACTTGCCCACTCCTTTTTATCTAGCCAAGCGATTAGTTCCCCAGCCTTGAGTTGTCACCCAGGTCGTGTAGTCTGCCCAGTCTTTCCCTCCCCTGACTTCTGGCCCTGTCAGTTACTAGTGCCTATAATCATCTTGTTTAAGTCATAGCGAGTGTGAACACACAGCCAAACTATTGATGATGAAAAACACTTTACATGCCATGCAAATATCCAGAGGAACTCACCAGGGCTATCACGGTTCACTTTTATTCTTTGCCTTGTATTTAGATCCATTCTTATATCTTTTAATAACATCTGCTAAAATTAACCAAATGACTCACATATATTCACCCCAGTCTCTCCTTTAAACCAACACATGTCCACATCATACCAAGATACCACCCTTTCACTCAAATGAACAGAATGAACTGAGTTATCATTTTTCTCATTTGTTTTTTTTTGCAAGTGACATAGTGGATATGCTCACCCAAACTGAGTCTTCTGACTTTCATCATTGCCAGTCCTTTCAGATATATTTACAAACCTTGCCACATATGCCTTTGGTGGTACTATTTGCTTAAGTGCCTGTGACCTAGATTTGTCCATCTTATGCATCCTTCTCTGAAATATTCCCCATTCTTAATACTTGATGTTGATATGTCTAATGTTTTTCGTCCATGTACAGGAACTTACAAAGCAATGGGGAATGTACTGTAATAGTGTATGAATGCATTCTAGTACGTGGTGTTGTGTCTGGCTCTGCATTTCTTTTCTAGCTCTTTACAGTGTCGTTTGATGTTTCTGAAATGTTCTGTGTACCAGCTGGCCTGTTTGTTTGGTCTACTATACTTATTTGGTTTGTTGGCTGCTTGGGAGTCCGTGCAGTTCTTGATTCAGTTGTTGAAATTGTTGATGTCCTTTTCTTATCGAAGTTGAGGCTAGGTTGATCTGTGCTGAGCACACTGAGCCAGTCTTGTTCTGTGATTTTGCCCAGATGCGTCTTGTAATGCTAAATCTGATAGGGGTATTAACTTGAGGTGTATTGATTTGGAAGTGAATGATGGAGGGGCCGGACCATGTGAGGAGTGTGGTGTATTTGTATTTGATGCGGTTTCTGTGCTGAAGATAAGGGCCCGTTTGTGTACTGTGGGGTGTGTTGGTTCAGGGATGAACTAGGTCTGCCCGATTTTGCTTGAGCTTTCTAGGAGTGCTGTGGAGCAAGGGTTGTTTTGGTGGTCCAGGTGAAAGTTGAGGTCACCGAGGAGTATGTAGACTCCGAAGTCGATGTCGAGCGGCGCGATGAAGTTGTTGATGAGGTTGTATCGGAGGCTCATGGTCCAGATGGTCGGTAGGCTAGGGTTCTATTTAGGTTGAATTTTTGGGAGATTTGCAGCTTTAACTGCAAGTGTTCCATGAATGGGGTGGCATTCTCTGTGGATGTTGTGCATTTGATAGATTCCTTGTAGATGGTAGGAAGTCCTCTTCCTGGCTTGTGAAGGCAGTCCTGTCAAGCAATATTGCAGCCTGCTGGGAATGCCATGGTGATGTTGGAGGTGAATGGAAGGTTGATCCAGGTCCCTCTGATGAAGAGGATGCTGGTATGACGCTACTCAGCAGGTCCCATATTTCTGTTGTGTTTGCTGAGTGATGGTGTGTTGAGAAACGTGCATGCAGGTGGGTGCTGACGTGTGGGTTTGCTGTGGCATGTGATGTAGGGTGGAGGTGTAGTGTATTTTGTGCTTGTGTGGTGTGTGTGTTGGAAGGGGGTGTTTAGGGTGTTCTTCGTATTTGTATGGGGGGTTGAGGGATGGCTCCTTGAGTATCAGCAGTGGGTGCAGGTAAAAACACCAACCGTGGTTTGAGGCGCAGTATGGCAGCAGTTGGGTGAACGGTGTCCTGGGCACAGCATCCTAAGGAGTGTTGAGGAGTATTGCTGGGCGGTAATTTGTCCAGGATTCCTGGAATTCGGCATAGTCCAGGCACAGGTGGCACCGACGGGGTTGCCTTTGGTGCGCCAGTGGCACACCTGCTGCGCTCATCCACTGTGCGTCCGTGTTGCAGCTGCCATTAAGTAGGCCCTGGTAGGGGGAGGAGTGCAGGGTGTTGTGATGCTATTTCCTGTGCTGATGGGAATAAAACCTTCAGCGGATAGATAAAAGATAGCTTTATAACATTTTACTTCTTGACAATGATTTTGCCCATCCACTGTATATAATTCTTTATAGTGCTCATAAAACTAATTGGCAATGCCATTCACATCTGTTATCTTTTTGGCATGAGCTTCTGTTATACAAGATTTAGTGTTACAAGTAGCCACCACTATAACTTTAAGTATTAACACTTATCAACTAATTCAATATATTCATAAAGCCTTTGACGATTCGGATGCACATCTTCTCTAATAATCTTGGTTTATTGCGACAATGGTGACAATCATCTGCTGATATCTATGGGACAAAGTACCCTCAGCTTTAAATTATAAGGAGATTGTAAGTCACCAAGGAGTTCTGCTTCCATTTAGAGACATAAGACCTCAAACCACATGCCTTTTTTATGGTTATAGAACTGTGAGGGTTCACTGATTGGATATCAATGCTAAAAACATTGATGTAAAAAATATCGAGAAAACAAATATAGAATGTAAAAATATCGACTCCCTATACTTAAACAGGTAAGTATAAAAATATTGAATCCAAAATATTGAAGTAAAAATATCGATACAAAAATATAAATAAAATAAATAATATATATTAAATATATAAAATATTAATATTATCTTTGACACAATTAATTAAATTTAATATACATTTGAACTAAATATAAAAAAATAAACGTAATTTAAAAACATGTAAACACACAAACATAATAATTTATACAAATACATATATTTAGTTTAAATTAATTTATTAACTATTATCTTTATTTAATTTTTAAACTTTTACATTATTTAAAAATAAAATATATACATAGATCAATAATTCAAAATGAAATAAAACATTCTATAATTAGTTAAAACATAAAATTATTTTTTTTTTAAATGAAAACGTACATTTTGCAATACAATAAATACAACAGTAGGGAAAATGTTGGATAGTTGATTAATTAAATTTAGTATTCCAACTCCAGTGAGTGCAACACTAGGAAAAGTGTTGGATAGCGGAGAAGTAAAAATTATTATTTCCACTCCAGCGAGTGGAACAGTAGGGAAAGTGCTGGATAGCGGAGAGGTAAAAATTATTATTCCCACTGCAATGAGTGCAACAGTAGGTAAAGTGCTGGATAGCGGAGGGGTAAAAATTACTATTCCCAATCCAATGAGTGCAACAGCAGGGAAAGTGTTGGATAGTAGAGAAATAAAAATTACTAATAACATTTAAACATTTGAAAACAATTAAATGATCTTAAAAATAAACAACATTTAATAAATATACAATTTATTACATTAAATATTTAAAAAGAACACATAATACAATATTAATTACATATAACAAAAAGGTATAAATATTATATAAAATAAATTAATAAATACATTTAGAAACAATATTTATTTAAAAGGAGAAAATATTAACAAGCAAACAAATTATTCAAAACATAAATGTATTTATTTTATTTCCTTCCCTTTAACATCACACCAATAGCAAAAAGACTTCAACATTTTTATTTAAATTTAGTTCCATAATTAACGTAATTTAAAATGAATTTTAAAATATTATTAATAGAAAAAAATAAACATTCATTGAGTACACATTCTTTAACACTATAAAATAATCCATAACCACAACTAAAATTAATTACACAATTACCATCATTAATTACTAATTAATTAATTTTAAATAATGAACAACTAATTAATAATTCATCAATAAAAAATAAATTACTTCCCACCATTTACACCTATAAACATTACAGCACACACCTAAAATTAATTACACAATTACCTTAATTAATTACTAATTAATTAATTTTAATTAATTACCAACTGATTAATAATTCATCAATACAAATTAATTTCTTGCCACCATTTACAACTATAAACACCACAACACACACCTAAAATGAATTACAAAATTACCATAATTAATTACTAATTAATTAGTCAAATGATTTAACAACTCATTATTAAAATATTTAATAATACATTAATTTACACATTTAACACTATAACATCTCAATTAAACAACTATTAATAAGTAAAAAATATTCAATAAATGTAATATAATTAAATTACTGCCCAACCTATTCCCCTATAAACCCACAACCAGCTATGGAACTAAAAACCCAAAATATTAATTAAAAAAAATTAATAACTACTAAAATTATAACACATATAATATCAATACAAACAATTCTTTTACAAAACAAATACATCACACACATATATAAAATATATACTAAAATACGTAACATTAATAAAAAATCGATATTTTGAACAACTATATTTTTTCAAACGATTTTAAACACTTCAAGATTTTTTAAATTGATATTACTTACCTAAAATTGATATTCTTGACCACAAGAATTTGTCTGTCGATATTCCTGACCCACGAAATTTTTGACACGATATTTGTGCAATTCAATATTTTTTTACTCTATATTCTGTCTCAGCACCACTGTGAGGTGTCTGGCAGTATCCTTACCTTATAATATATGGTTGAGGTATTTCATTTCCTAAAATACATGGGCCCCTCTAACCTTCCTGCTTTTCTTTACCCGCACTCTTTCCATATTTTCTAAGCAAAACTGTTTTAAGACAATACTTAAAACACACAAAAGGGGATGAGAGGAATGCTTGCAATAACTCTAACCATAGACAATGGCGTGGATAGCAATTCAACCCATCGTTCTTTTACCCAGCATGCCACTTCAGTTTGGACCCACTCATATGTAAATCAGTCTTGACCCTTCTCCAATAGGAACAGTCTAGCTTGAACTACCAAGCCATGTCCCCTAGAACTGGAAGGCAAGCAACCTTAGACTGGTTTCTTCCTGACTGGGGCAGTTCAAACAGGTGTAGCTTGGTTCCAGAGGGCCCCTGAGACGATACTGAAGGCATGACTAGCCACGAAATAGGACCTTGCGCCGTAAACGGGTGCAGCGCTTTAGGTGGCCTCGGGGTCTTGCACAGGCACTGGGCTGTGCGCCCCTCTGGCCTGAAGTGACCGAGAAGCAGCTGCCCCTGCAAAATACGTGCCCGTGACCTGGGCAACAACGTGACTCTGGACCTTGAGCATGCTTCTAAATCTCAAGTGGCATAATCTGGGGAAACTCCTGATAGCCTCTACATAATCGCTATACGCCCTCTGCCGAAAGCGGCCCCCTGCTGACGGACTCGTGCCCACCTGGGTTATAGATTTTGCTTTACCAGGCGCTTGAGGAGCGCAAGGGAGCATGTCCAAAGCCAGAAATGCCAAGGTGAAACCCCCAAAGGACATCTTTGGCCGTTCACAGTCCATCTCAAACATGGCTACCACAGCGCCGGAAGCAGAGACTTCAAAACATCCCACAACTTCTGGGGACGAACCCATCACGAAGGCCTTCCTGGAGTAGCTATTCCTCACACTGAGGGAAGATATCAAGTTGGTGAAAGCCGAATTCACAACAGAGCTTAAAGTCGTACACCGTGATGTCGACAGTATTGGAGAGCGGGTGGCTACACTCGCAGAGAAAAGTGATGCCACAGTTACGGACTTGACGACGCTACAGCAAGAAGTCAGTCAGTCAGTCAAAGATCTTTATTTCGATTAATTAAAATCATAAAAGAAGAAACAATACATACATCCACCAATTATTAAAATAGTTAAAAATATAAATAAGCATTTGTTAGTTACTGTTCATACAAACACTATTTAGAATACAAAAATCAAACATTGAATATATCATAAGGCGTTTGCTTAAAATGCCCCGTATCCAATACCGAAAAAATTCAAAGGTACGTTATTTACAATTTAAAGTACATCATTGGATTTCCTAAATTAAAACCATAAGCCCCCTGTTGGTCCTACTATATAGTTACATACAAATAAGTATTTTATTATTTACCCGGGCCGCAGCCACCAGGAAGTTTGCTACGCTGAAAATGACATGCAAACTACTCAGCATTTGCAAATGTAGAAGAGCAGGCCTCACTTGTACAAATCCAGCTTATCGTAATAAAGGGTTTAAAAAATGTTTGCGCGACTCTGAAAAATGCTCACAGAACATTACAAGATGAAGTGTGTCTTGTGTAGAGAACATATCACAAGAGCATGGTGCGGCATCTTCCGGTTTCCCCCATTTGGGAAATATACCCAAAGTAAGATGAATTAGATAGAACCGAAATCTAACCAACAAAAAGCGGTGAAACGGCTTAGTAACAAACTTTAGATACGGTTCAATGGATGGGGAAGTTAATAAACCATAATTGCTTCTCACACCTGGTTTTCTTAGCTCCTGCTCCTCCCTTTCCGCATCCTAAATCCTCTTTCTTTATACCCTCCGGAGATGTATATATTTCCGGTCGTCCTAGTCTGGCGCATGCTTCTCTAACGTACGCCAGCCATGGGATCCTATCTGCCTTCTCGAGGGCTACACAATCTTTTAGGATCAGGTGATTAAGGGTAATCTCCTCATTTAGCCACGTTTTCGCCCAGCAAATCAATGGGGCCATTTTTAGGTGGTCTGAGATATAACCCAAGCCTAATTCAGTATGTAGGGAAAATGTCGTAGTCGACTGGGGTAATGACAGAAGAGTTCTAAGAAACCTATTTTCTACCACTTGTATTTTACTCAGAGGTGCGTAACCCCATATGGCTGCCCCATAAGAGGCAATCGCTAAACACTTAGATTTGTATATCTTGAGCATAGCCTCCACGGGCCTTGCTCCCAACCTCTTAGAGAAGCTAAAGAGGGCTGTTGTGGATCTTGCAACGACATTGCTCTTCAGCTTCTGCTGGGGTCCCCAGTTGCCCTTCTCATCAAAGAAGACTCCCAGATAGGTTAATTCCACGCCCATGCACGTGAAGGTTTTAACCTTGCTATTCTTCCTTCGTTCCCTGGCCACCATTACGTGAGATTTTTTAATATTCACTTTTAGGTCAAGTGACTCCATAAAGTTGCCAAAGTGATCCAACAGCCTCTGTAGGCCCAGTCCTGTGCGTGCAAGTAATACAGCGTCATCCGCGTACAGGAGGACCGGGATCCCCGATCCCCCTATACGCGGAGTGTCCAGGGTAGCCACGCACAGGGACTTTTCGAGGGCATTAATAAAAATCGTAAAAAGAAGTGGTGCCAGTATGCAACCTGGTCTGACCCCCCTCCTAGAGCTAAATTGACCTGTACACCGGCCTTCCTGCGTAACCCTGACAGAGGCAGAGAGGTCCTGGTGAAGGTCGCTTAAAAAAATTAACCAAGGATGCATCTATACCTATTTCCCGCAGGACTCGCCATAATTTTGAACGATTAACCAAATCGAACGCCGATGATAAGTCCATGAACCCCAAGTATAAGAGACCCTCCTTTGCAATTGTATATTTACTTATGAGGAGGTGCAAATTTAAACATTGGTCCATGGTACTCCTGTGTTCTCTAAAACCATACTGGAGGTTAGAGAGCACCCCCCTGCCCAACAGCCAATCCCCCAGTTTCTGCAGAATGACTCTGCCCAAGATTTTTACAGCAGAGTCAAACAGGGAGATTGGCCTATAGCAGGCGGGGTCCCCTCTATTCCCCTTTTTAAAAATAGGGACTATGACCGAGGTGGCCCATGAGGGTGGGAAACCTACTAAGGATGAGGCATTAAACACATTGGTCAGGATCTTTGCCCAAAACTTTGGATACAGAATATATAAGTCAGCAGGTACCCCGTTGGGGCCTGGAGCCTTATGTTTGGACGTATCTCTAATAGCCCTTTCTACCTCAGCTAACTCGAATTTAACAGGATGAGTATACCGAGCAGTAGCAGTGCTAACTGTCGGTGACTCCCTTTGCTCCTTATCATAAATATTCTTAAAGTGTTGGAGCCAGCTATCATGAGGAATTACACAGTCCGTGTCTAGGTTCTCCTTTTCGAGAAGAACGGCTGATTTATGGTAGACCATAACTTCCAACTGTCCCTTAGCACATCGATGGATTGGAGATTGTCCCACGCCTCCTCTTTAATTTTGCGTTTGCGCATACTGATGGCACACTTATACTCCTTACGGAGGAAAGCGACTAGGGCCCTATCCCTCGGCCTTTTCTTAAGTGCCTTGAGTAGAGCCCCGTGGGTCCTCGAACAATTACTGTCAAACCATTTATAGGCCTTCCTTGTGTGCGCTCTACTATCTACCTCTAAATTCTTAGCAATCGCCTTACACACCGCTACATAAGCTTCTATAGTTTCAGCGCCCGAAGCAGAACCATCGAGGCAGATAGCAAGGTTAGCCTCAGCTTTGATGGCAAGGTCCTCAAAGAAAGCTTCCGGAACCACCTTATCCCATTTAATCCGTCTACCTTGATCTTTTGTAGATAAGTTCCTAAGAGCCCCCCTTGATTCATTGAGGTCAAGCAAAACCCCCAGGTCAACTTCCAGCAAAACTGGGTTGTGGTCACTGAAGGTTGACGTCACCACTCTATATGCTAAAGTCTTGGCCAAGACTACAGAAGATAAAAAAATGTAGTCAATGACTGAGTTTGATCCCCGTCCTATAAAAGTGGGGGCCCTCTCCTCCCCCTCTTCTATACCAGGTTCAAATAGGTTCATATTGGAAAGGAGGTCCTCAAGAGCTTCACCCTGTTTACTATGCTCAAAATGGGGAACCCCCCCCACTCAGTGACCCAGCATGTTCACCTCCGTAACAGTCCCATGCACAAGGATGTATGTTAAAATCCCCCAAAAGTAACAATTCTGGTACAAAAATCTGATTGAGTTTATAAACTGACAAAAATTGATTCAAGGCACTAAGATGCTCATTCTGCTGTGAGCCTTCCTTGGAGTTATATAAATTTATTAACAAATATTTCTGCTGATCAGAGACGGTCCATTCAATTATTAGAAAATTACCAGAGTCCACATCGAGTTTTTTAAAAACGCCAGCAAGATATAAAGAGAAAAGAAAAAGTAAACCCCCCTTTGGTCTCCCCGCAATTCCTGGAACAGCAGGAATAGCAAAACTAAGGTAACCGTCCAATATAAAACTAGACGCGGTGTCCCAAGTTTCCTGAAGGGCAAGGATGTCGAACTGCCTTACAAACTCCAACCACATAGGGTCTATGCTTTTAGATCTAATACCTGCCACATTCCAGTTCAAAATATTACATGAGGCTATCTGGCTTTGGCCACCTACCACATCCCATTGCCCTACAGGTCTGGCAGGTAGTCAATCATTCGATTCCATCTGAGACAGAGGAGAAAAATGATTTGAGAGACCTATCTCCGCCCTAGGTTGACAACGGGGCGGGGAAACTGGTATTGTAAATGTGGGGGCCCTTTCCGCCCTCCGTGACAGCCCCTGTACAGGTCTGAACTGCGGGCTATCATTAGCCCGATAAAGTGTCATCTGCATACTGGTACGAGACAGTCGTTCCCAGTTGTATGACAGATGGTTTCCGTTTGGCCTAACTGGGGGATAGACAAAACCCAAAGGGAGTGGTCTAATACCCTTATTGTCCAAGTCTGAGGCATCCCAGAATACTCTTTCGGCACTAGCCCGATTGTTAAAATGTACCACCACACAATCCCCCGGGATGTTTTTTGGACAGCGCCCAACCCAACTGACCCTCCTTGCCATAATAATAGAGCTTGTAATATCGGCTCCTCCACTGCTAAACTGTAAGCACCACTGCCTAGCTAATTTCATAAGGTCGTGGGTTGTTTCGTTAGTACCAGCCCTAGCTGGGGGAACCCCTGTGAGGACAGCCACCAGAGTGGCAGCCTCCGGGGGCAACTCCAGATATCTGCCCTGTTGTGGGACCTGCCTATAACCCTCTCGAGCGGAACTTCTCATAATACTAACCCCAGAAGTGAAACTCCCCAACCCGTCCCTCTTAGACGCATGCCCGACACTGTCTACAGCCTTAACAGAACTTCTATCCCTAGTGGCTTTGTGGTCCATATTCACAACGTCAACCATAGACCTATTAGCAGTTAATACCTGAGGCTGAATAGAGCACCCCTTTTGACCTGTGTGCTGTTTGGGGAATAAATCAATGTTTTCACATTTACTCAGCAGTCCCGCTACACAGGTATTGAGTGTGTCCACAATGTCTTTAGCAATAGCCACAAGTGCAGGTTCCAGTCACGATGTAAACAAGTCCTCAACAATTTTTCCAACATAATCCCTAAGAATGGAGTCCATTGGGTTAGCCTCGACCAAGGGTTTTTTCATCCTAGAAGATTTTTTATGTAGCTTACGCTTACAGTGCGACTTCTGTGGAGGAACATAGTGGGTTGTGTCCTTCTGATGACCAGGTGTATCCAATTCGGTTGACAAGACTGACTGTGGCTGAACTACAGGGGGGGGGTTTGTAATCACGATGTTCGGCTCAGGGGTATTATCCGACTATGATCTAATACTAATGCCGGGTCAACGTGAACGGCTCCCAGACCCAGTTCTTTCTCAGCGTTCGCAATTTCTTTGGATAAAACCCCCACAGCTGAAGTTAGATACGAAATTATGGATTCCGATTTCCTGGGATACTTAGCGTGTTTCCCCTCATGTTCCCCAAGGCATAGCTGTTTTCTCTTACCCATTGTAGATGTCAGGGGGGTGGCCCGGCCGGCCTCTTCTGGCCCCTGATGGCCACAGACAGCCCGCCCTTTGCCCGGGCTTAGCCCGGCGCCACCCGCGCACGTCCCGCGTTGCGGGGGACAGGAAGTAGTTAAATCAGCCGGTACACAGGGGGAGGGGCGGGATGTCAGCTGATGCCCCGGTTGGCTCCTGGATGCTTTAGTGCTCGCAATGACCCCAAAACCGGCAAGCAGCACCGGCGACGCGTCTCCGCGAAGCGGGAGGTGCGAGAAGTATTTCAAAGGCTCCGGTACTCAGGGGGACGGGCGGGATGTCAGCTGATGCCCCCGTTGGCTCCTGGATGCTGTAGTGCTCGCAATGGCCCCAAAACCGTCAAGCAGCACCAGCGATGCGTCTCCCCAGCAAGAAGTCATCCGGTTGCAGGACCGCAACATGGATATGCAGATGCACCTGGAAGATATCGAAAACCGATCCTGAAGGCATAACATCCGGATCCGGGGGGTGAGGAGCTCCGAAGATACTCAGAACTTGTCCGCCTTCACCACCGGCCTCTTCCGGCATACACTTGGCGATTCCCACGCAACCGATGTTGTCTTAGACAGAGCACACAAGGTGGGACCGCCCCGCGGCCCCAACGCGCCACCGGCGGATATATTAGTGTGCAGGACTTCAAGACCAAGGAAGCTATCCTATCCAAGGCGAGGATCCTCCACCCAATTTCATTCCAGGGAGGGTCACTCCCCGGTACTGAATCAATACCTGGCACTGATCACGCTGCAGAGACGTAGGCAGTTCCGACCTTTGACCGATCATCTACGGCAGCAGGGGATTTCGTATTCCTGGGGGCACCCATGCCGCCTCATCTTTTGATTCAACAGCAAACTGCACCAGCTACGTTCGGTGATGCATGCCTGCTGCCTGCTGGGCCTGACACCACCAAGTGAGGAGGGCAACGCCGATGGCTCGAGTGTGGGGCCGGATAGCTCTCCGTCGGGCTGGCAGCGACAAGGCAGGAGACGGCGCCCTCGGAGACTGCCTGCCTCAGAAATCGCTCAAAACCAACGAGATGCTCTGGCTGCAACTACAGAGGCCTTCGCTGGAGAGGGCTCGGAAGACAGATGAAGGCCCCGGTGTACATCCACATTTTGGAACCCATCTGACGCATCCTTGCTGGTTTTCGATGGGCGGCGGGGGGGGGTTTTGAAAAGTGTTAAGTGTGTTCTCCACTTAAAATTACAGCGATTTACCAGGATTAATTTCCATTCTTTCCAGATCGTAGTAGGGAGGACAGAGACATTTTTGTTTTCAGTGAAGTTTCTTTATTTTTATTTTTATTCATAGGACAAGGACAGCTGACACGTGTTTCGCCCCCTCTTGGCGATTTGCGCCGGGGCTTTCTCAAGGCTAGGTTGGTTTAATCACATAAGCAGTTTGTCATTTCCAAATATTTACAGTGTCCAAGATACGAAAATATAATTCTTCATAGGTAAAACATATTTTTCTTAGGCTATTGCCCCTGAGCCTACAGTCCTTCCAACGTGGTGGTTCTTGGGTTGAATCCCCGCGCGGGGGGGTACCTCTCCTCATTGATCATACTATGGATCCCAAGTGGTTGTTATACCAGTTGTCTTGGGACGGCGGACTTTCTTCTGGGACCGTTCTTGCTCACACTGTTTTTGAGCTAGGGTGGGTTGGGTACTTTTTTGTGTGGGGTTTGGGGTTCTTCCTTTTCTCAATTTTTTTGTTTGGGTGTTGCCCCCCTCGTCCACCTCCCCCCTGCCGGGCACCAGGTCCCGTCGCCTATGTACCGGGCCTTTCCTTTCTTGGCTATGGGCATGCGAGGAGTTCCCCTGGGGCCCGATCCAGCCAGTTCACCCTTTGTATGACATATGTCGCAGGAACCACTTAAGGTACTTACTCTTAATGTTCGTGGTCTCAACAACCGAATCAAATGCAGGGCAGTTCTCCACTATTTAGAACAGTCGACCGCTGATATCTGCCTCTTGCAGGAGACCCATCTCATCCTCAAGGATCACCACAGAATGAAATCCCATGCATTCCCCACGCAATTGTTCTCCTCTAACTCCACCAAATCTGCTGGGGTTGCCATCTAGTATCCCGCTCCTTTCGGGGCAAGGTTCTCCAAAAGGAGGCCGAGATTAAGGGCCGTTTACTTACCTACCAATTTCTAGTGGCAGGGACCTCCCTCATAGCCGAGCCTATACCTACTACTCGGGGGCGCACAAAACATATGCCAGATTAGATTACCTCCTCAGCTCCTCCCCCTTACAAGCTATAGCGACAGATACTGAGATCCTCACTGCATCCCTCTCCAATCATCCCCAGTCATGGCCACCTTCCATTTCCCACACTCTCGACAGCCGCTGCGACATTGGCACCTGCACGACACATTATCACACCAGGCTTCCACGGTTGCTCAAATTAGGATGGCTATCACGAACTTCCTGGCCCTAAATGCTACTCCTGACACGTTCCTAGTGACGCAATGGTCTGCCCTTAAAGCCCTCCTGCGGGGAGAGTTCATCGCCATATCCACGGCCAGCAACGTAGAGCGCAGTCGAAAGCGAGCTGAAATAACCAAGCGGGTGGCGGAGCTAGAACAGATGCATCAGCACACGGGTGCTGCTAGGGCCTGGCATCAACTCTGCGTAGAAAGGAAGCAACTTGCGACGCTGGATCACTGGAGTACTCGGCCCTCCGCCTCCGCCATTCCTATTATACTGGAGGTAAAAGTGCGGCCACCTCCTGGCTCATAAACAACGGGAGGCGTGACAGCATCAGGGAGTGCAGGCTATTCGGGATGCGGAACGTGGGCTCACTTCGGAGGACGCAGCTATAGCCGAAGTCTTCCGGGATTTCTATGCAAGCCTATACTTGAGGGACTCTCTTGATGCTCTACATAGCTCTGATTACCTGGAGGTTGCGCTACTGCCGGCGCTCTCTTCAGCGCAGGCGGATTGCCTCGACAGAGATATAGGGACGGATGACGGTATCGGTGCAATCTCCCGCCTCTGGGACCCGATGACTACTCTGCAGCGTTCTATAAAATCTTTTGCGGCCAGATTGCCCCCCTACTACGAGATCTCTATAACACCTTTGCACACACTGGAGCTATCCCCGGGGAAATGCTGGAGGCATCTATAGTGGTCATCCCTACGCCTGGAAAGGACAAGAGTCTCTGCAGCGCTTACAGGCCTATCTCCCTCCTAAATATTGATATAAAGCTGTACACGAGCATTTTAGCGACCTGGCTAGTGCAATATCTGCCTCAATTAGTGGAACCAGACCAAGCGGGGTTCATACACAAAGACAGACTAGCGATAACACTAAGAGCGTCCTGCACCTCATTGAAAAGGCTTCTCGCGCTGCAGGGGAATATATGCTACTGGCCATAGAAGCGGAGAAGGCCTTTGATAGGGTGCCCTGGCCTTATTTGGAGCAGGTCCTGTTGAAATTTGGCTCTGGGGACAAACTGCGCACGCACATATTGAACTGTTATCGCTCACCTTACGCTACGGTTCGAGTAAACGGCCAGACGTCGTCCTGATTCCCCATAAGTAGAGGCACGAGGCAGGGGTGCCCTCTCTCCCCCCTCCTCTTTGTGCTCTACATGGAGCTTTATCCTTCATAGCTCCATTACTTGGTGGAATGGAGTCGTCTTGAATCCGAGAAGCATTGGCTGTTTCAGGATCAAGCAGTAGCTGGCACGCCCCTGCAGGGTATACCCTTCCTTCATAAGGCACATAGGCCACCCAACCTCTATGCCTCCCACATCACGAGCACCTCGATGGAAGCTTGGGATCGCACTGCCACTGCTCACAAACTGACGACGTTCCCCTCCCCACTCACAACACTATTCAACAACCCAGAATTTCGCCCAGGTACAGTTCCCAACGCCTTCGCACACTGGCGCCTAACCCCCTACAGAGCACTGGGTCATCTGTTTGACCTAGACGGAATCATTCCATTCCCACGACTCCGGACGGACTATAGAATTCCGGCGCCGGAGAGGTTGTCCTACTTACAGCTTAGACACTGGGCTCTCCAACCACAAATTAAGCCTGTGGCCCAGCGACTACTGACCGCATATGAGAAGGGGCTTGTCACCAGATCTTCTGACAAAAAACTCATCTCACATCTCTACAAGCACTTATTGCTCACCACAGTATACACGTATAACGCAGGGCGGGCACGATTGGAAAGGGACTTAGGCCGCACCTTAACTCACAAAGAATGGGACAGTATCTATTACAGGGCTCAGCATTCAGCATACCACACAGGCCTCACTGAGACACTGACTAAGGTGGTAACTTATTGGTACTACACGCTGGAACGTCTCCATCAATTTGATCCCCGTCAGAGCGCCTTGTGCTGGAGAGGATGCGGGGAGGTGGGTACATCTTTTGTGGAGCTGCAATCATATCCAACCATACTGGTCCCAAATCTTAGACAAAATAGATTCTTACCTTGACACACAACTTCCACGCTTCCCAGCCTACATCCTCTTAGGCCTACCCAACCCACTAATGTACCCAGCTAAGTCCCGAAGAGGATGACTGATCGCAATCGCCCTGGGGGCGGCTACTCAGAACATACTTGCACACTGGCGATCTCCCCAACCCCCACCGCACTCTGGATGGCTCCAGAGACTCTGGATTGTGCCAGGAATGGAGAAACAGACTCTTACCCCGGCAGGTAGGGCTTCCGAGTTCCCTGAGCTATGGCGCCCTTTCCTAACGTTTCTTATAACAGAGTTCAGAGAGCTGACCTGTCCTAGATACCTACGACTTCTGCACCTGGGGATACGCAAATACCGCAGGTGAGCTCTGTGCGCAAGACTCATAATCTGCGATGAATCTCACTATGCCTCATACTTTGCTAGTTCCCTTCCAACTGTACTTGACCTGGTGGACGAGGAGTGGGGGGTGGAGGGTGGGATTGTTGGGGTTCCCCCTTTACTTTTTTTTGAAGTATTGCTTCTCTCTGCACTGTTAACTATTTGCTTTAAACAGGCCCGCTCCATGCATTTACTAAAGTAATACCACTCACTGCGACACTTGTTGTCTGTCCTAAGATGATTCTGAGAGCTGGGGGCCGTGTTCTCAATTTTGTTATTTGTTCTGAAATCAATAAAAAGATTGAAACCATAAAACGTACCTAACAAATAAATGTACAAATGTTTCTTTCTCTCTAAAGTCGAAAAATATTGTGAAATATTTTTAATATGCCTGGTAGTATGGTATCTGCATCTTTCCTTAGCTACTCAGGGGCCGATTCCGTTCTGGGTCGGCAAGCACCCCGACCGAGCCAGATCCGGGGTGTTTTCTGTCCGATCTGGACTCCTGCAGTCCGACCGAGCGAGTACGATGCGGCCATATGCTGTCGGACTCGGTTCGGTCAGACTCCCATAGAAGTCAATGGGAGCCATTCGTACGACGCGTACATGGGCTCCCATTGACTGAATGGGTTCGTCGAAACAAGTGCGCCCCCTACAGTGGGTACGTGTCGGTGCCATTCGCACCCTACATGCCTGTGTTGGGGAGACCCATGGGTCTCCCCCTTTGTCTGAGTCGTAAGGCTGAGGGTAACAGGGGGTCCGACGCGGAACCCTGAAGCCCATCTCCGGGAGCTATTGCGAGCCGGAGGCTCCAACTCGATCTGGCTGTCCGAATCGAGCATCGTACTAGCTTGGTTGTGAAACGTCTCCATTGCGCGCCACGGTTTGCTTGTGACCAAGTCGTACTGAGCGGTTTGGACCCAAAAACGATTCGGACGGAGATTTCACGCTTGTTCGCATCGTACTTCGACGTCCGGAACCGTGTACGACTCGGACGGAAATTCAGCCTCCGATTCGGTGCCTTCCGACCGAGATCGAAATCGGCCCCTAAGATGTAACATTTCAAGGGTAAAGGTTGTAGGCTATAGGCAGAAGGGAATATTTTAATTGTCTATTGTGTGAAGTTTCCTTCAACATGATACCTGCACGAAGAAACGATGTGCAAAAACATGAATGGATGCAATGTATTTTGAAGTTGTTATCTTACTTCTGGTGCAAAGATTGCATAATTAGTAAATGCTAGCAGAATATTTGTATTTGTATTTTAACAATACAAATGTACAGACGGAAAGTAAAAGAAATGTTTTTATTTGTGTGTAACACCTTGTTTCCTACTTCCATTTCGGATAGAATGTTATGTATTTAAAACTGTCTGAATTTGTTTTGTATAATGTGTATTCTGCAGAACACTATAAATTAACTTTATCCTTTTGGACATTTGCTCTTTTGTTGCCAGAGCATTTAAGATCATTGCTTTGGAGCTCTTTTGTAAGCAGGCTCGCTCTAACTTACTTGGCACAGCTGCACTGTTGGCTTATATTTAATTATTATCAGGCTTGCTAGTCAGGCCTTGTTTTTCTCATGCAGAGCATTTTGTTACTTATTCTGAGTGACTCGACTATTAGATTATGTCTTTTTAATCTGGCTTGTCTATTGTTTCCTTGGTCAAACCCTATGCCATGCGAATACAATTGATTTCCTTTTTTTCTTCTATTTTTGTTGTCTGCATTTTTCGAATAAATCTAATGATAAAAAGTCTGAGTGAGAGATTTTTTTGGTAAATGATTAATGGCACAGTTTTGAATCCACTTTGTCTTCTACTGATCCTGTGGGTGGGCCCTTTTTTAAATACCTTAATTTGTTTGGCTATCATTTACCTCCTTTTGAAAATAACATCGAAAAACACAAATGGAAGCAGAATGCATCAATACACTTCTCCTTCCAGGGAAGAAAGGGGTTTGTGGTTACATTTTCCTTTTCCAGTAGGAAGGATTCTGACCAGCAAATAAAGGACATTACATGATCTACCCTATTTAGGGTGTATACTATAACGCTTTTTTCCTGTTTCCAGAAAAAACCTGGCAGTGATGGGCAGGAAAACCACAATCATTACTGCCACTCCCTGAGAGAAAACTCTCAGGGTGTGAGGATTATTTCTTTTGTGTGTTTGAAAACCCATCCAACTCCCAAAGTGAGAGTTGGTTTCTGAAAAACGATTTTTTTTACTAGCTTGGTGTACAGTTGTCAAAACCGAAGGGAGCTTTTCACCAAACTTGTCGTAGCTTGTAATGTACCCGCGTTATCGTGGTACCTTTCAATGTACAGAGTGACAGCAGAGCCAGCAGTCATCTCTAAATGTGGCAGGTGGAGTCCCCCCGGGAATGGCAGAGGTAATGTCCTCTGCCATCTCAACAGACACTATTCCATCCGGCAGACATTAAATCAGGCTCTAATCATCACTTGGTTTAGGCTCCTGACATTCCAAGTTAAACAAGTTAGACCATCTGCTATTTGCCATTCTATAAACCAGAGAGAAGGAAAGACTCATTCCTAACATCACTGGCTCAAGTCTCCTGTGTATAGGGTCTATGCTATTTATCCTTGGTTTTATTGCACTTTCGTTTTTCCCCATTGTTTATCTAACTACCACACAAACCACCCTAGTGAACCCGCCTCACCCTCCTATTTGGACAACAAAGCTTGCCCCCGTCACTCCAGTCAAAGATAAAAAACACTCTCTATATGGCTGTTGTCTGACAGCTATTGAGCATTCTACAGTCACCCACTCTCACCCCATCACCACCTCCTTAGCCAAGATCTTGACTCGTTTTTCTTCCACTTCCTGCTTTTTCTGCCTATTTTCCTCTTCTTTTTTCTCTCCGTATTTTGTTTTCCAATTTTTCTTATTCCTTTCATTTTCCCTGCTTATCCTTTCATCCCACTTCCTTTTCCCTTACTTTCCCCATTTTTAAAAAGGCCTAAGGATTGAATACAAATTCAACTTTTGCTCATAACACGTTTGCATATATTACATGCAGCCTAGTTTTAACAATGGACTTCTCTCAGAACATAAAAAAGACATAACAAACACATGCACATTTCTTTAAATATACCAAGTGTAATATCATTGCACCAGTCCTTAAAAAAGTAAGAAAGTGGGTTGAAGCCTGATAATTGATAAAAATAGAGTTACCACTAGTCCTAATTATTTTTTGTTATTTTGCTTTTCTCCAAGTGTTAAAGATTTATTTTGCATTAATCTCAGACATACAAAAGAAGGCTTTTCCTTCCCTGACAACCTTAATCTTATCGGGCTCCTGCAGAAATGCTTGTGCCCCGCCTCCTGAATACATTTTAACAGCTTTTGTTATATTCGTCCTCTTTCTGCTGTCACATGACAGAAGTGACCGTGAACAAATGAAGAGCAAACTCCAACTGTATCATAAATATGAAGTAGGCACAAAAAGATCACAATATATTCCTTGATATTCCTTTCCTGTTGCCCATGACGAGCCACCTGGCACTAATAAAGCTTTGCTAGCAGCAAGCAATGAACTTGCTGGATCTGTAAGCCTTAGTCCGGGCTTCTCAAGACTGGGAATGTTTCATAAAAAGGCTCTAATATGAATTTAGGTAAGCCAGAGCCCTCCACACCTTCTTCGATGCCCAGTATACAAAAATTATTTCAGCGTTGATCATTTTTTTAAATCTTTCAGTTTCCACAGGACATCTTCAAGTCATTTACCTTGGCCGTTCAATTGCTCTGTGGTTTGGTAGAGTGCTGCTTCAACCTCTAAGATTCAGCTTTCCACCTTTCAACACGTTTCACCATTTGAAGAGCAAATTTTGATCAGTTTCCAGGTTGCTGTTGTTATTAATTGATTATCTCTTCGTGTCCTGCCACAATAAACAAACATTAGTTGATAAATGGAGCCTAGAGAAGGATCTTGATTCTCTGTGTCTTGTATACCACTAAAGCTTGATACACTGGGGCATATTTACATGGAATTATCGGAGCACAGATCTGGGCCAAATTTCGCAGTGCAGCGCCCTGACAATTCCAAAATGCAGGGATGCACCTTATTTACAACAATACCACGCACCCCTGTGTTTTCCATAGCGTTTGCGGTAAAATTAGCTGCCTAGCTCCAATGCAATCACCCTTTCACTGTAGTGCAAGGGTGCCTATGTTGCAGGGAATTATTGTTTATGTGCAGGCAGTAAGGTGTCCCTTCCTTCACATAAACAATCAATAATGGCATTTCTTACTTCAGTGTGTTCATTCTGCAGCACACATAGAAGCAGCAAATGGTCATTATGTAATGATTGTTTATGTGCAGGAAGGGACACCTTCCTTCACAAACAATCATTAATGGTGTTTTGCTCTTTCTATGTGTGCTGCAGGATACAGCACGTATTGAAGTAACAAATCGCCATTGTTGATTGTTTATGTCTAGGAAGGGACACCTTCCTGCCTGCACATAAGAATCATTCCCTACAACACTGACACCCTTGCACTCCTGTGCAATGATGCCTGTGTTGGGGCTGGGCAGCTAATTTTAGCGCCAGCACTAGGGAAAACAAAGGGCTGCATGGTATTGTTGTATATAAGATGTATCCCTGCATTTTGAAAATGTCAGGGCGCTGCGCAGCCAAATTTAGCCCAGCTCTGCGTTCCGACATTTCCTTGCAGAATGCAGCACACATAGAAAAAGCAAAACCGAGGAGAAATAAAAGTATGTCTCCTCGTTGCACCATTCTAACTCCTACTATTGCATGGTGTTAGTTTTTGGCACTACCTCAGATTTACACATCTTTGTAAATCTGGGTCAGTGTCAAATTAAATCTGAGGCAGTGCAAATTGCAATGGGTGTTGCAGTAAAACGCACACAGCAAAACACATTGCACTGCCCTTTCACGCAAAGTGATGCATGTAAAGGGACCATATTTACAAGGCTACATGAAGGCACTCAAAGTGGCCAAGCGCCGCTTTGTAAATATCAGATGCGGCTCCTCTGCTAAGGGAGAGGAGCATCCCTCCACTGCTTCTGAACAGTGCAACAAAGGAAAAATAAAAAGATAATAACAGGATGTTATTATCATTTTACTTTTTCTGTTCGGACCCAGGTTGGGCGGGGCGGGGTTGGGCTTCTGTCACAGTGCAGGAGGAGGAGTGGTATTTACACCTTAAGTGCACATGACTGTTTGACTGGCCATCTTGGGCCGGCCAAACAGTCATGTGCACTTTGCATGTTCTCCACTGGGATGTAATGGAAAGCCTGGGAGGAGAACATGCACAGGCTTGCAATCTCCGTCTGAGCACCAAACCAGGATACTCAGACCAATCACGGCTCTGACGTCATGATGACAGCAGCATCATGATTGGCTTAGGGGAGCCTGGGTGCTTCCTGCTTCCGGGAGAGAGGAAAAGCAGAGAAGAGTGCAGTGTGAACAGGTAAGTGATCTTTATTTTACATCCCCTGCTCCGCCACCCACGTTCTGCAGCAGACACTACTTGTAAATGAAGCGATGGGCATAGTGCCACCAGAACGTTGATATAAGTGGCGTTCTAGTGGCACTATCCCCTTGTAAATATACCCCACTGTTGTTTTTATTGTGGGCTGCAAGTACGGTTTGGAGAGTACCTCACAAATAATAGTTGGTTTAAAGTAAGGAGCTGTGTGATCCCATTTTAGGTTATCTTCCACGTCATCTTGGTATTGTTCACTCTCTGTCATGGTGTTGGCTTTGGGGTTGTTATGATTAGAATATGCTCATACATTACATCTATAAACACTGTGTATTGCTTTGCCTATCACCTGGATCCTGGCCAGATGCAGCCCTTTCATGGCTAGAAGCACCACACTCAGAATATGAATTATCATCAGACTTACTCTGTGTATGCTCCTCAGTAGAGTTTTAAAAACCTGCCCAGCACTCAGCCTATTGTATATTTTTAGCTATGCCTATGTATTTCCTTTCTTCTGCTCACTTTACTGTCCATAAAAGCTGTTTCACCACCACAATTAACAATTAGGTTGCTAACCTTCCCTCCTCCCAGGATAGGTTGCTTGGGATGGGCAATATGGAAATTAGTAGATGTCATTACAGATGTTTCAGAAGAAGAGATAGTGCCCAGAGTGAGCATTTTAGATACATTAGCTGCAGCAGAAGTATGCAAGGCAACACCGGAGAGAACCACTGCAGCGCCAGAGGTTTCAGGGTGCTTATGAGCTGTCCTCCAAGGAGATGCAGTGCCTTTTACTGCCCACTTCTGCTCCTTCTCTATGATGTACCAGATTTCTCACTTTGATCGCTTTAGAGTGCTGTGACTGCGAGATATTAGCATGGTAGTCTGAAGACCCAGCAACACCAAGAAGCTCCATAATGGCTTCTGCAATTTCTTAGCAGCCGCGGGGCACTGAGAGCAGAGCTTGAACCCTCGATGACATCTGTAGCTCACAGAAAAGCAGCAGAGGAGAGTTAGTGTATGTAACAGACAACAGACAGAGAACGGTAATGGCTGAAGAGAGACATATGACATTACATTGCCACTGAGTCTCACTACGCCAGTATTGGGGTATGTTATCTTGGGAGCTGGGGTGGAGGGTGGAGGTGGGTGATAATGGAGGAGCACCCAGCTGCTGTGACTTAGCTGTCTGCCATCCTTTCCCATCTTCACCAGGCCTTTACATTCCCACTGTTCCCAGATGTTGCTCCTGGCAAAGTGCACTTTTATGATAGTGATGAGCACAGTATCCCAGTCAATGTGATACGGGCACTTGTTTTGGTTTTTTTCATAATTTATTCCATCTTGAAGGTGACACCGTTTTATAAATTAAAAGTGGACCAACATGAAATGCTGATACAATTATGTGTCTCTTTGCTTAGCATTAAATACTGACCTACAGCCACCATAGGCTGGCATAAAGGCATAAAGCAAATGTTGATACTCAGGCAATGTCCTCTCCATAAGGAAGAGAAGGTCTTTACTCTACGTACATTTTTCTGTCTCGTTTGTCCCTACACTCTCTGACTACTTTATCCCTCCGCTGTAAACAGGACACTTTGATTTCATTCAACATACTGTACTCTCAGGGACATCCTTTTCACCAGAGTCGGCTGCTCCACTGTTAGAACCGAACTACATCTGCATGAACTACCCCCAAACATCCCAAAGGCTTCTCACAGCTCCTGTTTCATCATGTCGCCTACTACTTCCTCCTCTCTACGCAAACAATTACTAATTTCTGGTACCAACTCCTTGAAATTTCTATACTTCCCAAACTTTTGAAATACGCTTTGAAAATGTCCAAATACAGTGTCACAAACGAGTACCGTCAAATACTTGCAGTGGGTCAGAATCACAACAGACAAATGGAGAAACCTAAAACTGATGATATCTTTTTCTCTCATACCCCTAAATCTGGTTGGATATCTGCATGAATAAACGTAATGTTTTCTCTGATGCCAAAATCCTAAATTATGGAAATAATCCATCTCTCCCATACCCACCAACACAAGGAACATTACAATGTCAGCCTTGGCACAATTATGATCCAAGCTACTGAATAAACTAACACACTTTGAACACCAGTTCAAGTCCCTTCTTCACTCCAAGACGTCAGGTTCCCTTTCTTTTTATCCTTCATCATCATCTTCTCTTAATGACTGTCATCACACTCCTTCCCCGCCTACTACTGCACTCTCCCCCTTCTCGGATCATCTCTATTCAGTCCCAAGACAGCGTGCCAATCATCCCTAACACCTTTACCTACTCTTCTGTCCCCCCTTCTCTCTTCTACACCCTGAGTCCACATTCTTTACCTCCTTCATCTCAGCTAGCTACCCATTCTGCTAATGCTCTCACATCGGCCACCACCCACCCCTTATCAATCTTTTAACAATATCCCTTCTCATCCTCCTTCACCTGCCTTAATGAACATCTCATCTGACCACTCTGCATTCCCTACACTTTATTCTCCCTCTCCATCTCTTCCATATCTCCTGTCATCTTCCTGTTTCAGTCCTTCCCTTTTCTCTGATTGCTTCTAAACATACCCAACTCGGGCACTAGAGGTCACTTCTAATCTTGATCGTGGCAACCCCAATAAGGAAGTCTTTTTGCCTAAGCCTTCAGGCAATTACTTTATCCAAATTGCACACCTGGGAAATCTCCATTGCAATCCATAGGGAAATTGGGCCCAAGTCTCAACGAGGCATATTTAAAATAAAGTGGTGAAGCGTGTCATTAACCCAAGAAGGCTAACAACATGCTTCGTCACTTTAGAAATGCAGGGCTGCACCACATTTACTAGAATATGATGCTGTGCTGCGTTTCCCCCTGTGCTGGTGCTTACTTTGGCTGCCTAGTGCCAACGCAGGCAGTCTTGCACCATAGTGCAAGAGTGCCTGTGCTGAGGGGAAGATTGTTTATGTGCACCTTTTCCTGCACATAAACAATCTTTAAATGCCATTTTGAAACTTCTATGTGTGCTGCTTAATGCAGCACACATAGAATTTGAAAAACTGTATTTTTTAAATAATTGTTTATGTGCAGGAAGGAGGACTTTCCTGCACCTAAACAATCAATAGCGTTTTGCTATTTCTATGTGTGCTGCACAATGCAGCCCACATGGAAACAGCAAAAATAAAGCATTTCTCTTCGTTTCGCCTGTTTAAGACCAGGGAGAGGGAGCAACCACAACACCCGTTGCCTGCCCCTTTCATGCTAAGCGTAGCGTGAAAGGGGGCATTATTTACAAGGCTGCGTTTAACCATGTTAAGTGACATTGTGATGGCGATAGGGGTTTGTAAATATACCCCCAAACGACTTAAGGTACCCAATTATACATCCTCACCTCTACACCACTTGGAACACCTCTATGCCACCTCCAACAGCTCTTGCTCAGCCTGCCCAGCACCTAGAAACATTCTTCTTTGTTGGATCTCTGCTCGTACATATTTGGTTACCTAACAGTATTTATGACTCAATTGTGCCTTTTTAGTTCATACCCTCATTCCTCACTGTGTTTAAAAGGATGGTGATTAGACCCATTCACCAAATCATTCATATTCTTCCACATCCCTCCCTATAGAACAAAGCCTTAGCTCTGAAATGAGGAAATATACACCCTTCTGAATGATTACTATCAGCAAGACGTTTCTCATTCCAATCCATTCCTGTGTTTCAAACTATGAATTCTAATCATCACCAAACACTGGCTCTCTCACAATAATCGGACTGTAAGGGCTGCAGACCACAATAACCTTATTCTGATTCTGCTTGAACCAATCACACACCCTACACCACAATGCTAAATTCCACTCTGCGATGTTTCCTACATAATTGTATATCAGCTATTAAATATAGGTTAGAAATGACTGACAGTTTGGTTTACCTAAATCCCAACCTCTTCTGATTCTCACTGATACCTGGTGTAATGAAAACTCACACAATATCACGGACCACCCTTTTCCTTCTGACTACTTCATTTCAGGCTGCAATTGAGAAGACAGATCAGATGGAGGGACGGCAATCGTACAAAAGAATTCATTTCACTGCAGACAATCGCGTTTTGAAGCTTTCTCGCCATTCCAGAGCTTGCCTTTGGAAATTAAAAGCCCAATTTATATGTCGGGGGTGAGCATACTCCGTCATGGCGACAAAGTATGCTTATAGCCAACATAATGGTCTGTCACCGAATTTAGATGCAGGCGGATGATAGGTTTAATCATGATGGAGACTTTTCTGCTCCGGCCCAGGGGTGCAGTTTCAGGGGGCTTTTGGGATGTTACACCCCCCTAAAATTATTTTGCAGAAAATAGTTGGGTACAAGTGCCTTCAGTCGGGTATAATGAACTGTCTGTTGGATTTAACCTGGGATTTTTACATGCCCACACTGACAAAAGCAAACACACTCTCTCTCGTCTCTGTTTTGAAGTCCTTAAAAATGTTGCATAGTTTGAAAAATGTTATGTTGTAAGTGCCCCCAACAATCCGCCCTCCTCTCTCTTAGCAGTGTTCCTTACACTCTCTTTATGTTGTTCTTCTCATATAGCGTGCTTTCAAAAAATATCCTTGCTTGATTGTTGGGAAATCTGAAGCTCATACACCTCCAGTCTTATTGACCAAGCTACACCCCTGTCTCCACCAGTGATTAAACCCCTTCAACGGCCCTATGGATCAAAGACCCTCAGAGGCAGATCTCTCTTTCGACGCACCTAATTTAAATGGGCAGAATTAGAGGACGGTTATCACTGAACGCCACTTCCAGAAAAAACTGGATGGTATAGGGCAGTGAAAACTGCTATAAGTTCCCCTCACCATGGGCGGGAACACCAATCGGAAAGGGAGCATTTCTTTTTATTTCCCCCCAACAAATCCAGCTTTGGGATTTTCTTTTTGCCTGTAGTTCCTGGCAATGCTTTAACCCCTTCGCTGCTAGGCCTTTTCCCCTCCTGTGCTAAGCCTTTTTTTGGCGTTTTGGAGTAGTGCGCGCTTAGGCCCTTGTAACTTTTTGACCACATAAGGGATCCATGCCAAATTTGCGTCCTTTTCTTCCAACATCATGGGGATTCTAAAGGCGCCCAGGGTTTGTGGATTCCCTTGGAGGGGTCCCAGAAATTAACCAAAATATAGTGATTTTTTTGTTTTTTTCAGAAAAATGGGAAAAATGGGCTGCAAATGAAAGCCTCTGGGTTTTTCCCTGAAAATGGTATCACAAAAGGGTTTGTGGGGCTGAAATCTCCATTTTCTCAGCTTTCAGGGAATGACAGACTTTTGTCAGAGAACCGAAATTTTTCACTCAGTTTTGGCATTTTTCTGGGACATAGCCTATTTTTGCTATTTTTAGAGCTTTCCACCTCCTTCCAGTTAATGGTAGAAATGAGTTTGAAAGCAATAATGGATCCTGGAAAGCTTTACATTTTCGAAAAGTAGACAAAATTCTGAATATAGAAAGGGGTCATTTGTCTAAATCCATGAAGGTTTCGTTATAGAAACTAACAGTTAGATATTGGAATATTTGAAATTTTGTTGAAAAAAACAGCCTTTTGTCTCAACGTTTTCACCTATAACTTTTTCTAATTTTGACAGCTCTTGGAAAGCAATATACCGTTACATTTGTTAGACCTTCCTGGTTGTGGGGATATATAGGACTTGTAGTTTCAGCAAGAACCCGACGAACCCAGATCCAACAACTGAGCAGCAACTTGCAATGGTATTTTTTCATTTACTGGGTATAGTGCACTTTGTCTTGGAAAATGTATACATGGAATAATCTGTATGAAAGACACCTATGTATTTCTGAATTGGGTACAAATTATAGAGTTCAGAAACAGTATATAATTGCACATTTTCAAAGTTGGGAATACTCATACTAGCATGAGAATTATTGGTCATTTTTCATAAAGATTTTTTTTTTACACAATGTCTTTCATTGAAAGGGAGAAATGCATGAAAGCTCAATTGGTAATAACAGTTGATTTACAAATCTGAATTACCCCAAGTGTCCCGATAAAAACGGTACCTCACTTGTGTGGGTCGGCCTTGTGCCTGCGACAGGAAACGGCGCAAAATGCAACGTGGTCACACCTAAATTTAGCAGTTACAAATTGACCCTTTTTTGGCAAAGTGCCTACCTGTAGTTTTTGCACCCTAGCTCTGCCGGCACCTAGAGAAACCTAGCAAACCTATACATTTTTGAAAAGTAGACACCCAGGGGAATTCAGGATGGGGTGACTCGACTGCCTACCACCAGGTTTTGTTACCCAGAATCCCTTGCAAAGCTAAGATTTTGACAAAATAAACACATTTTCCTCACATTTCTGTGATGGAAAGTTCTGGAATCTGCGTGGATCAACAAATTTCTACCCACCCAGCGTTCCCCCAGGTCTCCCGATAAAAACAGTACCTCACTTGTGTGGGTCGGCCTTGTGCCTACGACAGGAAACGGCACAAAATGCAACGTGGTCGCACCTCAATTTCCCAGTGAAATTTTACGTTCTTTGGACAAAGAGACTACCTTTTGTTTTTGAGCCGTAGCTCTGCCAGCACCTAGGGAAACCTAGCAAACCTATACATTTTTGAAAACTAGACACCCAGGGGAATTCAGGATGGGGTGACTTGTCTGCCTACCCCCAAGTTTTGTTACCCAGAATCCCTTGCAAACATAAACATTTGACCAAAAAAACAAATTTTCCTCACATTTCTGTGGTGGGAAGTTCTGGAATCTGCGTGGATCAACACATTTCCACCCACCCAGCGTGCCCCCAGGTCTCCCAAAAAAAATGGTACCTCACTTGCGTGGGTAGGCATAGTGTCTGCGACATGAAACAGCGCAAAACGCAGCATGGTCGCACCTCAATTTCCCAGTGAAATTTAGCACGATTCGGACAAAAAGACTACCTTTTGTTTTTGCGCCGTAGCTCTGCCAGCACCTAGGGAAACCTAGCAAACCTATACATTTTTGAAAACTAGACACCCAGGGCAATTCAGGATGGGGTGACTCGTCTGCCTACCCCCAGGTTTTGTTACCCAGAATCCCTTGACAACATACAAATTTGACCAAAAAAACACATTTTCCTCACATTTCTGTGGTGGAAAGTTCTGGAATCTGCGTGGATCAACAAATTTCCACCCACCCAGCGTGCCCCCAGGTCTCCCAAAAATAATGGTACCTCACTTGCGTGGGTAGGCATAGTGGCTGCGACATGAAACAGCGCAAAACGCAGCATGGTCGCACCTCAATTTCCCAGTGAAATTTAGCACGATTCGGACAAAAAGACTACCTTTTGTTTTTGCGCCGTAGCTCTGCCAGCACCTAGGGAAACCTAGCAAACCTATACATTTTTGAAAACTAGACACCCAGGGCAATTCAGGATGGGGTGACTCGTCTGCCTACCCCCAGGTTTTGTTACCCAGAATCCCTTGAAAACATAACAATTTGACCAAAAAAACACATTTTCCTCACATTTCTGTGGTGGAAAGTTCTGGAATCTGCGTGGATCAACAAATTTCCACTCACCCAGCGTGCCCCCAGGTCTCCCAAAAAAAATGGTACCTCACTTGCGTGGGTAGGCATAGTGGCTGCGACATGAAACAGCGCAAAACGCAGCATGGTCGCACCTCAATTTCCCAGTGAAATTTAGCACGATTCGGACAAAAAGACTACCTTTTGTTTTTGCGCCGTAGCTCTGCCAGCACCTAGGGAAACCTAGCAAACCTATACATTTTTGAAAACTAGACACCCAGGGCAATTCAGGATGGGGTGACTCGTCTGCCTACCCCCAGGTTTTGTTACCCAGAATACCTTGAAAACATAAATATTTGACCAAAAAAACACATTTTCCTCACATTTCTGTGGTGGAAAGTTCTGGAATCTGCGTGGATCAACAAATTTCCACTCACCCAGCGTGCCCCCAGGTCTCCCGAAAAAAATGGTACCTCACTTGCGTGGGTAGGCATAGTGGCTGCGACATGAAACAGCGCAAAACGCAGCATGGTCGCACCTCAATTTCCCAGTGAAATTTAGCACGATTCGGACAAAAAGACTACCTTTTGTTTTTGCGCCGTAGCTCTGCCAGCACCTAGGGAAACCTAACAAACCTATACATTTTTGAAATCTAGACACCCAGGGCAATTCAGGATGGGGTGACTCGTCTGCCTACCCCCAGGTTTTGTTACCCAGAATCCCTTGAAAACATAAATATTTGACCAAAAAAACACATTTTCCTCACATTTCTGTGGTGGAAAGTTCTGGAATCTGCGTGGATCAACAAATTTCCACCCACCCAGCGTGCCCCCAGGTCTCCCGAAAAGAATGGTACCTCACTTGCGTGGGTAGGCATAGTGGCTGCGACATGAAACAGCGCAAAACGCAGCATGGTCGCACCTCAATTTCCCAGTGAAATTTAGCACGATATGGACAAAAAGACTACCTTTTGTTTTTGCGCCGTAGCTCTGCCAGCACCTAGGGAAACCTAGCAAACCTATACATTTTTGAAAACTAGACACCCAGGGCAATTCAGGATGGGGTGACTTGTCTGCCTACCCCCAGGTTTTGTTACCCAGAATCCCTTGAAAACATAAAAATGTGACCAAAGAAACACATTTTCCTCACATTTCTGTGGTGGAAAGTTCTGGAATCTGCGTGGATCAACAAATTTCCACTCACCCAGCGTGCCCCCAGGTCTCCCCAAAAAAATGGTACCTCACTTGCGTGGGTAGGCATAGTGGCTGCGACATGAAACAGCGCAAAACGCAGCATGGTCGCACCTCAATTTCCCAGTGAAATTTAGCACGATTCGGACAAAAAGACTACCTTTTGTTTTTGCGCCGTAGCTCTGCCAGCACCTAGGGAAACCTAGCAAACCTATACATTTTTGAAAACTAGACACCCAGGGGAATTTAGGATGGGGTGACTCGTCTGCCTACCCCCAGGTTTTGTTACCCAGAATCCCTTGAAAACATAAACATTTGACCAAAAAAACACATTTTCCTCACATTTCTGTGGTGGAAAGTTCTGGAATCTGCGTGGATCAACAAATTTCCACTCACCCAGCGTGCCCCCAGGTCTCCCGAAAAAAATGGTACCTCACTTGCGTGGGTAGGCATAGTGGCTGCGACATGAAACAGCGCAAAACGCAGCATGGTCGCACCTCAATTTCCCAGTGAAATTTAGCACGATTCGGACAAAAAGACTACCTTTTGTTTTTGCGCCGTAGCTCTGCCAGCACCAAGGGAAACCTAGCAAACCTATACATTCTTGAAAACTAGACACCCAGGGCAATTCAGGATGGGGTGACTCGTCTGCCTACCCCCAGGTTTTGTTACCCAGAATCCCTTGAAAACATAAAAATTTGACCAAAAAAACACATTTTCCTCACATTTCTGTGGTGGAAAGTTCTGGAATCTGCGTGGATCAACAAATTTCCACTCACCCAGCGTGCCCCCAGGTCTCCCAAAAAAAATGGTACCTCACTTGCGTGGGTAGGCATAGTGGCTGCGACATGAAACAGCGCAAAACGCAGCATGGTCGCACCTCAATTTCCCAGTGAAATTTAGCACGATTCGGACAAAAAGACTACCTTTTGTTTTTGCGCCGTAGCTCTGCCAGCACCAAGGGAAACCTAGCAAACCTATACATTTTTGAAAACTAGACACCCAGAGCAATTCAGGATGGGGTGACTCGTCTGCCTACCCCCAGGTTTTGTTACCCAGAATCCCTTGAAAACATAAAAATGTGACCAAAAAAACACATTTTCCTCACATTTCTGTGGTGGAAAGTTCTGGAATCTGCGTGGATCAACAAATTTCCACCCACCCAGCGTGCCCCCAGGTCTCCCAAACAAAATGGTACCTCACTTGCGTGGATAGACATAGTGGCTGCAACAGGAAACGGTTCAAATCGTACGGTGGTGAATTTACATTACCTTATTGCAAAACTACCTTGATTTTGGGGGGGGGCATCTGAGTTTGTGGCCCGGGGCTCGGTGGTAATCTTTGCAAAGTAGCAAACCCAAACAGTTCTGAAAACTAGACACCCGGGGGAGTCCAGGGAGGTATGGCATGCATGGGTCCCCCAATGTTTTCCTACCCAGAACTCCCTGCAAACCTTAAAATTAGGTAAGAATTGCACTTTTCCAAACTTTTTGGCGTGGGATCGCCGTGCCGGCAAAAAAGTCGTACCACCCTGCGTTCCCCTTGTTCTCCCGAGTAAAAGGATACCTCACTTGTGAGGGTGCCCCAAAGCAGAACACGCCAAAAATGAATTTTGAAAAAGTAGTTTTTACTCATATTTACGTTTTACAAATTAAGCACCCCAGCCTAAGTCACATGCCTTTGGCCCACCCACACAAGTGAGGTATCATTTTACTCGGGAGAACAAGGGAAATGCTGGGTGGTAGGACATTTGTTCCGGCAGCGAGATCCCACCCAAAAAAGTATGGAAAAGTGGTTTTTTTTACCAAAATTTCAGGTTTGCAGGGGTTTCTGGGTAGGAAAACATTGGGGGACCCACGCATGCCATACCACCCTGGACTCCCCCGGGTGTCTAGTTCTCAGAACTGTTTGGGTTTGGTAGTTTCCAAAGATGCCTGCCAAGCCCCGGGCCAAAAGCTCAGGTGACCCCCTCAAAAAATAAGATTATTTGGCTAAAGGTAATGTTTTCGTCTCCACAGTATGAATTGGGCCTTTTCCTAAAGCAGCCGCTATGCCTACCCACGCAAGTGAGGTACAATTTTTATCGGGAGACCTTGGGGAACGCTGGGTGGGAGGTAATTTGTGTGAGCCCAGTGATGCCACGCTTTCCCACACTAAAACGTGTGAAAAAACAGATTTTTTCCATGCAAAAAATGAGGTTTGCAAGGGATTCTGGGTAAAGGAACGTTGGAGGATCCACGCAAGCCATACCTCCTTGGAAGCCCCCGGGTGTCTACTTTTCAGAAATGTGTGGGATTGGTAGGTTTCCCTAGATGGCTGTCTCGCACGGGGCCAAAAACCCAGGTAACCCCTCTTGCAAAAGCTGGTGGACTTAAGATTTTCACCATTGTTACATTCACCAGCTTTTGCAAGAGGGGTTACCTGGGCTTCTGGCCCCGTGCGAGACAGCCATCTACGGAAACCTACCAAACCCACACATTTCTGAAAAGTAGACACCCGGGGGCTTCCAAGGAGGTATGGCTTGCGTGGATCCGCCAACGTTCCTTTACCCAGAATCCCTTGCAAACCTCAATTTTAGCAGAAAAAAATTAATTTTTTCACACGTTGTAGTCTGGGAAAGCGTGGCATCACTGGGCTCACACAAATTACCTCCCACCCAGCGTTCCCCCAGGTCTCCCGATAAAAACGGTACCTCACTTGCGTGGGTAGCCATAGTGGCTGCAACAGGAAAAGGTCCAAATCTAACGGTGGTGAATATAAAATACCCTGAAGCAATATAACTTTGATTTTTTTGGGGGGAGGCACCTGAGTTTTTGGCCCGGGGTGGGTGGTATTCTTTGGAAAGTAGCAAACCCAAACAGTTCTGAAAACTAGACACCCGGGAGAGTCCAGGGAGGTATGGCATGTGTGGGTCCACCAATGTTTTCCTACCCAGAACTCCTTGCAAACCTTAAAAATCGGTAAAAATAGCACTTTTACAAAACATTCACACCGCCAGCCGCGGACCCATCACATTCCAACACTCACACCAGCAAACAGCGCCATTCAAGGGCCCATCACTTTCACACGCCGACATTTCGGACACTGCAACTACACAAAATGATGGACTGTGTGGAGTGTCACTCAACTAGCAGTGTGTGTAGTGACCAACAGAAAGTAACTACTCACACACCGCCTGCCGAGCGCCAGTCCACCCACACCACCATCCAAGCACCAGACAACACACACCGCCAGCCAAGCACCACTCCGTGCACAGACAGCCAAGTACCACTCCATGCATGCCACCAGCCAAGCGCCCCTCCACACACACTACCAGTCAAGCACCACTCCACGAACACCACCAGCCAAAGACAAATCCAAACACAACACCAGGCAAGCGCAAGAGCACGCACACCGCCAACCAAACACCAGACCACGCACACCGCCAGTCAAGCACCAGTCCGCAGACACCGCCAGACAAGCATCAGTCCACAGACACCGGCAGTCAAGCGCCAAACCATGCACACAGTCAGACAATGGACACTACACGCAAACCAACATCATACATTAGTTTTTTTTGAAAATAAAAGAGAAACAAAAACAAATTGCAAATTGATACAAATCTACTAACTCGACAACTAAATCTAAAAAGACTACACAAATACAAACTTTGAAACTGAACAATAACTATTACAGAATAAAGACCAACCAGTTCACTTTACCACTCATTGATACTCCCAAAAATTCTTTTGCGTGTGGTACAATCTAAAACAAGCAGGTACACACAGCCCGGGGTTTGAAGGGCAGTCGGGGCAGTACATGCGAACCTCCTTCCGCAAACCTCTTCGCCAACAGACTCTACATCTCCGACTGGGAAAGTCTTTTGAGGTTGTAGGAGGAATTGTATCAGGAAAGTGGCGATCTTTCAATCTGGCAACATCCTCCACCACTTCAACTCTAGGAACACTTGCCTGTTCCACTAAAACAAGGCTGCCTATTACAGACTCCTGAAACTTTACAAAAGTCAACTTTGACTGGGGACAAGATTTCTGGAACACAATAAAAGCATTAAAGGTTGCCAAGTGGAAAAGATGGATAGCCAACTTCTTGTACCAAATGTAAGCCTTACGAAGAGCAGCATACGGTTCCAACCTCTGATCAACTCTGTCAACACCACCCATGTACTTATTGTAGTCCAGTATGCACACAGGTTTGCGCACTTCTGCAACCTGACCCCAAACATTCCGCGGTTCAGTGCTTTCATCATGTATTGTAGTCAACATGTAGACATCTCTCCTGTCTGTAAACTTCACAGCTAGAAGCTCCTCACAACGCAAAGCACTGCACTGTCCCCGAGCAAGCTTTCGACAAACAAGTTCTTTTGGGAAACCTTTACGGTTTGAGCGGATTGTGCCACAAGCAACAGTGTCCACTTTGGCCAATTCACTAAACAACCGCACACCAGTGTAGAAGTTATCGACATACAAATGATGGCCTTTGTTAAAAAATCCACGACCAAGTTCCCACACAATTTTCTCAGTCACTCCAAAAGTCGACGGACAACCAGGGGGGTTAATCCTGGATTCCTTACCAGTGTACACCCTGAAATTAGAGACATATCCAGTCTCACTGTCACACAGCATATACAGTTTGATTCCATAGCGTGCCCTCTTACTAGGAATGTATTGCCGAAATACCAAGCGGCCCTTGAACAACAGCAAAGACTCATCCACTGCAATTTCTTTCCCAGGATAAAAGATCTCAGAAAATCGATCAACCAAATGATCAAGGACAGGCCGAATCTTGAAAAGACGGTCACAATCAGGGTGATCTCGTGGCAAAGCAAGACTATTGTCAACAAAATGCATCATCCGCAGCAGAAGCAAATACCTATCACGACTCATGACTGCCGGAAATATAGCTGTTGCCATCAAGGGACTAGTAGACCAATATGAAGCCATTGATGGTTTCCTAAGCAAGCCCATCAAAAAAGTTAAACCCAAAAACTTTTTCATCTCCTCCAAATTTGTGGGAGTCCACCGGGTAGCTCTAGCGTGGGGCTTAAGGCTGGCACTGTTCACCCTCAAAAAAATTTCAGCATACAAATTAGTCTGCTCTACAATCTCTGCCAAAAACACATCATCCATAAACAACTTGAAAAAATCAATAGGCAAAAAGTTTTCAGTGTTCACCCTACACCCTGGAACACCAGTAAATTCAGGCAATGCCGGCTGCACCATGCCTGGTGCAACCCAGAGGTCAGAACTTTCATCGTCAAGTCTTGCAGCCGCAGGCCGCCGCCCAGCTAACCCTTGTCTCACAACACCAACTGGAAGTCTAGCAGCCCCAGGCTGCAGCCCAGAAGTCTCTTGCCGCACAATTGGCACATCACTGTCCTCCGCAACCACAGGCACAAGCATGTCCTCCAAAACCGTAAACACAGCAATGTCCTCCCCAACCACAGGCACATCATCCACACCAAAAGTAGCTTCATCAGCACTCAAAGTGTCTTCATCATCAGATGAAGCCATGTGTAGAGAAAACTCACTACCTGAATCTTCACCTCCCACCTCTGGCTCAGAATCAGAGTCAGACTCTGGACCATGGTCAGAGGAAGAATCAAAAAGCATTCCAACAACTTGCTGAGCAGTAATCCGGCGGCTAGCCATTATCCTTACAAATAAAGGAGTCTGCACAAACAACTCAACAACCCCAACACTGCGCAAAGTAAGATAAAAAAGTAAGACTTTTTCACTGAAAAATATATTTAGAAAAAATATACAATTCACTTACAAGACACAACTACACTCACCAGCACCTACTCTGCAAAGACACAGCAAATAGGCAACGATATCCCACTAGAAAGAAGAAAGAAAAAACCTTACATCTACAGAAGGACACATCAAAAACAAATGCAAAACATGTTTTACAATCACAACAAACAGCAACAACACATACTCGTATTACTACACACTTTGCAAAATAAACAATTACATTACAATTGAACAAAAAAAAGTCTCTTACCAAACACATGCAACTACAGAAACAGCAGAACAACAGAACCACCAGCAACAGAACCGCACACTGCAACAATCTAAAGAGAAAAAAAAACAATACACATTAGAAGAAACAAAAACAACACACATTACAACAGGCTATGTCACAGGGTATGTCACAAATGGGGTGTCTGTCCCCAAGGGGGGAAGATTATAAATCATTATAAACGTGGGCCCCCTGGAAGCAACCCTACGGAGGGCAGAGAGGCCAAATAAAGACACGGCAGAACATACTGAAAACAAATGGGCCCAAGGAAGCAACCCTTGGCCAAGGGGTCGCTCCCTATAAAAAACAAAAACCTGGAGTACAGTGGGCTTTTCTACCCCCCCCCCCCCTGGGACCAGAAACTGTAAAAAAAAACAGCCACTCCGCCCCCAGGGGGGGGGGGGGGGGCAGAATAGTCTACAATATTTATAATGCCCCCTGGAAGCGACCCTTGCCCAAGGGGTCGCTTCCTTTATAAATATACTAAAATCCCTGGTGTCTAGTGGGCTTTTCTACCCCCCCTAGGTCCGGATGTGGCCCAAAAAATGGGTGATCTGCCCCCAGGGGGGGCAGACAAGTCTAAAAAAAATTATGGGCCACTAGGAAGCGACCCTTCCCCAAGGGGTCGCTTCCTTTACAATTAGAAATAAATCCCTGGTGTCTAGTGGGCTTTTCTGCCCCCCCCTGGGTCCAGATCACGCGCTAACATGGGCGATCTGCCCCCAGGGGGGGCAGAAAAGTCTGCATTGAAAAATTATGGCCCTAGGAAGCGACCCTTCCCCAAGGGGTCGCTTCCTTTACAATTATACATAAATCCCTGGTGTCTAGTGGGCTTTTCTGCCCCCCCTGGGTCGAGATCGCTCGCTAAAACGAGCGATGTCGACCCAGGGGGGGCAGAAAAGTCTGATTTATAAAATAATTGCCCCTGGAAGCGACCCTTGCCCAAGGGGTCGCTTCCTTTTCAAACATAAACAATCCCTGGTGTCTAGTGGGCTTTTCTGCCCCCCCTGGGTCGAGATCGCTCGCTAAAACGAGCGATGTCGGCCCAGGGGGGGCAGAAAAGTCTGAATTATAATAATATTGCCCCTGGAAGCGACCCTTGCCCAAGGGGTCGCTTCCTTTAAAATTATACATAAATCCCTGGTGTCTAGTGGGCTTTTCTGCCCCCCCTGGGTCGAGATCGCTCGCTAAAACGAGCGATGTCGACCCAGGGGGGGCAGAAAAGTCTGATTTATAAAATAATTGCCCCTGGAAGCGACCCTTGCCCAAGGGGTCGCTTCCTTTTCAAACATAAACAATCCCTGGTGTCTAGTGGGCTTTTCTGCCCCCCTGGGTCGAGATCGCTCGCTAAAACGAGCGATGTGGGCCCAGGGGGGGCAGAAAAGTCTGAATTATAATAATATTGCCCCTGGAAGCGACCCTTGCCCAAGGGGTCGCTTCCTTTCCAACCAAAAACATCCCTGGTGTCTAGTGGGGGCATTACTGGTGCAGGATCGCGACGCTGTGCGCGATCCTGAACCAGTAATGCCCTGCATTGGGACATCAGGGGAGAGGAAACAGTGTTTCCTCCCCCCCGATGCCTCAAGGCACCGAGAAATGGCCCCCCCGCCCCACCGGAGCACCAAACACCGACCTTGTTCCTGGACGCGCTGGAAACAAATGGCTTCCAGCGCGTCCAGCGCTTCCTGATGACGTCGGCGCGCGCTGTGCGCGCTGATGTCACCAGGAAGCGTGGGGGGGGCAGGGGGTGGCAGCGGAAAGTCTTCCGATGCCACCCCTGCAAAAAAAAAAAAGATCGCCGCACAGGGGGGGGGAGCGCCAGCGCTCTCCCCCAGGGCTGTACTGATGACGGAGCGGTTCCGTCATCAGCACAGCCCAACCGATGCTGATGACGGAACCGCTCCGTCATCAGCATCGAAGGGGTTAAAAAATGATTGCCTGGTTGTCAGTCATTTTTAAATCTGATGGAAGATGCCTCCATCAAAACGCCCTGGAGGAGAAATGGACTGTCTGCCAGAGTATAAATCTGGCCCTAAATATTTCGGTACACGGCAGTTCACATATTGCCATCCACTCTTTGTCTGTCGGTTGGTCCTCTAGTTTGATGCTCCATGCCAGTCTAGCTTTAGGGCTCTCTCTGACCCTGTTTCCTTTTATTGTCTTATAAAATATCGACCTATGTTGTTAAGCAGAATCCACTGTGAGCACCATCTGCAGGCTCTCTGTCCGAGGAGGAGTTTATTGGAATTGGTCCAGATTTCCCAGGCCATCCCACAAGCTTAGCATACTGGAACAGGCCAGTCTCCACCAAGAACACCCACGTGCCTCTCTGAATTAAATGCACTGCTCCCAGGGTACAGATCTACTGATGTCATACAGCCAACCTCCCACCATTGAGCAACAGCCATGTCCTTGCCAATTTGTTTTAATGGTAGTAAGGTCCACAGGTATACGTCTCTTGCAAAATGAGTTCACTTAGAAACTCTTTTGGCCACCCTCTCCCATATTTCAACTGTCTGTTGCACTAGGTAGGAGTAGTTCCAGCTTCTCATAAGTATTTCATTTAGGGGAGTGTCCCAACAGGCATCACCAAGCAGATGTTTCTCCCAGATGTCTCCCACCTCCACCTATTGCACCATGTGCTGTAACTTAGCTGCAAATTAATACAACTTTATATAGAGCTGTCCCATACCTCCCTCCTCCTTGTCTAACTTTAGGGTGTCAAGTGCTACCCGGCTTCATTTTTCCGTCCATATCATGCAAATCAATAGACTGATCGGTGCTTCAAAAGTATCATGAGTATGCGTGCTCAGCGAGTTCTGAACTAAATAAAGGCATCTGGGCAGAAAGATCAGCTTCAAGATCGCAATTTGCCGGGCATCAAAAAATGGCAGCTTGTTCCAAAAGCTTATAGATGGCATTGGGCAAGGTCAGTAGCCTGTATGAGGTGGTGTCCGTGGGCTCCCCCCCCAAGGTTTGGTTACCATACATACGACCCTTCTCGCAATTTGGGGAGCAGCATAACCCTCCACTTGGATTCCCAAAAACTTTTAGCATTAGTTCAGCAGTTCTGCAAAGCTTTGCTTAAACTCCACCTGGAATCCAAACCCGGCAGGGGATTTCCCCTCAGACATATGCCCAGAGCCTCCCTCAGCTCTTCCAGTGTGACGCCCACTTTGAGTTCCTCTCTGAGTATTAACGGGGCCCTGGGTAAGTCCATCTGCGCTAAGTATTTGACAGTGGGGTCAATAACGGCTGCTGCACCCTACTGTACAGTCCTGTTAAGTTGTCTTGGAGACCTCTATTGATCGGCACTTGCGTTGTCACCATTTCTCCATCGGGGCATCTCATGGTCATGATAGGTGGCCTATCAACCACCTGTTTTAGTATCCAGGCGAGTAGTTTGCTTGTACTTATTTCCCTCCTGGTGCATTCACTGTTGGTACTCCCACAGTTTAAACTTGCCCAGTCTATTCCATGTTTCCCAAAAGGCCTGTCTAGCATCCACTAGTTCTGCCCTTATTTTCGTGAGTCAGTTTCTCGTCTCTGAGGGTCGGATGCCTTTCCTTCTAGTGTCCCCAGTTCCTTATGCGGTTATTGTCAGTTACCCTAGATCAGAGGTCTTCAAACTTTTGTAGGTTGAGCCCCCCCAGCTGAATTTTTTTAGATGTTGCACCCCCCACCCCCCCCCCACCTGACAGAAATTTCTGGACTCGACCGCCACGCGCACATTCCGGGCATATTCAGCGAATGCTATTCAATACAATAGTGTTTAGTAAACTGCAGGTTTGTGAGTGGGTGGGTGTGGTGAAATGACAGAGGCTTACTACACAGCTCAAAACACCACTTGTTTTCTAGGGCTGCCTGAATGATCAATGACTAATAATAAAAGGGAGCAAAGATAAAAAAGTCACATTACAAATGAATCGACAAAAAGAAGGGGGGACCGGGAGCTCGTTAACATTACAAATGAATACATACTTATTTATAACTATATTTAGCAATTTGCAAGCTGTTTAAACACATGGTTGGTTGACTGGCATTTTGCACGCCTGCCTGTGTAATTTTAAAAGAAACTTTCAGGGACGTTTTAAGGATTTTGTGGCCTGTGGGCCAAATTTATTTTTGGGGCCCCTGTTCAGACCAGCTTTGATTTTATGATCTAGTCTCAGCTCTTTCATGCCTTCTTTGGTCAAATACTAATAAATGTGTGTACATCGGATATTCAGGGATAGTGATGTGTGTTTTCAGTATGTAACACAACAGCAGTTCACTAATATTACTGCAAATAATCTGTCACACCCCTCTATTTCTCATATGTGAGGTCATGTATTGATCTAAAATAAACTTTTTATATGGATGTCACATGATGCTTAAACACATTTTGTCTGCAAAATGTATGTAATAGACTTATACACATTGAAAATGAATGATTGAAAAACGCTATTTACAACATTGTGTTTTAAAAGGATTCAAGGTTCCCCCCACCCCTCCCCCACACACACAGTCCCACCCCCTTTGAAAGGCTGGGGCCTTGGGCCAGAGCCTACTTTTTGTTTTTTTACTGAGTTTTATATAGCGCGAACTTGACCTGAATCAGGTATCAGAGCGCTTTACATAGCACCACTTGCATTACATGAGGACACATTAATTTCCTTTGTTAGGCACGGGGAGATTAAGTGATTTGCCCAGAATCACAGGATGTTCAGCTTCAATGCCGAGACTCGAACTCTGGAAACTGTCTCCGTTCTGGTAAGAGCTAACTCTCCCAGGAGGGGGTTAATTCATAGAGCTGAAATGCTTCAGCTGCAGTGGGAGACGAGGGGTCTCCTCTACTAAAACCGAAAGCATGTCTGTTTGTTTGCTTTCGTTTTTAGCAGAGGAGACTCCTTGCCTCACACTTTAGCTGAAGCTAACAGCTCCGTGAATTAACCCCCTCCTGGGAGAGTTAATACCCAGACAAAAGGACGGGCACCTCCTGCCCCATGAATCTCCCCTCCCTCCACCTTCCACATACCGAAGCCCACGGAGGGAACAAAGGGCAGATTGCTGTGGAGCTCGCGCCCCCCCTGGGAAGGGCGCGCCCCACAGATTGAAGAACACTGCCCTAGATCTTGCTCATGCATTCTGCCCTCATTACTTCCTTGAGTGCATCTCACACAGGTCGACAATTCCCACTTGGTATTCAGATAAGTCATCAACTCTTGACTTAATTTCCCTAGGGCCTTGTGTGGCAATCTGCAGTAGGAAGTTCCACCTCCTCACCCCATCTCAGTGAGTTCAAGCAGCAGGAGGAAGAGATCCGATAGATATCTACCCAGGTAGCTGGCCAACTGCACCTTGGAGAGCACCGCTCTTGTTCTCAGGACTCGTGCAGTCGATTATACGTACCATGTATAAGGAAGTGGCAGAAATACTCCCTCTTCGTCTGATACATTTCACTCCAGATGTCCACACGCCCCAGATTCTGCATCACCTGGCGCAGAGCTCCCACCTAGCCAGGTTTTGTGTGAGGCTTCACGGTTGACCTATTTAATCCTCCATCTAGCACACAGTTAAAGTCCCAGCCCATAGGATCAGGGATTTTCATAGCCAGTCAGTAAGGCCTGCATCCTAATGCATCCCAATATAGAAGTCTTTATCTTCGCAATGGAGGTCGTAAACGTTTAGGATGCAAAAATCGGTACCGTCCAACGTTCCTTGGATAAGGACTGGATGAGGATATATCAGCCCTCAATGTCCGCTTCCAAGGAGTGCATCCTAAAGAGGACACTAGGAGCTAACCACATTGCCAATTCTCTGACATTGGTGGAGTATGTGGAAGAGTACAATTGTCCTTTCCACTTCTTTTTTAGTTTAGTTTCTTCCCCATCTGTTAGGTGAGTTTCCTGTAGGCATGCTATGCTCATCCGATGTCTGCACACGACGGACTTCACCTTCCTATGTGGTGCTTCACATACCCTCGGATGCACTAGATATTCCGCATGAGTAATTTATATTTCTGCGTCATATAGGCATGCAAGCTACCCCTTTGGGTAGTCCCCATCTTCTCCTTCAGGGAAGGTGCCGCACCCCTCTCTGGCCATCTACAGTATTGACACTGAGTGTCTGTGAGCAACTTGTGATAAAATTGTCTCCCTCTACTCCCCTCAACAATAACATCACAGACAACAGAACAGTGTGTTGCCCAACATGTGTGTCCAGAGTTCTGAAGGCACCAGGCGGGGAGCTCATTATGCAGTATCACAGACGACTTCCAGCTACAGATGCGGGTATTGACCGGACACGATTATTTAGGATTTTGATTTGGGGCAGTGGAGCGCACTATCCATGTGTCCAATCTGCCATCTCTCCAGGCCATGCCCCCCAGCTCATTATTTTATAATCTAGTATTTTCATAGGAGATTTCAACCATCGCTGTTGCAATTCTAGAGGCACTGCCGTTAATAATCTCATATTGTTGCTCTCCAGCAATGATATCATCCAAAACTGCCCCAAACCTACTCAAAATAAAGGTGCTAACTTGGAATTAATAATTATTATGACTGATATGATCACTATCGAAGACCCAACACCAGCAGTTTGGTCTGATCATTCCCAGGTTCCTTTTACTCTAGTATTTACAAGCAGCGGAATGTTTGGACAAAAAACAAACAGGGGTTAAGCTTTAAAAGGTCAACAAATGCATTGCTTTTTATTCCGTGACGCTAAAACGTTCTCCTCTCCTCTCATCTATCCCTTCTAACCAATGCTCGTACCTTAAGTTACAACAGATGCATGTTTGAAATCTTTGAGCATGTAGGGCCCCTCAATTCTGACAGAAAAATACCTAAACCCTCCTCTGCCTAGAATGCTAGAGAACTTTACGATGAAATGAAAATCTCCAAGATTGCCTGTGAATAATTGGAAATACTCTCCGTTCTAACCCAACCGATTTAAACATAGAGCATTCTTGACACTCTGTAGGAGTCATATTTTTTAGTGTCCTACAAAATCCATCTAAAATCCATTACTTATTCTGCTGAGAATTAGCCAAAACAATTCTTTGAAGCAGTCAGAACAGCTATATAACTCTTCTGGTTCTTACGCAGTAGAGGGGCCAGCTGTCAAACCAAAAGAGTTTGTAAATTTATTTTTTATGACAATATGAAATCAATCACACTCTCCCTTCCCAATCAACTAGATACTAAGAAAAATATCTAGATCATTTTTACATTGAAGACAAATTGGTGTTGTTTTGATAAAAATCCCAGGCGGTCGCTCTTAAATATCATTACTGTTGTGAATCCCATCAATTTCTTTATTGACCAAATTATGACTAATATTACTAAGGATGTGATCTATCAACTATTAATGAACAGGTCCAGACTAGTGAATCTGGCCATGACCTTGATAGCACAGAACTTATTTGAATTGTTGCCTATCTGGCTAATCAATCCTAAAGGGTCAAACTCGATAACCCCTTTTACATTTCTGGTCTCTTGTCAAGGCTCTATCCTGGCTCCAAATTTCTTTAATCTCAATATATAGAATATTTCAGCGCCTTACAGTAGAATTCAGGAATCTTCTATCATCAATATGCTAATGGAACACAACTCAGAATCACGATCTCCTACCCAAATGATGCCTGTACAAGAGTGGATGACCATCCCTAACTGAAACTTTACCCATCAAAGACCGAGTTCACCCTCATTTTGCTAACTCATTCTATTACATCAGCCCAATCTCGTAGTGATTCTTGTAATATTCTTAACTGCAACCCCACTACCAAAGATAGTACAGATTTCTGGGTGTCATTCTGGATAAAAACACTGAAGGCCTGATCTACAGTTTGGCAGATGAACCGTTGTTCCTCCATCTTGAAGCGATGGATCTGACCTTCAGGCCAGGGACTATCCAACCACCTTACTTAGGGTTCGGGCTGACAGACCACCATCCACCATTTTGGAGGATAGTCCATCTGCTGAATGTCAGTCCTCCGCCACTGGTCTCCTGTCTATAGATTCCACACTGTCAATATTGGAAGCTTGCGTCCGCCATATTTAGAGCTGTCCATCATCAGAGTGATAAGAAGGGAATCTTAAGATTAAGGGTTTCCATTGGTGTACTTGCCTATAAACATTGGCAGATGTATCCATCAACACACACCTGATCCAAACACCTGGAGCGTCAACTAAAGACACTCCTATAAACACAATAACCAGTTATCACTAACAGCGCGAACCACCAGCAGCGCACCTTTGGCTTTGTTTTGTTGGAAAATGTCTCAACGCAAAATTCTCTGAAAATGAGTTAAGAGTAATGGTGGATGAGATAATTAGGGTTGAGCCCCAGCTGTTTAGAGACAACAAAGCAAAGCCAGAGAAGAGAAATTTCTTCCAGAAATGTGCAGAAGGTGAATGTTGTCTCTAACACCAGATGCTCACAGGAGGACATGTACAAGGGGTGGAATGAACTGCGAAGGAGAATACGCTACCTCGCTTCCAGGGCACACCAAGATGCCTTGGCAATTGATGGTGGCTCTCTTAGGCCCCTCAAGCTCATTTACTAGTAGGTGTTGTCTATACTCCACACCGACGGCATCATATGAATTTCAGCCAGAGTAGAGACACTACCAATCTCAAAATAACTAATTAGCTCTCTCTGCACTCTCACACGTCTAATCCCTAATGCAAATCTCTGCACTAATGGCAACCTGTTTACACAAGCATGCAATCAGATGTCACTTACAGCTCACTACATTCCCTATGTATTCATAATCTCCCATATACTCACTCTAGTACAACATTCTCGTTAACACAACATGTATAGGAAACAAAATTCAAACATCTATCAAGTTACTCATAAGGCAATACACACTCCTTTCTGATTTAGTTATTACATTCTAACTCTCATGATCTGATGCAATATAAAATAAATATTTTGTGGTAGTTGAAGTTTAAACAGATAAAACCACATCACAGAACTATAATGTTCCAATTCTAGTTTGGGAAATCACATATCATTGCATTCCGGAATTTTATATTTATCCTTCTTTATTAATTTTACAAACAAACTTGATTAGAATGATACCTACAAGCTAAGGAATGGGAAAGTGGAGCTATAATGAAATTTGGCCATTTTGTCTAATAAGTAATACTACACACAGTATCCTCATGCATTAAGTCTTTGATAAGGACTTGTTGTACTGAAAAGAACTAACACTCATTCATGTGCTCATCTGCACATTAGTGGAAATAGAGTGATGCTTATATAAATCACTGAAAAGCAATGTTAGGTGGCTTGTGTCTGCTGACCGCAGTGGTTCAACTTCGTCACTAAACTGTGGCACAACATACGTCTGCTGACAACACATTGTTAGTGGATGGGACACCCTTTCAGCTGATGTTCAGAGACTGTAAGTCTGCAGGAAAAATATTGTCATAGACAGCATTTAGGAAATGAGGGGTAGTGGTGTATCTCCAGTCTGTATGTACACAACTAAGCAAAATGGGCTGGGTGGAGTGACAGGGAATCAGATAACCTATATGTGTTTGAACCACATATACATATTACCTAACAGAAAAGTTAGTTTTGTTATAATATTTTAAATAGTAATAATATAGCACTTTTTTGGTCTACTAAACAAAAGAACTCGTTCTAAATTTACATTTTTAAATGGCTTAAAACATTTATGCTGAGGTCACATATTGTTGTATTTCCACATTTGAAGGATAGGATTGTTCAACATTGCAAATATTGACATCCAAGTGTTTGAGGGACTCTACTTCACACTGTGATGCTAAGGCACAGTACAATGGAGCCTGGGATTGAAGAAACAAACAACCCTGTGTTTCACAGCTCACATACACTAGCCCAGTCCTAAACTGTGAAACCACAACTAACTTCGCTTTACTCTGTATCAACTTTTATTGCCTTTTGGAATTTACTATAATTTTTGGCCCTCAATCTGATCAGTAAAGCAAATAAACACTGTCGACCAGTTTCACATTTTAAACATGAAACAATAGGCACTTTTTAATTGTAAATATATTGAATACTATAAATCCATAAACTAGCATTGTCTAGACATTCTTATTTTTTCTAAGGTTGAGTAGCAAGATCTCAATCATCAGCCTCAATTGCATTGCCTACTTTGAGTGAAGAGTGAGGATCACAAGTCTTTAGCGGATGTGAACTTCAACAACAACAAGATGAAGGATAGAATTCTTGAATTAATATCAGCCACTGCCAACCACTCGGGCCGAATTCCAGTACATTTTTCACCCACCATCCCACTCTAGAGAAAGGCCTATCTTGTGAAAAATCACTAACAAACCCTGCTCATATTGGGAACAGTATGTCCCAAGTCACCAGCCAAGTCACTTTCCAGAAGGGACCACATGCACCCCCTCACAGGTTTTTACCTGCTTAGGTCTTATCAATGAGGTTTAGCTGGAATCCTATGGCACAGTGAGCATGGGCCCAAAGTCTGGGCATATCCATCACACTTATGGTATAAACTGCAACAACAGCAGGGAAATGGATGGAATGCTTGAATTAATCTCAGCCACTGACAATCACTCTGGGCCACATACCAGTCCGTCGTTTTTCACCCACCATGACACTCTAGACAAAGGCTCAACTTATAGCAAGCAGTACTGACCCTTCCCATCATCAGAACTGTCTGTCCCAAACTGCCAGGCATGGCTTTATCCAGAGGGAACCACAAGCAACCCCTTACCAGTTCTGAGGAGGCACTGTAAGCAAAAAACGATGTGCTAGGATGCAGCTTCAGGAGTTATCAGTTGCTGAGAATAATTCTAGCATCCCACCCATTTGTTTTGTTTATTTCAGTGAAGTGCAATAAGTGCAACAGGTATACCCAAACATGGGTCCCATGCTCACTTTACCACTGGAACCAAGCTGGATCCTCAACTAGGGCGAAACTAATCTGGATTGCTCGTGTCCAGAGAGGGGCTGGGTTGGAGGTTCTGGCTAGGCTGTTCTTTTTGAAGTAGGAACATGACTGATTTACAGATGGCTGAGTCTAATCTGAAGTGGTATTGTGGGCAATAAAACAATTGACTGGGAAGCGTCTCCAAGTAGTTATCAGTGGCTGAGATTAATTCAAGCATCCCACCCATCTCTTTTTTGTTTACTTCAAACTTTCAATGGAAGTAGCACTCCTGTTGATGAAGATGATCTTCAAGACCAGCCTGACCCCTCAGGTTTGTGTGGCCTGTGCCCTACTGTAGCATCATAATGATGTTATTATAAGTGTGTCAGTAGAATGTAAAAAGGATATAGCGAATATTGCGAATGTCGACTCACCTTGATTTCTCTGAGTGCTACATCACGCACTCCATGTTTGTCTTTTGACAGTTGAGTGTCTTCGTGCACTAGAATTAACAGTGTGTCATTGCACCCCTTACCCGAGAGAGCCTGAGCTACTGCCATGTGCCTTACCATTGTCATTTATGACGCTGCCTTACATATGGTAGGGTACGTGGAGCTGTCATTTTGGATGAGGATACCTTGTCGGCTATGCTTGCGCTGTGAGACGCACACTAGTTAAAAGCACTTTACTGATTGATATAATGCGTGTTACTGGTGAAACTGAATGGTGACATACACACCACCAATTTTATACGCATGTAGGGAATTACAAAGTGGTGGCACGCACACTGCGGAATTAAAGCGTTTTGCAGTTTGTTGCATGGTGACGCACACCAGTAACTTTAAACGTAAGTAGGGGATTATTAAACTGTGGCACACACACCGTTAATTCCAAACATTTTACCAACAATTGTGTGGTGACATTCACACTAGTGTGTGTTTTTGCATAAACTTATCAAAGGGTGTTTTAAAGCGATGTTGCATTTTCTTATGTACTTGTGCAGCATTGAGTTAGTTCAAATAAATCAGTGATGTAATATTATCCACACGTCTTTGCCTTTAAGCTGCATATTTTCTCTTAATGTGCACCTATTTTCTCTAACAATAATCCTGAAACTTCTTTTATTCTGCATGTGTGTAATAAATTCTGCAAAGTCTTCATTATATTAAAATGTATAGTTGGGAAAATCTGTCAATATGCAAAACGTCAGGGCTCCACCGTTTTTCTTGTCCATTTTTTTGTCCTCACCAGGTAAACCCCCTCTACAGTGGATAAAATGGAGGAAGGATTTTACTCATTATGCGAGAGTATGTGGCACATCATAGAGGGCAGAGCGGAAAACTTCTCTTTTAATACATGGTTTAGGCCAGAAGAACAAGACATATTTGAGCTCTTACCAGTGGCAACAGCACAGGTAAGTGTGGTGGGGCGGGGGTGGGTGCGGTGCGGTGCGGTGAGCACAGTGCTTAATTTGTAAAACATTAGGTGCCAGGGCTCTGACCAGGAGGCCAATGCAGCTTGCACCACCCTTCGCCTATGTCATCACCACCAAAACAACTGCTAACCATCTCTCTTGCATGTAAACGCAACAGTTAAGATTATTCCAGGTCCCCAAAGCTAAAGAAATGGCTGGGGAGGCAGGTATTAGTAAGTTACAAATGTATTTTGTTTTCCTAAACAACTGTTATACTGATCATCTCTACATTACATGAGCAGCGTCACCTTGTGGCAGGCTGCCCTAAGTGTGGTGTTAACAATTAGGTGCCGGTGCGGAGCACCAGAAACCATTTAAGTGCCGGTGCTCAGCACCGGAAAGCTCTGGCTCAAATGAAGCACTCGGCGGGAGGCTGCGAAGTCGACAGACGACGGAATAGGTATAATTAAATAAATAAATAATAATACCTATGCCGTCATCTGCCGACTTCCCCACTGCCACGGCACGCCCCACCCCACCACGCTTACCTGTGCCGGCTGCAGCTGGCACTTACCCGAATTGTCCAACACAGATGCCACAGGATTAAATGAATTTGAAATTTCTGTTAAAAAACTAGACATTCACTATCTTCCCAAATTGAGTACCATTTTGTGAAGAGAGTACAAAGTGTCTGAGAGTCAGTTCAGGAGTATATAACTTCCTTGCTTGCAAAGGCATCTACATAATAATTTGGAGCTTCTATTGAAGAACAGTTTTGTGTCCAGTTTATGCCTGGTTGTTCCATTGAGAAAGTGAAAGAATAGCTTTGTAGAAAAGATAATGGTTCCTAGAGGAGGTTTTAACTATTGCCAAGACATTTGAGCATGCCTTAGCATGTGTGGAACGGATTTGGAAGGATAAAACTGCTTCTGACGAGGGTGATGGAGACAAAAGTAATGGAGAAAAAACTGATAGTGGAAAAAAAAATATTCTAAACTTTAATGAAGGTGAAAATGGAATGTTTTTGTTGTGGTAGCACAGACCGTGAAGAAAATTTTAAAGAATGTCCTGAGTGGCAATCTTGGTGTATGAAATGTGGAAAAAAGGGACATTACACAAATTGTTGTAAATCAGCAAAGATTAAACAGAAATTAAATAGATAGATTAAGGGGTCGATTTCGATTCGGGAAACAAATCCGTACGATGATTCGAATTTGTAGCCGTTTCCGTACGAATCGTACAAATCCATCTGAATTGCGTAGTACGATCCGTAGTAAAAAAATACGTCCGAATCGTTGCGAACCGTATGAAAAGCAAGGGAAAATCCGTACAATACGGACCCTGAAAGTGAACCGTACGAATCGTAAAACATGCCGTACGACCCGACAAGTACGATCCGGACCGGGAAATGAGTACACGATTCGTTCGGTAAACGTCGCATATGAGCAATTCGTACGGAGAGCCACACAATCACATAGGGTACGGTTCGTACACCCCATGATCGTAGGGGTACGATTTGTACACCTACGATCATGGGGTGTACGAACCATACCCCTACAATCATGGGGTGTACGAACCATACCCCATGATCGTAGGTGTACAAACCGTACCCCTACGATCAAGGGGTGTACGAACCGTACCCCATGATCGTAGGTATACAAACCGTACCCCTAAGATCATGGGGTGTACGAACCGTATCCGTACGATCATGGGGTGTACGAACCATACCGGGGGTCCGTTTTGCATGCACTTTGAGTCGAATTCTGCTTTTCCGGACATTTTGAGCTCTCGTAAAAAAAGAGTCATACGGAGTGTTGACTGGATGAATCGTACTTGCTGGGTCGGATAATGATGCTTCGATCCGTATGGACATCGCGTACTGCGCGTTCCGAATGCAATTCGTACGGATTATTGAGTCGTACGGGCTTTGGTATGATTCAGACGGAGAACTGCTTTTGGTACGCATCGTACTACATCGTACGTACGGGGACGTTCGAGGATACAATTCGTATGGGAAAAATGCTCCGTACGGCTATTCGTACGGGATTTTAACGAATCGGAATCGGCCCATTAAAGTCTGATGAAAATGAGGAAATCGTATTACAACTCAACATGATCAAAAGTGAGGGTCCATATGACTAAGCCTCAGTTCTGTGAAAATGCTATTCGACTCGGGAGCTAAAATAACTTTGATCCCCAAACATTTTTTGTGACTCTTGTCTGTAGTAAAATTACTCAAGCCTGACATAAGGCTCAAAAGATATGGTGGGGAGTGTATACGATTGCTGGGTTATTTTAATGGCTGTATAGAACTCGCTGGTAGGTTTGCTGAAGGCAAGATATAAGTTTCTATCAAAGGAGATTCTTTGATCAGTTGGGTACTTCAAAGAGATTTGATGGTTTACTTGGATCTTACTGAACCTCTTTCTGTGAGATTGAGAGAAAAGGTGAATGAGATTAATGAGACTGTGTGTGCAACAATTGTTGGCCATCTGCAGAGAAATATGATGAGGAATTCCTGAGAGTATGTTGCAAAGATATCGGGTGCTTAAAAAATTATGTAATCTAATAAAACTGAAACCAAATTCAATATCGATAGTCTGAAAAGTTAGAAATGTTCCTTTAGCAATGAAAGATGAAATGCCAAAGGGAATTGAAAAATTGAAGCATAATGACATAATCAATGAAGCAGGGGCATCTGAGTGGCTCGCGTCAAAAGTTTTGGCATGCAAAGCAAATGGTGAGGTTAGGTTGAATGTATCCCTGAGGAAGTTAAACAAGATTGTGATTGCAGACCGTTATCCACTACCCACTATTAATGAAATGTTAAGCTCTTTGGGTCAAGCAAATAATTTTTCTTCACTAGATCTCACTTCAGCGTACCACCAGATTAAACTTCATCCCTTGTGCCAGGATTTGATACCATTTATTACTCCATTTTGGACCTTTAGTATGTTAGAATACCATTCTGGTTAATTTTATCTTCCGCTGTATTTCAAAGTGCAATGGATGGAGTACTGAAAGGTTTACAGGTTGTAAACATTTATCAGGATGATGTTTTGGTATATGGTGTATCATCTGAGAAACATGATGAAAGGGTATGTGAAGTTTTAAGAAGGATTACGTCTAGTGGCTTGATACTTAAACTATAGAAATTCAAATCTGATGTTCCTAGTATTGAGTATTAAGGTCACATTATGTCGGCAATGGGCATGTAACCTAAGCATGATCACTGAGTTGCCATGTCCTGGCAACAAGGAAGAACTCATGAAATTTCTTGGTATGGCTGGGCATTATAGTTAATGTATTTTAAATGTTGCTGAGAAAACAAAAAGAATGAGAGAATTATTAAAGAAAGGCAGAGATTTTGTATGGGACAAAGAAAGTCAGGACAAATTTATTATTTGAAGGCAAATTTGAAAGGAGCTCTGTGTCTTAGTGGTTTTGAACCAGGTCAAAATACCATGTTAATGACTAATGTCAGTTCCAAGGGTTATTGCAGAAAATTTATGGTCGAGAAAAAACTATTTTGTTTGTCTCTGGAACTCTGAGAGGAGCAGAGCTGAATTATTCAGTAATTGAGGAAGAGGCACCAGCTACACATTGGGTAGTAAGGAAGTTAAGACAGATTTTGCGGGGAAACAGTTTTGAGATTAAAACTGCCCACAAGCCTCTAAAGGAAATCATCTTTACTTCTAAAGGAATTGACTGTGTCTCTACAAGAATTTGCAAGTGGATAGTAGCTCTTCAAGCATTTGGTTTTGCTATAGAGTATGCTCCAGGTATTTGAAATTCCCTTGCCTACCGTCTTGCTAGGCTGTGTAGTGTTGAAGGCACAAATGAACATATTGATATTTCTGATGTTGAAAGTGGTAAGCATGGTTGGAAAGTGTATGAAGTCACTGATGCTATCATTCAAGAACAGGAATGGTTAAGGAAGTTGCATTCTGATCAACTTTTGCAAAATGTGACACTTATTGTACTAAATGGATGGGGCTCCAAAGGTGGTTGTGATCCTGAGGTAAAGTCGTTTTGGGAAATTAATTATTAACTTAGTTGCAAGGATGGTGTATTATTACGACGAACTAGGCTAATTCCTCCCATAGCTTTGAGAGAACTAGTTACTGACAAAGCACAGAAAAGTCACATAAGAATTTCACTAACAAGGGTATTTGTGAAGATTATTGGTGGCCTGGAATGGAATAATGATTGAGAGAAAAGTGATAAATCACAGCAAGTGCATGTGCAGTGACAAAAAATAAAAATGATGCTTTCAACCCATGTGTTTATGCAAGCAACCTTCTGGGATGAGATAGCGGTGGGCATAGTAAGCCCTTTAAAGATTTCTAGTGTAGATCGTTACATTAGAATGTGTATTTGTGTGTACTTGAGATGGTCTGAAGCACAGATTGTCAATTTTGTTGTACCAATTGAGAAAATATGTTTCCTGGATGAATTGTTCAGTAGAGAAGGAATCCCTCTACCATTCTAACATATAATGGAAGAATATTTGTTAGCAAGAGGGATAACTCATAAGAAAGTAGCATGTTATCATCCCTAGGCTAACAGGATGATTGAGAGATTTGTCAAAGTCTTAAAGAAAACTATTCAGAATGCAGTAGTGTGTGGGAAATGTTAAATAGAAGAATTGAAAGATAAAGTGATGGTGTACAGATTGACACCTCATCCACAACTGGGAGATCACCTTTTGAACTCTTTAAGAGTAGGAAACCCAGTTCTTTTTTATGTCCCAGTTGGGTGAACAAGAGAAGGGGTTTCACTGGGAGACAGATCTTTGGAAGAGAGAGAAAGACATAAGATGAGTGGCAGAAGACGTGAATTTGATGATCAAAAGAGGGTTAAAAGAACAGTTGTATGTGAGGGTGACTGGAGTAAAGTAAGGCTGCCAAATTCAGGTATGAATATCTACAAGTTTAGCTGCACTTTGAAGGTAATTAAATTGTTTTAAAATGTTGTTAAAGCAGAGGATAATAAAGTCTAGAATCTTACAGAGTGGTAAGGTGTTCTGCTCCAGGTAGAGATTTAGGCAGTAAACCTGTTTCTTCATCGGATCATAAGCTATCACGAGAGGGAAGAGACATCTGCATCGGGATCAGGAAAAGTCTTTGCAGTACAATGAGACCTTCTTATTTGAAGGATTACTTATGATTTTGTTTTCCACTCAGATTTTTTTATTTTAAGTATAAAGTTGTATATAATACAATATGTGGATTTATTGAAATATTTTCTTCCTTTTAATGTTAGCTAAGTGTTTATTATTATTATTGGGAGAAGGATGGGGGGCTTCCTAATGATTTTATCATAAGTATGTCAGTGAGAATGTAAATAGGATAAAGGGAATGTTGTGAATGTACTTGAAGCCAGCTTGAGTGGCAGAGTTGGAGAGATAACTGGCTGGATGAGTATGGATGTCATTTGGAGGTAGGCGAGGGTCACAGCTGTGACCTCAAACTTGTTCTCTAGCACTCCTGGCATTTCCTTTGCAACCCCTGGCCTCAGAGGGGGCAAATGTTTGCATACTCTCAGGCCAAGGGGTCACAAAGGAAGTACCAGGAGTACCAGGCCACGACTGCGAATCCTGACTACCCCTAAGTGACGTCCATATGGATGAGGTTGTTATATGGAGCTTATCTTTATTTAAATAAAGCAGAACAAACCTATATGGATGAGCCTTTTATTGATCTTCACACCTATGCCTTTCTCTGAGGACACAACATCTAATACTTCCAGAAGAGTTATGTCCCAATTGCGCTCATCATTCCCACCAAAGCCTTCAGTGCCCCAACAACAACTGTGGCCACCCCTGTCCTGTGCTATAACATATGCTGTGCAAGCCGGATACACTACATCTTATACCCACATATCTCCAATCCATTTATGGGCTGTTGTCTGGAAAAGGACTCTAAGCAATTGTTGGGTCATGTTTAATTTGCATCCAACACACATGTTAACTTAATTTCAAAGAATCTGAAATTAAATTGTTTGTTATTATGTTAAAAAAATAATGAATACAAATAATGTGTATTACGACATTCTTCGCATAAAATGACTTATATTTTGCATTTATAGGAAAAGCTATGTACTACTCTATAACTTTTAGATCATTGACTACCATTTGTTATATACACACAATTCACAATTCCTCATAACACTAATGTTTATTTATTATCATCTATGCATATCTAACTACATATATAGTAATTTCTTACAGTTGCATTTTGATAAAATAAATTATTATACATCCCAAAGACCAGTAATGGAGAAGGATAGCTCAAGAATGTGTATAAACGATTCTTCATAGAAACCATTCAGAGAATACACAGCATTAGGAAGTACATAATCAAATAAACAAAGTATTGTGCGGCATAATGACAAACAAAATCTATCTTTTACAATGCAATGTATAGAATGATTCCATTCTATTACAAAGATATAAAGTCAGTGTTACCTTTTGTTAGCAACTGCTCCATCTAGATACATTAGCAACACTGGTAGTCTTCACCCACACACTGGGTTGTCCTCATATTGTACCCAGACATTATGTTCAGATGCAATCATAAACTGCACCAAATTTTAACAGAAATGCTGCAGTTGATATCATGAAGTCTCAGTTCTAGACTTTGAAACCACGTGATGTTTGTAAGGTACTTCAGATGAAACTCATTTAAAGTGGCATCACTCCACAACTAAGAGCAAGTGTAACACATTTTTTCCAAACTTTCACCAATGGGATACCAACCTGCACTGCAGATCTCTTGATAACCAGAATCTGAACCTCAGTCCATAATTTCCCAGCAGACGGTAGATTGACACGACCTACGAATGATTAAACAAAAATCGTAATATGTTTGTGACTAACGTGCATAAATGGTGAAAGAGTAATTGTTTGTGACACTTTCCTTAAATTCACCAACCATTAGGCAAATATATTTTCAATTAGTTCATGCCTTGGTTACTGCCTTCATCCTCATCACTGTCAACTTGCTGATGCATGCCACCAACATCACCACTGATAAGCGTCAGCATGGATGAATGGAATATTTATTTTCAGGGTGATGTTATGAAGAATGCACCATAACACAACCATATTGCAAACCTTCCCACAAGAGTAGAGTAGGACCCTCTGGTCTTGTCCAGGCACCTGAGCTGGGCCTTCAGGAGCCAAAAGCACGCTCCATTGCACCTCTCGTTGGCACATGGGCCCCACCGAAGTTGACTTTCTTTGGTATTGTTGGGCTTCTCAGAAGTATTAAAAGCAACATACAACTAGGGTAAGCTAAGTCCATTGATAATTATAGGGGAGGTGGCTTAGACAGCAATGGAACAGGACATGCTGCTATAGAGCTCCGTCCTTGGCCCGCTGCATATCTCCATGAATTGCTGAGTTGCGGAGGCGGCAGATCGCAGATATCCACCTGGAGGAGGCCCTGGTGCCCTGGTGAGGTGGCGGAGCGCCGCGCGTTGTATAATTTGGCAGCGGGCAATATTGTTTGCAACTCGGCCGACGAAGGCTCCACGATGGTGGGGGAGCCGTGGTGCGTGAGGCCGGGGGGTAGCTCCGCCCCTCAGGCCCCATTTCGCGCTGAAGATTTGCCTTGTTAGGTGTGCAGCCGGCCGACTGGACCAGTGAGACGTGAGAGGCCGGCGCGTCTGGGCGCGCTAAAAATCTTTGCCACGGGGGTGGCAGTCGGCTGCGATGTTGCCTGTGGGGAGGCACGCGCGGGTGAGGATCCACCCTGCCTTCTGGGCCCGGCTGGGCATTTAGACGCCGCTCTGGACTGCCACACTCCGCAATGTCTCTCAGCTTCATAGCGGAGCTCTTAACTGGTGGGGAAAGCCATGACTGCAGTAGGAGGAGTGAGGCGCGAGATACGGAGGCCTGCCTGATGACGTGGAATGCCCACCTCTCGTGCACAAGACTCCAGGCTGCATCTGCCTGCCACGATCGCACCACCCAAGCGGTTTGGGGAACACTGACGTGGATATATGTGATTTTGATGCTGTGGACTGTGAGAACTGTGCTGCTTCAATCTATATGCTCTGTCAGGGGTGCCTGCGCAGTGGCAACTAGGCTTCCTGGAAGGCTCCCAACAACACTACCCTCTGTGTGGGGAGCGTGATGTCCCTTACTTGGAGTCCTGCAGGGCAGGTTGTCATCGACATTCCCATACCTGCGTGCTCCGGTCTGATGCACGCCCAAGCGGCGTGTGCTCCTCGCCCTGGGGTCCACTGACCAGCAAGACAAGGCCCTGAGATTAGCATAAACTGATGTGGGGTGCTCTTGCCACATCTGGCCCCCCACTAATTTGTGGTGATGAACTGGGGGCTTGCAGGGCTGGTCCGACTGACCCGATGCCTAGGAGACTGTGAGATAGCTGCAAATAGAGAGGGCATGTCCCGTCCGCCCAATCCGGTTTGTGTTGGGCCTGGATCGACGCTGTTGGTGGAGGCAGATCCCGACAGTCACTCCTGAAGCGTTCAAGAGGTACTACGTCAAAATTAGCTTTTATTATCTGCTACCCCATGTCACGTGGGGCCGTACAAAGATTGCGGTGGCCCCTCTCAGGCGGACAACATGACGGGCTCAGAGGCGACGGATCCCATGACTCACAAATAACCCTGGGCGAAGCACTACGCTACGCTCGCGTAGTTTGCAAAGTTTGCGCAACTTCGCACTACGCGAGCTGCACGTAGCACAGTGCGAACATGCGTAGCGTAGCGTAGCGTAGTGCAGCGGTCATTTTTTGCTTGTTCGCGGTCCTCAACGTCATGCTCGCGACCGCGAGCAAGCAAAATGACATCTCGTGAGACTCTCAACGTGGGGCGGTCAGGTTTCTCATTGCGAGTGGTCGTGCATGCTCGCGACCGCTCGCAATGAGAAACTACCAGTTCGCGTTGAGAAAGCTGCCGCTCGAGTAAAAATCTACTCGAGCGGCAGAAAACTACAGCTTGCACTGTGCAAGATGCCATTTTCAATGATTGCACCGTGCCGGATGCTTGTTCGCACTGGGCAATCATGGAAAATGCATTTTGCAGAGTGCGAAAATGCTACTACGCAGCTCGCGTAGTGCTACGTGAAGTTTGCGTAGTGCGAAGTGCACTTCGCGTAGCGCTACTTCGCGAACTACGCCCAGGGTTACTCACAAACTGGATGCAGTGTTGGCGGCGGTGGAGAAGCTTGGAGAGACGATGAATCAGATCCGCACCTCCTTGGAAGGTAAAATAGATACGGTGGCGTTGGACCTCACGTTGCTGCATGCTGATCATCGGAACCTTGCGGACCGCACCGCAGCAGTGGAAGGAGACATTGCGGAAGTCTTGCCACGGGTGTCCACGGCCGAGAAGCACATTCGAGATCTGCTCAACTGAGTAGAATTCTTGGAGGACAGGGCGGAGGATGCGGAAGGCAGGGCCCGTCGCAATAACATACGCGTCGTGGGCCTTCCGGAAAAAGTGGAGGGGAGAAACGCTGTGCTTCATGCAGAAGACTGGATCCGAACGCTGTTGTCAGAAGGGGTCTTGTCCCCGCACTTTCTGTTGAGAGAGCTCACAGGGTACCTGCTAAACCCCCACCCCAGGGCTAGAATCCGAGGCCACTGCTAATCCACTTATTAAATTATAGAGACAGAGATGCCATACTCCAGGAAACTCGGAAATTACAAGACATACAAGTAGATAACCACAAAGTGATGATATTACCGGACTATACCTTCCAAGTGCAGAAGCAGCGGCATTCTTACCTTGCGGTGAAGCGACGCCTGCGACAGTGTGATCTAAAGTACTCTCTGTTGTTCCCCACGAAACTAAGGGTCATCGCAAATGGCAAAACTCACTTTTTCACCTCCCTAGAAAGTGTGGAAGAGTGGTTGGACGCTCGTGGCTCATCAAAAACGGGGCGAAAGGAGATGATGTCTGACGCCCCTTGACGACGGCGCAGAAGACAACGACATAAATTGCAGTCCCCGGCCTCATAGACAGCTAGCCCACCTCCTGAATTGGTACTAAGTGGACAGCTGGAAGTGGTGCAAGCCGTGGGGAATATTAGTGGCTCACCAGCAGAGGACACTAATTCAGACTCCGACGCACAAGGGCCGCCCAGTGATGATGAACTGTCGGACAACATTCCTGTCTCTCAGGGCTCCTGTGCGCTACCGCATGTCACTCCACAGACTTCTGATGATATTGTTTAGGAATGTATCACTTATAAACCTGTGTATCCTTTACTTCATCAGCCGCTTGACACCGGGCTCTGTCGGACACGCAGGTATAAGAGTCTATGTTTATTGCTTATGTGCTGTATTAATTGTATGGGTTGGCCATGTCAGTGTAGCTGTTCTACAGCAGGCCTAGACCTATCAATGTGCTCCCCTCGATGGTCCCTCCTTATATGGGAATATTATGCATATCAAATGTGTAGCTGCCCTACCTATACCAGAGCGACGAAACACGTGTCTGCTGGCTTGCTTGAGAAATTAAAAGAGACAGAACTGTTGACACACCAAACAAGAAATCCTTGTGTATTTTCTGTTAGCTTTGCTTTGTAACATACATGTATCCACATTGACACACCTTTTTCCTACTCGTTTGTTGTGTGCATAGGTTATCTTGTTGAAATTTTACAGTGCGTTGGCTGTTTCCATCACACAAATGGGGGGTTATAGGGCTTATCCCCTCACCTAGTTGCACCACTCTCAACCCTTCTATGTTCCTAACGATTTGTGTCTACAGTTAGCAGAGCGCCCAGCTATTACCCTGAACAGAAAAACCCTTTCATTAGTACATTACTGCTTATACCAGTGGTTGGGCCTAACTACCGGAGATATTTTTTGTTGCTCATCTGTGATCAGCTGTAGTACGACTCCATTTTGCTGTGCGCTATAGTCCACCCCAGACGTTAGTTGTGTGCTATTGTATTATTAGTTTGGGCAATTGCATGTTGCAGTATTGCTCTGATGGCATTTTTTCTTGTGAATTGTTTGTATGTTTACTACGCCATCATTATTGAGCTAAGATATGCATGCTGTAAAGTCAATTTTTGTGCGATGTGTATTAGCATGAGCGTCCTATATCCACTGCTGGCCTCTCCTGTCCTCGAGCTGGAAGGAGTCGCTGGTACCTCTGACATGCATAGGCTATGGCTCCCGTCAGGATAGGAACATGGAACGTGAGAGGGATACATAGCCTGGAGCGTCGTTACCTCATATACTCCTATTTAAAACGACATCAATTAGCGTAACATCCAGGACATGGTTGAGGACAGCTGAAAAAGTGGGCTGAATCATCCCATTGGAGTCATAAACTGTGTACTAAAAGAAGCAATAGCACAGAAATATAACACTGCCATGAATTTCACAATAGGTGAGATATCAGTCTGAATTCTGGTGTTTGGCATACATTTAGATTAAATTATTGCAATAAATCCTCAATGGTAGTACGGTTCAACCTGTATTTCTTCATGATGCACCTTTCGTTCATGGTTTCTATATACCAACGTGGTTTGTACACTTGTTCATTCCGTCGACATATACTTCTCTGTCTTCCGTGAGGTGGTGGATAGACATATCAGAAACATATGAGTGGAATGTGTCAATGTTTTATGTCAAATAACAAACACACATAATGATAACAATGTATCTCAATTTTTTAAAATATATATCTTTAAAAACGATATTTAAACATGTATTACAATTTTAATACAATCTGTCAAAGACATGAAAAGAAATATAATATTAGTTTAAAAATAAATCATTGCTGAAAACATCTATTTTTTTAGGTTTTTTCTTTAGATAACTTATGTATAGTCAAAATGCTAAGAAAAAAATATTTTTGTAATTATTTGTAAAAAACTCTGTCGATGTTGATATAGATTACACAGTGGGAAATGTATATCTATTATTTGTAATATGGATGTTCCAGTTGTTATTGACAGAAACAAGGTCACAGTTGATTGATGCTTCCATCAATAACGCACTATTGTTTGTCAGCCATTTTGTCAGCCATACTCTTTGATGACAATGTTAGTTTTGGATCACATACATGGCGGCTGCCTAACATATCCCTTGTAGATGACAGACAATTAAGTGTAGTAGGTACCTACCTTTTCCGGTGACCATGGTTCCTTGTTGGTTATAATAATGGTCCGTGATAGAAAGAATCCATTATATAAGAGTATGTTGACAGAAATGCCATCACGTGACATACAAGCTTTTTATGGACATTGGGTTACTTTCTTCCTACCCATCAAGTGTAGCAGACTTGAACATGTGCTGCTCATGTTCTTCTGCTAGCACCAACCATGGCTGGTAGAACAGGTGACAGGGCCTCAAAGTTTACTCGTAAGGAGTTGGATATCCTTGTAGAGAGGGCCTGATGAACTACAGCCAGCTGTATGGTCCAGCAGAGAGTCAGAGGTAAGCTGTATACATGAAATCAACTAAATGTTGTATTCAGTTAACTATTAATAAGATTGGGAGTTACGTCACACTTTCACATTAATGTTACAAGTACAAGTAACATAGAATCTATTAACAATTGCCCCAGGTTTAAGAGCTTGCTGGACAGCGGTTCCATCACAGATGTGTCAGATAGCCCGGTCATCTTTATTACAAGTGTAATTGCATCTAATGTACTTACAAAAATATGCACAGGAATTCTGTCACAGTTGTAATGCAGTTACAAAATCACTACAGTATAAATAAGGCACAGTATCTTTACTATATTTTCAACTTTTTTGATGGAATATCTGGTGATAATGGATTATGCTCTCAAAATTCCTAACTGACCTTTCATCATGAGGTTTATGAGACTCAAACTGCTGTGGTACATTTAAACAGTTTTGGACGTGCTCTCTTAAACATGATGTGACACAGCTGTGTTTTAAACATTTGGGTCGAATCGTTGATTAATCCATAATTTCTGCCTGTATCAAAATAAGGCCTTAGTTGGGCATATACAGTCCTTGGAAAGAAATCAGAAATGTCTAAACTTTAGAGACTCTATGAACTATGGGGCATATTATCAAGAACGGCGTTAAAAATTATCGCCGGTTTAGCGGCAGAAAACTGCAGCTAAAGAGGCGATAATGGGCTTGATAATATGCCCTTGAGAATTCCAATAGAAGTCCATGTTCTGGTGTGAACATGGGCTTCTATTGGAATTCTCAAGGGCTTATTATCAAGCCCATTATCGCCGCTTTAGCTGCAGTTTTCTGCAGCTAAACCAGCGATCATTTTAACTCTGTTCTTGATAACATGCCCCTATGTCTTGTAACCAGTCTCTCATATAGAAAGAATGTGAATGTTGCTTAGGTTTTCTGGGTTATGTTTTATACAGCACGTTTTGCACTGCACACGAACATTGCACTTCATAGCACCTCAGCAGAAACCATTGTAAACTTGATGGGTGCAATGTTTTCATAAGCTGACATTTATGGTCATTAACTCCTATGTATTTTTGCTAAATCTTCTTGTCATACATAGAAAGTGAACCCAACAGAACCATTTCAAGTGATGTGATGTAGTTTTTACGAGTCATCCGGGCCTGGATAAGTATATGAGGACACTTGCGTTAAAAAGGTGGTTTACGCATTGACATACACACAGGTATTTTTTTTAGCCTTTGGTCCATAACAAAGATATAAAAATGTGATTGCTGGGCATGGGCTTCTAGTATACATGCAGGGCAGAACCTTGCTATCAGCAATATTTCAAAGTAAAAGAATTGCCTATAATTTTGTCAGATGGGTTAGTTCTTAAAAGGTATTGAAGAACAGACCCACACCTTTTTTAAAGTGCATTAAATCATATCTAATTTAAAAAGTGTTGGCGGAAATGTATTTCAGATATGTGACTTAGGCTCTATTTTAGACTTTGAAAGACAGGTTACCCAGTCAAAAACATGACAGACATCCCATCTGCCTCATTAGAAGTACAGTATATCCTTTAGCAATTGTAACAAGGCAGACCAATATATGTACATCACGTCCAGTGTGCCCCCTAAAACTAACTCTATAGATGTGACACAGGGTTGAGATTGGAGTGTGCATAGTTAGGGAAATGTGGGTTTACTTGTAATTGGTTAGTTAGCCGATATAGCGATGATTTGGAGCATTGACTATGGGTAGTCTATCACAAAAGTGACAGATTTTCCATCTAACATCTTAAAAGTGCTATAAGATATATTGTACTTGCAATAAGGCAGACAGAATATCTATGGAATCCGTCTTAGAATCATGCCCTTTATGATGTCCTTTTGGGTGCCCTTAATTGAGATTAGTATGGTAAAATGCCTTATGTTTGACCCTCTTTGATGCACCCTTTGCCATTGACTTCTATAGTATATCACTATATAACTGATGTGTGCTTTCAGTTTCCTCATGAGGAAGTGAGGGAGACCAGACTCCTGGGGACATGCAAATGAACCACTGGTAGCTGGAAAGTGGAACCACCATCACCAAGTGGCACAGTTGCAATGAGGGTGTTGGGGCTGGGCAGAAAGCAACAACAATATTGGATTCAGAGATTTCTGACTTAGGGCGCCCCTTGTGGTGCCCACCACTACCACCAGCTGCGGTACAAAGCCAGCACATAGTCTGGAAACTAGCTGGGGTCTCTTGTGCTTTGGGAACCCCTCCCTCTGTCCTGATTCCGCCATCACTGATATCAGAAGAAGCACTGGAAATTCTAAAGAACGACTATGTGGGCTGACAGCAACTCACACAAGTGATTCACATCCTGCATGTCCTTTGCTCTTCCCCATCTTCTTCACAGAGAAGTTCTCATTCTCCAACAGCCTGAGCTGAACTGGTCCTTCCAGAACACCAGGCCCTGCTTCTCCTTCTAACCCCCAACCCAACACCTTACCCAGTTACACCACATACCCCATTCAAAGCCCTGACCCCCATTCCACAGTCCGCCCCAATTTCTCCATCCGACCCAATTCCTCCACATTCCTCCACCATTACACCAGTTGTGAAAACACTACCACCCCATGCGCCTAACCCCCAAACATTCCCTTACCCCCAAACACTCTCATACCCTTAAACCTCGCCATTCCCATTCCTCCCCAGAATCACCTGGTTGTGCCCCACCAAAAAGATTCTAAAATCCCCCACTCCATCCCAATAATTAGGTGCCTGGACATCCCTGGACATCCTTCTGCTCCTGTAAGATATACAGTCACCTTGAGGAGTAGACAAAGAGATGTGGAGGCAAGATCATGGCATGGAGGAACATAATGACTGTGCTAGGACTCTATTTTTTATTACCCAATACCAGAATTTACATTATTATTTCTAGTTACTAAAATGTAACACCTATATTTGTGTTGCCCTTTAGAATCCATTGTTTATAAAAAAGCATAAATCAACTTTTTGCGTCTGTAGAGTACTTGGAGATATAATTAATTTTTAAGGAATTTTGTGATGCTTGCCATATGTGATTGCATATTTTTATTTGTTGCATAGGTTAACCATTTATTTCCATTACCAGATCTTCTGATTTCATATACGTTATAATGTTGAAGATGTAGGACATACTCTTTACCATGTATGTTAAAAGAATTGATAATGTTGTAGCTATGGCCTAGTGTGTGTGGCATTTAGAGTGGTATTGTGTGTGACTGCATTTAACTTCATTCTTTTTTAAATTAAATGTAGGAATTTCTTCAGGTTATAGTAGTTCACATCCATGCTACACGTCTAAGTTAAGGCAACGAGTGCAAACTTTGCCATGTGAGTGCCCTCGATAATATATGCCCATTTAAAAACATAATATATCAGTGAGTGGGTAGTGGAAATATGTACTTAGGGTAATAGGTTGAATCATGTGATTGTGCTAAATGTGGTAAGTTGGTAAAGGGGGATAAATGTTAAGCTCACAATATATTTTTTTTAAACTGTTACCTTATAGAGTTTTAGCATTACGTTTGTCTGACCATGAAGATTTATACCAAAATGTGCTTGGCCTTTTGACTTGAGGTGTAGGGGGGTTGGTAAAATTCTAATGATGAGTACTTAATATAGGCATCTAATTTTAGGCATGTGACCAGACGGGGGGGGAGGGAGGGGATTCAGTGTAAAGTGATGTGATATATAGTTTGTTGCACATAAAGTTAAGTTTAGCAGCTCTGACAGTTCACAATGAAAACCGTTTAAAAAGGTGTTCTTACCATCTATTTTGTAATGAATTGCGGTGTTGTTTCTCCAGCGCTGTCATATAGAGCGCCAGGCCTTGGAGTAGCAGGCACATGTTGATAGAGTAGATGTTATTGGTTGTTGTGGGAAGGGTTGGGCTATTTTATGCTCTTTTTCCTTCAACACAGGTGTGGAGGATGAACTGCTATGTATCCATCTACAGAAATTATACTCTACATATGGCAAACATAGTAGTGGCTTTACGCCGCTCCCTCCATGCAACACAGGCAGTGAAGGGTTAATGGACTTTCAGCCATCAAAACGCTATACTTTAAGTCTTAGTGATGGACCTCCATGGTGGCAGACGAGTAAAGAGTCATTTTTGAACTGTCGTCCTCATTCGCAAAGGCCTGAATCAGGCCCGTAATCATTATTTTCAAATCAACGCCATGGCCAGGAGTGCATGGTTCCCACATGAGGTTTTTGTGGGGTATCTTTCAGCTCATTCCAGCTCAAGATATCAAGACATTAGGAAAGTCCCTGGCACTCTCCAGGCTAGAATATTGCAATTCACATTTAACTGGGCTCCCCAAATGGCTCCTTGCCCCTCATGCAGTAGCTCATTTCCTCACTGGGAGTGGCTTGATCATATTTCACGTATCCTAGTTATGCTTCAGTGGCTCCCTACTGATCAGACCCTCCAGGATTTTACGATTTTGTGCTTTGCGAAATAATCACAAAATCAAATGAGGAGCGCAGTGAACTCAATATTTACACTTTTAGCCGCAAAACGGTCTCCCGGCAGACATGTACACTTTTATTGGCTCTACGCACTCAATTACAGCTGTCTGTCAGGAAATACAGCAAGGATGAGAGAGTAGAAATAATCTACGCCGAACTAGCTCACTCACGAGCATGGCTTCTGCAAGCAGACAGGTCTGGATGTTTGCGCTGTGAATAAAATGTGACTTTCCCTTTGGCACTGATGAATCCGGGTGATGTCTTGCCTTGTTCTAGACGGGGAGAGGGGGTGCTCTACCCCTATGATCATGCACACATGAAGGATTGGATCCGCAGGCTGGCAGACACAGCATTGTTTTTCATCTTGCCATGCTCGTCATAATAATCATGTATTTTTGGGCCCGACTGGCACCTGGGCAGCCAGGCCTCTGTCTGCGTTGGTGAGTTCTGATGGCGGACCAAAGTACCACATCTTCGGCCTGAAGAGGCCTCTTGCTTGAGACATGGCTGGCAGGGGCCTGCTTGCAGGTCCTCTGTTCAGTTATGTTCTCACTCTGACTATGTGTGTTCGCTGTGGGACTCGAGTCGGGTGCACTGGGTCTGCTCCCAACAAGCTATCTCAACCGACGACGCAGCCGGCCTTCTGGCTCCTCAGCTCTGCAAGAGAGCAGAAGACACCTGACTCCCCCTGAAGAGTGAAAAATAAAATCTTGAGGCAGCAGAAGAAGCCTGTTGCAGAGAGCAGGCAGAAGCACTTAATGACGACACAGGCGTCTTCCTCCTGAGAAGTGCACAGATGATGACAGCTGGCTGCAGCAGACACATTTGAGAGTGTAACGTATACTCCACTGACTCTGAGTATATTTGAAGTGCTTTATTGGCAACTCTGCATCTTACATCTTCAACAGTACACCCTTCTTCAAACTACAGCGAATCTCAACTGTCCCAAAAGAGAATCTCCATGCCCCGTTCATTCTACCTACCTCACAGTGATGTAAGATACATTCCAAACATGGAATGCATCAACACCACACATCCCCCCGTATATGATAATAATACAGCACAGAACAAAACTATATACAATATATTTTCAATAGATACAATAAAAACTATGACAACACATAATCTCTGAGCTTGTGAGGAGTATAAATGACTCTTCCCATTCTTCCCAATCTTCTAGAACCCATTTCTGCTTCTTCTTGTATTTCAGCAGACGTATCTATGGTTTCCAGCTCACCAAGTGTTTCTTCTAACTCCGCTCCTCTCTCAACCTCCCACAACCAATCATCAAATATGACTGTAGCTCCCCCAACATCCCCCTCCTGTGCTTTTTCAATATTTTTACACTTGGCAATTCGGTTCATGTGCCAAACACGATTGTCACTCAATCTAGCTGAATTTTTTAAACACTCTACCACTTTTAGTGGTATAGAAAACACACTTTCACCTTTAGCTACTTTTCCCCACTTTTTTTGTTTTTACCCAATCTCCTACTTTTAGATCTTCCATTTTTGTGACATTCCTTGTAACATAATTCTTTTTATACACTTGTTGTGCCTTCATAATGTTGTCCTTGACTTTCTTTGGTGACCATTCAACATGTTTAGTACTGTCCATCCATCCTATGTTATCTTTAGTGAATGGTTCTCTTCCTCTCATTAGAACAAATGGACTAAGACCTGTAAGAGATGGTGTTAAACGGTAGCCCACAGCATTTTTTTTATCTCAACTTCCCGATTCTTTCTATTTTCACAAGCAATTTGAATAGTGCCCTTAATTACACAATTAAATCATTCAACTGCACCATTTCCTGAGGGATGATACACTGAGGTTTTTGCGTGTTATATATAATTTCTTTAAAAAAATTGTTCCACTTTCAATGCCGTAAAATGTGTGCCATTGTCACTTATTATTCTCTTTGGCAATCCTTCCTTTAAAAACACATCACTTAAAAATGTAACTATTGTATCTGCATCAGCATTCTCAACAACGTCCAATTCAACCCATTTGCTAAAATAATCTATTAAAACAGTGATAAATGTATTTTCACCACTCTTAGCTTGCACAGGACCAACAAAAGCCACTGCTAATAAATCCCAAACCATTTCTGGACACTCTATGGGTAACAACTGTCGTCTCATTGTCCTTAAGCTCTTATCTGATTCCGCACACTCCCTGCACTCTCTTACTGCCCTTTCTACCTCAATATCTATTCCTGGCCACAATATGAACATTTTACTCTTTTCTTAGTTCTTACAATTCTAAAGTGTCCTTCATGACACAAATCTATCACTTTTTTCCTCAATCCAATAGGTGGTACAATTTTTCCTCCTCTGCTCACAAACCCCGATTCTACACTTAACTCACTCCCTACTTCCCAAAAACGTCTTTCTTCTGCCACATCAGTTTTCCTTTCTCCCCATCCTTTTAAAATTCTTTCCTTGATTATTTTCAGCAACTCTTCTTTCCCATATTCTAAAATCCACTTTTTCCTTTCAATAGATTTCATACTATCCTCCTCAACAATAGCAACCTGATAATCATCCTAAATTCTCCTTGGTACTTCTATAATAGGCAATGGAATCCTACTCAAACAATCTGCAATTTTGTTTTCTACACCTGGAACATACTTTATCCTGTAATTATAATCTTGTAACCTCATTGAAAGTCTTCCTATTCTCGTCGATGCCTTCACCATTCCACCTGTAGTTAATACATTTACCAAAGGCTTATGATCTGTTCTCACATCGAATTCATTACCCCAAAGAATGCTCTAAAATGTTCCATTCCCCACACACATCCAAGGGTTTCTCTTTCAATTACAGAATATAATTCTTCTGTAGGTTTTAAACTTCTGGAAGCAAAGCCTATGACAAACTCCATATTTCCACTTTCACTCTGCATCAACACTGCACCCAAACCCTTCCCACTAGCATCCACTGTTAGTATGCTTCTCAATTCCGGATCAAATCCCTTAATAGGTGTAGCATTACAAATATCTATTTTTTTAAAGTCTCAAAACTTTCTTTGCAATTAGTATTCCAATCAAATTTACTTCTTTGTTTAAGTAATTGTCTCAAATCATATGACTTCTCCGCGAAAGTCCTTACGAATTTGGAGTAATACTCTGCAAGTCTTAAAAATTAACGAACTTCTTCCTTGTTCTTCGGTTCAGGTGCTTCCTTCACAGCTTCAATTAATTCTTTCTTTGGAGAAATTCCATCTTTCCCAATATTGTGCCCTTAAGTATGCAAGTTTGTCTTTTGCAAACTTACATTTTTCATATTCAGCTGTCAAACCTCTTTTCCTTAGTACATTGAACAGATCTTCCAATCTCTGATCATGTACTTTCCTGTTCTCACCCATTATCAAAATTTCATCCTGAAAATACAATACTCCAGGTATGTCAAAACCTTTCGCCCTCACTACTCTCGCCGCCATCGACCGTGAGACGCGAGGCCACGCCCACTCGAGGCCACGCCCCCCATCCCGCACTTTAAAGCGCTGAGCACGAGCGCTTAGAGGCAGAACCTGTTCCTCCTGAGGCAAAGCAGCCGGGAGTTGTATGCTCTGATTTTTAAACTTTGTGTCACTATTTACATGTACTTTTAAAAACGCACGCCGCTCTTGGCACTAGGCACTCTGCCTGAGACAGATACTCACCGCACAGCCGATTGGAGCGCTGTCGGTCAAAACCTTTCGCCCTCACTACTCTCGCCGCCATCGACCGCGAGACGCGAGGCCACGCCCACTCGAGGCCACGCCCCCCATCCCGCACTTTAAAGCGCTGAGCACGAGCGCTTAGAGGCAGAACCTGTTCCTCCTGAGGCAAAGCAGCCGGGAGTTGTATGCTCTGATTTTTAAACTTTGTGTCACTATTTACATGTACTTTTAAAAACGCACGCCGCTCTTGGCACTAGGCACTCTGCCTGAGACAGATACTCACCGCACAGCCGATTGGAGCGCTGTCGGTCAAAACCTTTCGCCCTCACTACTCTCGCCGCCATCGACCGCGAGACGCAAGGCCACGCCCACTTGAGGCCACGCCCCCCATCCCGCACTTTAAAGCGCTGAGCACGAGCGCTTAGAGGCAGAACCTGTTCCTCCTGAGGCAAAGCAGCCGGGAGTTGTATGCTCTGATTTTTAAACTTTGTGTCACTATTTACATGTACTTTTAAAAACGCACGCCGCTCTTGGCACTAGGCACTCTGCCTGAGACAGATACTCACCGCACAGCCGATTGGAGCGCTGTCGGTCAAAACCTTTCGCCCTCACTACTCTCGCCGCCATCGACCGCGAGACGCGAGGCCATGCCCACTCGAGGCCACGCCCCCCATCCCGCACTTTAAAGCGCTGAGCACGAGCGCTTAGAGGCAGAACCTGTTCCTCCTGAGGCAAAGCAGCCGGGAGTTGTATGCTCTGATTTTTAAACTTTGTGTCACTATTTACATGTACTTTTAAAAACGCACGCCGCTCTTGGCACTAGGCACTCTGCCTGAGACATATACTCACCGCACAGCCGATTGGAGCGCTGTCGGTCAAAACTTTTCGCCCTCACTACTCTCGCCGCCATCGACCGCGAGATGCGAGGCCACGCCCACTCGATGCCACACCCCCCATCCCGCACTTTAAAGCGCTGAGCACGAGCGCTTAGAGGCAGAACCTGTTCCTCCTGAGGCAAAGCAGCCGGGAGTTGTATGCTCTGATTTTTAAACTTTGTGTCACTATTTACATGTACTTTTAAAAACGCACGCCGCTCTTGGCACTAGGCACTCTGCCTGAGACAGATACTCACCGCAAAGCCGATTGGAGCGCTGTCGGTCAAAACCTTTCGCCCTCACTACTCTCGCCGCCATCGACCGCGAGACGCGAGGCCACGCCCACTCGAGGCCACGCCCCCCATCCCGCACTTTAAAGCGCTGAGCACGAGCGCTTAGAGGCAGAACCTGTTCCTCCTGAGGCAAAGCAGCCGGGAGTTGTATGCTCTGATTTTTAAACTTTGTGTCACTATTTACATGTACTTTTAAAAACGCACGCCGCTCTTGGCACTAGGCACTCTGCCTGAGACAGATACTCACCGCACAGCCGATTGGAGCGCTGTCGGTCAAAACCTTTCGCCCTCACTACTCTCGCCGCCATCGACCGCGAGACGCGAGGCCACGCCCACTCGAGGCCACGCCCCCCATCCCGCGTCCCCTTGACAGGATGTGCTTACACCGTACGCGCAGCGGACGGGCGCAGCGGGCGCGCCGTCAGCGCGCCTAAGGCGCGCCAAAGGCAAGCCCGTCTGGGCCCGTCCGGGCCCAGCCGGCCCCAGGCCCAGACACTATGCCCAACTTGCAGGAACGTATTTCATACTCTCAGGACACGCTCCGAGCCTGGAACACAAAAAAACACCCCCGGTGTGAATATATCCTGAAGGATGACACCCCGTTCACAGGATGCATCCTCTGTAACCCCTCAGAGGCAACGGAACGTGGCCAAACGCTCCGACTTGGCCTTCTGAACTGCAGGTCCCTGGTAAAACACGCCCATGAAATTAATCTCCTCGCCCAAAACCTCACGCTAGACGCTCTATTTCTCACCGAAACATGGTTGACTCCCAACAGTAACTCCGACATAGTCAATGCAGCCCCACCTGGGTACCAAATCTGCTGCCTAAACAGACCAGTCGGAAGAGGTGGCGGGCTAGCCATACTTTATAAAGACCATCTCAACTGCAGGATCGAATGTGGCACGGTCAAAGACTGCGAAAACGGCCTCTTCACCCTCCAGATTTCCCCAACTACTTCACTTACGGGTCTCTTAGTTTACCGACCGCCAGGCCCGCCAGGAGAATTTTCAAGCTCCCTGATGGATCACATTTTACTAAAAACTATTTCAGCCCCCAACTTCCTCCTCCTAGGGGACCTAAACCTGCACTTCCTAGACCCGGCGGACAACATTGCAGCAAACTTACTAGCAGATCTCATATCAGCTGACCTCCATCTTCTAAATTCAAAAGCCACCCACGAGAAAGGACAGCTGTTAGACCCGATCTTCACGAATATCAGGAACCTCAAAACCCAAGATCCCATCCCCCTTCCATGGACTGACCACTTCCTGATCCCTACCTATTGGACCCTCGAGTGCGTACCTACTCTCATACAGAAAACCAAGATACGAACCAGAAGATGGCACAAACTAATACCAGAGAAATGGGAAGCGAAGTTACGGGAATCCGCTGGCCCTCTCTACACTGACCCCAACACAGCTGACATAGAATTCAACAGCTGGCTCACTCACCCACTTAATGACCTTATCCCACTAACTAGTTCTCTTAAACACGTTAAAAGGATCAATCCCGCTCCATGGTACACACCCCCCCTTAATGCATTAAGGAAGGAATGCAAAAAGACGGAACGTACGTGGAGAAAAAACAAACTGACTACGGACAAAGTCACTTATCAAACAGCTATGAAGATGTACAAACAAGCCCTCCATAACGCAAAATGTACCTTCTACGAGGAAAAAATAAAGAATGCCTCTTGCTCAGCCAAGGAGACTTTCTCTATCCTCAAAGAGCTCCTCCACGTACCGGACCCCCCGCAGAAACCCATGGATCCCAAAGCAGCAGAAGAAAAATGTGTCAACTTGGCCTCCTTTTTTGACAAAAAAATCAAGAAAATTCTGGCCTCCCTTCCTGCGACCAATCCCGACATCACAGAGAAAGCTAAGGAATCATCCCCCTCAGCCGAGATCTCCCCCGAAAAACCCGATACGCCCTACCTAGCGTCATTCGGTCCAGTCACTGAAGAGGAAGTGGCAGCAACTCTGGCCTCTTTTAAAAGTGGCGCCCCCAGTGACCCAGTTCCCATACGGTTCGTCAAAGACATCACCCAGACCATAACGCCCAAACTCACTGCCCTCATTAACATCTCGCTTGCCCAAGGAGAAGTTCCGCTAAGCTGGAAGGAGGCAGTCGTAAAAGGGCTTCTCAAGAAACCATCGTTAGACCCAGCCGATCTATCCAACTATAGACCTATTTCGCTCCTCCCCTGGATAGGTAAGGTCGCCGAGAAGCTAGCAAATAAAAAGCTGTCATACTTCCTAGAAACAAACCATCTCCTTAAAAATTCACAGACAGGCTTTAGGCCAGGTCAGGGCACTGACACTGCCCTCCTGGCAGCAGTAGAAAAGTCCAGGGAAATCATCGACACAGGAGGATCAGTGGCAGTGGTCCTTCTAGACCTGAGAGCAGCCTTTGACACGGTTAGTCACCGGGTCCTAACCCAGCGCCTAGATAACATCGGAGTGAAAGACAGTGCGTTGAAATGGCTTACGTCCTTTCTCTCCCGACGCTCCTTCCAAGTCTGGGAAGGTGATAGTCGCTCCCCCTCCATCCCCCTACGGTGTGGTGTGCCACAGGGCTCATCACTAAGCCCCACGTTGTTTAACGTATATATGGCCCCACTGTAGGAACTGGTCGCACCATTCGGAGTCACCATCGTCAGCTATGCTGACGACACTCAGCTGGTGGTAACACTCTCTCACCCCAAACTAGAGCCTTCCAATCTCCATGACTGCCTCTCCAATATCCACCAATGGATGAGTGAGTCAGCTCTGAAACTGAATGGATCAAAAACAGAGATCCTGCTCTTAGGATGCAAATCCATGAACCTTCCTCCCAACATCTGGCCCGCCTGTATGGGCGAACCCCCCACCCCCAAGACGGAGGTGAAGAGTCTAGGCGTGTGGCTGGAGACAGACCTCACCTTTAGAACACAGGCAAGAAAAACGGCTGGCATCTGCTATGGCCTACTTAGGTCATGTAGAAAGGTGCTCCCCTTATTACCATTCCAGTCCCGACTCCTGCTGATTCAAGGCCTAACTCTATCAAGGCTTGACTACAGCAACGCCATTTACCTCGGAGCACCGGAATGCACTCTCCAAATACTGCAAAAGTCTCAGAATGCCGCAGCCCGACTCCTCACGAATACCCCAGCCAGAACCTCAGCCAAACCTGCACTGAGGCAACTACACTGGCTCCCAATTAGGGAAAGAGTAACTTTTAAAGCCCTCTGCTTGGCCCATAAGGTCTTGCAGAACGCGGGCCCCCCAATCCTCAACAACTGGATCATACCCTACAGACCTACGAGAGCCCTTCGTTCAGAACATGGAAACCTCATCACGATCCCGAAGGTGAAGAAGGCCCGCGCAGGCGGTCGCCGCTTCTCAGTCAACACAGCAAAAAAATGGAACGCGCTTCCCCCGAATCTCAGGGCAGAACCAAACCTCCTACGATTCAGAAAGTCCCTTAAAACCCTACTTTTCCCCTGAAACTCAACATCTTCTCTCCTCAGGAGGCCTAGGTTCAGCGCTGGGATACTCACGGGTGACTACGCGCTTTATAAAAACCTAAAATAAAATAAATAAATAAATAAATGTCTTTCAAAATTTCACTCATTAGTCTCTGAAAAAATGCCGCCGTGGAAGCTAGTCCGAACAGCATCCTAAAAAAATTGGAAATATCCAAAGGGGGTTGTAAATGATGTTATTTTCCTGCTCTCCTTATGTAATTGAATCTGATGGTATGCAGATGACAAATCCACTTTAGAGAACCATGCCATACCTTTAGTTTTTGCCAATAACTCATTAATCTTTTGTAGCGGATATTTGTCAACTTGAATTTCTTTATTTACACCCCTCAAGTCCACACATAACCTAACTTTTCCATTTGATTTTCGTGCCACTACGATCAGAGACATCCACTCTGAAGATTCTATCCGTTCAACCACTCCTGCTGTTTTCAATTTAAGCAATTCCTTTTCTAACTCACTCCTCACAACAAATGGAACACTCCTAACTTTTAAATTAACAGGTACTGCATTCTCTTTGAGTTTTATTTTATGTTTAAACCCCTTGAGCGTACCAATCTTTCCTGAGACTACATCTTTGAAATCTTCACTTATTTTCTTACCTAAATCTTCATCATCATCATTCAGTACTACTATTTGTTCTTTGCTGTTAGGATTTAGAATTATTTTCAAACTTCCTTAATCTTTCCAACCTAATACACTTGGACCGTATTCAGGAACATACATCCTTCCTACCGCTTTCCGCCCTTTAAACTCAAACGTGACATCTCTGCATCCCACCATAGGAATACTTTCACCTGTGAAACTCGTAGGATTGCCATCGCATACACTAAGTTCCTCACCTATTTCATTTATACATTTTTCCTTCCACCTATCCAAATTTACAATAGTATAGGGTGACCCTGAGTCTGCCACCAACATCACTTTCACTCCAACCACCACAATCGTACAAGATGGTTTACTCCTCCCTTTACTCTTTACATCTAAAACAGCATCACTTATCATGAAAATCTCATCATCTTCTTCTAAACATTCTTCTTCTGTTTCATTTTCTTTTTCTTTTTAGGTCACATATTTAATTTTCGTAGTTTTCTCTTTCCTATTACAAGCTCATGCATAGTGTCCAATTAATCCGCACACAGCACATTTTTGATCTCTTGCTCCACAAACTTTGCTATTAGCTAGATGATTATAACTTCCACACCTATAACAGGCTAAATTCCCTTGAGTTTCTTTCCTATAATCTGTTCTTACAGGATTATTAGTTTTCTTTTCTCCTTTAAACTCCTTAGCTTTGGGGCGTGGTTAGCAGCCGAGCATGCCAGACGTGGGCTGAGTTAGCTCCGTCCGAAATCCCCGAAAAACATTAGCTAAATATCCTGTAACCTGGATTCAGACCCCTACCCCACATCTGTGAGCCACGAGACAACTGGTGGCGGTGCCAGGAGGGCTTCGGGGGGCCACGGAACGCCTTGGAGTGAACCCCGCATCCACCCGGTATCGGGGCCTAATTGAAAGTGGGAAGCATCGACCCACAGTAGCAGCGCAGGCAGACCGGAAGTGGCGAATCGGCGGTCGAGCCAGCCACTTCATCAGCCGCCGCCGTACACCGGCTAGTAAGGCCACCGGACTGCAGGAGGAATCTACCTGCCTTCCCTACATAGCGACCGGTGCTGCTAACGGGTGAGTGTGGCCACGGATCAGCGGAGGGAGCACGGGCAGGCGATGGATGCGCCAGCGGCAATCGCCGAGAGGGGCCGCGATCCCGCACCGCTGACCGGCGCGATCTGATACCGGGGGCCCGCTCACGCACCTACACCCGCATCGGGTGTTAATATAGCCAGGAGGCGGACGCACACCTGCCAGAGAGGGGGTGCACCCGAGGAGCGCCGCAGACTGCAACACTGAGAACCAGAAGTGAGGACAGATACACCAGCAAGAGCATAGAATTGCTGTGGGAGCGAAGACGGCCCGGAGTTTGACTGTCTGCAGGTGCGGGAATTTGATAGCGTCCGCATTGCTGAGAGGAGCACAACTCTGGAGGTCTGTGGGAGAATGCCATAGTGCTTTGTGCGCAGCGTGACCTGGCCGACTGCGACTGTTTAGCTGCTGCACGGCGGCGCGGGGAAATACAGCTACGCACCACGCACCGGGTGCCATCATCATGAGGGCCAGTGGGGGAGTGGCAGCGGGACTGAAGGGGCACTGCAAACTGGCCTCGGATCCTGGACGAAGTTCCACTGCGAACAACACCGCTATGCACTAAGGGCACGGGGCTGGAGACACACAGGACTGCCATTACTAGGGTACCACAGCTGAGAGCGATAGATACAGGCTCCTGGAGGGGGAACACCATATACAGGCGTGAGGTCTGGAGGGTGCGCAGTCAGGAAATATGAATAATTGGCGCAGTACTACCCCCTAATGTCTACACCGGTCTGGGAGCCCTCCCAAAGGCACGAGCATCACCAAATCAAGTGACACGCCTCTTTAGCTCGCACTCTGGACGTGAGAGAGCGGCGCACGAAACCCACGGCCATTCACCTGGGAAGTGACGGGAGGGCCACGTCGACATCACTTCCATTTATACTCCAGGCCCCCCCCCAGGGAGCGACGAGACTGACAGTGGGTACTGCCGAGTATAGCCAACTCCGTGTCAAGGCACCCAGCACGCGTACGACAGTGGAGTGCACCTCACCGCTGGTCCATAGGTAGGGATCACGGGACGAACAATGGGTGGGACCAAACAGCGCCAACCTGATCCGATATCACATACCGTAGTGCACTCCTCAGGCTCGGAGGACCCGTTGGCCGCGTCCAACGACGACTTAATCCCCCCCACTGGCATGACTTCGCAGGAGGCTAAACTGGATCTTATCCTTACAGAAATTAAGGCCTCTAGAGAAGCACTCGAATCGAGGATGGATGCGATGTTCACGGGCCTCTCCCTTTTGATGGATGACCACAAAAAGCTGGCAGAAAAAGTGACCGAACACAAACTCGCCCTGGAGGACCTGATTCCCCAGCAAACGGAACACTCTACGCGCATCGAGGACATGGAGAAACAAATCAGAGGTCTAAAAGACAGGGTGGACAATGCAGAAGGGCGCTCGCGTCGCAACAACATACGCATCCTGGGCGTTGCGGAGCGCAGCGAAGGGGTGAATCCAACACGATTTGTGGAAGACTGGTTGAAAACAATTGTAGACCCCGCGGAACTCACCCAAATGTACAGCGTGGCAAGGGCACACAGGGTGCCCCCCAGACCGCCGAAGCCCGGTGCCCCGCCACGACCTCTGATAGCACGCCTCCTTCACTTCAAAGACAGAGACACGATATTAAGAACCGCGAGAGAGAACGGCCCAATAAAATATGAAAATCGGACAGTCTCCATCTACCCGGATTTCACACAAGCTGTGCAAAAAGCCAGAGCATCCTACTGGGGAGTGAAGCGCGCCCTGAGAGACCGTAATGTGAAGTATGCTCTCTTCTTTCTTGCACGCCTCAAGATAATCCATGACCGAAAAACGTATTTCTTTGATACGCCAGAAGAGGCCTCAGAGTGGATGGAGGTAACACTTACGCCGCCCCGTCTCAACGCGACCGGTCGGGCATGCCGAATGACAGACAGTCTGTCAATAGGGGGACAGCCTCGAACCAACAGAGAACCCCGGAAGAGGAAGACGCACAAACTGTACAAAATGCAGAGCAGAGCGGAAGGCACTCACCGGAAATAGCACTGCTCACGACTAATGCACTGGCAGCACATGAGGCACACGTCGGAACGGACATGGATAGCCGGGCAGTTCACACACGGCAGCATCGGATACAGACACTAGTTTACAATTATTCCCACGCATCACGGCTCAGGAGGCGGAAGACCTATGAACACTGGCGCAGCGACTGAAATGTGGTAAAGTAAATGAGCATCTCAGTGACTGATTGAGAGGGGATAAAGGATCCAGGACACATGTTGTTGATGGGGTGTTAAATAACAGTGTATTTGAGTAAATAATACCTTCAAGTGAACGACTGTGCTCACGCCCCCCAGGCGAAGGCACAACTACTTTCTGTTTATACCCCGGTTGGGTATCATGGTTTGGTCCGCCACAGTTTTGGGGTGGGGACCTTAAGGTTGGGGAATTGCACGCGCATCTAGCACTTACAATGTACAGCACAATGGCATGTTTGTTGAGGGTATGGGTAATGTCTCAAGAGAAAAGTACACAATGTAATGTTGTCTACTAACCACTATAAGATCTGCACTTGGAATGTGAGAGATATGGGCTCGGTACATAAGAGGCACAGGATACTAGCTCAACTGAATAGGCGACATATGACCACAGCGTTCCTCCAAGAGACATATTTAAATGGGGCGGAGGGAGCTAAACTATTGAGGAAATGGAGGGGCCAACTGTACGCCACGGAATTTTCGGTGTTCTCCCGGGGGGCGGCTATTTGGCTTAAAAACACTGTCCCCTTTACATTGATGGAGAAGCGGATTGACAGGGAAGGATGATATGTATTAATCCAAGGGATGCTGGACGGCAGGTGCGTGATTCTGGGCAGTATCTACGCCCCCAATTCAGACCAAGCGAAGTTCTTTGACGAGCTTAGCAGAGTGTTATCTGACTGGGTGGGTCATGAATGGATTATAGGGGGTGACTGCAATGCGGTCCTGAGCCTTACCCTCGACAGATCACACCCACCACTACATGCGACAGACAGTAGGAAGCAGGCAGAGGCGCTAGCGAAATGGGCGACAAACTGGGAACTGGACGATACGTGGAGGGTCCTAAATACAACTAATAGGGAATACACGTTTTACTCTCCACCCCACAAATTGCACACCAGAATTGACCGAATATTTTGCTCCAGAACGTTAGTGGGGGCAATCGATACGGTACTACATATGGGCAAGACACTATCGGACCACAACCGAGTGGAACTAACCATACGATGGGGGAGACAATCCACCCCGATACCGACATGGCGCTTATCGCCAGGTTTATTGGAAGACCCAGTATTCAGATCCACATTCTTGGAAGCAAGCACGAGATACTTTGCCGAAAATGACAACACAGCCAGCTCCAGACAAATTGAATGGGACGCCTTTAAGGCAACTGTGCGCGGAGTAGCTATGGGAACGAAAGTGGGTATAAAGGTAGTGGTGCTGGATAAATTGAGAAGGGTGGAGGACACCCTGGCACTATTGGAATGTGAAGCTGCAGGGACAGAGGGCAACCTCACGCAACTCCAAGAGACTCACGTACAACAAGCGGAACTTTTGGAAGAACTAAGATTGATTGATTATAGGGAGTACACGAGCAGGCAACACATGCAGGCTGACAGAGCGGGCACATTATTAGCACGCCTAACACGTAATGCCCTGGTTAGCGCCCCTATAACGGAAGTGAAAGACCAAAATGGAATAATAATAAGGACCCAACTAGATATAAATAATGCGTTCAAAACTTATTATACAACCCTATACGGTCCCCAAGCACCGCTTTCGGAGCGAGCCTTGGAGTCCTTCCTTTCCAATATATGCATCCCGCGACTAACCGCTGCACAGCAAAAAGATCTATCGCACCCAATCACGATAGGAGAAATTAGACAGGCCATTAAAGCGCTGCCAAGGAACAAAGCACCCGGGTCGGACGGTCTCCCGGCTGAATTTTATTTGACATATATAGATTTACTCGCCCCCCGTCTACACACATTATATAGGGAAACACAGGGCGGGAACGCCCTGCCGAGAACGACGCTGCAGGCGCTGATAGTTTCCCTGCTCAAACCCGGAAGAGATGCTTTACAACTAGAAAACTACAGACCCCTCTCTCTGTTAAACACAGATTATAAAATCCTCAGTAAAATCCTAGCGTCTAGACTCTCCCAATACATTCCAGATATGATACACCCAGATCAATGTGGATTCGTCCCAGGCAGGAACACCGCCCTAAATTTAAGAAAACTGAGCCAACTAATGACTCCAGATGACATGGGGGAGGTTACCGAGGGGTGTATATCCCTGGACCTCCGACAGGCCTTTGACTCCCTGAGATGGGATTACATGTTCACGATTCTGAGCAAATTCGGCCTACCCCCCCCGAATACATAGCATGGGTCACCCTATTATATCATGACCCCACTGCTCGAGTCCGCACCAATAAATGTATTTCCGACCAGTTTCCAATAGCGAGGGGCACATGGCAGGGATGTCCGTTATCAAGCCTGCTCTTTATACTCGATCTGGAGCCTTTGCTGATAAAAGTAAGGACCCTGGCAGCTGTGATGGGGATTGCCAGACGTGACATCCATCATATCATCTCAGCACATGCGGACGATATTTTATTATTCCTCAAGGATTTAACGTGCCCACTAGTGCCGCTTTTGGAGATTTTTAATGAGTTCCGAGGTCTATCAGGCCTCACGATTAATGAAGCAAAATCATATGGGTTTAGTTTTCGTGTATCCGTACACGACACACACGTTCAGTTCACTCCATACTGATTCCAGATAGCGCACACGACCTTCAAGTATTTAGGCATACAAATCTATAGGGATACACAAGACCTCCTGGATGGCAATCTCGGTAAAGCCCTAAACGCTCTGAGACAGCAAGTCCGCTTCTGGAATACTCTACCGCTATCAGTGGCAGGCAGGGTGGCGATTTCCAAAATGGTAGTGTTGCCCAGGTTGATATACTTTTGCACAAATCTACCCCTAAGAGTGCCCATGTCCTTCTTTAAGACTCTGAATACATTATTAACGGAATTGGTATGGGGTGCAGGCAGACGACGCATAAGCCTAGCTAAACTGCAACTCCCAACAGATAAAGGAGGTATGGGATTCCCGGATCTGATTGCATATGGTTATGCGTGCCAGCTGCAGTGGTTGGTGTATTGGCTAGCAGGCCGCAACCTTCACGAATTAAATATGACAGAGGCGGACAGAGTTAGAGGCACTATACACTCTTTGTTGCTCCCGAAAGCCAAGATACCTGTCTCAGCCCCGCCCCTGCTTAGATTAGCGATTGCGCAATGGAAGGCCGCGGTCAGATATACTAACAGACGTACAATATATGCGCCCACGATATCGCTGTTGGGCATCCCCCTGGGAACTGGCACATTGACGGAACGCGCGCTGCGGCCATGGCATGATGCAGGTGTTACATACATAGGGGACTTTTTCTCGGAAGGCAGAATCTTGATGCATGCTGACTTTGCTCGCTTACATCAGACCACGCAGTCGTTGTTCTTGCTTCACGCACAGGTCATACATTACATAACCACTCACTGGGCACAAGACGGCATTGAACCAGCCACAAACGCATTACTTACTATGCAATATCTGATGGGGTCGGGAAGCCACCTAACAAAATGGCTGACCACGGGTATCAGAACAGACAGAGCTGTCTCCTTGCAGCCGCTTCGGCCACGTTGGGAAAGAGACGTAGGCAAAGGGCTTAGCGACAAGGAATGGGAAAAAATCCTAAAATTACCGAAGAAAGTGTCACGCAACCCTAAGTTCAAATGTATCCAACTAATGATTATTCACCGGGCATATCTTACTCCTCACAAACTACTCGCGATGTTCCCCGAATCAGCGGACGCTTGCCCAAGGTGCCACTCAGACGACGCAGGTCTAATGCATATGTTCTTGGACTGCCCCAAGTTAGGATACTACTGGGCGACGATCCAGCAGATCTTATTGAAGATTACCCCGGGCAGACCATACGCGACACCACTGTACGGTCTGTTGGGACTGGGACACAGGGAAAAGAAAAGGAGTGTGGCTACTAGATTTGTGGATTTGGCGCTGTTATTAGCGAAAAGAGCGATCACTATGAAGTGGAAATCAGTAAGACCGCCAGACGTGGGGACGCGGTCTGAGGAGGTACTGCGGTGGGGGAAGGCAGAAGGGCAGGAACTAAACAGAGAGGAACGCAGAGGCTTGCGGAAGACGCACATATCGCTAGACTGGAACTTACTCCTAATGGAATTCGACACATGTGCTAAGATGTACATTACACAGATACTTAGGAGGACGTTTTTTTTGCAGCAGCAGCGACACGATGGGGCTCAAGTGATGTCTGTTATGGTAGCAACCCAGCACGAACAAATATAGAGCACGCACCCATAGGACGATTTGCGGATCTAGATTACACGACATCTTACACAATAACCATGCGCAATAAGTAGATGACGGGAGAGGAATTACCATAGGGGTGTAACGAAGAGTCATTGCCAAAAATTGAGAATATTACATATACCACGTAGGTGCTGGGAGGGGAGGGAGGGGGGAGTTGGGAGAGTTGTTGTACTTAAGACCAAAAGATAAGGAAAATGTAATGTTTGATATATACCGCAAAAGACGTAGTAAATATAATGTTTAAGTCACGCAAAACATTGAAACGTGTACGATGATTATCCTGTTATGCCAATAAAAATACTTTAAAAAAAAAAACTCCTTAGCTTTATCTTTTTCAGGATGTTTATTAATCGCTTTACCCATTTTTCTCGCAACATGACATCTTCTTTCTCTTTTCCTTTGTCTTGATCTAAGGCTGCTTTAGCACATCTTACTGAAACTTCTGCTTTCCTCAAAACTGCAAGTACTTTATTCAGTGTGCCATCACCCATGGTCCATAATCATTCTTGTACTCTTTTATTATTCGTTAACATAATAATCTGATCTCATCAATTCTTCTTCTATTTGACCAAAAGCACTTAAATAATCATCTATTTACTCGTTCTGTTCTTGTTTCCTTCTAAAAAATGTATACCTATCAATAGCAACACAAACAGTTGGTGCATAGAACTTTTCTAGATCTTCCAAAGCATTTGCGTAAACATCTACTTCATCTTCACCCCTTTGTTTTTTTTGCGTTTGATGGTTTTGTCTAATCCCTTCCGGTCCTAAAGAATGTAACAATATACATTTTTTTTTATTCTGATGTCATGTTTTCGTTGTTTATAGTGACCATGTAATTTATGAAATACACCTTCCATTTTTGCCATTTAATACGTGGCTCTCCTGGTTCTGGTAAGAATGGTATTGGTGGTGTAAGCGTGAAAGTTTGTGCTGCGCACATTTTACTTTATTTTCTTCTTAGAATGTTCTTAATTTAAAAAAAAGTCTTCTATTTTTTTTACTTCACTGTTTCTGGTGTGCACACCACCATATGCATGCACATGCAAATTATAATCTAATTTCCTTGTAATTGCCACAATATTTTACTTCTTTTTTTTTAACAGGTCACCGATATACAGTTTATCTGTATTGATCTGAATTTGAAAAGCTAACGCCCATTTGTTTTCTATGTGCTCCACACAGAGGTTGCAGTACAATCCTGGCGCGCATTCACCCTAACGCGCTACACATAGGGGTTGTTTGTGCTGCACTCACCAAGGACCGATGATCGTTCCCATATCCGTCCGGCTCTTTATTCGTGTGATGGTTCTTTTTCTTTTAATGATAGACGTACCTGTTTTCTCTCCGCATCGCCTTCAAAGTTAACGTTCTTCGTAAATGAAGAACGTTTCTCTTTATTTTTAATTTACTCGGGAAAACGGAAAAAAAAACTTCCTTAAAATGGCTGTTGAATACAATATGACGTGATGTCACAACGTCTTCCAATGCACTGTTATGACTATATTCCCGTTTCAAAATGGCCTCTTGACGTTTGACATCATCACATTGAGTGTTGCGCTTCAGAGGGCTTCCTCACTCTCTACTGCTCCTTTAATTTCTCTCTCTCTCGCGCGCTGTCTCGCATTAACTCCTCCGGCCTCACACGTCACTGCCAATCTTCTCGCGCTTCTCCTCGCGCTTGCAACATCCAGTGTAAGTTCGTATAATCTTGTTTCTCTCTTTTTTTAAGAATATGTTTAAATTCCACCACACGCTTTTTTCTACATTTATCCGGTTTGCACTCTGGCTCACCTTAGTATATGAGTATCTTCCTTCTTTACTCCTCAGTTTTCCTTTACACTTGTAATTCGTTCCTTGCGTGGGTTCTTGCAGAGTTGCTCCCCCGTCGCGAACTTGTAATGTATATTTCACTGACTCTGAGTATATTTGAAGTACTTTATTGGCAACTCTGCATCTTACATCTTCAACAGTACACCCTTCGTCAAACTACAGCGAATCTCAACTGTCCCCACAGAGAATTTCCCTGCCCTGTTCATTCTACCTACCTCACAGTGATGTAAGATACATTCCAAACATGGAATGCATCAACACCACAGAGAGGCTGCCCACTGAGTGTAGTAAGTAGGTTGGCTTCTAAAGCTTCTCATTTAAGACCTCATTCAGTGCAGTTGTTACAACGAGGAGGTCCCTCACTTTATCCCTTTGTTCACTCTTTTTTGTGTTCTGTTTTATTTGGCTGTCACTGAATTTATTAATAGTGACAATATTTTTTGTTAAATGTATTAGTCTTGCCAGATTAAAACAAAGCAATTTCTGTACCCATTCTGTAGTGGCTTGTGCTTCTCTTTCCACAAGGTCGGCTCGTGAACATTTGTATGGAACCCTCATCAGTGTAGAACCTTGACATAATAATGTTCTGCACCGGGGGTTTGGAAACGACAGTTAAACCGTGAGCTGCACTGTTGCTGCTCTGCCTGATGGTCAAGCCCAATAAGGATTCAAGCAAGCCGGGCCGAAGACGGCTGAAATGCCAGAAACCGGTCCCCGGAAGCTTGTTTCCTTCCCAGTGTAAGAATTGGCTTTTGTAGTCTGGTCTGCCCTGTTCCCATGATGCACTGGGCCAGGGACAGACTAATTTGCATACAGCCAGGTTCTGAAACTGGGATGGTGCAGTGAGCTAAAAAACGGTGATGGATCAAGCCCTGATCTTTTGACTGGGTAGGAGTGTTCTGCTTAATTCAGATACTCTGTCCATCACCACCCCCTTTTGAATCGTTTTGGCTACCACAAGTGTGGAAGGGTATGCTCAGACATGTGTCCCATGCTCACTACACCATCAGGATTCAAGCAAGCCGGGCCGAAGACGGCTGTAATGCCAGAAACCGGTCCCCGGAAGCTTGTTTCCTTTCCAGTAAAGAATTGGCTTGGCAGTTTGGTCTGCCCTGTTCCCATGATGCACTGGGCCAGGGTCAGACTAATTTGCATGTAGCCAGGTTCTGAACTGGGATGGTGCAGTGAGCTAAAAAACGGTGATGGATCAAGCCCTGATCTTTTGACTGGGTAGGAGTGTTTTGCTTAATTCAGATACTCTGTCCATCACCACCCCCTTTTGAATCGTTTTGGCCACCACAAGTGTGGAAGGGTATGCTCAGACATGAGTCCCTTGCTCACTGCACCATCAGGATTCAAGCAAGCCGGGCCGAAGACGGCTGTAATGCCAGAAACCGGTCCCCGGAAGCTTGTTTCCTTCCCAGTGTAAGAATTGGCTTTTGTAGTCTGGTCTGCCCTGTTCCAATGATGCACTGGGCCAGGGACAGACTAATTTGCATACAGCCAGGTTCTGAAACTGGGATGGTGCAATGAGCTAAAAAACGGTGTTGGATCTAGCCCTGATCTCTTGACTGGGTGAGAGTACTCTGCTTAATTCAGAGACTCTGTCCATCACCACCCCTTGATGTAAATAATACTGTTTTATTTGGCTGTCACTGAATTTATTAATAGTGACAATATTTTTTGTTAAATGTATTAGTCTTGCCAGATTAAAACAAAGCAATTTCTGTACCCATTCTGTAGTGGCTTGTGCTTCTCTTTCCACAAGGTCGGCTCGTGAACATTTGTATGGAACCCTCATCAGTTTAGAACCTTGACATAATAATGTTCTGCACCGGGGGTTTGGAAACGACAGTTAAACCGTGAGCTGCACTGTTGCTGCTCTGCCTGATGGTCAAGCCCAATAAACGTGGTTCATCTTACTTGCCTGTCGCCCTTGATTCATTACATCTTTTTTAGCGACAAAGGCTGGGCCCTAACAAGAAACCTGCGTGTCGACGGCCAGAAGAGCGTCTGAAATCCTGATTTGTGTTTAAGCCTGCGAGGAAGTGTTCGGGAATGCGGGTGGACAATGCAGACTGGAGGAAGATTGAACAGAGGACGACCCAGACTGAAGGAAGACTAAAGCTACAGTTGAGGCAGAGCGGCAGAACAGTGAGTGGACAGCGGTTGGTGATATCTCCGTGAAACGCATGAATGGTTGTACGTTTCAAAGGGGAAACAGTGACGTGAGGCACATAGCTAGCGTGATGACGTCGTGAAGGTGAGCATTGGATGTCATCAGTAGGGTGCAAACGTTGTGTTCCAAAGGATTTACTGCGTAAAGCAATCTTGGGAATCTGAACCTGACAGCTTTCACAGAGGAAGCTAATGTGACGTCACAGTTGAGATTCTGTTAATCCTTCAGCCACAGGAACTTGGTAAACGTCATAGTGGGTACATTGTTCTCTCAGTTAACTAAGAGCCCTTGGAAAGAAAATAATGCTTTAATTGTCATGACTGTACAATGACAGCATTTTAGGGTAGTCGATGGAGGAACGTTTTATGTTTACATAAACAGGAGAAATCAACTATTGTTTGAAAAAAAAATAGTTGCATATTTTCTGTTTGTCTTTAAAATATAATACCTTTTATTATATTTCCAACGCGAACAGCATGCAGGCTGATTCACCTCCTCCACCATTTTTGGAAACGCCAGGAGAGTCACCCATAAAATGGAAACAATGGTATGATGGTTTTGAGACCTATCTGGGGCAATTGGAGCAATGCGTTTCAGGCCTGAGAAACGGAAATACCTTCTTCTTCATTCCTTAGGGTTTGAGGGAAGGGAGGTTTCCCTTCCTCTACCAATTGTTGTCACTGAAGATGTTCTGGATGACTATCAAGAAACTCTAGAAAAATTGAAAAACAGGTTTGATGTACAACCCAATTTAGTAGGGTTGCAACACAATTTTTTTTATGTGTCCAGAAACAAGGTGAGGATGTTAATACGTATATAACTACCTTGAGGAAATTGGTTTCTGAGTGTCAATTCAAGAACTTTACAGATCAACTTGTCCGAGATCAGTTCATTTGTCATTGTACTGACAAAATGATTAAACATAAATTGCTTTCAATGGGTAATTCAACGTTGGAGGAAACCATTAAGTTAGCCAAAAGCATTAAAACATCACAACTATCAGCAAAAGAACTTGAACCCAAGGCTAATGAAAGTGTTTCTACTGTAAAAGTCAAGGAATCTAAGGATGCTAGCTTGCCTGGAAAGCCACGTGCAAGCGTTGAAGACAAATGCAATACCTTCTTTAACCATCAAAACATATGTTCTAAATGTGGGTTCAGAGCTCTTGGGTATGGAAGTAAGTGTCCTGCAAGGTTTGGCACTTGCAGTATGTGCAACAAAGAAGGACACTTTGCGAACGTCTGTCAAACCAATAGGAATAAGCAATCCTCAATGGTCAAGAGCGTAATGGATGAAAACCAAGATGATGGTAATGAAGATATTGTCACTAGAGATTTGAGTAACATGGTTGTTGTTGTTCATGACGAAGGAGTTAAAGTGGGCAAACCTGAACTTTGCGTAGATTCATATGTTGAAGGCCAGGTTGGAGATAACGTCTTTAGACTGTTGGTGGATTCAGATGCTCGAATTTCTATGATCACGCAGGATTTATTTGTCAAAACTTGGCCTGACAGACCGTTAATTCCTCCTGATTTCAAATCAGTTTCATATAAAGGCCGTGAGAATGACCTTTCCGGGTACATTGAGGACATTATGGAGTTCTGAGGAAGGAAAATTAGTGTGAACGTGTATGTTGCTCACAAAGGGTTGAACATTCCAGGGGTTGTTTGCTTAGGCCTGGCACCAGTGAGCAAGTTTGTGTCATACAAGACAATGAAGATCTTGAGAAATTTTTCAACAAATTTCCTCATGTTTTTTCAGGGGAACTTGGGAAAATTTGTGACTACAAACACACTATTATTGTTAAGGATGGTGCGAAACCTGTTAAACACAAACTAAGGAATGCCCCTTTTAGCATCTGACATGATTTAGAGAAGGAGTTAAATTCCTTGTGTGTGAAGGGGATTGTTGAGCCTGTGGACTCAACTCTGTGGTTATCTCCACAGGTGGTCGCTAGGAAGCAGAATGGCGAAGAGAAGAATGTGTTCCATGGGTAGAGATCCGCTACTGTAGTTAGCCCTCTGCGAGTGGTGTGTTTAACCATTCCAGAGGTCTGGATAGGAGGGAAAGCCGGATGATGAGCAATTGGCATCGTATTCACAGAAAGCATATCAGCTCGGAAAAGCGGCGGAGACCCTCCCAGGCCCAGCGCAAAGTCTCGACCATATCAATCTCAGTGCGTAGGAGTTTGGCTCGGACGACAGGGCGGTTGTAAGCGGCCACTGGGCAGCAAGATTGGCTACCACTGCAACATGCGGCTAGAAAGTAGTGGGATGGAGCCAAAAAAGCCGAAAAGTGGCTTCAACGCAAAGAGCGTAGAGTTTCAAATCTGGGGCTCCAAGACTGCCGGGCAACATCGGAAGAGTGAGAATATCATACGCGATCCTGGGCTGTCTACCGGCCCAGACCAGTGAAATGAGCACCGAGTGAACCTTGCGGAAGAAGTGGGCAGTGAGGGGAATGGGTACATTGATGAATAAATATAAAAATTTCGGGAGCACAACCATCTTGCTGATTGCTATTCGACCGGCCAAAGACAAAGGCATCCGGCTCCAAAGGGGAATCTTGGACTCAAACCAGCCCACAGCACGGCCAAAGTTAGCTCTGCAGAGTTCGTCCACGTACCTGCTCAGCCAGATACCTTAATAACGAGTGGGGCCTGACGCCCACACGAAGGGGTAGTCCGGGGTGAAAGGCATCGTGACATCAGTGAGAGGGAAGGGCACAGATTTGTTCCAGTTCACTTGTATACCTGAGTAGCCACCAAACCGTATAATGTCACGTACCAGAGGGCTGACGTTTTCCTGGGGGTTACGGACATAAAGAGGGACATCGTCCGCGTATATGGAGACTAACAGGGTGCGAGTCACGAAGCCGATGCCTCTTTGGGTCTGATGTTGTCGGAGTCTACCCGTAAGGGGTTCCATTGTGATGGAGAATAGCATAAGTGACAGCGGGCACCCCCTGACGGTGCCTCGCCCAATGGGAATAGGATCAGATATTTGTCCGTTGATCCGAAGATGGGCAGTGGGGAGGGTATAGAGTAACCCAGTGCCTAGTTCTTGTAGTTGCGCTATGCGTAGCTACGCGAAATGCACTTCGCACTACGCGAGATACACGTAGCGCAACGTGAACTGCATAGTGCGCTGTTCGCGAGGATTGCACAGTGCCGGACGCTTGTCCATACTGTACAATCATTGAAAACGGCATCTCGCACAATGCAAACTGTCGTTTTCTGCTGCTCGAGTAGATTTTTACTCGAGCGGCAGCTTTCTCAACATGGACTGGTAGTTTCTCATCGTGAGCGATCGCGAGCATACGCGACCACTCGCAATGAGAAACCTGACCTCCCCCCGTTTCCAAAGGAATCATTGTACATAGCAGCCAAGTGCGGGACTAGAAACGGAGCGAAGGTTTTGTAGAAGGAGACTGGCAGGCTGTCCAGACCGGGGGCCTTGTCACCAGACATACCGTTTATAGCGACTAGGATTTTTTCTTTGGAGAAGGGCTCATCGAGAATTTCCTGGTGGTGGTTATCGAGCCAAAGGAGCTGAAGGGTATCAAAGAATTGGTCAAGGACCTTGCGCGGGGTAGCGTAACCTGCCGTATACAGTTGTGTATAAAAAGCTGCAAATCGTACCTTCATTTCTTCAGGGGAAGTGGTCCTAGCAGGGCCACGAACCTGGAGGCCGGTTATATATGACTCTGCGCGAGGTGGATGGAGGAGGTTGGCCAGGGTTTTACCAGGGCGGTGGCCCTCGTCAAAATGGCGCGCTCGAGCTTCCCTACCAAGGAATGATAGTTCTCTGTTGGCCTCATTAGCAAATTCCGTACATTTCCCTTGAATCTGGGCTAGTGTATCAGGGTTGGGGTCCCGAGCGTGAGATGAGTCCAGAGATTTAATATCCATTTCTAATTTGTCGAGAGCGCCGTGAATGGAGCGTAGGAGACCGGACTGTTTGGAGATACATTCCCCACGAATGACAGCTTTAACACCCTCCCATAGTCATAGTCATAGTCATAGGTTCTTATATAGCGCACGATTCACCAAAAAGGTCTCAAGGCGCTAGGCAGAAAGAGACAACAACCATGAATTAAAGAAAGTGACGCTGGTTAGTTAGGGAAGAGCCATGTTTTCAAACCTCTCCGAAAGGCCAAGTGGTTAGATATGGATGACAGATGGAGGGGCAATTTGTTCCAGAGTAGGGGGGCAATGTAAGAGAAAGCCCGGCAGCCGTTTCTCGTGGTCCTGGCCCTAGGCTGGACCAGGAGACGTTCAGAGCTGGATCTCAAGACTCTGGAAGGATTATACCAGATGAGTTTCTTTGCTAGGTAGGAAGGACCGGTTCCTGTAAGAAGTTTATGGACGATACTCAGTATCTTGAAATTACTTCTTTGGCGCACAGGGAGCCAGTGTAATTCCCTGAGACTGGGCAAAGATGGTGACCTGGGGGACAGGCCAGGCACCAAACGAGCTGCGGTGTTCTGCACCGTTTGTAACTTGGCCAACAGACCCTCATTTATAGAGGCAAACAAGGCATTACCATAATCTAAACGACTGATAATGAGCCCCTGAATCAAGGGTTTTCCTGGATTCAAGGGGGAGCCATTTAAATATTTTACGCAACCTGCGCAAAACACCATTACAGGTGCGAGACACCAGATTGACCTGGGACTTCATAGAAAGAGTGGGTTCAATCATGATTCCCAGGTCACGTACCACTTCTTTGGGCTCTGGACAGGGTCCCATATCTTGCGGCCACCAATCTTGTGTCCATATCTGCTTGGCCTTACCAAACAGCATTATTTCTGTCTTGCTACAATTCAGTTGGAGTTTGTTGGTACTCATCCAGTCCTTTATCGCGATCGTACATTTCTGGAATCTGGAACGAGTAGCAAGAAAGTCCAAACTGCAGGTAATCAACACCTGAGTGTCATCTGCATATGACACTGTAGAAAAGCCAAAAGATTTTATTATGTTAGCCAGAGGGGTAAGATAGAGATTAAAAAGCAAGGGACTTAAAATTGATCCCTGGGGAACTCCTACGGAAAGGGGGATCTTATTTGATTCCAGAGTGTCTACCTTTACATAGGTGTGCCGGCCTGTCAGATAACTCTCAAACCAGGCACGGGCTTTGCCTCTGACACCAATCTCCCACAGTCGATGGTAAAGAATACTGTGGGAGACGGTGTCAAAGGCAGCCGATAAATCCAACAAGATAAGAACGGCAGACTCACCTCTGTCGAGAGTGAGGCGAATGTTGTCCACTACCTCCATTACTGCAGTCTCGGTCCCGTGGGCAGCCCGGAACCCCGAATGCGAGGGATCGAGAAGACCCTGTTCCTCTATAAAAGTTGAGATTCGCTTATTGAATAGGTGTTCCAGCACCTTACCGAAGTACGGCAAAAGCGAAATTGGCCTATAGTTAGACAGGATGGTAGGGTCACGGTTTTTTGTAGAATGGGCTTGATCTGGGCCACCTTCCAGCAACTAGGGAACGAAGCTAGGTCAAATGAGGCATTAAAAATATTGGTAAGGGAGCTAATGAGTGACGGAAAGATCTTATTACACCTACGCGGGACCAAGGAATCTATTAGAGAGCCAGATTTCACCTTCAAGACGGCTTCTAACACTTCCGCAGTAGTGGTGGGCTCAAATTCAAAAATGGAAGGGGACTGAATGTGGCTAGGGGTAATGGGGTAACAGTGAAGGGCTTCTCCAATTAGATGGATATCTGGTGTAGAGGCAGCAAATGTGGAATATATAGTCTTAATTTTATTATCAAAATAGACAGCAAGTGAATCAACCCACTGAGCAGTGGGCAGAAATGCCGACTGCTCCACCTGCGGGGATGTGAACTCATTCACTATTTTAAATAGTTCCTTACTCGAGTGGGCGGCTTTATTAATCCTGAGGGTGAGATAGGCGGATTTAGCAGCTTTTATTTTTTTCAGGTTGTTAGCATGAACCCGTTTATAGTTCAGCCGATTTGCAAAAGTTCCGGTCTTTCTCCACAGCCTTTCCGCCGATCTGCTGGCAGATTTATCCGCTTTGAGTTCATCCGTAAACCAAGGTGATGCTATTGATTTCACCTTGACTGTAGTCTCGGGTATAATAGTGTCTAAGGTAGCCCTAATTGAAGCTTCTAGCTGGACTGCGGTTAAGTTGATGTTTGTTACATGTGAGTTAGGAGGTGTAAAAGCAGATGAAAATGCTTCTAAGGTCAACTTACGCCAGGGCCATATTAATTTAGCGTCAGAACGACAAAAGGGCCTAGAATCAGTAGGTTTCCAAAAGCTGAACTTTACAAGATGGTGGTCGGTCCACGTCATAGGTAATGGAGACTCGCAGTTAAGGCTAGGGAGATTGGTGAAGAGCAAATCAAGAGTGTGCCCTGCTTGGTGCGTGGGTCCAATGACTCTTTGAGATAGAGATAGCGTTTCTAGAGTTGAAAATAGATTACAACTATCTTCATCATAGGGGAGTTCTGCATGGTAATTAAAATCGCCTACCAAGATAAAATTATCTGTGGCCAGTACATGAGAGGCTATAGTGTTAAGAAGAACATTGACAAATTTGGTTTTATCCCTCGGAGGTCTATAAACTAACGCAGCCCTCCCTAATGACGTTTTATTATACAAGATGTTAACTATTAATATTTCAAGCATAGGATTAACAAAAGATTCGAGCAAGGTGATGGAGATGGGAGATCTGGCTGCCACCACAACACCTCCGCCTCTCCTACCCTCTCTATCCTTCCTGATAAGATGATATTCCTGGGGAAAAGCGGTAGCCACATCAGGCGAAGCTTGGCTATGTAGCCAAGTTTCAGTGAAGAAACAGATGTCAGGTCGCTCTGTGTCTAAGAGGCTCCAAACCTCTAAGGCATGCTTGGGAATGGATCTTGTATTAAGATATAAAGCTGATATCTGGGTACATCCTTTGTTTGCATTCGCGTTGGTAAAGACAGAGCAATCAAGACTAAGTAGGGGCAGAGAAGAAATAGTGGTTTTACACGTGCTATCCTTCAATGTGCTCTGCGTAGCATACGTTTTAAGTACATTTGGCAGATAGCTAGGATTGAGGGCGAGTAATTCCTCCCGGGAATAATAAAGCATGATGCCTCGTAAAAAATGCTTACCACTAGACAGCTGAGAAAAAGGCAGGGGTCCGTGCGGCGGGCGGCGTCCTGGCGCGGACGGGCTTGCCTTTGGCGCGCCGCCGGCGCGCAGCTGCGCGCGTCTGCTCTATGGAGGGAAATATGTAGGAGGAAGGGGCGGGGCAGCTCTGATGACGCTGCTGTGTATTCCGTTGCTGAGTGTCCCTCCGCAACAACCGGCACAAGCCGTGGCGGACCGGGGACCAGCAGATGGTACACGATAAGATTAAAATTCAATTGCGGTCGTAGTCACAGCAATTTACAAGTAGAAATGGTGTTTTTAAAAACGAACAAACATTATGTCACACGATCGCACGAGGTGCAAATAAAATACAATGCCCCTGAGAATAAAAATAAGATTATACAGTTTTTAAATCACTGCCGGTCTAGGAGTGTTAGCGGAGCCTCTCCCACACAGTTCCAACCCAGTTCAAACAACGAGCGTCAACCACCTTACAACAGGGGTGCCGCTCTAGCTGCGCGCGTCCGGGCTGTGAAGGGAAATATGTAGGAAGAAGGGAGGGGGCAGCTCTGATGACGCTGCTGTGTGATCCGTTGCTGAGTGTCTCTCCGCAACAACCGGCACAAGCCGTGGCGGACCGAGGACCAGCAGATGGTACACGGTCAGATTAAAATTCAATTGCGGTCGTAGTCACAGCAATTTACAAGTAGAAATGGTGTTTTTAAAAACGAACAAACATTATGTCACACGATCGCAGAAGGTGCAAATAAAATACAATGCCCCTGAGAATAAAAATAAGATTAAACAGTTTTTAAATCACTGCCGGTCTAGGAGTGTTAGCGGAGCCTCTCCCACACAGTTCCAACCCAGTTCAAACAACGCGCGTCAACCACCTTACAACAGGGGTGCCGCTCTAGCTGCGCGCGTCCGCGCTATGGAGGGAAATATGTAGGAGGAAGGGTCGGGGGCAGCTCTGATGACGCTGCTGTGTGTTCCGTTGCTGAGTGTCCTTCCGCAACAACCGGCACGAGCCGTGGCGGACCGGGGACCAGCAGATGGTACACGGTAAGATTAAAATTCAATTGCGGTCGTAGTCACAGCAATTTACAAGTAGAAATGGTGTTTTTAAAAACAAACAAACATTATGTCACACGATCGCACGAGGTGCAAATAAAATACAATGCCCCTGAGAATAAAAATAAGATTATACAGTTTTTAAATCACTGCCGGTCTAGGAGTGTTCGCGTAGCCTCTGCCACACAGTTCCAACCCAGTTCAAACAACGCGCGTCAACCACCTTACAACAGTGTTGCCGCTCTAGCTGCACGCGTCCGCGCTATGGAGGGAAATATGTAGGAGGAAGGGGCGGGGCAGCTCTGATGACGCTGCTGTGTGTTCCGTTGTTGAGTGTCCCTCCGCAACAACCGGCACAAGCCGTGGCGGACCGGGGACCAGCAGATGGTACACAGTAAGATTAAAATTCAATTGCGGTCGTAGTCACAGCAATTTACAAGTAGAAATGGTGTTTTTAAAAACGAACAAACATTATGTCACACGATCGCACGAGGTGCAAAAAAAATACAATGCCCCTGAGAATAAAAATAAGATTATACAGTTTTTAAATCACTGCCGGTCTAGGAGTGTTAGCGGAGCCTCTCCCACACAGTTCCAACCCAGTTCAAACAACGCGCATCAACCACCTTACAACAGGGGTGCCGCTCTAGCTCCCAGAGCGTAGAAGGGGTCTCCACTCTACCTTCATTAAGTTCGAAATAGTTAGTGATCGCGGTTTGAATCTCGTCGCAAAAGACAGAGTCCTGCAATGCATTGGGAGGAAGCCGCCAGGAGAACGCGCGACAAGGGGACTGGGAAGACGCAAACAGGGGCGAACAGGTGCATAATCAGGGACGGTGCGCACCATGTGATTAACGGAGGTGAGCCAGGAGAGCACATCTGGAGTGGTAATCCAGCGATCCAGACAGGACCAGCAACCATGAGTTCCAATAACGCAAGTGCCCTCACGTTCTTCAGGGCACACATGACGCCATGCATCAAACAGGGAGTTGTCAGCAAGGATAGAGCCAAGAAGTGAGGCAGCGCACGGGTGGGGAGCACAGGGGCCAGAACGATCTAAAGCAGTGGACAGTCCCCACCCCAAAGGAGCGCAGCAGGTCCCAGGGACGAAATATGATGCCAAACATGCGCAAAGAAGTCCGAGTCATCACTATTGGGGCCTTACAGCGCAGCGACTGTCAGTGGTTGGGCCTGAAGGGTGCCATGGAGACTCACAAAATTTGCCATGGAAGCCCCCTGCGTATAAGGATGGACATCCCCCGAGAGTAATTAGAATAAAAGGAAGTATATGTTTAGACCAAATGCCGGGAGAGGAGTCTGAAGGCGGTTGTGAGGAACAGGTGGGTCTTCTGAAGAAGACACATGTCCACTTTGTGTCGGAGAAGGTGGGCATGTACCAAACGCGCCTTGCGGTGGTCATTAAGGCCACAAACGTTCCAGGTCCAAAAGGTGGTGTCTGTCATGGTGCCATGTACAGGAACATAATGACGAGGGAGGTGATGAATGAGGAGGAGACCTCGTGCAGGGGCATAGAATGGTGTAGTATATAATGAAGGAAGAAACACAGTGCAACATCGTTTGAGGTGCAATAAAACAGCCAGTCCTAGGCGAAAACAACAGGATCGGCCTTAGAGGAAGACCACAAACCCCTAGAGCCACCCACCCTCCCACCCACACCAACACCCTCAAACAGGCTGAGGGTCCACCCACACCCACCCCAGGGATCCGCAACTGGGATGGGGGTGACTATGTCCAAAGAGGGAATCACCCAGCGGAGGCATGGTGTCGCTCAGCGTACACCCCTGCCGAAGAGGCAGGATGGCCAACCCACGCAGCATAGCAGACAGCAGTATAAAGGACGCCGGAGGAACAAGGGCGCCCAGCCCGAGGCATAACTGTGGGGAACAAGAGCCCTATGGGGAAGGGAAATGCAACATAGGCCAATATCAATATCAATCAAGTGAACAAGCAACATGAGAGAGAGTCAACATGTAAGTTCATGGAGCACTTTAAGTCAGTCATTGTTGCTTGGGTTACATTCTGCAGTGTCTTGAGAGTTCGCAGGAGAGGTTCCATGCGACTTGTCTAATTTCTTTGCAAAGGCCAGAGTCTTTGGGATCCGGGAAGACGAGCATCTTCGCACCCTGCCCAGTTTACCGGGATATGCCAAGGAGTAGGAGACTTCATGCTTTTGGAGGATTCGTTTTGCCAGGAGGAACTCAAGGCGAGCAGTCTGCACCGCCAAGGTGTAATCAGGGTAAAAAGACAAGGAATTACCCTGATGTCAGATCTCGCCCTTCTCCCTGGCTGAGAACAGCATCAAGGTCCCTGAAATTAAGGATTTTGGCAATGACTGGGCGAGGGCCGAGGGAGAGATGGGCACGCTCAACAATAAAAACAGGAGAAAGGACGTCTCCAAAAAGTTTGCGGATGAGTTGTTCGACAAAGTCCTCCATATGTGAGATATTGGTGGATTCAGGCACGCTCGTGATGCGGAGGATGCTCCTGCGGGAGTTTGCCTCTAAATCCTCGTTTTTGTTCTGTATCACGTCCGGAATCCTGTCCATCTGGAGGAGCTTTTGACGATCCTGAGTGGCGGCATCTTCAGCGTCAGAGACCCTCGTTTCTACATGCAGCAGGCGAGCAGCATGAAAATGAACAAGGGCCTTCACTGTGTCCAGACGGGATGACAATTGTTCAAGCTGGGCCGCAATACCTATGACAGGGGATTTGACTTCCAGCATTATGGTCTTGAGGTCATCCTCCTGCGACAAGACCATCTCCGAGGGAGCAGCCAGGCCACCCCCTTCCGCAACCGCACCATCCTGACGCTTTTGCTGGCGCTGGTCGAAGGCGATCTTCAGCTCTTTGGGGTCAGTCTTTCCCATGGCTGGACGAGGGGCAGGTGAGGGAGTCCGTCACCCGGCGGGGGGCCACTGCAGGAAGGCAGGAAAAGCAAGCAAGCAGAGCCCTCAGGCGCGGGGAGAATGAGCAGGTGAGAGCCAGGAGGATCTAGCAGGCAAGGCGAAGAGACGGTGATGCAGGCCATCAATTGGTAGGCAACGGCGGCGAAGGTGATGCTGCAACAAGGAGGCCGGGGGCCGGATGCCAGGCTGGGAAGCGGCAGTGAAGGGCCCTCTGTGATGAGGAGGCAGCAGTCAGGTAGCTGGGAGGCTGGGTCGCAGAGAGGGCTGAGACGCTCTGCCAGATTTAGCACCCTGCCGTGGGAAGCCGGGAGGCCACGCAGGAGGGGGGCGGCTGGCATCGGGGAGTCGTGGAGGGCTCGCCGCACACGCCGCCAGGCCCAGTGGAGGTGGGCCGTCGTGGTGGGCGCCAGTAACAAGGAAACAGTACCTGCACAAGGGGAAGGCTGGGCGGTGTGGCTCGTACGCCCCAATCCCGCCGCGAGCTAACCCCAAAAGCGGGAGCACTCACCGACTTCGGCGGACAGGAGGCGGCGGCAGTCCACAGGCCGGGGATACAGGTGCGGGAGGCCGCAGTGCAGGAGGATCCAGCGAGCTGCACCGACCGATGGGCCCAGTCTCAGGGTTTAGGCCCGGTGGCGGATCCCGGCTCAACAGCGGCATGGGAGGCTCAGAGTTGAAGCAGGCGGTGCCCCAGAGCAAGGCGGATCAGGATGGACAGGCATCAGGTGAGTACGGTGAGGGAGTCTGCAGGATTTCTTACGGATATTATGTTTGGCCCGTTGAGCCCACTTAAAGTACGCCCATCTTGCAGCCGGCTAAGCCACGCACCTGTCTGATCCACTTTAAATATCTTAATAGGGTCTACTATATTCCAGAGAGGTTGTGCAGATATGGCCTCAGAGAGGTGTCGAGGTGTGAGCGCTGCTGCGAAAGGCTGGCTGACTTTCTTCACCAGGCATGGACCTGCCCGTGGATTGCTAGATTCTGGGAGCTAATATTTAGGGCGCTTACAGAGGTGATTGGACTGGAGCTTGCACCGGAGCAGGCATTGGCATTGCTGGGCGATTCCAAACCAATACCTAAAGGGGTACGTAGATTAGTCGACATGGGTCTGCTGTTAGCCAAGCGCAGAGTGGTGATGTGTTGGTCGAGAGTGCCGACTCCTACGATTGCTCAGTGGGCGAACGACATGCTGTAATGAGGCATTTAAACGGAGAGCTAAAGTGATCTTCTCCCACCTCGCAATAGACCTAAGAACTTCTGGGCGCTGTACAGCACATGCAGGGCGACTAAGACAGGGGACGGTGCGTCTAACGAGGGGGTACAACAAGGACGGAGAGCAACCAGCCGTGTGGTTTAGTGACACAAACACAACTAAGGTAATGACAGAGGGAGTAGAGGGTTGCATATAGAAGCACTGTGGAGGGAGTCCATAAGACACTTTTGGGGCTGGTCCTGAAGCGGAGGGGGCGTTCATGGTCAGATGGGTGGTGCGGGTCAACAGCGAAATGTAATGTGGTTTTACTTGCCTGTTGCAACTGTCGTATGGATAGAAACGTGTCCTTTGTTTATTGTGCATAAATCAATAAAGGTTTAAAAAAAACAAAAAAAAAGATCCTCTAGTTATCTAAAAAAAGAAGAAACTTAGTCGAGGGTATTTCACCAGTGTTTAGTGCATTTGCTTTTCTTCTCCGGGTAATGTGCAACCATCTCTGTGCTCAATTATTATTTTAACCTTTTGTTTTAGTTTGCTGCATTCTCTCTACTGCGTTCCCTTGGGGCATTTCCTCTGCCAACATGTAAGACACTAACCAGTGATTGTCACGCAGGTCCATGCTGTCTCTGTACGACTGAAGAATATGAAGAAACAAGACATTGCAGTGACATTGTTCTATATTATTTTTTGTTCTATATTGTCACTCCTCTACAGTAATTCAGTTTTTGGTTTTATGCTGTACTGTATTATTTTATGTACTATATGGTCATGTTCCATTGCGGTACTTCTACCTTTGTTTTTGTAAAGCACTCTAATGCCCTCAGGCCATGTTTGTGCTGTATAAAACTACATAATTGCATGAACTAATAAATACATAAAATACTATGTTCTCTTTGTGCTGCTTACTGGATGGAAATATTACTTGGGGAGCTATGATGTGGCCCAGCTCTGTTCTGGCCACTCTGTGTGCGCAGTAAATTAGAGCTTAAAAGCAAGTTGGAAATAAGGATGATGCTAATATTAAAATGTAATGTTTTGGGCTCTGTAAACTTACAAGACACCTTCCTACTTTACCCCAAACACTGTTTTATCCCTTTCTATACTGCTAACCACCCACCAGTGCCCCTTTTGTCAAGCCAAAAGCACACTAACTAAAAAAGAGCTTTGTTTCCTCATGTGAATTCCAAATTTGATAACAATCCACCTTAAAATTGCCATCATATTATAGCTGCAAACACCAAACTCTACAACCCCTATTCCTTATGTGACAATCAAGCCCCACATCCTGGCCACATGTACTTTATCAAGCAGAATGCCCACGGCCATGTGACCCTCAACATGCCTTCACGTGAGTTTCATAGCATTAACCCCACGTGTCGCTCATGCAACATCCAAACCCCACAAGTGGTAAGACTCCACTTTCTCTTCAGGTAAGTTTAAACCCACACAACCTCCCAAGTATCACTTAATCCTCATGTCACTTCTAAGCCTCACAATTGTCTGGCCATCGCTCCTTCTTATAAAGTTCCAGAACCCATAGACATCATAAGTATGATTGGAAATACTTACAACTGTATTCCTAAAATCACCACTGGTCTATACTTCATGCCCTCTGCTCCTGCTAACCACAGAGTCACAGTTAGGAATGCAAACCAATACACAAATAAAGCATCAGGAACAGCAGTAAGAATTAACCATTAACTACCGCTAGGTAAGAAACTACATCCAACTAATCAGTATAACAAGTCTAATAATGTTGCATAATATATGATTAAAAGCAACACTTACAACACTACAAACTGACTCTGGAATACACAGAATAGCCGGATACCTGTCCTCAAAGCCATTCAATGCCTTGACATGGGTATTAGGTACAAATAAAAGCTACAATGCAATAGAATAACTGCTTACAATTTCCAAAACCATCCACTGGTATTCACCACATTTGATATAGTCGATATCATATGTGAATTCTGGAATTTACATACAATATACAGAGGAATCTGGAGGGACACATTTTAAAACAACACATTTCCATTACTACTGTTGGCAATCAACATATTCTTGAATTATTTTCTTCCAGGGAAACTGTGGCCCTCACTGATAAGAAATCTCACATTTAGCCCTTCAATATTAACAGCTCTATTTCACTTGTGTTCTCCCCTTGAAATCTTCGCCAGGACGTTTATAAAGTGCTATGGTGAAATAGTTTCGTCTGCTTTGACTCATAAGTAAAAAGTCTCCCCCTTCCATTTAAATGTACAATCATCTCAGATCGAGTTGCCTGGCATCTGTGAGAGAGAATGAGGTCACAGTGCGCAGACACCACTGAATACCAAGACAAGGAATTTTTGCTAAACAATGAAAAGAATCACACGGTGACTCAGAAGGGGACCTGGGAATTTGGGTGTGTGCTAGCAAGAATCAGGTAACCTCCAACTCAGACATTTATTTTTAGAAGTGCTTTTTATGATGTGTGAACAGTGATCCCATGACTCACACGCACATACACAATGACACTACTTCACTTTTAAAGTCTGGACTCAGGTTTAGTTTCAGAGATGCATTTTTGTGTTGCAAGAGTACCATTTGGGATTCCTCCCTGACTGTGTTCCAGCGCATTAATTTGATACAGTGATAGCTTTGTTCACTAAACATTTCATTGGCAGGACCCACGTGTGAATATAACTCGGTTGTTATATATGGAGCTACCTACTAGTGACCTCTCTACGCGTAAACCTAAAGCCAGGTGTGTCTCCCTTGGTAGCAGTGTCCAAATCAGGACCAGAGAACAGTTTTGCCAGTAAGTAAAGGTACATCATCAAAATGGGGTAAAGTAATCACAACCCTTCATAATCAGTATATGATCATTGATATTGGCAACCAGACATAATTAGAATGTTGTACTTCTTACCTGTTACACCAATCAAACACAACTAGGATACTAAACTCACCAATAACCTCACCCCTTTGAACACACATTTTAAAACAACATACTTCCTTTACTACAGTTCTCAATTAACATATTTGTGAATTAATATTCTCCAGGAAACCTGTGACCCTTACCTTGGACAGTAAAGTCACCAATAACTTCACCCTGACATAATCACCATATTGTAAGTCAAGTTGGCCTCCATGCACTTAGGCTTTGCACCCTCACAAAACGTTACAGAACAGACCATATTTTGCACTGAAACGGCGCCTTTTTTCTCAGCAAAAAAGCACAATTCCCCATATTGCATCTTATATCAATATTGGAAAAACCCTGTATTAAAATGTAACTGATTTATAGGTAGGGATTTTTGTCTCTCCTACCTTTCTATTTGAATGGTGCCCTTTTTACACTCCCTCCTCTGCCTGCCTCAGTACTCTGACTGTCCCATGGTGTACTATGTTGTATTTGTTTAGTAATTAGACTAATGCTAATAACTGTCAAAATAACCTCTGGAGGTAAGTGCAATAGTTTTGTACATAAACAAACCACACAAAAGATAGAATTAGCAGGTATGTATCTATGTATTGGTGTTATTTATGCATCAGCCTAGGACAGCACCATAGTGGCCGTCATGCTAACTACTTGCCATTCTTATCGGTATTAGTGCATGTGGTTGTAGATCCAAGAGTCTGAAAAAAGACAACAACGAGGCAGAAGAGCAAAACAATAACTATATATCTAACTTCAGAGACAGCCCAAAATTGAAACCAACAGCCAAGAAGCCCCAGACTGACCAGATACAGTACTGGTGAATTTCCAGATCAAGAGGACCTTTTAATGGAAAGATTCTAGTAAATGTAACAAAAAAGAACACCAGATAAAAAGGGACAAGTAAAAAGGTAAAATACAGACAACAAATTCATAATGAAGGAATTAAGGAGTGGGGCGGAGGGTGGAATAGGTGATATGGTAAAGGTACCAAGATATAGGTAGGAGTAGAGATTATTGGGTAAAAGTGAGTATAGTGCAGGTACTATAGCATTGAAGAAGGTTCTGGGTGTGGAAGCAGTGTAGGCAAACTGGGGTATAGGGGTCAAGGCACTAGGTTAAAAGTAGGCATAGAGGTTTAGCAGTTTATGTGGAGATACAGTTAGCAGGGTAGAACCAGGTGAGAGGTACTGGGGTATAAGCAGAGGTAAAGGTAGTTGGGTAAAAATATTGCTGGAGGTGCTACAGTATATCTTTTGATGAAGGTTGTAGGATAGAAGCACGGTTAGAGGAACCAGGGAGGTGGAAGGAGTAGAGGCACTAATGTGGGATTGAGGTACTATAGCATATGTAGAGGGATCACTGACACAGTGTGGAGAAGTGTGGCTCAATGGTTAGAGCGGCAGACCCTGATGCAGAGGTCTAGCCCGGGACCAGGGTTCAATTCCCTGCCTCGGCGGGTCTTGGGCTCAAAATTCCATGGACCTGATAATTCTCGCCTCGGGTGCCTATTCCAATGATGGAGTCCCACTCTGCAACTCTGGGCAATAGCTTGCTTAATCTCCACAACGGCCCCCACAACGCTAAGGATGCCTGGCCTCCACCTTGGGGGTGCCCAGGAGTGGACACCTCACAGGGAAAGCCAGGATGGGTTCCACAGCCGTATTCGTACAAGCGCCTTGAGACCCTTGCGGGTGAGTAGTGCGCTATACAAGTATCAATTTACATTTACATAATATCGAATACAAAAATATAAAACTACCAAAATATCGATGACAAAATATAGAATGGAAAAATATCGAAGTCCTATCTACAACCAGGTAAGTACAAAAATATCAAATCAAAATTATCGTTACAAAAAATATAGTTAGTCAAAATATCAATTTTTTTAAATGTCTTCAAAGTAATATAAAATTAATGAAGTAATAAATATAATTAACTAAAACATACTTAAAAATACTTAAATAACCTTAAAATTAGTAAATAATTAATTTAAGTTAAAAAAACATACACTTTTTTAATACATATATATATTAACGTAATATTAATAAAAATATACAATATTTTTACTGTAGGATAGCGGGAGGGTAAAATTTACTATTACCACTCCAGTGAGTGCAACAGTAGGGAAAGCTTTGGATAGCGTAGGGGTAAAAATTACTATTCCCAACCTAGAGAGTGCAACAGTAGGGAAAGCGTTGGATAGCGTAGGGGTAAAAATGACTAATCCCACTCCAGAGAGTGCAACAGTAGGGAAAGCTTTGGATAGCATAGGGTTAAAAATTACTATTCCCACTCCAGAAAGTGCAACAGTAGGGAAAGCGTTGGATAGCGTAGGGGTAAAAATTACTATTCCCACTCCAGAGAGTGCAACAGTAGGTAAAGAGTTGGATAGCAGGAGGGTAAAAATTACTATTCCCACTCCAGAGAGTGCAAAAGTAGGGAAAGCGTTGGATAGCGTAGGGTTAAAAATGACTATTCCCCCTCCAGAGAGTGCAACAGTAGGGAATGCGTTGGATAGCGTAGGGGTAAAAATTACTATTCCCACTCCAGTGAGTTTAACAGTAGGGAAAATTATAATTTAATATATTAATAAAAATTAATTTAATATCAATACCAATAAAACATTAATTAAAATTAATTACCAATTTAATATTATATAATAATTAATGAATTAGACATACAAATAAATATTAGTTATTAAAAATTAATGCCCAATTCATAATTAATTAACAACTAATTAATTTCCAATAGCAAAAACGAATTATTAATAAAAATAATACCAATTAATAATTCGTTAACAGTAAACTAATTATCAATACACAAAAAGTATTTTTAATATGTAATTAATTACAATTAATTTAGTTCCCACCCTATTCCCTATAAACCCACAATCCGCTACAGTAAATAAATTGATACAATGATCGTAATTATCAATTAATCAATTAATACAAATTAAATACCAATTAAAAATTAATAATTAATAAATTAAAAATCAATACTAATAAATAAATAAAAATTACTAACTTAATTACAATTAAATTACTTCCCACCCTACACCCCTATAAACCCACAACCCGCTACAGAAAATAAATTATTAAAATTAACATAATTATCAATTAATCAATTAATACAAATTAATTACCAATTAAAAATTAATTAACAATACATTCAAAATGAATACCAATAAATACATACAATTTATTAATTACACCATTACACATAATCAGTATTAAATAAAGAGGTATATATGGTGTACAACAAGTCAACGGCATTTCAATCCTTATAGGATCATCATCAGGACATTAACAATGGTATGCCTGTATACATTTTGCCTAGATCCAGGTCAGAGTGACTTGGAGGAGGTTTGTTTCAGGCAAAGACCGAGTAGAAGTCCAGGCCAAGTACAAGCAGAGTAAAGGATGCAGACAGCCGTGACCGCAGTCTGTGCAGTTGGATGCTGGGTCAGAGTTGACCTAATTAAGGCTGTAACAGCTTAAAGGAGGCGTTTGAAATGTTCACACTGTGAAGCGGTCTCGAAATCAGAGTGGCCTATTGCAGTGGGATGCTGTATATCACGGATGGCAAGCTAGTAACCTGTGAGCCGCGTCCGCTGTCTCTAGTGACAAGGAATGAGGTCGAGGCCATTCTGTGAACAACCTCTGTTACAGCATGTCTTGCCTTCATATTGTAGTGAAGGCTGGGCCTTGTTATTTCACACTGTAAAGTTAGCATTGGCTTATTAGAAGTTTAAACGCCATTTTTCCTTGTTGCTGCTTTTGCACACAACACTGCATATAACTGTTGTTCTAAGTTAGGCTGCTTGAAATGCTTCACATGAGACTTGCTTGTTTTCAGCATCCCTAGACTTACATCATACTCTAGTCTGCACACTGAGTTCTAAAGCATCCAAAGTTATCATAACAAGGTAGCTGTTGTCCAGGCTGATCGGTTCACGTTCTAGCCATAACATATATGCAGCTGCAAGTCAACGTGATCGAGACGCCTTTAATATCACACTGTAAGCATGATTTCAGGAACTTGGAAGATTTCCGTTTCCAGGGAGAAAGAGCTTATGCAGATTCTGATGTGATTCATCCCTGCTGATCTTAGAGGTATTAGGGTCCCCCAAACAAGCCTAAGAGGCCTTCTTTAGTTAATAAAACATAGTTCCTAGCTAGGGAGGGTGATTTACTAGGTGCTATAGTACCTATTTTCACCATCATTATAATAAGATTTCTCCTTTTGTGTTTTATGGAATTGTAACAATGCTGATCATATTATTTCTAATCATATGTCTGCTTATGTTAGCAAAGATACTGCATCTGAGAGCACGTCGTTAAAATACACTTTTTAACCTTACCTTGTCTCTTTTTTACTCCTGTTGTGGACTGGTATGAGAGTATATCAAAAGATTGTTCTTGCCTCCCACCATTCCTGAGTATAATCTAAGTTGCATGTTCTGGGTTGGCTTATCATTGGTTCCTTTGCTATAGAACGAAGAGCTAATGTGACACTGATGCTAGCTGGTTAGGGTTTCTAGGTACTAAGGTGAGTTTTTTGGTACACCACAATTCACTGAGGTCCTCCTGGGTCTCTGTGCACAGTTCTGTGTAGGAGCAGAATCCTTGTAACAATATCCCCGATCCAGACAGACAAGACATGTTGTAACAGAGGTTGTTCACAGATTGGCCTCAAGGAATGAGGTCGAGGCCAATCTGTGAACAACCTCTGTTACAGCATGTTTTGCCTTCGTATCCCTGATCCCAACAGGCAAGATATGCTGTAACAGAAGTTGTTCACAGATTGGCCTCAACCCCATTCCTTGTCACTAGAGACCACAGACACGGCTCACAGGTTACTAGCTTGCCGTTCCTGATATACAGCAGTCCACTGCAACAGGCCACTCTGATTTTGAGACCGCTCCGCTGTGCGAACATTTCAAACCCCTCCTTTAAGCTGTTACATCCTTTATTAGGTCGACTGACCCAGCTACCAACTGCACAGACAGCGGCCGTGGCTGTCTGTAGCCTTTACTCTCCTTGTACTTGGCCTGGACTTCTACTCGGTCTTTGCCTGAAACAAACCTCCTCCAAGTCACTCTGACCTGGATCTAGGCAAAATGTATACAGGCATACCATTGTTAAAGTCCTGATGATGATCATATATCTTTTGTAAGGATTGAAACGCAGTCGACTTGTGGTACGTTATATACACCTCTTTATTTAATACTTATTATGTGTAATGGTGTCTCCACTATAATGTGATTGTCCTACCAAAATGTGTCTCATACAAACAATTTACTCTGCCTGAGCCTTTTTGTTTCATGTTGTACGTCCTTCCCACTAAGTTGGATACAGGCGTGTGCCCCACTGTATTTGTTTCTTGCTGAATTTTGTGTATATTTAAGCAACTCTATATTAAAAACACCTGTCCGGCTGAACAGCTGTAAAATATAGTACTGATTGGGTCTATATTTATGGTTTTCTCTCATTAATCCTTCTCTAGGGACCACTGTCTTTAGAAATAACTCTCATTACTCACATCACAAGCTCGTGTCTGAGATTCGGGTCTTTACACATAAATTCATATTTAATCTTCTCTCATTCCCCTTGCTTCTAGTGTAGCCAGGGTTCTAAGGATTCCGCTTTTTTATTCTCACCCAGTTAATCACATTTCCAGGAAGGCAATTTATAGTCAAGTTAAAACAAAAATATTTTCACTTTTTAAAAAGCTTAATAAACTTTTGAAAATGTCCTTATTCTTTTCCATAGGGAGATCTCCATCCTAGTGGAAGAGACCTCGACCCATGTGTGAAAAGTTACTAGTAGTAGCTTTATTGTAAATTTGGCTCCACCCCATGTCGCAGTGAGTGGAGACATGCAAGATTATACAACGTCGTAGTAAATGTACATTCGGAAATGGAGAATAGCCAAAAGTAGTACATTTACTACAAAGTATAAGACTAGATTTACATGTGTTAATTTACTCACATGTAAATCTGCCATTGTAAATAGACCCCAGTGTGTTTAATTCCAGATTTCCCACTTGACCAACTGTTTAGTATTGGGAAAGCTGATGTATTCTTGAAACCAAATCTTTTCATCGACCCAGCTGCTTGGATTCAAAGGCACTTTTCCTTAGAGAAAATACGACTGAAACTTGATAGCACATGCAAGTATTACAAAACAGAAAAACTTTGCAGAGCCGTCACGTGATTTACACATTCATTCTCGCTCCAAATCTTCCCATTAAGCGAATAGCCAGCAACAAGTGAGCAGGCAGACATGTAAAATACACCCCACTTTGAACCATATCTTAAATGGCAATGAGTGAGCGAGTATGGCCCTCTTTTGGGGCATTGCTTCCCCAGGGGACTATGAAAACAATGTAGCCAAAGGGTGCATGTGAAACATCGATTTTCAATTTGTCCAAAAAGGTAGAAGTTTACCATGAAGTTATGTGTGTGTGTGTGCTAATACAATAATGAAACTCACCGAGCAAAATGGGTAAATGGTTAACAATGTGCATTTTGGAGAAAAATATTTAAATAAATGGCAGGCAGTTGAGAAAGGGCACGCATGCATAAGACAAGGTTTATCTCAGAGAAAATGTGGGTTCCCATATATCTTTCCTTTGTTCCATTGATTTCTCCTATTTCATCTTTCTTTCTAAATCTCTTTTCTTCCATTCTGTTCCTCCTTCGATTCTTCCATCTATGATTTTTTTGTTTCCAATGTTGTTTCCTTCTTTTTAGTTTTATTTCCTTCTTTCACTGTTGTTTTCCATATTTCTCTTTGTGTTTCCATCTTACAGACTTTCTACTTAGCTAAGCTTCTGGTTATCTTTTTCCGTCTTTGTTTCTTACTTTTGTTTTTCCTTTCTACATTTCCTTCTTTGTATCTTCCCTTTTATTTCAGTCTCCATTTGTTCATTTCCTTTTCTGTTTCCACATCTTTTCTTTTTTCTTCATACCCTTATTTCAGTCTTCAGCTAATTCTTTCATTTTTCTCAGCGTAATTTTTCCACTCTTCTTGCTTCCCAAATTCCTTCCCTTCCTTTCTCCTTTCTCTTTCCCTCTTTCCATTGTGCATCTTTCTTTCACATTTCTTTTGTTCAAACCATCCTTCTGTCTCTTTTCCACCTAAAACCCCTTATTTCTCTCCATTCTCCACTGCTTTTGTCTTTTTTCCAACTTTGTTTCTTTTCATATTTCTTTTTTTCTTGCCTCCATCCTTCTTTCTCCGTGTCTCCGGCCGTCCATCCAACCATCTGTCCTTTTCTCTAGCCCTGTTTCTGTCTTTAACCCATCCATCATTCATCAATATTCCTCTTATCACTTTTCTGTTTCCTTCCTTTTCTCTAGCATTTATCCACACATCCTTCTTTCCATCCACCTTTCCTTTCTTCTTTCCACCCATCCATCTATTAACGCAGTGAACGCGCCAGTCCAGCTTTCCTTCTCTCCCTCCATCCATCCTTCGTCGATCTTTCCTTCTTTCTGTCTGTCACTCCATCCTCCTCTACAGCCATCGATGCAACCATCCCTCAACACATCCATACATTGTTTGCTCCAACCTTATGTAGATTCATCAGTCATATGTCCCTCCATTCACCCTCCCCGGCATCATTCTCTCCATCTCTCTCTCGCTTCCTTCGTGCTATTTTGCTCCCTTTGCACCACCACCCGATAGCTTCCTCATGCTACTCTCTTGCAGTGTTTTTTACGATACCAACTTCTCCGATCAGAGGAGCCATAAAAAACTTTTGAAATGTGTTGTGCTCCACAGAACCGCCCAGTCGTGCCCGCTAGCCTGTGCTTCAAGCAGGTTGGAGCTTACATTGGGCTCCGTGCATCAGTGTACAACAGGAGAAAACGTGCACTAAACCTGCTGTTTGTGAGCGAAGGTGTGCTCCATCTGTGTTGTGTCTAAGTGTGTGAAGGGAATCAAATCCTACAACCAGGTACGAACTAAGGGGTTAATCAGAATTCCCAAATTGATTTATTGAACTTAGTAAGCCTTAAAACGCCTGTTTCATTTCTACCCCTCAATAACCTATAACGCACTGTTCAACTAACCACTCATCCGCGTCCCTTTCTGCCCACATCTAAGCAGACCTGCAGTAACAGGAGAATGAATCCCTGTTCCCAGTGTCAGTTCCAAACCTCATGAACTGTCTACTTTATAATCTTCATCGCCTGATCTGAAAAAAGATCAAATGGTATCTAAGGATCAATGTTTTCTGTTGTTAATGATATGACTTTTGATGTCATATATGATGTTACGTGTAAAATATTGGAGGGTGTAGAGTGCCACTCGGGCGCTCCCATACATTGTATCGACTGACCACGCATCCCCACGCCCCTCGGGGCGGGTCCGCGTCGAGGGGATAAATAAACCTGCGGGAGACCGCTCGGGGTCTTCCCGCCCATGCACAGCAATACTAGTTTGGTGTGTTATTGCATAACGAAGTTAGGGCCTACCTAAAGCAAGGCAGTCCCTACACTGGCGACGAGGCCGGTACCGGATCACGTGTGCCCGCCTGCTCCGGAGCGCGTGGTGCCCACCCGCGGCTGTCCCGCTCTGGTCCGAGCTCTGTGAAGGGAAGGAGCGCAGGCCTACAGCGCACCATGACGCGGCCCGCTACCATTCGCCGGCCGGTCCGAGCCTGCCCACGCGTCTCCCGCCCAGAGGGAGCGCCTTCAGCTGGCGGGCTCCCGGCAACGGCCCAGCGGAAAGGGTGAGTGCGACGCGCGTCCCTCCCCGCCCCTGGACCGCCGAGTGCTTCCCCGCCGAGGCCCACCTGCATTCCTGGCGCCTCCTACGGTATTCGACGCACCGTAGCACCACAGAGGCCGCGAGCTGCCGGGGGGAAGAGGATCCAAACGCCAAAGACCCCTAGCTGAGGCTGACTCCTGCAGTGCCTGCACCCTTCACATTGACACCAAGCACAGGCCCCACGTGCGAGGCTGTAGCGCAGGAACCGCTCGAGGTGTCAGAACTCACCCCACAAGCGAGGGACATACTGGCGAGCAGCCAGGGCTGGGCAGGAGCAAGCACTGCAAGGCTAAGACAGTGGAAACAAGCATTGGCCACACCAACACAAACTCAAAATTAGAACAAGCATTGGCCACACCAAGCCGAAAGAAAAAAAAGGAAAGGGGGAGAGAAGTGAAGTACACTAACACAGTTACTCACCGGCAAGTACAGTGCCCCGTATAGCCTTGAAGCCCTACAGAAACGCACAGGAGAGAACGAGGGCCTTGCACCCCGCAGGTGGCCAGTGGCGCAGCGCGAGACCACGCACACCCAAATTGGTGGCCAGAAGAAGCCGTTGACGCAGGCCATCACAGAGCGACTTGTAAGCAGCCCACAGCGCCGCAATGAGCGTCCAGGCGCCAGCAGCAGCAGCGGCAGCAGCCGCACAGCAAGGAGCGGAAGACAACCCTGCGCCAGCGCTGGGACCCCCACCACCGACGAACGCTCACACTGCGGTAGCACCACTGCCTCCGTTCAGCGAATCTGCTGACCCGGCGACTGCAGCCCCCAGATGGAAGGCATGGGTGGGGAGGCTCAACCAATACTTCAAAGGGACACGTGAAACCGACGGAACAGTCAAGAGGTCGCTCCTCATCTACTACGGGGGAGAGGAAATCTACGATTTGTTTGAAACACTCCCAAACACCGGAGAAGAGGACGACTATGTTATGTTATGTTATTTTTATTTGTAACGCGCACAGCTGCCCCAGCAAAGGGGCGTCCTGGCGCTTTGACAAGATCAGAAAAACACAACACCGCAGAGAACCAAGGGATCATAGAATACAGCAAGGAGACTATGATGCGGTGGTCAATGCGCTGAACGCACACTTTGATCCACAGCTCAACAATGACTTTGAAAAGTTCAAATTCAAGCGGGCGTGGCAAACCGAATCGGAATCCGTCGACATGTTCTATGCAAGACTCCGCCGGCTGGCTAGCACGTGCCCCTTCACGGAGCCAAGAGAAGAGATCAGAGACCAGATCATCGTAGGGTGCCGCTCCAAGCTACTGAGAAAGTTGATCCTACGTCAACCAGGCATCTCCCTCGATGAAATCCTAGTCCTGGATCATTCCCACGAACTGTCTGATGCTCGGGCGGAAGTGATGGAAGCAGCCCTGCATACCCCGGTGGCCACTCCATCGTCAACCAGGCTCCTGCCGATCAAGGAAGAAAAGGTGGACGCCATCCAGGGAAGGCCCACTCAAGCGCGCCAAGCACCAAAATCCGCGCCAAAGAACCAGTGCGGATACTGCGGAGAAGACCACCCAGCGGAGGCCACGTGCGGGGCTAGGGGAAAGACATGCTCCCGCTGTGGGCGGCCAAACCATTACGCCAGAGTGTGCCGAGGAGGACGTTTTCGAGCGACAGCGCCCAGGGCCAGAAGCCTGTCACAGCGTGTCCGTCAAGTATTACTGGACGAACAGGCGCCAACACCGGACGATCAAGCCCAAGGGAGACGTCTCATGTATGAAGATGACGACGACGACGAGGTGTTTGTCATCTCGTATGTCAACCGGGCAGGTATGAAGAGATGGCCACCGCCAATGTGCTCGGTTACGACATACAGGCTCTAATAGACACGGGAGCCTCAGTAAATGTGATGGACTTGTTCCAGTACGAGAAGCTTTCGCCAAAACTGGCCCTTGCACCCTCGAGCGCAAGAATCTACACCTACGGAGGCATTGACCCCCTGCCGCTGCGAGGGGTCATCCAAACCACCATTGTGAGCAGGAAGCTCTCCACGAAGGCGAAATTCCACGTGACAGAAGGCAAGAAAGGGACCCTGCTCAGCTGTCACACGGCAGAGGATCTAGAGCTCGTCTTCTTCGCAAATCAAGTACACAAGTCCCACGCAGAGGGTCTACTCGGAGAGTTTCCGGAGCTCTTCCAAGGATTGGGAAAACTCAAAGGAAAGAAATTCCGACTGCACATCGATACGTCAGTACGGCCGATAGCCCTCCGGCACCGGCGCGTGCCTTTCAATCTCAGGCCACAGGTGGAGGAAGAGCTCAGGAAATTGGAGGGATTGGGAGTAATAGAAAAGGTATCCGGGCCCATCTCCGCCCAAACCCAAGCAACCAGGAGCGATTCGGCTGTGTGTCGACATGAGGCTGCCCAATACGGCGGTGAAGCGGGAGCGGCACATCACCCCAACAATGGACGACATAGTGGCTGACCTGAATGGCGCAAAGTGGTTCTCCAAGCTCGACCTGAATGCGGGCTACCATCAGCTAGAGTTAGAGCCGGAAAGTCGATACATAACCACCTTCTCGACTCATGTAGGGCTACACCCCTACCGAAGACTCAGCTTTGGGGTATCCTCTGCTGCCGAGGTATTCCAGAATGCAATCCGCGAGGTGTTGTCGGGACTACGTGGTGTCATAAACCTCAGTGACGATATTCTGGTATACTCGGACACGCTCGAAGAACATCACGCACACTTGAGGGCGACACTGCAGCGGCTGGTAGACAGCGGACTGACCCTGCACAAGTCAAAGTGCTCTTTCTACCAAGAAAGCATAGACTTCTTCGGGTACACATTCACACGAGAAGGACTCAAGGTAGATCCAAAGAAAGCTGCAGCGATCAGAGCAGTGAGCACCCCACGGAACCCCACTGAGGTGAGGAGCTTTCTGGGCATGGCCACTTACTGCGGCCAATTCATCCCAAATTTGACGGCAATGTCGGAGCCCCTGCGGACACTGCCACGACAAGACCGGAAATGGGAATGGTCCGCGGCAGCGAACAAAGCGTTCAATGACATCAAGACCAGTCTGCTCGACAAGACAGTAATGGCGTACTTCCAGCCTCAACGTAAGACAGAACTGGTCGTCGACGCGAGTCCGTTCGGACTTGGGGCGGTGCTCATGCAAGATCATGGTGCTGAGGTGTGGAAGCCGGTTGCTTACGCCAGCAAGGCACTGACCGACACTGAGACGCACTACGCGCAGATCAAAAGGGAAGTGCTGGCCATTAAATGGGAGTGCCAGCATTTCCACCTGTACCTATGCGGTCAAGAATTCACCGTGGTCACCGACCACAAGCCACTGATACCACTGTTCGCAGGTTCGACCCGGTTGGCTCACCCGCGCATTGAGCGATGGGCTGTGCAATTGCAAGGTTATAACTTCAAAGTCGTGTTTCGCCGTGGTGCTCACAATCCTGCGGATTATCTCTCCTGACATCCAGAAGCAGGTAGCTCAGGACACTCACCAGACGCCGTTCACGGCATTGAGGCTTTCGTCCATATGATCTCGCAGTCCGCCTGTCCCCGAGCAATGACGTTGGCTGAAATAGGTCAAGCCACCTCAGAAGACGACACCCTGTCCAGGGTCAAAGAAGCACTGGAAGGCAACAGCTGGGCGCACTTCATGGATGGAGCCCGAACCCTCCGGCTGGAGGTCAGTCGCGCCCGACAGCAACTATGGCAAGTGAGGCATGAGCTGAGCATGGGTGAAGACGGTGTTGTCCTGAGGGGTCACCTAATCGTGGTACCAGAAGGTCTGCAGAAGAGAATTCTCGCTTTGGCCCACGTGGGACATCAAGGAACGGCCAAGACCAAAGCAAGGCTGCAAAACAAGGACTGGTTTCCGGCCATGGACACAATGGTGGACGAGATGGTGAGGTCATGCCATGCCTGCACCATCACCGGGGTAGATCCTGCTCCAGCACCCATGATTACGGAAGAGCCATGCACAACTCCGTGGAAGCACCTGAGTGTGGACTTCGGTAGTTTTCCCGATGGCCGCCACATGATGGTAGTCGTCGACTCGTTCTCAAAGTTCCCGATTGTGGAGGTCCTGTCGTCAACAGCTTTCCCACAGGTGAAAATAGCCCTGGACCGGGTCTTCGCACTGATGGGCCTACCTGCTGAGGTCAAATCTGACAATGGACCCCCTTCCAGGGACGAGAATTCCAGGAATATCTAGAGAACCTCGCCATCCGACACCGGAAAATCACCCCACTGTGGCCCCAAGCCAACGGGGAGGTGGAAAGACTAATGAGGACTCTTAATCAGGCACTGCACATTGCTGTTGACAACGGGGAAAGTCCGGAAACTGTCCTTGACCAGTTTCTGGGGGCATATCGCCAAACACCTCACAGCACTACGAAGTGTGCTCCAGCCCATCTGTTGTTCAAAAGAGCTCCGAGAGACAGCATACCGGTGGGCCCAGAATGGGCTCCGGAACCAAGGAATGATGAAGCGATTCAGGCAAGAAGAGACACAACCAATCAGGAGGCGAGCGAGGCGCGTCGTGCGCAAGAACCAACGATTGCCGTTTGAGACTCGGTGGTGATCAAAGACCGACATCCCGGGTGGAAATTCAGAACGCCCTACGAACCTGAGGTCTGGACTGTTGAAAGGGTCAAGGGAACGATGGTGACGGCCCGACGAGGAAGTCAACTGGTCACTCGCAACATCTCTAGCTTCAAGAGAGCTTCCGAGCCGGAAGCCGATGCTGGAGGCGGGGTCTCTGCACACATGACACCACGAGGAGATCCTCTAGGGTCATCACCGGGTTGGAGTCCGGCAACGGAAGGACATCTGCCAGTGAGCCCCGGGGCTGGGTAACATCAAAGTACACCCTGTCCGCTCCAGGACGGCGAGAGTGTTACAGAACAGACCCCTGGGATTGCGGCATCTCCGAGCCGCCGAAGCCAACGTTACTGTCTACGGCCCAGTCCAGGTCCCAGTCAGAGACTCCGAGACTTTGCCTGTGCCTCCCCATAAGAAAGACCCGATGCCCTGACGTCAGCTAAAATAAAGGAGGGATGTAGAGTGCCACTCGGGCACTCCCATACATTGTATCGACTGACCACGCATCCCCACACCCCTCAGGGCGGGTCCGCGCCGAGGGGATAAATAAACCTGTGGGAGACCACTCGGGGTCTTCCCGCCCATGCACAGCAATACTAGTCTGGTGTGTTATTGCATAAATAAGTTAGGGCCTACCAAAAGCAAGGCAGTCCCTACAGAGGGGTGCACACGTACATTTCCAGTCTTAGCTATTCAGGTTTGGCACGACATTTGTTCTTTTCAAGAAACAGATAGATGTCTAAACAGACATATAATAAGACAGACAGATATCGGTACTTGCTGCAGCCAGAAATTGCCTGAAATATATAAACTTTTAACTTAAAAATACAAATTTACGTTTATCTATTTTACAGTTAACAATTGCTTTCATTTGCTATTCTGTTTGTCTCATGATTGGATAAAATACATTTAAGTGCCCTCACTGTATCTATAACATAGTTGATTGTCTTGGGTGCATGCAGCACTTACAGCATGCCTTGCCTGTGATATTAGAGTGCAAGCGCAGAGCACTGGCAGGAAGGTGCTGAGATCTGGTGGTTAAGGACAATCATGATGACCTGCTTTGAATCCCAGTGTCCCAATTCGAGCTAAGGGGCTCATTACGATGGCGTAACAATTGCCACGCCGAGCTGGCAGGGGCGACCGTTACGCCATCGTAGCGTGAAATACCCCCCGCCATATTATGATGGCGGGGTATCACAGCGGACGCAAAGTCATTCTGCCGCTTTTTCGCCGGTCGGCAATCGTTCCGATTGTCAGCCGGGTGGTGCTGGGCCAGTAACATGGTGGCGGTGCCTAGCAGGCACTGCCAGCCATATTACAATGTGGGTGATACACCGGCCCTTCCATGGTGGCCATGCCATGGAAGGGCTGGCGGGGATTGGCTTTGGGGGCCGTTGTGGGCCCCCGGGGGGTGCACTTGGGGGGTAACCATGGTACCCCCCCTGCAGTTCCCTGCACCAAGTGGCAGGCACCGTGTGATGCCTGCCACGGGGTGCAGGGAAATGCCAGGCATGCGATTTTGACATTGCAGCGGGTGCAGCTGTAAGCAGCACCAGTCACAATGTTAAAATGTGGAATGCGACCGCCAGGGTGGTGGTCGCATCCTATTTCACGGTGTGGGACCGCCGCATATCTGGCGGTCGGTCCCCACACTGCAAGGATGGCGGGTGGACTGAGGTCCCCCCGCCATCCTAATAGGCCCCCCAGTCATGTAGGCACAAGGAAGTTACTACCTCTCTACCTATCAGCTCCTTACCCTTCAGTGTAAAGGGTCTGTAGGAACAGTCTGCATGAGCAGTGGAGGGTTTGCCCAGGCCCATTCCTTGCAGATGTTCTACCCACAGCAGCCTGCTTGCCCTTTGTGAGCAGCTTGCTGTCCTTGCAACTGCCCGGTCCCGCTTTCGCTCTGTTCTCTAACTGCGTCTTGTGCCCTTTCCCTCCTGCCCTTCATGGTGCATTGTGTGTCCACTACCCCTGCCCACCCACCTATCCTCCTTCTGCATTCCCCTGCCCCTCCCGCTTGCCCTCTGGGGCATGTTGTACCGCCATTGCCCCTCTCGCTTGCTCGCCCTGGTCAGTTTTCTGCTCCTGCCCCACTGCCACTGCCCCTCCCACCCACCCTTCATGGTTAATTTTTTGCTCCTGCACCTCCCCCTCCCCCTTGCTCTTCGTTCTCCATGTGTGCACGCCCCTGTCCTCTCCCTCCATGGACTGTTGTGCTGGCACTGCCTCTGTGCTGCTACTGCCCTTTGTTGCTGCCATGCTCTTCCCACCCTGGTCTACTGTGCTGCCACTACCCCTGTGCTCCCACTGCCTTCTGTTGCTGCCCCTGCCCCATGCACGCCACCGCCTGCCCCGTTCTTCATGTGTGTTTCCCTGCCCCCTCCCTCCCTGGTGCGTTATGCTGCCACTGACCCTGCTTCTTCCATTCTTTCCCCTACCCCCTCACTCACTAGTCCATTGTGCTGCCACTGCCCCCGTGCAGCCCCTGCCCTCCTTTCTCCATGTGTGTGCCTCTGTCCCCTCCCTCTCTGGTCCATTGTGCTTCCTCTACCCCAGTGCTGCTACTTCCCTCTGCTGGTCGGTCTGTCCCTGCCCCCCTTTCCCTGCTCCTCCATTCTCCCTTTGTGCGCTCCGCTCTCTCCGTCCCAAATGTTTGGTACCACAGTACCTGCTGCCTGGATATGTCAAGGCAATGAGCGTCCCCCCATATGGCCCTAGGAGTAAGGGCTGTGCCAACCTGCCCCAAAAATGTTAGTCCTCGAGGACCGAATCCACAAGTCATGAAAAGGCTGCCACAACATTCTGTGGAAGACCTGTGGCAGCCAATCAAATCGCTTTCTACCATGCTGCCAGTCCTGGTCCCACATTCCCAAAATGGCCTAGGGAAGAAACTGCATCCTGGCCCCAATTTGTAAAAGACCACCCAGTGGGACTTGTTTGAGTCCAACTGACCAGACATCACATTTTTTAACCCCTTCATGCCTATTTCAAGCACCACTTTAAATGCAAAGTTCTCGAAAACGGCTGAACGGAGTTACACTCAATAATGGAAAGCACACTTTCTTTGTAAAGTTCTAATTTTTTTTGCAAAATTGTGTGCAGTACTATTAAACTGTTTTTCTGTAACATTTTCCAAAATTTCCCCCAGAAATGAAAATGGTAAAATCACATTTGGTGGACCTCTGGATAAGCCCTAAACTTTCCAGGAAGGAGCTGAGGTGGATGAACATTTTTTTTATGTTTCCTGATGATTTCTCAAACAGCGGGAAAGTTATTAATGAAACAAAAATGCTCTTCTTATAGAAACTCTGACCTAACTATAGCTACAGATTGGTGACTGCCACTGTACTGTGTAATTTCCTGCAGGTAAAACTTCTTCGCCCATCTACCACACTCCATTGAGTTTTGGGTATGCGGCTCTGCCATTTCTAAGCACAGTAAAGCACATTTACATTACGACAGTATGAGAATGCCACCTGAGATACCACTAGCAACAGTGCCTGCCGCGGGCCGTGGAGGGAGTTACGGTAGGGCAAGGAGGCGGGGAGGGGGAGGGGCAGGGTGGAGGGACCTAAAAACTGGCATATGGATATTATGCACCAAGACTCCTTGGACCAGGCATGCTTTCCTCTCACATCATGATTACTATCACCTTCTTCTGTCCTTGGTCTTTTTGATACTTGTTACTTAGCTTCACCTTTAACCTCTGTTGGAGAGAAGTGCGATGTATTCACCTCTCTGTGATGAACGTCAGTTTGACACTCCCTAGCTTCCCCCTAAAAGTCTAATTTTCAGGTCCTCATCCAAGAAACACATCTCCTCTGACAAAGAACATTCGGTACTTGACAAAAAAAGAACTTGATAAAATGGGATTAAATTAGCACTTGACAACAAAGTAACTCAACACTGTATGGTTAGGTCAAATGTGCCTAGCAGGGTGAATTTGCATTTTAAATTATTATCAAATGCATCTTCATTTGTAGAATGAAAGACTGAGATCTAAGGCTCCTGCTTTTATCATTCCTTAGCAAACTCTGCAGTGCATTAACTCAACTCATAGCCCTTGACCTTTCATCTCCCACGGCTCAGTCAACATCTAGACAAATTGTCAACCATGCGGTAGGGATACTGCAGGCAGCGTTTTTGCTTTTTTTTAAACTGCGCCGAATACATTTTTAATACTTGGGAGTCTAACAATTGCTACTCTGTTGTCGAATTTTAAACTTACCTTAAACTCCGCTCGCACCCCGGTCCTTCGCGGCAAGTGCCGTTTGAATGGAGGGTGAACACAGGGCTTTCACGTTTTCCTCACTTCCTGCACGAGGCCGGGCATACGCTTGACAGGATCTTTTCCTTCAACCCTAACCTTAAAATCACTGAAATAATGCCTGTACCATGGTCAGACCATAAAGCTATTTTATTTTCTATAACTGTGAATCATGGGCAGTCAGCTCTCTCTAATAATCAGAAGCCAGTCACCTACCAGGACTGGGCCAAAATTAACGTACCCATGTTACAGGGAATACTTCTTAGAACTAAACCCGAACCAGCGCCAAACAGCAATCTGGCTGTTGAGAGAGTATCCTCCTGGATAAAGTCAGCGGTAAATATTGTAGCACCTACCAAAAGCTTTATCCCCAAAAGAAAAAAGCCATCAGAACCATGGTTCACAGAAAAACTCAGGGCTCAAAACAAGCATGTAGACGGGCAGAAAGAAAATGGATATCTAGCTACGACCAAAATGTTAAAAGGGAGTATGCCCGAACTCTGACAGACTATAAAAAATTGGTGGTAGGGGAAAAAGCAACCACTTCACTAGAAAAATCAATGAGGCTAAGAATTCTAGCAGGGAGCTCTTTGTGACTGTTAAAAAACTGGGAAATCTCCCCGTTGGGAATCTGTTTGACAGAAGCAACGAACTTTGCAACACATTGGGACAGTTTTTCGTGGACAATGTCTCTAGAGTGTACAAACTATTTAAGACCAATCATAACACCAAGACCTTACCCAAGTATCTTAAGATACTTGGGTAAGGTCTTGGTGTTATGATTGGTCTTAAATAGTTTGTACACTCTAGAGACATTGTCCACGAAAAACTGTCCCAATGTGTTGCAAAGTTCGGGTTTAGTTCTAAGAAGTATTCCCTGTAACATGGGTACGTTAATTTTGGCCCAGTCCTGGTAGGTGACTGGCTTCTGATTATTAGAGAGAGCTGACTGCCCATGATTCACAGTTATAGAAAATAAAATAGCTTTATGGTCTGACCATGGTACAGGCATTATTTCAGTGATTTTAAGGTTAGGGTTGAAGGAAAAGATCCTGTCAAGCGTATGCCCGGCCTCGTGCAGGAAGTGAGGAAAACGTGAAAGCCCTGTGTTCACCCTCCATTCAAACGGCACTTGCCGCGAAGGACCGGGGGCATAAAACTAGTTTCTGCTTTACACCCCCCTCAGCAGAACAGATCAGCCAGGCAGTAAAGACCATCAGGTCCGGAGACCCAACGGACCCATGTCCGCTTAAAATAATGCATTTGTTCCCAGAGTTACATAGTGAACAGTTATACTTTGTGTTCACAGAGATAATCCGGTCAGGACTCTTCCCAGACGCCTGGAAAACAGCATCAGTCATTCCACTTCTAAAACCCCCGAATCTGGACCCTAAGGAACCCAGCAGCTATCGGCCAATTTTCAGAATCCCTTTCCCGGCTAAGGTGCTGGAAAAGCTGCTCAACAAACAACGGACAGATTTCATAGCATCTAGAAATCTTCTAGATCAGTCACAGTATGGGTTTAGGGAGCAGCACGGAACTGAGACAGTTCTGGTTATGGCTGCTGAGGGTCTTAGGAGTATTCTGGACGCGGGAGGGAATGCTGCCCTGATCCTATTGGATCTGTCTGCGGCATTCGACACAGTGAACTATGAGATCCTCCTAACCCTTCTAGAAAAATTGGGGCTCCAAGATTCTGCACTTACCTTGTTGTCATCTTTTCTAAAGGACAGAACCTTCTCAGTGCTTCGGGGAGAATATGCATCCAATTCCTTCAGGTCACCGTGTGGAGTGCCACAGGGCTTGTCCTTGAGCCCTACTCTTTTTAACATTTATGTTACTCCCCTGGAAGTGATCATCAGGCAAAGTAGGTTCTTGCCGGTTTTGTACGCCGATGACACCCAAATAGTGGTGTCAGTATCTAGCAATGTAGACGAAACGGCAGAACGTTTCAGGGACTGTATGATGCAAGTGAATCAATGGATGCAACTTAATTGTTTAAAGCTGAATGGTGATAAAACATATGTTATGCTTCTGGGCTCCAATGAAGATTTCTGGTCTCCCAAATGGTGGCCTGACAGTTTGGGCGACTGTCCAATCCAAGTATGCAAAGTCAAAACTCCGGGAGTCATATTCGATGAGAAATTGACCTTTAACGCCCAGATCAATAATCTGTCCTCCACCATTTGGTATATACTAAAAATGATCAGAAGGATTTGTCCTTTTATTCCCTATGACTCACGTAAAACAGTGGTCACGGCGTTGGCCCTGTCCAGACTGGACTACGGCAATGCTTTATATGCAGGGGTTCAGGCCCAATACCCAACTAAATTGCAACATCTCCAGAATGCAGCGACAAGGCTGGTGCTGGACATTCCCAGATCCGAATCAGTCTCTCACAAACTAAGGACCCTTCACTGATTACCTGTGTACAAAATGACAGAGTTTAAGTCTTTGTGTCTGACATACAAGGCACTTCAGGGATCAGGACCACAGTTCCTGAGAACACACCTCAAATGGTATTTCCTAGCAAGAAGTCTAAGATCTACTCACGCTAAACTTCTTCAAGTACCCAGGTTCAGGCAGGCGAGATGGGGAAGTAGAAGATTCCTGTGGAGGATAGCCAAGTTATGGAACCTTCTATCCTTCACAATAAAAAGTAGCCCCTTGCTTCTGGCCTTCAGAAAGGCAGTAAAAACCTGGCTGTTCTCCCGCTAAGCCAAAATCGCACCTCTGCAACTACTCGAAGCGCATCAAACAGTAGCGCCAAGACACTCTCGGGTAATCGCGCGCTATACAATCCAATAATCAAATCAAATCAAACCACATTGATACTGTGATCGCAATTAAATGTTTAATAGGCATCAAAATGAGCATTTGAACCATCTTGGGACATAATGGCAGAAGCTCTGATTGGATTTTATTTGCGAGCATAGAAGTCCTGATAGGATCAGCAGCTGTGTCATGGGTATTATTTCCATTACACTATTTAAATCTGGCCTTTTAAATCCAGAACGCTTTATCCAGCAGCGGCCATTGCAGATAAGCGTGGTGAGGCAGGGTGGGAGGATGTCCACAGATGACAGAATAAATAAAATGAAATAAATAAATCCTCCTACTCAATTGACTGTGAAAATCCCCTCCCGCCCTGCCCTACCGCGCTTACCTGCAAAGGCCGCTACTGTATTTGTCCCGTGGAACAAATGTTTGTGTGCGATTTTGTGCTAGCAGTAATGCTTTTGAGTACCGATTTTTTTTTATTTGCAGAGGTCCTCCTTAGAAAGAGTGGTAGCAGATGCGTTTCTGTCCTGGCTCCACATTTGGAATACTCTGCCTTTTGACCGTCACTTGCTTAAGCCAAAAGTTGATGGGTTGGGTAATTTGATCTTTCTAACTCTGGATACAATGTCTACATTTTCTAAAGGCAACTGACTCTACAAACTGCTCGATATCACAGTGCTTCATAAATAAGTTTATTAAAAAATCCATTTGTTTTTTATCAAACATATTTGAAAATCAGGTGCAATTCCTTCGGTGACATGGCTGTGCAAGTTCTGAAATTTCCCACTCTCTCTGTTTCCGCAAGCATCTTGCTCTTAACATTGAGTTGGGCACCCTCTATTTAATGCCCCTTTGTCTTATTCCGAAGATCCGAAGATATGAACACAGCACTCTTGTTGGGGTTGCACCTTTGTTGAGCAAGAGCTACAACACGAATGACTTGATGTCAATAATTACTGGCAGGAGCAGCCCAAGCATGGGAACCATTCCCCTCGACTGACTTCCTGGTCTTATCTCCAGGTCGCTCACTCTTACCGCAGTGGTGGATGGCACGTCCAATGTCCGCGCGCACGTGGGCGGATGCTGAGACTTCACTTCCCTGAAATGTTGGCAACAACACGCCCCCACTGCTCACCCTGGGAATTTCCCTTTCCTGGGCCTTCTCAGTCCTCAGTCTTCGGCTTGTCAGGTCGCTAGCGTACCTGCCAGTGAAAGGTCGGATGACTGCTCCTTTGATGTCATTAATGGGCGTTTTATCCAATTTCTTTCTCACCGATTCATAACTTAGCCGCAGATTCAGAGAGTGAGAGAAACCTTTGTACTGTAAGATGAGAGAAATTTGCAGGCGCAGCAGAGAGCGGTCCCAATAAAGAGGGTATAGAGGAGGGATCTGTCTGCACTGGCACAGGACGAAGCCCTATCATTATCGCCCACTTAAGCATCAATCGGTGCTCTCCAGACCATGCTCGCGCTTCACACCGCTGGCCAGCTGCCATGGCTGTGAGCGGTTTGTTATCAAATGTTGAATGTACATCAAAATTAGGCCAATTATTAATTTTTGGGGAGAAAGTAGAAAATACGTAAATTGAACTTGCAGCATGAATTGTAAAAGTGTACCTATAAAAAAAGGTTTAAAAACATGAATACGTTTCTATCAAAAATTCCATGATATATTTACAGCAATAAATACATGTTCCTATTATTACACTCTGTGCCATTCTACCAACATGCCTACAAAATCATCTCTCAGTGTCTCTAAGAATGGTGTATATAAGATTTTAAACCTGGATCCAGTATGCAGTATTTCCATCAAATGGATCGTGTGCATAATTTTATGAAAGTCACAGATTTGTTCATTTTTGTAAAATAATACCTTAGGCAATTGGAGCTCAGCTTGAATTTGACTGCACTTTCACATCATCACCTTGAGAAATATTTCACCCATAGTACACAGAGCGAAGTGTGTTCAATTCAATTCAATTCAATTCAAATAATCTTTATTTCGATCATTACAGATCATAAAAGATATACAAAAGGTCACACCATAAAATTTATAAAAATAGATTCAGTATTTGAAAATTTTAAAAGTTCATGATTACAGTCTGAAAAAATAAGTGCATTTTAGATTAAGAATTAGTAGATCGTGCCTCATTAGAGTCCTTTATAATTCTTGCGCGTACTCTCCACATTGCCGTCAAAAATTTCGCCATGACAAACACAGTTGGAGCTGCTAAGTCTGTTTTAAGCACTCTGTAGGCTGGGGCGTAAGATCGAAAACCCAAATTCCTTAGATAGGGGCCAGCCAGTAGCTCCTGATCTTACTGTAGGCTCTGCAAAACAGGACCACGTGTAGGTCACTTTCCAGCTTGTAGTTGCATGCTGGACAGTTAGCCAACTCCAAGTTGCCGTCCCAGGATTTAGTAAAGGACCTCAACGGTAGCGAGCCGTATCTCCATTGCAGGAAAATCTTTCTTACATACACGGGGGACATGGCATCTAAGACATACTCAGGACTATAGGAGTCTTTTGATTTGATAAATATGTCAGTCAGAGAACCTTCCCGGATTGAGCTCAGAGATCTTTGAGACATAAAGCTATAAAACAGTCTGGAAAGTTCTTTCCTCGGAAGCCTTGTGGACGTTCCTTCCGGGTTACACCATAGCTCTGGGACTCCGAGGGTCGTACACATGTCCCTAATGTACTTCAGCCAAGGAATTTTAGACACATGTATTGACCTAAGAAGCTCCTGTAGTTCGCTTCTATAGTGGCCCAGGTCCTGACTGCTCCACAGACGTCTCCAATATGTCAAAGGTTTGAGGCCCAATTCTTCAGTGATTGGACGAAGCGCCAAGTCCATTCTTAGGGGGAGAAGGGGGCTACTCGGTGGAAGAGCCGCTAATTGTCTGATTAAGTTATTTTCTGCGACCTGTATAGTCTGGAGTGGTGTATGTCCCCATAACTCGACCCCATAGGTAATGCCTCCTCGAGCTTGGGCTTTGTAAATGTGTATTGCAGGTGTCAGTGGGCGAAGATAGGATTTATTGGCAATTCTCATAATAGCACCAGCCCTCTGAATTAGTTTTGTGGTTGCCTTTGTTTTGTGTGGCAGCCAAGTTAGATTCTGGTTAAGAGTTATGCCCAGGTACTCAATTACAAAAACTCTTTCGAGGGATGCAGATCCCAGGCGGGGATTTGGGCAGCTTTTGGGTTTTTTGCTGAGAATCATGAATTTGGTCTTGGAGGGGTTTATTTCTAATCCCCTTTCGTTACAGAACTCCAAGAACCCGTTCAAGACTCTCTGTAGCCCCATTGGTGTTTTTGACAACAGCAGGGTGTCGTTCGCGAACATGATCGCAGGCACCCTTCTGTTGTTTAATTGTGGCGCATCGACATTAGGGATCCTGCTTAAATACTCTATCACCCCGTTCGTAAATAGACAGAACAGGGTCGGGGCCAACACACATCCCTGCCTTACCCCTCGTTGGACAGGGAAGTGTGTTCATGTATGACATATTTGATCAAGAAACATATGGAGCCATCAAGATCTATGTGTAACTATTGGCGGCAACTACAACTAACCCTGCTACGTGATATTTCAGGTGAGAATGCAATTTACAAGTTATCCACGAGATTCCAACCCAACTTTGTTATAACTATCTATCTGTCTTTCTTTAAGTCTAACGCAGTTACAGAAGGTAAGTATGGCTTAAATTTCAATAATCGATGCATCTTGCATTGCACACTAATGTGCCATGACTAGTGGCCTACCAACCCGTCAGAGCAGTGGAGGCCTTGGTTTCCACCCCTCCAGCAGGTGACTGTCAGCCATATTTAGAAATCCCTACATATTTGGTGGGGATTTCCCTGCTGGAAGTGCCTCCACTGGTGCAGCGGAAGCATTTTCAATGTAGAAGTTTGTTTTTGGACAGCAAACATCAATAGTACTTGCATGTAGGATTCGTTGTTTGTTTTAATTATTTGCCAATGGTGGACAGAAGCTGGGAAAATATGCATCATGGGGCCTGCCCTAAATAGAGCTGCTCCCCTCCTAATAAACGAAAGGTGACCATTCTGAATAACCACAGGGGAAGATGGTGGTGGCTCCATCAGCCTCAAATAAGCAATTCCCCCACAGTAAAAGGGAAGAGGAACCCCATGCTTGGTGTAGTGGGGGAACCACTGTTTTACAGAGAATCTACAATTGCACCTAACTGAAAATGACCCTGAAAGTATTACATAAATATTTATTTATTAGTAATTTGTGCCCTTTATAATCCACTTCAGCATGAAGAGTAGTAAATGAAGGATGGGAGATAGTAAGAGAGATAGATAACTTCCACAGGTTCCACGCCGATGCAAATTATGTTTGTTGTTGTTCTGGGGATATGAACAGAATCTAACTCTGTGTGTGAGATTAGATTCTTTTAATGAAGCTTTTTATCAAGTAATCCAAATCAGTCAATTGTGATGTTTATAGGGTAATTTCGATTTGCAGGATAACCTGATAGAGGAAAATTAGTTTGGCTAAAACTGGCAGACCGAGATCATTTAAATGTTTTACTCCCTCAAGTACTAGCAGTGGCCTACTTGCAGATCTGAAACAGGTTTACATTTGTTCCATGTTTATGAAGCTCAATGTGCATTGTTTTTCGAATCAAACTCCTTTTTAAGTCTGGCCTAGGAACCGTTTCAACTGTCTCACTAAGCTCCTGTAAGCAAAACAACGTAAACAAGAATATATACACAGAGAGGCTTAAGGTAAACCCTCTTCACCACTGGCATGTGGTGCAACTGTCCTTTTTCCGTGTTCATCCACCACAGCATGTACGAGGCAGTGGGTCAACCCACTTCAGCCACTGATTCTCATACACAGTGAGTGACAACATTGTGCCTCATAAAACGTACGAATCCACCTAAATACAGTGCACCTCAGTGGCAGGATTGGTGAGTCAGTGCTTAACTTTCCCAATATTTTTCATGCCATTCTTTATCTTATTTTTAGTCAGCCTTTTGTGTTTGAAATATGTACTCAGGGCTCAGAAGGTCAAAGTCATTAATACATTTTTCTGTGCATCAAGAAGAAGAAGACTTTCCCTTGATGTGCATTACAACTAAAATGCCTACTGTACATTCACCTGCTAGAGAGTTCCATTCAAATTATGTGTGAAATTCTTTTTAAATATAAAGTTAGCATATTTTATAGCAACATTTAGGTTACATTATATGTTTTCTATTTTTTTCCTTTTTCTTTTTGCTGCAGTTGCCTGAAATAAAATAAACATTAGAAAAAATAAATAAATAACTGACACACCAGCTCGTAGGAGCATTTTGAATCACTGCAGGCTGAGTGAGAGACCTGTTTGTTACCTGGGACGCCCTCTGACCATTGCCGGATCCATACGCTGTGGGAGGTAGCGCTGCGGGACTGCGAGGACCAGCAGCCCGAGCGCGAGAGAACTGGGGCCAGCTGTGACTCTTCTCGCCCCTCCTCCCTGTAAGCCTTAACTCCTCGCGGCCCCCGCTCTGCGGGAGCCACTCGTAGGAGCATTTTGAATCACCGCAGGCTGAGTGAGAGACCTGTTTGTTACCTGGGACGCCCTCTTACCATTGCCGGATCCATACACTGTGGGAGGTAGCGCTGCGGGGCTGCGAGGACCAGCAGCCCGAGCGCGTGAGAACTGGGGTCAGCTGTGACTCTTCCCGCCCCTCCTCCCTGTAAGCCTTAACTTCTCGCGGCCCCCGCTCCGTGGGAGCCGCTCATAGGAGCATTTTGAATCACCGCAGGCTGAGTGAGAGACCTGTTTGTTACCTGGGACGCCCTCTGACCATTGCCGGATCCATACTCTGAGGGAGGTAGCGCTGCGGGACTGCGAGGACCAGCAGCCCGAGCGCGAGAGAACTGGGGCCAGCTGTGACTCTTCCCGCCCCTCCTCCCTGCAAGCCTTAACTCCTCGCGGCCCCCGCTTTGCGGGAGCCGCTCGTAGGAGCATTTTGAATCACCGCAGGCTGAGTGAGAGACCTGTTTATTACCTGGGACGCCCTCTGACCATTGCCGGATCCATATGCTGTGGGAGGTAGCGCTGCGGGACTGCGAGGACCAGCTGCCTGAGCGCGAGAGAACTGGGGCCAGCTGTGACTCTTCCCGCTTCCTCCTCCACTATATAGTTACACACTTGCTCGCGCACCGCGGGACGCGCGCGGGCAAGCGCCGGGCGAAGCCCGGGACAAGGGCGGGACCATCTGTGGCCGTCCGAGGTAGGACGAGGCAGGGCTGGACCACCCCCCTTACATCGAAGGACAGATTTGGAAGTAAGACTGTGCTACTTTCCGAGACTTTTATCTACCTAGGTTTAAACTGTCTTCCTTTGTGAAATATTTAATGTCATAATGCACTAACTGTTACACCTTTCCCGGTGTTGTCCTGCCTGTTGGGTACATCTAGATTATATCGACAGGACAATGAGCACGCGGATTCATACAGACAAGAAATCCTTGGGGGGAGGGTCGATTAGAGGGACGCTGGACCATTTTATTACGAGGGTAACATCGAGGCTAGAACGTGAAATAGCCATCACGGAACGGCGTCTATCATCGGAATTATTACATAATAGACGTTCGTCCCTGGGTCCCATTCAGCACGTATTAACTCCATCATCAGGGTGTAGTGTAGTTCCTATATTCCCAATAGGCTCTGCGCATTGGAATAATATAAACAGCAGTGTAGACGTAGGACTGAGGTCGACTAGGTCTCTACTGACTATATTAGACTTAATTAGTTTTGCCAGCTAGCTCAGAGGTCACTAGAAACTTTCTCGAATAAACAAGGAGGAGTTTAACTTCCCTGGATAGACAAGAAGGGATTAGCTTCTGACAACCATAAACATGACAACTTTGCTCCCTCAGAATAAAGAGTGTATCTCTAGAGTTGTGTGAAAACAATAGACAACTATTTCACTCAGTCAATCGTGCGTACTTAGTGCAGAGAAATAGAGAGACAGGCGTTTTCAATAAAAGGTGTTATTTATTGAGTAGTCTTCTTTCTCATGCAACGGAAATGAATTGCCACAATTGCAATACTTATCATAAAGTAAAGTGCGTACAGTAAAAGGAGTATTATGAAATAATACTGTAAAAGCATTGATATGGTTTCTTAGCCATATGATACTTTAAAATGAATAAAATATATACATACATAAATACATTGACTAACGTACTTAACTGGTGCTTCTAATCTACGCCTACCCCGGTGTACCTGACCTAAGCCTAATACGTGGGAAGGAGTAAGTAAGTAAAGTAGCAGTTTAAGTTAAGATGGTTTTGCCAAGGATCTGAATCAAGAATTCTCTTAAGGGTTTAGTCAGCTCCGTACCTTGGTAATAGAATGAAGGAGGTCTTGTATCTTTCTCTCAGGACTCGATATCCCAGCAACCCGCAAGGGCGGCTGGAAACACCGGAGCTGGATTTTCTCGGCTGGGGAAAAAGACAGCGTCTTTCTCAGTGCGTCAAAAGGGAGGGGCGGCGTCCGTGGGCTCTCACATCAGCTGGGCTCTCGGGCAAGTAGATAGCCGCTCTGCTCCAAACCACTGTGTGTTTGCTTAAGGCAACATTGGTATATTTATACCTGAAAGGTGCCGGGTTTGACGTAAGGTTGGACATAAGACGTCACCAAGAACTTACAGTTCTTTCTGACTCTAGGAGTTCTTGTGCAAATCAAAACAAGAGCAGGGGGATTTCCCGGGCTGCTGGAGGCTTTGTTTGTTTAAAGAACGCGTTGTACTTTCTAGGAGTCTAGGGGAGTAGCCATGCCGTATTTGGACTGCATGGCCTATTACTAAATATGGATATGATTCTTATGCCTTTATAAGGATATTATTTATTATAGCCATACAAGGGCATAAATCGGGAATATCGAATTAGGGCCCTATATAGAAACACAACACCCACTCCACGAATTAATGTCCATCATTACAAAAAAACTAAGCAATATTAAACAACGATGCATGTGTGTTTAACAACCCACCCCAAAATACAAAAATTGCATTTGAAATGGTATATGGTAAATACACGAAAATGAGGATTGGTACTGTATGCTTTTCAAGCAGTGTTATCATTCAGTTAAATGCATATATATATATCAGCTGAATGAATTGCGAAAATTACACATGAAATGGCTCTTAATACAGAAAAGAAGGTCGAGACCATTCCATCACATATTTATACAAATGCTGTACATGTGCTAGAGGCTGAGGTAAAATATTGTCTCTAGAGTTCCTAAAATAGAAGCTCTGTTCTCTAAGAATAGTTCTACTTTAAGCAGATTACCATGTGCAAGAAAAAAGGGTAAATATTTTGGAAGTGAAAAAAAAATAATTTCGCTTTCAGGGGGAAAAATAGTTCCAATTGTTTTCAGTAGCTGTGTTTATCAAAACTGAAGGCCGAATTCAGAGTTCAGGGAACGCTGTGTGCTCGTTGTTTTAAAAAAGTTATTCTTTTTGTTCCGGGGAGAACATCATTTCAGACAGGCTTGCAAAAAATTGGTTTACAACATCAGGTGAAAGTTCGACCAAGTTCGAAAATGCTAAGATTGTGCATATGTGAGAATGATTGCTATCATCGATGTCAGGATCAGCAATGCTCACAGAAGGTTGTACCTGTTTGGTGCTGCTTTCCTCTCGTACTTCACCACCACCTACTCGTAGTGGTGAAGTGTCAACGAATGACGTCATCAGAATAGGTAGCCGCTGGGGACAACACGATGCATGAGTCGTTACCGGACCTAGCAAGGTATCTGTATCCATTGGTACTGCTGATGGTAGGGTAAGACAGATGTCCAACACGCATTCTTCTCCGCATAGCAGACATCGAAGTACAGGTAAGATCCAATCTTGCCAGATAGGCCTGAATGAAAGAAACCAGGTTGCGCTTAGATCTCTTAGCCGGGCTAATCCGAGGACTTTAGTGATGCGGTCCCGGTAGCGTATAGCTAGGATCGTTTCTCCCATCGTTGTTGGAGTCTTGTCTGTGGCTTGGCTTGCCATATCGGAGCAGAAGGATCAAAAATAAAATTCCTGCTACGAGTCCCAAAAGTAGAGGCAGACCGCCGAAGACAGAATGGACAAAATTCGGAAAGATGCCCAGAACTGTTTCAAAGGGTGTTAACAGTCCCGAACAAATTGTCTTAAATACATGTGCGATGCCACTGGTATCAGACATGTTTAAAATTTGGCACAACATTACTACGAAATGTACGGGGCAATTTGTTGATAATAGGGAATGTATCTCTGCTGCTGTCCTTGCAACTTGCAGATCATACGTCTCTTTGGACGAGGTTAAAGGCACAGTTGTCTGTAAAAGAATAGACTTCATTCTGCTTAAAGTATCAATTCGAATAGAAGAGATATTCAAACGAGGCCATATTGCCGCCTCCATGTCTGGATTGCTGTTTGGATACAATACTTGCATACAGCAAGTGACCATGGAACTAACGCTCACAAGATAGGCTTTTCCTGGCACCATGCCACAACAGCTGTGGTCACTTATTAGAACATAACTGCAGTTGGAAAGCTGTCTGAAAAATGGCTCTATCTGTTTTGCAGGAGTGCCGTGCAGGTGACATGAAAGGTTATTTGAAGACCCTTCGCAGGCTCCATGCAAGTTAATACCTTGACACAGGAGTGTACCACTTAGGGATTTTTCAAGTGTTACCACTAAGGAATACCTCTTTTTTCTTTTCACTATAACATTTGTGTGTATAAGGTAGTTTCCATGTTGACTTGATGTATCCTTTACCCAACCTTTCATACTGGCCCGCTGGTATATACTCTTGGCAATATTTAAACTGGAAAGTTGTTATCGGAATTGTAATAATTCTGTGTATTATCCATTCAATGACAGGTCTTTCTGACATTGTCAATGGTAATCTCTCAAGTTTTTCAATGCTCAGAATCGTATAGTCTGCTCCTTTTTGTGCCAAACTGATTTGTTTATCAGTAAGGTTAAAGATAGAGAATAATGACGTTATGTTGATTAAACACCATGGCACGCAGCCTGAACGCAGATTTTGCAACGTCCAGCCAAGCTGTACAATAGAACGTAATTGGGACTGACCATGTTGTAACATTAGTAAGTCCTGCTCTATTATATCAATAGCAGATGACACGATACTGTCCAGTGAATATATTCTGTAGGACAGAGTCGTTAACGCATTGTCCACAACAAAAAGTGATTTTTCCAAATTAATACGATCAATTTCTCGTATTTTTTCTGCTGTTTCAATTTGTGTTTCTTTCCAAGCCTCGTTGTATTCAGCGTATATACCGGCCGCTATGAAACGTTTTTGACGCTGTTTGCGTGGTCCCAGTATGAAATCACGCAAGTCAGCACCGTCTTTAAGTAAAGTGAAGTGTTGTTTAATTTCAGCCAGTGTGGATATCTGTAGCCATTCGAGGCAGAGTTTCCCTACACTGTATGTTGTAACTATCCCTGGATGTTGTCTCTGGGAGTATCTAGGGCCTGGCCTGGTCTGTTTAAACCCCTGTATTTTGTTCAGGAATCTATCTTGACAGTTATTTGTGTCTGTGGGCCAGATCAACCATTTTTTCCAATCAGGATTGGTTCTGTTTTGGTTTAAAATATGGGATACGTCTATCTCCACATCTGTAGTGCTATTACTATCAGGCATGGGCTTCGGAATAGACGGTTTGTTTAAGTCTTTAAATTTGGCTAGGCCAAGACAGGTTGTCTGTTGAATGGTATCATTCAAGAATATTATTTGTTCTGGGATCATGCAGGCTCTAAACAGTGCTTCTAGGCCTTGGACCTTCCATTCTTTTGTACCCCAGATGATTTTTGTTTCAATGTTGTTTTTCCAGAATTCAAAACCAAATGTAGTCATTTTTTCCTAAAATGTTTCAGAATAAATCAATTTAGTATTTGTCAACATTGTTTTCATTCCTGTCTTATTTAACATTTTAAAATAAAACTTTTCTGCATCACTTGTGTTAAACCCTGAGAAGTATGGGAATTTCTCATAAAATGTTTTTGAGCTGCCTTTAGGCGGTGTTGCACAATGTTCCCATTGGTTATAATTAAAAAAAATTCTAGGCTGTGCAGATGTATGCAAATAGTGATGACCAAAGTGATTATAGCAGTACATTTCTTCATAATTTGATGAACCCTGTAAATAATCATGTTCTGTAAATTTTGCTGACATTACTAAATCTGACATCATATTATTAATATTTTCAAAGTCCCAATCATCAGAGAAAGTACTTGGTCTTACAAAGTCACTTAATGAAACCTTGAACTGGTGTGGATATTTCAAGAGCTCAATCGGGCCATAAATTTCATAATCAGTTTTGTCCCATGCTACCCCACCGGGTATTGGATTGGCTGTGATGTTCACTGGTGACAATTCTCTTTTTGTGATGTGAGAGGATGTGTGAGGCTTTAGGACCAAGTTGATGTTCTGACTTGCTGTGTCCATTGTACTATATGTTCCATCAATGAATTTTCCCAAACATCGAACCATGATGAGCCAAAGTAGGAGGAAAAGTACACCTAACACAATCCAAAATTCAATCCAACGAGAAATCAGATAGGTTTCTTTGAGTTGATGAAAGAGTTCAGTTACTTTGTCTTTGAAAGTTTTTGTTGCTGGCGTTTCTTCATGCTCGCTTGGATCTTCAGAAAAGTCATCGAAATTGAGGAAGTAGCCAGATGCAGTTCTGTCAATTGTTGGACTTGCTTCCGGATTTTCATTTGCTTTTGGATTTTTCTTTGTTTCACTAGCATAGTCTGAGGCTACATCGTTGTAGACTGGTGTTTCTTGACAAACTGTTGCAATTTGGGTTTCAAGAGGCACAAGTCCCATGGCTTTGTTGCATAGTCCTTTTTTATTCACTGCAGGTTTTTCAAAAGTGATTAATCTCTCAGTTTGAACCTCTTGGATTGTAGCAAATTTTGGTATTCTGCTATTTCTTGGGAGTCCACTGGGCCTACTACTTATTATTGGCCACATGATTGTGGTTTTACCAGGTCGATGGATACAACTCGGTTCTCCTTTTTACCAGCAAGAGGCGGTAGTACTACTGATCTTGTTCCGCTGACAGCTAAGACAGGTACTGCTTTTCTGTAAGAAGGCCCAAATTCCTTCTTCACCACGATCTTCTCTCTGACCAGATCCCTAATCTTTGGAATCCAGACAGGTCTTGCTGGGACAGGTGGTTTTTCTTCAGTGGCTGTTGGCTGTTGTTTTAACTTTATGTTACTTAGGTTTCTTCTTGTTTCATTTAAGTCCTGTAAAACAGCTGACGGTCTTTGATATCAAAGCATTTTTCTTCTACCACTGAAGTGTGACTATCTAAGTCCTGGATATGCATTCTAGTACTGAACAATAGTTCGTAGGGAGTGAGACCTTTTAGAGAATTTCTTGGCAGATTATTAAGGCTACGTTGGACACTTGTTAAATGTTTGACCCACCCATCACCCGAACCTAATACCCTTGCCGTTATAGATTGCTTTATGTCACGGTTTTTTCTTTCCACTACCGCATTTCCCTCAGGATGGAATGGAGAAGAGTACCGTAATGCAATGCCCATGCTGGTCATGGCCTCTTTGTTAGCCCTAGAGCTAAACGCAGGACCCTGGTCAGAATGTAGCATGCCAATTGCGTATATGCCGATAAAGACTCGCAAATCTTTTATAACAGTTCTGGCGTCAGCCGAGCGCTGGTGTCTGCATTTTAACTGAATGTAGTCTTAATATTTTATGGGATCGCGTTTCTCCTGCTGGATTTCTGCGTATAGATAGCCTTATGCTTTCTAACAAAGGGGTCCTGGCAATACTCCGGTCGGTTCACGACTGCGATCTCGGTTGCAGTTTGGACAATCCTTTGCAAATTTGTAATGTTGCAAGTTCATCCCCGGCCCCCAGTATTCTGATTGTAATTCTTTTACAGATTTCACGATCTCTTGGTGTCTTAGACCCAATCCCATGTGTGCGTCTGCTATTAAAAAGCCTCTCCTGTTCGTGTTTGGAATTACTCTATCCCCCACTCAAGGGATTTGAGCAAAAGGAACAGAGTTTGCATCTATTATGTATGTATAATTGAGTGGATAGTTCAGAGGTAATGCTGCATAGTCGCCTTTTAAAGACGCTTTTACCGCTAGCATTGTTTCTCCGTCTATGTATTTTTTAGAATGCTTTTTTGTGGCTGCGGAAGCCGGTTGAACCACTTCCGCTGTGGCTCTGAGAGCCAATGAATTCCCTGCAACGTGAACGCCATCACGTTGATGACTCAATGTATGTATCACGTGAGTCTTTCGTAGTTCTTTCTGCAAAAGAACTACTTGTTCCCAAAGCTTTTTATGCTTTATTGTGGCACCTGTGTCATCTTTGTAACCGTTTTGAATCCAGGTCTGCATGTCATTATTGTAAGATTTGATGCAGAAATGCGAATCGCACACTATTAGTGTGGGGAATTCGCGATCGCCATTTTCAAGCGCCATCTTTAAAGATCTTATTTCAGCTCGCTGAGTTGAACAGTTTCTGAGTGATTCAGTTTTGGTAATTAATGGTCTGAATTTACCAAAGCGCCAGCGACCTTTAACAATCGCGCACGCTGCGTTGTAGGATTTTTTCTCTACATCGTAGTGTTGTGCAAATCTGTCCATGTAGATTACACATGTGTATTGTTCAAGAGGCAGAATTTCGATTGGCAGAGGATATTCTTCTTCATATTCTAGATTTTCTAGTTTTTTCATTTTCGGGTCAAAATAATATTTCCCAATGTATCCATTTTGGATCTAATGCCACTGCAGTCAAATTGCGTGGGCTTGTTAATGCCTCAAGGGCTGATTCTGCTGTTAAAACAGTTATTCTTCTGCCTTGGGCTTGGGCTCTTTCTTGTGCTACAGCAGTTTGAACCACTATTAGAATTTTTTCATTGGAACTGAATTTCATTTCAGCTTGTGTGTACAAATGTGATTTGTAAGCTATTGGTACCGTTTCTCCCTCATTAGAGGTTAGGTACGTGTATCCGCATCTTCCTGGGATGATTCGGATTACAAGGTTGTGTATGTTTTCGCGAGTTTGCAATTTTGTTTTAGCTAACATGTCTGTTTGCAATGATCTTAAAATTTCTGTGTGTTTCTGAGTCCAATTTATTGGTTTGAAATCAGGTTTTATTAATTCATAGAGAGGCTTTACCCTCTCTGCATAATTTAGAATGTATGTTCTTCCGAAATTCAGGAAACCTAATATTGATTGTAAGTTCTTCAGCGTTTTAGGTGCTTGGAGTACAGCACACTTCTCTAAGAAGTTATCTGCTAGGCTTTTGCCTTCACTTGATAATTCATATCCTAAAAATAGGACAGTTAGATGGGCAATTCGTGACTTTTTAAAATTGAATTTGTAACCCTCAGCAGCGAACCCAAGTATTATGGTGTTTACTCTTTTCAGGTGAGTCTCCAAGTCATCATCTGTGAGATAGATGTCATCGACATAAGATAATGCCTTATCATCATATATTTGTAGTAACTCTGTTACTCTTGCTGAGAATAATCCTGGGCTATTCTTGAATCCCTGTGGGAGTCGACAGAAGTGTTTTTGCGACCCCATTATTGAGAAAGCGGTCAAATACCTGCTTTCAGGTGCAATGTTTTGACAAAAGAATCCATTAGAGATGTCTAATGTCGTTTTGTATTTTTTGCGCACGATGTTATTCATTAGTGCTGCACTGTGTGAGTTTTGTACTGCAAATGTTTTGCAACATGAGTTAAGGTGTCTGTAGTCCAAAACTAGACGATATGAATCGTCTGGCTTGGAGACAGGAAACAAAGGATTGTTCATTTGTGAGGTGCATGTTTCAATCACCCCCTGGTATTCAAGTTGATCTAAGATCTCCCTGACTTGCTTTTTAGCTTCTTGTTTAACTGGGTACTGCCTTTGTGCAGTGGGTTGATTTTTTAACTGGATTTTATGGTGAGGAGAGTCCTCATCCCATCCTACATGATTTTTATTTAATGCAGGAGCTTAGGCCACTGCCCATTTTCTTGCTAATGTGTATTTTTTATGAATCGGAATATGAATTGAGAAGGCAGGCATAATCATTTCTTCGCCATGAGGGCACTCTCTGACAAACTCTGGTGGCCAGTCTTTCTCAGCTAACAGGATGTCATAGCCTTTCGAAAGGTTATCCCAAAAGAGACCCCTTACTTTCCTAGTCTTGTCTCCCTCTATACGTAATGTTATTTCGTATATTTTATGAGGTTTACTAACTCTGGTATCTGCAGTTTCCACTTGAATGTATTCATTCGTGTCCACTGTCTCCAGAAGATTCATCAGGATCTTTCGATCTATGGCTTTGATGAGCAGGTTCTTTGTCTTTGGACTTGACGTGCTCTTCTTTGTGTTCCGACCGTCCTCTTCTTTCCGATTTCTGTGAGGAAGTCTGAAAAGATCGAGAGAGACGTGTATCAATATCTTGATATCTGTCAGGTTTTCTCAATTTATCCCTATCTCTAAGGTTGTATCTTTTCTCAGAGGGCTCCCTCTGGGGAGACTTGCCACCTCGTTCTGGAGATCTATCTATCCGTTGAGGAGACCTTCCTCTGGACTGGAATCGATTTTCTTTGGGAGTGGATTGTTTATTTCCATCCCAAATGTTTTTTGGAGTGTTTAGATTATTTTTAATAAATGTTTTTTTCAGGATTTTCAAGTAGTTGGGGTTTTACTGGTTTCCCACCCAAACTATCTCTTCCTAGTTCTTCATAGGACTTTCTATGATTCTGGCAAGTTCAAATGGTTGGTCTGCTATTTCTGTTTCTTTCAGTTTCTGGAGGTATGTTATATCCTCCATTGCCAATTGAACTAATTCTTTTATTTTAACTAAAAGTTCTTCACTTGACATCTTTTCAATGTCTGGATGTGGTGTATAGCTGGCTACAACCAGCCATCTTGCTCCTGGTCTACCTAGTGGACCGAGCCTGGTGATGTGATTTTGATGTTTTAGGGCGTCTTTAAACCAGAGCAGGTGCTCTTGGTAATTTAGTGGGATTTCAACCTCCTCGAAAGGAGTGTATTCATCCGGAGGTTCCTCTATTTTGTAATAGTGGAATTCTTTTGTTACAGCGTTTGCTGCTGGAAAGTGTATCCATGAATAGAATACCCCTGTCTGCCGATATTCATGGGCCTCTACCACGAATATGACTGTACCACCTCGTGATGATAGTCCATTTTCTATAAGTTTAATATTTATAGTTTTTCTTACATTTACCAGAATGATTATAGCATTCGGGTCATTTTCTTGGAGATTTGTGTCATCCGCTAGGAGTTGAGCTGCTATTCTAGCTGCCTCCCTTTCGTCTTCACTTTCTACCATTTTTACTGACAGAAAGTTTTTTGTTGCAGATCAAGTTTCAAGGGAAACAAAGATTAGGTGCACAATATTTTGGAACACTGTATCCTTCAACGTTGACTAAACCAAAACTATACATAGGAATCTCTTCCTACTAAGTTCCGGCGGATTTTAACCTTTTACCCACTCCAGACGCCTTTTGGAGTATTTACGGGAAAAAGGGGTCTGTGTGAAAAAGCACGACTGAGTTACTCTAATGTCTTGCGTTAGATTATCGTCTTACCAAACGTTGGGCGCCATGTAGTGTAGTTCCTATATTCCCAATAGGCTCTGCGCATTGGAATAATATAAACAGCAGTGTAGACGTAGGACTGAGGTCGGCTAGGTCTCTACTGACTATATTAGACTTAATTAGTTTTGCCAGCTAGCTCAGAGGTCTCTAGAAACTTTCTCGAATAAACAAGGAGGAGTTCAACTTCCCTGGATAGACAAGAAGGGATTAGCTTCTGACAACCATAAACATGACAACTTTGCTCCCTCAGAATAAAGAGTGTATCTCTAGAGTCGTGTGAAAACAATAGACAACTATTTCACTCAGTCAATCGTGCGTACTTAGTTTCACCAGAGTGCAGAGAAATAGAAAGACGGGCGTTTTCAATAAAAGGTGTTATTTATTGAGCAGTCTTCTTTCTCATGCAAGAGAAATGAATTGCCACAATTGCAATACTTATCATAAAGTAAAGTGCGTACAATAATAGGAGTATTATGAAATAATACTGTAAATGCATTGATATGGTTTCTTAGCCATATGATACTTTAAAATGGATAAAATATATACATACATAAATACATTAACTAACGTACTCAACTGGTGCTTCTAATCTACGCCTACCCCGGTGTACCTGACCTAAGCCTAATACGTGGGAAGGAGTAAGTAAGTAGCAGTTAAGTTAAGTTGGTTTTGCCAAGGATCTGAATCAAGAATTCTCTTAAGGGTTTAGTCAGCTCTGTACCTTGGTAATAGAATGAAGGAGGTCTTGTATCTCTCTCTCAGGACTCGATATCCCAACAACCCGCAAGGGCGGCTAGAAACACCGGAGCTGGATTTTCTCGGCTGGAGAAAAAGAGAGCGTCTTTCTCAGTGCGTCAAAAGGGAGGAGCGGCGTCCGTGGGCTCTTGCATCAGCTGGGCTCTCGGGCAAGTAGATAGCCGCTCTGCTCCAAACCTCCGTGTGTTTGCTTAAGGCAACGTTGGTATATTTATACCTGAAAGGTGCCGGGTTTGTCGTAAGGTTGGACATAAGACGTCACCAAGAACTAACAGTTCTTTCTGACTCTAGGAGTTCTTGTGCAAATCAAAACAAGAGCAGGGGGATTTCCCGGGCTGCTGGAGGCTTGGTTTGTTTAAAGAACGCGTTGTACTTTCTAGGAGTCTAGGGGAGTAGCCATGCCGTATTTGGACTGCATGGGCTATTACTAAATATGGATATGATTCTTATGCCTTTATAAGGATATTATTTATTATAGCCATACAAGGGCATAAATCGGGAATATCGAATTAGGGTCCTAGATAGAAACAACAAGGAAATTCGCAAAATGATTTTAATGGGGACTCCAGTATTGCGCTACTATTACAAGATATAACTCCCCCTATAGAACTAATTAGGGACACTCCTACAAAAGTTGCCACCATTAATTCATTATCAGAAACAAAATCTGATGAAGGTTCACCCATAATTTCTCTAACACAAGCCCCAAGAAAGAAAGCACCCAATTTATTAAGTGGACTAGGACAGCCATTGAAGAAAAGAAAGCATGGGGGAACCATCCAAAATGGTAGTTGTGCAAAAAAACAGAAAACACTCCTGAGTGCCATACATAATGCAGGACCACCTATATAGGCCATTGTCACAGCCAGGGGACCAGGATTGGGTGGTGCCTGTAATAAACCAGATTCCCCTAAAGACATTCCCGCTAGGAAAATTCCTTCCCCGAAGAAAGCTAGAGCTGCCCTTCTTAAAATCGATTTGCCTCCAGAAGCGGCACCCTATGTTACGGTATTAACAGGGGTCCCGAAACTTGAGGCTGGAAAAAACGAAGGTTACCACGTTTTAAAAAACAAAGTGGTATACTGGTTGAGGAAAAATAGACCACTTCCACCTAACATCAACGGCGAAATCCGTCATGTTAGAAGACTGGAGTGGGTGGGGCACAGGCCAAAGGATATAATGGGGGATGTAATTATCATTAATTTCAGAGACTATAGGGTTACCAGACATATCGAGGATTGGTACACGGAGAGAGGCAGGGAGGAAATTACAACACACGACCTTAGCTATTTCTACCCCCAGTCCTTAATACCGAATAGGACAAGAGAGCGGGTTTACCATGGACCAGATCTGAATTTTAATATCCCCATTTTCAATCGCTTCTCCACACTTTCCGGTTTGGAAGGAGTAGATTGACTTTCAAACCAGCCACCCAGAATACAGCATATACCCAAAACATTAGAGTATATTCCAGTTACACAGCATGACCCCGAAGGTGACTTGGTCAATATAAGGGAAACTGAGCAAATATCGAAGGGACACAAACCAAGACATTAGGAGTGAAGATCCAGATTCTGGGAATAAGCAGAGTGGGTCAATAGAAACACTGCTCTCTCCTATTCATAGGGAACAGGTTGAGAAACTGTGCCCTGGAGGGGTTCCCTGTTCGAGAGCAATAACTTTGACTTGGGTACTAACCAAGCATCAGATAACTTGGTAACTAGGATACTATCCTGGAACGCGGCCGGACTTCGACACAAAGTGGAAAACAGCATCTGGTTGGACTTTGTCCAGAATTTTGGCATAATCTGTCTCCAGGAGACCTGGACCACTACTGAAATTCACTTGGTAGGCTTTAAAACCTATTTTTCTACTGCCTTAGCAGCGTCCTCCGGTTGAGCCAAAGGAGGCCTAATCACCTATATTTCCAATAGTATAGGGGGTTTGGAAGTTTCTCCCGTAAAATTAGAAGCGAACTTCCAGATACTATGCTTTAATAAGGCTGAAATGTTTTTTCTTGTAAATTTCCACAATGACCTCCCAGAGGGAGAGCTATTGACCACACTGTTGCAGCTGCATGACAAACTGTCTGCCCTGATAAGGGTTCTGTAAGAGCAGCTACAATTATCTGGGGGAGTGACTTTAACCAATATCCATGTCAATACACTAGCCCCATTCTTTGTGGGATAATGGATGAAAAGGATGACGGGATTCCCCAATTTTTTCATTCTAAAATTGGAAAATTCCTAAATTATATCATATTTGATCTGGGCCATGTCATTGCAAACAAAAGGGATCCTTCCTCCCTCCTGTACGCACCGACATTTCTCGGTGGTGGCAGGCAAAGCACCATAGACTTCATCCTTATATCCAGCACACTCGAAGCGCGGATAACAAAGTTTGAGCTCCACACAACCGCACTGAGCGATCATTCTGCCCTGAGTATTTCATTTCGCCCGCTTCATAATTATAGGACGCAAAACACCTTAACCCTGGATAAAACTAACAGGTTTTCATTAAAATGGGAGAAAATTGATCCCCCAGAAATTACTAAGAGAGTTTTTAATTCAGCTTCCTCTGCGATTTTTAAGTGCTTAGACCTCTCTACCTCAGATGAGGAGGTATTAACTAATTTTAGGGCGATCTTAGAGGCAATAAATGAGGAGCTCTTTGTAAAGTTAAAAAACATCCAACAGAAAAACAGAGATGGTTCAACCATGTTGGGAGCTCCATTGAAAACAATGGAGTGCTCCGGGCTTATAATGGCTGGTATAAGCCTGGAGCTCCAACATTCCAATGTTTCTTTGTTCACAGCTTGGCTGTGAACAAAGGCTTCAGGGAGCCTGAGGGGATTCCACTCCCCTCACGGTCCCATAAGGCTTTGTTTTTTTTGTTAGACCATTCTGCCCTCTAGTGGCAGAATGTTCTAATAGCCTTATAGCCCTTCGTAGCTGGGCTATACTGGCTATTAAAGTCCCTCTCCCTTGTTAAAGGCACTCGCGAACGCTGGAGAGGGCTTTTAATAGCCGGTATTGCCCTCTATGGCGGGCTATAAGGCTATAGTAATAAATGAGCCAAAAAGGGACTGAAACAATAGATTACACGAGCTCAAAGTTGGAGTAAGACCAGCACAATACGTAGACAACCACTAGTACTGCAACACCCTCCCGTAAAAATAAAATGATGGTAGGGCTCTAAAATAAAACCCATAGGAAATATTATTAAATTAAATTAAAGCATTTAAAATAGTTGAAAATACAATTGCATTTAATGTAAAACAAATCGAAATATAGAACATTTAATAATTAGTTAAAAAATATATACAACTTTTTCAAATGTATAAATGATTGTAACATTAACTTTTATTAAAATATAATTACATTGCTCTAAATGTTTTCTAGCAAAAAACACAGGTGATGGACAGAATGTAGAACAATGTCATACATTCACCCCAGTACAAGGATCTGGGCCTAAATCCATCGTTTTTTTGCACTCCACACCACCCTGGGTGAGACACTGGCTATATGCAAATCAGCTCTGACCCTGTGCCTCATGGGAACAGTCCAGTCCGAACTACCAAGCCATGTCTTTCCCAGACCGGAATCAAGCATCCAAGGACCGGTTTCTGGCTATCAGCCTTCATTTAGCCTGGATAGCTTGACTCCAGTGGTGTGGAGAGCCTGGGACTCACGTCTGAGCATACCCAGCCCACTCGGGGTGAAAATTGCAAAAAACACAGGTGATGGACAGAATGTAGAACAATGTCATACATTCACCCCAGTACAAGGATCTGGGCCTAAATCCATCGTTTTTTTGCACTCCACACCACCCTGGGTGAGACACTGGCTATATGCAAATCAGCTCTGACCCTGTGCCTCATGGGAACAGTCCAGTCCGAACTACCAAGCCATGTCTTTCCCAGACCGGAATCAAGCATCCAAGGACCGGTTTCTGGCTATCAGCCTTCATTCAGCCTGGATAGCTTGACTCCAGTGGTTTTCTATGCATCACTTTTAATAATTATTAATGCACAATAAAGTATTTTTTATTTTAAGTGGAATTTTCTTTTTAATATAAACTCAGATTTTTTAAATGTCATTTATTCAAAATTAAGCTTATATGTTGTAACATGTTTATTATATGACTATATCAAATTAATTTACATTAATATTTAATTAAAAACATTTTTAAGTTAAATAAAGATTTTTACTTCTCACTGTACTTTATCATAGGGAGACTTCACAATCTAGGTGACGGTCTCTGTATGGCAAAGAATAGGGAACATTTAAGATGATTATTAAACTTTGTAATAGATTAGTTCAAAATTACATGACTTCATTTTTTACATGAATTTGCTGCCAAATTGGGAAACGTTCATTTTTTTGGCTAAGAAAAAATTAATAACTCAACAGGTGAATGAGGGGTTTGAGAAGCCAAGAAAAGCGTGCAGTGCTACGTGCGTAACTATTTCGACAGTTCTAGTGGTTGCACATTGCATGGGAAGCGTCGACCTCTTTAGAGTGAAGCACCTGGTATGGGTCCTGTGCTGAACGGTATGTCTTAATGTGCAGTATCGGTGTTTCTCTATGGCTTTCTCAGATTCACTGGGGAGTTCAGTCCTTAGTGGATCAGTCATACATTCGCGCTCGGTTGCTATTCGAGAGGCATTGTGGGCTTCATCTGTTCACTAGAGTGTGGGCTTGAAAGTTTGATGTATATTTCATATTTTCCGGGTAACGTGATGGGTAAAGTCTAAATCGAAGTCTAAAATAGGTATTGCGAAATACTATTTTCATTATCCATTACATTTAGTATTTGCATGTAGTTCTATATAATATAATTGTGAAATTCAATTTTAGAAAATTCAAAATATATATTTTAAAGGTACAAAATAATGTAATCTTATCATTGTAAGCATCGAAAAATATGGAATTGCAGTAATTTTGAAAAAACCTCTTCCTTTAAAAAACGGTTTTCCTTATTTTGAACCAGGTTCAGGCAGAAAGCATCGGTTCCTTCTCCCTTTTGAAGTGTTTCATGTTTTCTCACATTTTTACCGCTTAGATTACTAAATATGTAGTAGAATAAATCGAATTTTTCAATTAAATTGATCCCGCAACTGTAATGTGAGGTTGATAAGGGGTCAAATATTTTGAATATTAAACATGAATACGGAAACAAAATTAGCCTATCTGTTTTCATGTATGTGCAGTAAAGTAAAAATTTAAAACTCCAAAACGGTACCTAAAATGCTAATGTTCATCATAAACATTTTTTTTTACTACCACCCATTTTAAACATGTTTTAAACATGAAGTTGAAGAGATGAATGTTTTCCAGTTGTAATCGTTGTTTTGTTATTGTGATGTTTTATATTCACAATTTTAACGCTGCATCATCTGCCAGAAAAGAAGAATAAATATAGTAGTTCGCTCTGTGTCTCGATTATGTACCGTAATTTCAATTACAAAGCGAACTCTTCCTCACCACTGTCGTTGCTCAATGAAACACATCTCCACACCCGGTCAGGCACCCTGCTAGCCTACTAACCTGTGAATGGACTGCTTTTAAAAATTCACTCACCTTCATATAGTTTTATGGATACGAATACCACCATACCTCAAACCTTTTTAAAGCTTCTTTCCCTTACAGACCTCAGGGTCCGTCTCACATGAGGTGTCTAAGGACAAACACCTAGTCCTGTGACTAGGAAGAGAACCTTTGTCTTATCTATTTGCCAATTTGCCCATCTCTTCCCTCTTCTACAGTGGATCTCTGGTGTTGGCAATATTACCAGGAGATTGATTGATGATTTGATCAAGTGGACAAAGGATGCACAAATGCAGTGCAGTAGATCCTAATGGAGAAGAAGACTGTGAAAAAAGAATGGGATTCTGCTGGGCTGATGTTGTCATTAAGCTGTGTAAGGCAGCAACCTTAGAATGTTACGGCTGGCTTGTGCCATCCTAATGAAGAATTTAGGCCCAGATCTCTGGACTGGGGTGAATGCATGACATTGTTCTGCATTCCCCATTTTCAATCGCTTCTCCACACTTTCCGGTTTGGAAGGAGTAGATTGACTTTCAAACCAGCCACCCAGAATACAGCATATACCCAAAACATTAGAGTATATTCCAGTTACACAGCATGACCCCGAAGGTGACTTGGTCAATATAAGGGAAACTGAGCAAATATCGAAGGGACACAAACCAAGACATTAGGAGTGAAGATCCCGATTCTGGGAATAAGCAGAGTGGGTCAATAGAAACACTGCTCTCTCCTATTCATAGGGAACAGGTTGAGAAACTGTGCCCTGGAGGGGTTCCCTGTTCGAGAGCAATAACTTTGACTTGGGTACTAACCAAGCATCAGATAACTTGGTAACTAGGATACTATCCTGGAACGCGGCCGGACTTCGACACAAAGTGGAAAACAGCATCTGGTTGGACTTTGTCCAGAATGTTGGCATAATCTGTCTCCAGGAGACCTGGACCACTACTGAAATTCACTTGGTAGGCTTTAAAACCTATTTTTCTACTGCCTTAGCAGCGTCCTCCGGTTGAGCCAAAGGAGGCCTAATCACCTATATTTCCAATAGTATAGGGGGTTTGGAAGTTTCTCCCGTAAAATTAGAAGCGAACTTCCAGATACTATGCTTTAATAAGGCTGAAATGTTTTTTCTTGTAAATTTCCACAATGACCTCCCAGAGGGAGAGCTATTGACCACACTGTTGCAGCTGCATGACAAACTGTCTGCCCTGATAAGGGTTCTGTAAGAGCAGCTACAATTATCTGGGGGAGTGACTTTAACCAATATCCATGTCAATACACTAGCCCCATTCTTTGTGGGATAATGGATGAAAAGGATGACGGGATTCCCCAATTTTTTCATTCTAAAATTGGAAAATTCCTAAATTATATCATATTTGATCTGGGCCATGTCATTGCAAACAAAAGGGATCCTTCCTCCCTCCTGTACGCACCGACATTTCTCGGTGGTGGCAGGCAAAGCACCATAGACTTCATCCTTATATCCAGCACACTCGAAGCGCGGATAACAAAGTTTGAGCTCCACACAACCGCACTGAGCGATCATTCTGCCCTGAGTATTTCATTTCGCCCGCTTCATAATTATAGGACGCAAAACACCTTAACCCTGGATAAAACTAACAGGTTTTCATTAAAATGGGAGAAAATTGATCCCCCAGAAATTACTAAGAGAGTTTTTAATTCAGCTTCCTCTGCGATTTTTAAGTGCTTAGACCTCTCTACCTCAGATGAGGAGGTATTAACTAATTTTAGGGCGATCTTAGAGGCAATAAATGAGGAGCTCTTTGTAAAGTTAAAAAACATCCAACAGAAAAACAGAGATGGTTCAACCATGTTGGGAGCTCCATTGAAAACAATGGAGTGCTCCGGGCTTATAATGGCTGGTATAAGCCTGGAGCTCCAACATTCCAATGTTTCTTTGTTCACAGCTTGGCTGTGAACAAAGGCTTCAGGGAGCCTGAGGGGATTCCACTCCCCTCACGGTCCCATAAGGCTTTGTTTTTTTTGTTAGACCATTCTGCCCTCTAGTGGCAGAATGTTCTAATAGCCTTATAGCCCTTCGTAGCTGGGCTATACTGGCTGTTAAAGTCCCTCTCCCTTGTTAAAGGCACTCGCGAACGCTGGAGAGGGCTTTTAATAGCCGGTATTGCCCTCTATGGCGGGCTATAAGGCTATAGTAATAAATGAGCCAAAAAGGGACTGAAACAATAGATTACACGAGCTCAAAGTTGGAGTAAGACCAGCACAATACGTAGACAACCACTAGTACTGCAACACCCTCCCGTAAAAATAAAATGATGGTAGGGCTCTAAAATAAAACCCATAGGAAATATTATTAAATTAAATTAAAGCATTTAAAATAGTTGAAAATACAATTGCATTTAATGTAAAACAAATCGAAATATAGAACATTTAATAATTAGTTAAAAAATATATACAACTTTTTCAAATGTATAAATGATTGTAACATTAACTTTTATTAAAATATAATTACATTGCTCTAAATGTTTTCTAGCAAAAAACACAGGTGATGGACAGAATGTAGAACAATGTCATACATTCACCCCAGTACAAGGATCTGGGCCTAAATCCATCGTTTTTTTGCACTCCACACCACCCTGGGTGAGACACTGGCTATATGCAAATCAGCTCTGACCCTGTGCCTCATGGGAACAGTCCAGTCCGAACTACCAAGCCATGTCTTTCCCAGACCGGAATCAAGCATCCAAGGACCGGTTTCTGGCTATCAGCCTTCATTTAGCCTGGATAGCTTGACTCCAGTGGTGTGGAGAGCCTGGGACTCACGTCTGAGCATACCCAGCCCACTCGGGGTGAAAATTGCAAAAAACACAGGTGATGGACAGAATGTAGAACAATGTCATACATTCACCCCAGTACAAGGATCTGGGCCTAAATCCATCGTTTTTTTGCACTCCACACCACCCTGGGTGAGACACTGGCTATATGCAAATCAGCTCTGACCCTGTGCCTCATGGGAACAGTCCAGTCCGAACTACCAAGCCATGTCTTTCCCAGACCGGAATCAAGCATCCAAGGACCGGTTTCTGGCTATCAGCCTTCATTCAGCCTGGATAGCTTGACTCCAGTGGTTTTCTATGCATCACTTTTAATAATTATTAATGCACAATAAAGTATTTTTTATTTTAAGTGGAATTTTCTTTTTAATATAAACTCAGATTTTTTAAATGTCATTTATTCAAAATTAAGCTTATATGTTGTAACATGTTTATTATATGACTATATCAAATTAATTTACATTAATATTTAATTAAAAACATTTTTAAGTTAAATAAAGATTTTTATTTCTCACTGTACTTTATCATAGGGAGACTTCACAATCTAGGTGACGGTCTCTGTATGGCAAAGAATAGGGAACATTTAAGATGATTATTAAACTTTGTAATAGATTAGTTCAAAATTACATGACTTCATTTTTTACATGAATTTGCTGCCAAATTGGGAAACGTTCATTTTTTTGGCTAAGAAAAAATTAATAACTCAACAGGTGAATGAGGGGTTTGAGAAGCCAAGAAAAGCGTGCAGTGCTACGTGCGTAACTATTTCGACAGTTCTAGTGGTTGCACATTGCATGGGAAGCGTCGACCTCTTTAGAGTGAAGCACCTGGTATGGGTCCTGTGCTGAACGGTATGTCTTAATGTGCAGTATCGGTGTTTCTCTATGGCTTTCTCAGATTCACTGGGGAGTTCAGTCCTTAGTGGATCAGTCATACATTCGCGCTCGGTTGCTATTCGAGAGGCATTGTGGGCTTCATCTGTTCACTAGAGTGTGGGCTTGAAAGTTTGATGTATATTTCATATTTTCCGGGTAACGTGATGGGTAAAGTCTAAATCGAAGTCTAAAATAGGTATTGCGAAATACTATTTTCATTATCCATTACATTTAGTATTTGCATGTAGTTCTATATAATATAATTGTGAAATTCAATTTTAGAAAATTCAAAATATATATTTTAAAGGTACAAAATAATGTAATCTTATCATTGTAAGCATCGAAAAATATGGAATTGCAGTAATTTTGAAAAAACCTCTTCCTTTAAAAAACGGTTTTCCTTATTTTGAACCAGGTTCAGGCAGAAAGCATCGGTTCCTTCTTTTGAAGTGTTTCATGTTTTCTCACATTTTTACCGCTTAGATTACTAAATATGTAGTAGAATAAATCGAATTTTTCAATTAAATTGATCCCGCAACTGTAATGTGAGGTTGATAAGGGGTCAAATATTTTGAATATTAAACATGAATACGGAAACAAAATTAGCCTATCTGTTTTCATGTATGTGCAGTAAAGTAAAAATTTAAAACTCCAAAACGGTACCTAAAATGCTAATGTTCATCATAAACATTTTTTTTTACTACCACCCATTTTTAAACATGTTTTAAACATGAAGTTGAAGAGATGAATGTTTTCCAGTTGTAATCGTTGTTTTGTTATTGTGATGTTTTATATTCACAATTTTAACGCTGCATCATCTGCCAGAAAAGAAGAATAAATATAGTAGTTCGCTCTGTGTCTCGATTATGTACCGTAATTTCAATTACAAAGCGAACTCTTCCTCACCACTGTCGTTGCTCAATGAAACACATCTCCACACCCGGTCAGGCACCCTGCTAGCCTACTAACCTGTGAATGGACTGCTTTTAAAAATTCACTCACCTTCATATAGTTTTATGGATACGAATACCACCATACCTCAAACCTTTTTAAAGCTTCTTTCCCTTACAGACCTCAGGGTCCGTCTCACATGAGGTGTCTAAGGACAAACACCTAGTCCTGTGACTAGGAAGAGAACCTTTGTCTTATCTATTTGCCAATTTGCCCATCTCTTCCCTCTTCTACAGTGGATCTCTGGTGTTGGCAATATTACCAGGAGATTGATTGATGATTTGATCAAGTGGACAAAGGATGCACACATGCAGTGCAGTAGGTCCTAATGGAGAAGAAGACTGTGAAAAAAGAATGGGATTCTGCTGGGCTGATGTTGTCATTAAGCTGTGTAAGGCAGCAACCTTAGAATGTTACGGCTGGCTTGTGCCATCCTAATGAAGAATTTAGGCCCAGATCTCTGGACTGGGGTGAATGCATGACATTGTTCTGCATTCCCCATTTTCAATCGCTTCTCCACACTTTCCGGTTTGGAAGGAGTAGATTGACTTTCAAACCAGCCACCCAGAATACAGCATATACCCAAAACATTAGAGTATATTCCAGTTACCCAGCATGACCCCGAAGGTGACTTGGTCAATATAAGGGAAACTGAGCAAATATCGAAGGGACACAAACCAAGACATTAGGAGTGAAGATCCCGATTCTGGGAATAAGCAGAGTGGGTCAATAGAAACACTGCTCTCTCCTATTCATAGGGAACAGGTTGAGAAACTGTGCCCTGGAGGGGTTCCCTGTTCGAGAGCAATAACTTTGACTTGGGTACTAACCAAGCATCAGATAACTTGGTAACTAGGATACTATCCTGGAACGCGGCCGGACTTCGACACAAAGTGGAAAACAGCATCTGGTTGGACTTTGTCCAGAATTTTGGCATAATCTGTCTCCAGGAGACCTGGACCACTACTGAAATTCACTTGGTAGGCTTTAAAACCTATTTTTCTACTGCCTTAGCAGCGTCCTCCGGTTGAGCCAAAGGAGGCCTAATCACCTATATTTCCAATAGTATAGGGGGTTTGGAAGTTTCTCCCGTAAAATTAGAAGCGAACTTCCAGATACTATGCTTTAATAAGGCTGAAATGTTTTTTCTTGTAAATTTCCACAATGACCTCCCAGAGGGAGAGCTATTGACCACACTGTTGCAGCTGCATGACAAACTGTCTGCCCTGATAAGGGTTCTGTAAGAGCAGCTACAATTATCTGGGGGAGTGACTTTAACCAATATCCATGTCAATACACTAGCCCCATTCTTTGTGGGATAATGGATGAAAAGGATGACGGGATTCCCCAATTTTTTCATTCTAAAATTGGAAAATTCCTAAATTATATCATATTTGATCTGGGCCATGTCATTGCAAACAAAAGGGATCCTTCCTCCCTCCTGTACGCACCGACATTTCTCGGTGGTGGCAGGCAAAGCACCATAGACTTCATCCTTATATCCAGCACACTCGAAGCGCGGATAACAAAGTTTGAGCTCCACACAACCGCACTGAGCGATCATTCTGCCCTGAGTATTTCATTTCGCCCGCTTCATAATTATAGGACGCAAAACACCTTAACCCTGGATAAAACTAACAGGTTTTCATTAAAATGGGAGAAAATTGATCCCCCAGAAATTACTAAGAGAGTTTTTAATTCAGCTTCCTCTGCGATTTTTAAGTGCTTAGACCTCTCTACCTCAGATGAGGAGGTATTAACTAATTTTAGGGCGATCTTAGAGGCAATAAATGAGGAGCTCTTTGTAAAGTTAAAAAACATCCAACAGAAAAACAGAGATGGTTCAACCATGTTGGGAGCTCCATTGAAAACAATGGAGTGCTCCGGGCTTATAATGGCTGGTATAAGCCTGGAGCTCCAACATTCCAATGTTTCTTTGTTCACAGCTTGGCTGTGAACAAAGGCTTCAGGGAGCCTGAGGGGATTCCACTCCCCTCACGGTCCCATAAGGCTTTGTTTTTTTTGTTAGACCATTCTGCCCTCTAGTGGCAGAATGTTCTAATAGCCTTATAGCCCTTCGTAGCTGGGCTATACTGGCTATTAAAGTCCCTCTCCCTTGTTAAAGGCACTCGCGAACGCTGGAGAGGGCTTTTAATAGCCGGTATTGCCCTCTATGGCGGGCTATAAGGCTATAGTAATAAATGAGCCAAAAAGGGACTGAAACAATAGATTACACGAGCTCAAAGTTGGAGTAAGACCAGCACAATACGTAGACAACCACTAGTACTGCAACACCCTCCCGTAAAAATAAAATGATGGTAGGGCTCTAAAATAAAACCCATAGGAAATATTATTAAATTAAATTAAAGCATTTAAAATAGTTGAAAATACAATTGCATTTAATGTAAAACAAATCGAAATATAGAACATTTAATAATTAGTTAAAAAATATATACAACTTTTTCAAATGTATAAATGATTGTAACATTAACTTTTATTAAAATATAATGACATTGCTCTAAATGTTTTCTAGCAAAAAACACAGGTGATGGACAGAATGTAGAACAATGTCATACATTCACCCCAGTACAAGGATCTGGGCCTAAATCCATCGTTTTTTTGCACTCCACACCACCCTGGGTGAGACACTGGCTATATGCAAATCAGCTCTGACCCTGTGCCTCATGGGAACAGTCCAGTCCAAACTACCAAGCCATGTCTTTCCCAGACCGGAATCAAGCATCCAAGGACCGGTTTCTGGCTATCAGCCTTCATTTAGCCTGGATAGCTTGACTCCAGTGGTGTGGAGAGCCTGGGACTCACGTCTGAGCATACCCAGCCCACTCGGGGTGAAAATTGCAAAAAACACAGGTGATGGACAGAATGTAGAACAATGTCATACATTCACCCCAGTACAAGGATCTGGGCCTAAATCCATCGTTTTTTTGCACTCCACACCACCCTGGGTGAGACACTGGCTATATGCAAATCAGCTCTGACCCTGTGCCTCATGGGAACAGTCCAGTCCGAACTACCAAGCCATGTCTTTCCCAGACCGGAATCAAGCATCCAAGGACCGGTTTCTGGCTATCAGCCTTCATTCAGCCTGGATAGCTTGACTCCAGTGGTTTTCTATGCATCACTTTTAATAATTATTAATGCACAATAAAGTATTTTTTATTTTAAGTGGAATTTTCTTTTTAATATAAACTCAGATTTTTTAAATGTCATTTATTCAAAATTAAGCTTATATGTTGTAACATGTTTATTATATGACTATATCAAATTAATTTACATTAATATTTAATTAAAAACATTTTTAAGTTAAATAAAGATTTTTACTTCTCACTGTACTTTATCATAGGGAGACTTCACAATCTAGGTGACGGTCTCTGTATGGCAAAGAATAGGGAACATTTAAGATGATTATTAAACTTTGTAATAGATTAGTTCAAAATTACATGACTTCATTTTTTACATGAATTTGCTGCCAAATTGGGAAACGTTCATTTTTTTGGCTAAGAAAAAATTAATAACTCAACAGGTGAATGAGGGGTTTGAGAAGCCAAGAAAAGCGTGCAGTGCTACGTGCGTAACTATTTCGACAGTTCTAGTGGTTGCACATTGCATGGGAAGCGTCGACCTCTTTAGAGTGAAGCACCTGGTATGGGTCCTGTGCTGAACGGTATGTCTTAATGTGCAGTATCGGTGTTTCTCTATGGCTTTCTCAGATTCACTGGGGAGTTCAGTCCTTAGTGGATCAGTCATACATTCGCGCTCGGTTGCTATTCGAGAGGCATTGTGGGCTTCATCTGTTCACTAGAGTGTGGGCTTGAAAGTTTGATGTATATTTCATATTTTCCGGGTAACGTGATGGGTAAAGTCTAAATCGAAGTCTAAAATAGGTATTGCGAAATACTATTTTCATTATCCATTACATTTAGTATTTGCATGTAGTTCTATATAATATAATTGTGAAATTCAATTTTAGAAAATTCAAAATATATATTTTAAAGGTACAAAATAATGTAATCTTATCATTGTAAGCATCGAAAAATATGGAATTGCAGTAATTTTGAAAAAAACCTCTTCCTTTAAAAAACGGTTTTCCTTATTTTGAACCAGGTTCAGGCAGAAAGCATCGGTTCCTTCTCCCTTTTGAAGTGTTTCATGTTTTCTCACATTTTTACCGCTTAGATTACTAAATATGTAGTAGAATAAATCGAATTTTTCAATTAAATTGATCCCGCAACTGTAATGTGAGGTTGATAAGGGGTCAAATATTTTGAATATTAAACATGAATACGGAAACAAAATTAGCCTATCTGTTTTCATGTATGTGCAGTAAAGTAAAAATTTAAAACTCCAAAACGGTACCTAAAATGCTAATGTTCATCATAAACATTTTTTTTTACTACCACCCATTTTAAACATGTTTTAAACATGAAGTTGAAGAGATGAATGTTTTCCAGTTGTAATCGTTGTTTTGTTATTGTGATGTTTTATATTCACAATTTTAACGCTGCATCATCTGCCAGAAAAGAAGAATAAATATAGTAGTTCGCTCTGTGTCTCGATTATGTACCGTAATTTCAATTACAAAGCGAACTCTTCCTCACCACTGTCGTTGCTCAATGAAACACATCTCCACACCCGGTCAGGCACCCTGCTAGCCTACTAACCTGTGAATGGACTGCTTTTAAAAATTCACTCACCTTCATATAGTTTTATGGATACGAATACCACCATACCTCAAACCTTTTTAAAGCTTCTTTCCCTTACAGACCTCAGGGTCCGTCTCACATGAGGTGTCTAAGGACAAACACCTAGTCCTGTGACTAGGAAGAGAACCTTTGTCTTATCTATTTGCCAATTTGCCCATCTCTTCCCTCTTCTACAGTGGATCTCTGGTGTTGGCAATATTACCAGGAGATTGATTGATGATTTGATCAAGTGGACAAAGGATGCACAAATGCAGTGCAGTAGATCCTAATGGAGAAGAAGACTGTGAAAAAAGAATGGGATTCTGCTGGGCTGATGTTGTCATTAAGCTGTGTAAGGCAGCAACCTTAGAATGTTACGGCTGGCTTGTGCCATCCTAATGAAGAATTTAGGCCCAGATCTCTGGACTGGGGTGAATGCATGACATTGTTCTGCATTCTGTCCATCAACTGTTCTTTTTGCATTTGTCACCCCGAGTGGGACGGGTATGCCCAGACGTGGGTCCCGTGTTTTCCATGCCACTGGAGTCAAGCTATCCTGGCTGATGAGGGCTGAAAGCCCGAAACCGTTCCTAGGATGCTTGTTTCCAGTCCAGGGAGGACCTGGCCTGGCAGTCGGGCTGGACTGCTCCCATTGGGGGCAGGGTCAAGACTGATTTGAATATGGCTGGGTTCAAACTGGAATGGCATGGTGAGCAAACAACGATGGATTTAGTCCCAAATCTCTGTACTGGGGTGAATGCATGACATTGTTCTGCCTTCTGTCCATCAATTGTTCTTTTTGCATCCTAAAAGAAATAGTACCTATAATGTCCTTTTTAGGTCGCAGCCTACCAGACAGCTAAGCTTTCCCTTTGCTAAAAACATCTTGGGGGCATTCAGGAAGTTGATCTAGGAATGAATTCTGCCCGTCGCTTGCCATTGGCTTTGTGGTTTGTAACTAATGTTTTCTTGCTTTCCATTTGCTGGCTTTATTTGTTTTGAGCTGTCCAGCTTGAGTTGGTGCCTTCCCTTGCCCAAACCTTATGTGGAGGATCCTTTTAAGTGCTCCCTTTCTTTAAACAGTCCTGTAAATCGTGTTCTTATCTCAGTCATTTGCTGTGCTTTCAAACACCGAGGTCAAATCTCAGGCGCTGTCTTCAGAGAGCACTTGTTTACTTTTCTTTCTCTGGTACACAACAACACTTAGATGAACTTTGTAAGTATTTCAGACAATTACAGAATTAGGAACACAAATTAGGCACATTTTTCGTTATTTCTGACGTGTGCTGGAAACAAATACTTTAATATGATCAGAACAAATCATTACATTAGGTGATGCAATTTCCACACTTTTTCATGTGTGCACTCTATAGTTTTATTAGTAAAACTATATCTGTGCAAATCTAATGATCATTTCAATATGTGTTTTCTGTAATGGTAGTACGCTACCATGCCATGCACACTATGCAGTACAGAACTCCAATCTACTCTGCATCACTCCAGACCACTGCACTCTGCACCACACCACTTTACACAACTCCATGCCACTGTACTCTGCACCACTCCACTCTATGCCACTGTACTTTACGCCTGTTTACTCTACCCTGCACCACTCTACTCTATGCCACTGCACTCTGCACCACTCCACTCTATGACTCTTGTTAGAATTGGGGGTCTCTGGTTGGCACAGGTATGCACTTGTGACAAGCAGGGACCCTCGACTCTAGTCAGGGCAAAGGATTTACTCTTGGAAATAACCCCTGCTCACCCTCTAGGCGGCCTGGCGTGAGCAGACAAGGCTAAACCCCAGAGCATGTAGCGTTAAGCATTTGTAATAATACACACAGTAATCACTTGAGGCACCACAGAGAGACACAAGGCTGGTTTTTATGTAAAAATATACTTCTTTATATTCAGGTTTTAAAGCAGGCTTAATTACAGGTCCAATAAATTTAAAACGGTTCCAATAACTTTTAAAACTGTTCCACAATACTAAATGCAGGCTTCTGTTCTTTTGGCAATATTTTAGTTCCTTGAAAATGCTTAGTTCACAGTCTGTGCGCGTTGTAACGCTCCTGTGCGCTTTGTGCGATGCGAACCGGAAGGCCTTGCTGAATCTCACGCGCCTCGCGGTACGACGCGTGCGGCGCTGCCGGTTACACTGGGGCACGAGTCGTAGCACTCCTGTGCGACTCGTAACTCGTTGATAGAACACACAGGCTTGCAAAATGGTACGCGCCTCGCGGATACTTCAGTCCGGGGCGCAGCACAGCACGAGGCGATCACAGGGGGGACTATAGACAAAAAGGCGGTGCGAGTCGTAGGGCTCTAGGGCGACTCGTAGGATGATAACAAACAACAATGGTATCCAGAGACTCACGCACCTCGCGGACACTCTAGTCTGAGGCGCACGACACGTTCACAGTACCTTTGGTCTTTGGGATTTTGAGGCGAACGATGCAGGGGCCAGGAGTCCTACGTCATGGTGCCTCCCCGGTGCGATGCGAGCTACGGCTCGAGGGGCTTGGTAGTCACGGTGCGCTCGGGTTGGCGATGTGTTGTGGGGGCAGGCTCTCGATGCAGCGTACACGTCGACCCTGGAGTGGCTGAATGCGGTGCGGGCGGCGGTACGATCCACGGGTACGAGACGTACCCAGCCACAGTACGCGCCGCAGCTGTTCATTTAACAGCAGCGGGGCGCTTCAGAAGAACATTGGTCAGAGGAAAGTGAACACAGGGCGGGGTCGGTCTTTTCTTTGCGAACTACGGCTTGGGGCCAGAAGATCGCGGTGCTTGGGCCGGAAGGGTCCTTCCTTACGTTGCGAGCTTGATTTTGGCCACAGTCACGGTGCTCGGGCCAGCAGGGCTGGTCCTTACTGTACGAGTTGCGGCACGGCCAGCCAGAAGTCACGTTGCTCGGGGGACAAGGGTGCACTGATTCACAGAGTGCGCAACAAGGGTTTCAGAGCGCACTCAGCTCTCGTTGATCAGCGCTGCAGGGACAGGCAGAACAATTAACAGCTCTTCCTTCAGGGGGGGGTAGCGCCCAATGGGGCGCAGTTCAGGAGGCAGGCTCACACCCAAGCCCTTAGAGATCTTGTTTCAGAGGTTGCACAAGTTGAAATAAATAAAGTCTTTCTCAGTCTTTTCTCCTCTCCTTCTTGCAGCAAGGCACCCACCACAGGCCAGTCTCTCAGGCTAGAGACAGTAGTCCTCCATGCAGCTTTCCCAGGTCCTTTTCTTCGGGCAGAGTTTCTTCTTGGTGCAAACAGGATCTGATTTCTTTGGAGCAGGGCTCCTACTTTTATACACCATTTATTTTGTTCTTGCAGGCCAGGGGGGCCTTTGTCTAATCTAGTCCAGGCCCTGAGCACTTTGTTTTGCGACCCGGGCTTCTCCTTTTAGTGAGCAGGACAGGGACATCAGACGCTCCGCAGGAGGTGGAGTCAGAATTGTGGTGACAAGTACAGTCCAGGAGCACTCTGTTGACAGTCTTCCCCTCTCTCTTCACAAAGTGCAGGGCAGAGTCATCAGTCGCTCCCCAGGGGGCGGAGCCAGCATTGAGATGGCAGAGCACAGCCCTATTCAGAGTCAAGGGGCACTCCCCCACCCATCCTGGTGTAATCCCTCTATTCACCACCTGTCAGCCCCAGCCCTGTCACTCACAAAAACCAGACAGCAGATACACATCCTAGCAGAGGCGGGCTTAAATGGTTAGGCAAGCAAATACTAATTTCTAAAAGTAGTATTTGCAAATAAACTTTACTAAAAGAAGTATTTTATTATTCTGAGTCCAGGCATACTAAACTTGACTTTCTACCATGCTCTCTGAGTCTGTTAGGATTATAGAGTGTAATAATTCCGCAGCCCATTCTGGCCTATGGAGAGCAGGTAGACTTACAATAGTGAAAAACGAAAATGGCTGTAATTCACTATTAGGACATGCCACACACATCAGGGCTTGTCCTACCTTATGCTTACAATGCACCCTGCCCTTGGGCCTACGATAGGGGTGACTAATATGAAGTTAAGGGAAGGTTTCAGGGACTGGCAAGTAGGTGCACTTGCGCAGCCAGCATGACAGTACCAGACTGCACGCAGGTTCTGCAATGGCAGACCTTAGACACATTTTACTGGGCCGCTTCTGTGGGTGGCACAACCAGTGCTGCAAGCCCACCAGCAGCATTTGTATTTACATGCCCTGGCACTCCCGGTGCACTTTAATGAGGACTGACAGTAAACCAAATAAGCCAATCATGGAAACCAATTAATGTATACATTTTTCATAGGGAGCACTTGCACTGTGGCACTGTGCTCTGAGTAGCTAACACCAGCAAAACTCATGAGGCACATCAGCAAAAAGTGGAAGGGAGACTCGCGCCAAGGTGCCAGGTCTAACAACTCTCTACTTTACCCTATACCACTTTACTGTATGACAATGCTCTCTTCGCCACTGCAATCTATACCACTCCAGTCTAGGGCATACCAATATACTCTGCACAACTCCATTCTACACCACTGTACTCTCCACCAATCTACAACACTGCACTCTATGGCACTGCACTCTATGCCAATACACTCTACACCAATGCACTTTACTCTGTAACACTCAACTCATTGGCCCTGCACTCTACGCCCATCCACTGCCGATCCACTGTACACCACTCTAATCTACTCTGCACCACTGAACTCTACACACTTTATTCCACACCATTACACTCTATGCTACTCTACGCAACAGTTTTCTACCATACACCACTCCACTCTATGCCACTTCACTCTGCTATAAAACAATCTACTCTATGTCACTGCACTCTACGCCACTTTACTCCACTCTGCGCCACTCCACTCTATTCCACTGTACTCTACTCTTAACCACTGCACACTATGCCAATGCACTATACATAACAGCACTCTATGTTACTGCACTCTACGCGACTGCACTCTACATCATTGTACTCTGCCACCACTCTCTACACCACTCTACTCCACCCTGCACTACAGCACTCTGACACTCCACTCTGCGACACTGCACTCTCTGCCACATAACTCTAATCTACTCTACCCTGCACTACTCCACTCTACGCTACTCCACTCCACACCATTGCATTCTATGCCACTGCATTCTACAGCACTATACTCTACTCTGCGCCACTCTATGCTTCTTTATTCGGCATCACTCTATGTCACTGCATTCTATGTAACTCGACTCTACTCTGCACTCTACGCATATGTACCCTAAGACACGAGGCTCTACTATGCTCCACTGCCCTCTGCATCACTCAACTCTATGCCACTTCACACCACTGTACTCTATGCCACTGCACTCTAAGTCTCTGCACGGTATGCCACTCTACTCTGCGCCACTCTACTCTGTGCCACTCCACTCTGCACCACTCCACTTTGCACCACTCCATTCTGCACCACTCCTCAATGCACCACTGAACTCTACTATTGTTGGAAGGTGGTTTATTAGTAGGTGTAGGTAGATACCTACCACTAGTATTCTAGAATTCTGATTTACTAGTAAGATGACCAAAATCACAATATATATTCCAGTCAAGGTCTTAAAAAATTATTCCCTTGCTAAACCCTTGGTAGCTGGTTGCGAGCAGGCAGGCTTAACTTAGGAGACAGTTGTATAAAGCATTTAAAAACACCAATACATCAAATAAGCAAGACACAACACACAATACAAATCCAACACCAATTTATAAAAATAGTAAATATTTCTATGATTAAAATTACACCTCAACACCAAAAGTTCATTGTAGGGACCCAAAGATAGACATTATTTAAAGATTAAAAGTAAAACTAGTGCTTAGAAGCAAATAGCTCTCCAAATGTAAAAAAAAGTCGCACTGGCGGGAAAAATTCAAGAGTTCAGGCCACCCATGATGTAACACTTTTACATTTACTTCCGAAAGTGTTTCTTGGTGCAGGAAAGTGGTCCACGGCACCAGACGAGGGTTCAGAAGCTCTGGTTTGCCTTTTAGAGTCTAGGACTACAACTCCTAAAATGCACCTGGTCAATCCAAGAAAAATCCACGTGAAGCTTGTCAGCTGGCATTGTCCTCTCATTGTTGATGTTGAAGGTAGCCCTTCCAGCACTTTTCTAACTGTAGCTGATCAGGGAGTCCACTCTTCTCCTTATCCTTTAACGCAGCCAAAGCCCCTTTGTTGTGAAGTCTTGTGAATGCATCAGGTACAGTCCTTATGAGTGCAGTACTCTCTTGCACAGTTTAAGAGTCCAGCAGGGCAGTCCTTCTTCTACAGATGTTTCTATTGGGTCTTTGAGGGTGCACAGCACCGATCCAAGGTTCCAGATTCCTGAGTTGCTCCTTGGAAGTTGGGACTACAAGACCCATAATGCACCTGGCCACATTCTTAAAAGTTCACTGAACGCTGTCCAGCTGGATTGTTTTTGGTGGAGATGATGCAGATTAAGCTCTTTTAACCTGTTGCTTTCAGGGAGTCCACTCCCCAAACTTTTAGAGTCAGACAAAGTCATCTTTTGCTGAAGCCCAACGTATGCAGCAGGTGCAGTCCTTCTGAGTGCAGTCCTCATGTTGCAGGACAGGGGTTAAACAGGGCAATTCTTCTTCTTCTTCTTTCTTCCCACAGGGACCTGCGTAGCTGGGCAGCTCTCCCATTTATAGACCATGCTTTTAGGGTGGCAAGCAGGGGACACCCATGACCAATGGGTTACAGGGTGCCACCCTGAGGCATGAGAACTTACTCCAAAGTATGGCATATTTGTGTCCCAGAAAGCACAGTTTGTCAAAATCCAAAATGGAAAAAATCTCTCCTGGAGCTTAAGGGCTGGCTAACTTAACCTACAAGTGTGGGCAACTTTCCCTAACACTTTCCTTAAAGCATATCCGCTAATTCAATCACTGGGGTGCCCATCTGGCTGGGGGTGCAGAAAGTGGGGGTGGGCCTGTCCTGTTCTAAACTGTCATTACCTCTTTGAAGACCAGTTTGGCTTCCCAGCTACCTTCGTGTCCTGTGCTTGGCAGCAGCAGTTTCCCTCCCACCAGATATCTCCCTTGTCTCAATGGAGGCCACTTCACACCTCATCAGAGTGGTTTGGCTCAGCCTGGCCATTTAGAAAAGGCTGATAGAAGGCTGGTTCTATAACTTCTTTTCAGTCATAGTAATAAATCCAACTATGGCAAGTTTCTGAATTTATTCTATAATTTAGACAACTTGAAGTATCATTTTAGCTCACTCCTGTCAATAGTTAGACTTTATTAAACTTTAATAAGGCCTTCTGATGTTAGCCTAGGGAGCAAATGCATTGCAATGGGAAAACACTGAATCAGCACTTGTTCCCTCACCAGGGTGTATAAAACATCTTTTATAATGTCCCTGCTTATAGTTGCAAGGCACCCTACCCCTGGGGCACTTAAGGGAGACCTTAGCGTTGACTTATATATAGAAAGGCTTAAGGCTTTGTAAGTACCTTTAATTTCAAAGTTGGATTTGCATATAACTTTTTAAAAGCAGCCTGCTAAACAAGACTGATGTTTAAAATAACAGCAGGTCACACAGCACACTACTTAGCACACGCTTAAGTGCATTAAAACTCCTGGACCTCTAAACCTACATACCCTACCATATACTAAGGACTTACTAGTAGATTGTCAGTTCCCATTGCACTTATACCTACTCCTACACCTTTCACACAGAGTACAGGCTGTGGGTCTGGTTAGCAGATCCCAGGTCATAATCAAAGTAAAAATAACAGCATCTGGTAGTCAAAATGGTGGCAAAAACTAGAGGACACTGCAAATGGTTTTTCAAAACTATGCCCCACTTAATCTATGGCACTGCATTCTGCAAAACTGCATTGTATGCTGCTGACTTCAATGCCACTGAACTCTACAACACTATACTCCACAACACTCTAAGCCAGAGGTCTTCAAACTTTTGTAGGTTGAGCCCCCCCAGCTGAATTTTTTTAGATGTTGGGCCCCCCCACCACCTGACAGAAATTTCGCCACGCGCACATTCCGGGCATATTCAGCGAATAACATTCAATACAATAAGAGTGTTTAGTAAACTGCAGGTTTGAGAGTGGGTGTGGTGAAATGACAGAGTGGCAGGAATGCGGTACAGGTGCTGGTGATTGCGGGGGCCACCACCTTATCCCCAAGAAAATTCTGGGACTGGTAGTCTTGATGCTTTTGCCCGATGATGTCATCCCGTGCAGCGGGCTCCATGTAAGTGTTATACAGCGCGGCAGGAATGCAGTACAGGCGCTGCTGATTGCAGGGGCTGCCTCCTTAGCAGGGGCGGCTACTCCGCAACGGTAGGGGAGCATTACCTCACTGTTGCAGAACCAGCACCTGAAAAATAAAACGCCATACTTTCATTGTTTCATTGTCCAGTTGCTTGTAGAGCCAGCGTGCAGTAGGGAGGGGTGGGGCAGGCCCTGAGAGGGGGAAGAGGAGTGCTATGTGCACTTCTAAGTGCCCATGTGTGCTTGGCTTGCCGTCTCAGGCCAGCCAAATACACATGCGCACTTAGGTTTGGCTGTAATGAACAGCCTGGCTAGAGAAACAGCACAGACTCCCTGCTCTGAGCGGGGCATCTTTGCAGCCCACTCAGGCCAATCCCGGTACTGCTCTGATAGTATGAGAGCAGCACCAGGATTGCACAGGAAGTCTGTGACTTAGTCCCAGGGTCTGTGGGGACAAGAAAGAACACTGAGGCGCAACGCGGGAGGCGGACAGCAGCTGCAGGTACCTTTTCCAATTTTTTAAAATTATTATTATTAAACTCTCTCCCCCCTTGCACACCTTACCCCACCAACCACTTTTTTTTGAGGCAGCCACCACTGCTCCTTAGCCCCGAGAAAATTCTGGGACAGGTAGGCCTGATGCTTTTGCCCAAAGATTTCGTCCCTCGAAGCGGGCTCCATATATGTGCTATAGAGCGCAGCAGGAATGCAGTACAGGTGCTGGTGATTGCGTGGCCTGCCACCTCAGTCCCAAGAGAATTCTGGGACGACAGTTAGTCAATGCTTTTGCCTGATAATTTCATCCCGCACAGTGGGATCTATGGAAGCTCTATATAGCGCAGCAGGAATGCGGTACAGGTGCTGCTGATTATGGAAACCGCCTCTTCAGAGAGAGAGCAGTCTAGGACAGTTAGTCCTGATGCTTTTGTCCAATGATTTTATCATTAGATTTTGATCGAGTTCAATGAGTGTTGCTAATCCACCTTTAGATCTGCCTTTGCCCAGGAAAATTTATGTGGGCTTGTCCAATGTTTCAAACACAGTAATTTGAATATCCATCTCAACTCCACGTTCGACTATGATGTTGAACGTCCCGCAGTATTTCAATATGTCATGAAGTTTTTTTTGTGCTTTTGTTTCCCCCCCCCCCCAAAGTATTGAACCCTAACAACGATGCAAGGGCTATATTTTGTGAAGTACGGTAAAATCATATGGAAAAGGTCCAGAGTATATTAGGAGGTTTGTTAACTCGTGTAAAATAAGTGTAACATGCAATCTGTTAACAATGATTTTCTCATTTTCAAATGTGAATTTGACAGTACTGTTGTAACAAACTGGAATTTGAACTTTATTATTATTACAGTTGCTCTGAATAACATGAATTATTGTGCCATGTACATGGCCAGAGCCATGTAACATATATATAGGTGAGCATGCACATGGGTGGGCACTGTGCTTCTCTGTGATGCTCAATGTGCAACTGTACAGAAATCATAGAACCATATTGATGGCAACATTTACCCCTCTCAACTGCAATGTAGCCATACCTATATCACACTCAGTTACTGTCGGGAATGTTAACATCATCATGTAAAAACAAATGATTACCAGTTACTAAAATGAGTCTGATTTTAATAACATTGAATAACTACTAGAATCAGGTGCAAAAGCATGCGTTTTGTGGCTACTCCTTGATAGTCTGTGTAGCATGCCGCAAACAAAACTTAAAATGAAAAATACAATTCACTGCACCCAATTGAAATTGGTGTAATGAAAAACAAAGCAGAAATATACGTCATTTGGCTGTGCCAGGAACTCATATAAGGCAATACACTTGCATACTTTGTTTTTTACGGAGTAGTTTAAAGGAAACAAGTTTCTGAAGAAATAAAAAAATTGAAAATGACTTCTTTGTACAGACTCAGATTTAGACTTAAAATCCGCTGTATTGCTCTTGCACTTTGTTAAAAACCCAAATCAGCTAAAGGGTCACAGGGAGACTCCTTGCCTCCCACTGCAGCTGAAGCCGTCAGCTTTGTAATTAACCCCTTCCTGGGACAGTTAACAAGACAAAAGTACTGGCTCCTCGTGCCTCATCGATCTCCCCTCCCTCCCCCTTCCAAACACCAGAGTCCTCCAAGAAGACTTGCAGGGAACAAAGGTCAGATTGGCGTGGAGTGCGCGGCCCCCCTGGGATGGTGTCGCGCCCCCCCCAGGGGGGCGCACCCCACAGATTGAAGAACACTGCTCTAAGCCAATGCACTAAACACCTGCCCACTCTACTCTATGCCACTCCAGTCTATGCCACTCTAAGCAACCCCACACTATGCCACTTCATACACAATACTTTCTGCCACTCCACTCTACAACACTCTATTCCACTCTTTCCTATTGTACACTACAGCATTCCATGCTGCTCCCCTCTATGCCACTGACTTTTAGTCATGCTGAACTGCCGCCACACTTGTGTACAACATGGCTAAAACACATTTGCAAAGCCAATAGTTCTTGCATAAGTGAGACCTATTGGGTTTGCCAATGCTTGTTTTAGCAGCGAAGAGAGAGCAATCCAAGGCATAATGTAATTCAGCATGGAGCACCCTTCCTTGGAGGATGGTCTAGAGTTAGAACCTTCAAAACCAAGGCACAGTCTGGAAGGAGAAGAATTTGTGGAAACAAAGATATCCATAGTATTAAGTTGAATCCAAACAGGCAATCCGGTGAACTTGCCATGTCAGGAGCAAAAATGAAGAAGGATTTTTGATCTGAGCTACGTTTCTTAAACTGGTATTAAATTGCAGTCAGCAACTCCCAGGAATCGGTCAACAGGGCAAATTTGAGGCAGCTTCTGATGATATTCCAACAATCCACCCTCTGTGAGTGTAGGTAAGTGAATACTAATGTAAAGGTTCACGGCCTTCACCTTGTCAAGGGAAAAACACAGGTATGGGATTTTCAGTGAGAAATGGATGCCAAGTGGAATTCAGTATATAATGTTATATTATTGATGTCGAATCTTACAGTACATGGGTGCAATCCTCATGGAAATGAAGGGTACTTAAATAAATGATAACCATTGCACACCCAGATCATTGGTATCATACGCGGTCCAACAAAGGTGCAGGAAACACTAATGGTGGACAGACAGAGCGGAGAGGGAATTGTGCAATACACCACATTTACAAGACAGAAATTGTTTTCCAATGCCACTACTTAAAGTCACTTGGAAGTACCTATCATACCCTGCTGACAGAGAGACTGTTCCTAAATCATTCTCTGAATAAGTTGTACCAGTCCCTCCTTCTTACCCCCATCCTTCGCAGGTCTGTCCGACATGTCTTCCAACCCAGTATAAGTCATGCTCTATGCTTTCTGTTCCATGAGGTCTTTATAAGTGGTAATCTGCAAGCAAGCCTTTTTCTATTAATGCTGACCTGGCTAGTTTCTGGCGCTCGGTCTAAGTGTCTCTTTACAGACACACAATGTTGGAGTTTTGGTGGACATCTTGAAGTAGAACAATCAAGTGTGTATTTGTTGATTTTTGTAGAACTTCTTAGAAATAGTGTGTTTGTCATGTCACACAAGGTGAGCCCACTTCCACAAAATCATCCTGTATAAACCTCTGTGTGCAGAAGGATGGCAAGTTAAGGCTGAATAGCAAGGAGGGTTATGAGAAGTTGGCTTCTTGGGTCCACTGCTGACCCAAGAATTGCTGCCACATGATTCAGGTAACCTTCCATTCAAGTGCCCTTACCAATAATTTTCTTAAGTATACTTCTGAGCTTCCTCAACTAAGGGCAGACAACAAAAGAATATTTATTGTTTAAACAAGTGGTAACCAACACTGAGTTCCTTTGAGCTCCTATCCTGCCACTTTTGTCTTGAATCCATTTGATGCATCATGTGCCATCTCTTCTACCAGTCACTTCTTCCTAAACCAGTGTTCAGCCACCTTCACAAGCTCCTTGAATATAATCTACCCAAGTCATTTAAACCTTATGGGAGATGGAGCAACAACATCCATGAGAGGTGCATTCCATGATCCACTTGCAATGACCAACATCTCACAAATCATGACACAACTGACCAACAGGAAAAAAACACCACCAGGGAGGTTCTCTGTAGCTACATGGTGAAGTTCTCCTTCCATTCACCTCATTACCATTATTGAGCCTATCATGTCTGCATCATCATCATCATGTAATCTCTGCCCACCTATGGATAGTTTAAGCCAGCGATGATACTTAGTACAATTTCGAAAACAACTCTACAAATACCTTCCACGGAATCTTACAAGCCTCCGACGGCATCCCTATCACCAATGAAAAAAAGGCTCATGTAAAACATCCAAAACATCCTCCAGATGACAGCAGCCACCCATACCTTACCAAAACTATAATGCACGTAACCCAGTCTCTCAGTATCTTGATACAACCAGAAACTAACTTATAGCAAACTCATCATCAAACAACAAGAAAAGAAATATAGATGCACAGAACAGTCAGACAACATCTTGGGTGCCTCACCCTGGTATCTTCAGCTAAAGGTAGATAAGAAAAATGTGTTTCCTGTTGTGTCCCGTTTAGGGACAGGAGCCCTACATGTTATAACCCCACAGTTCGATCATGGTCATCCTCACAAACCTCGAGGATAATGCCAGCTCCCACCGAAATACGATAAACCTGTGGTACGGGGACACGGGCCAAACCAATTATTGGTGTTATGAGGAACTTGTGACAACCAGATACAAGGCCCTCTTGGAGTCACGTAATAATCGAGTGACATCATTCGGGCTGCGGGCAGCAGGGAAAAATAAGTTTTGCACTATTCCCACTGGATACATATATTCAAACACTTGCATATATTCTATTCCTAAGCATTCTGGACTAAGATAATAATATCCGGTTTTTGGTACTGGACTCATTGTGAGTTACAGTAGAAACATCTAAGAATTCTAAGATACAGCCTTTTGTTTGTTCCACCAATTCTGAGCTGTCAACTTTGGAGGTCCTGAAGAAGGTGCCTTTCAGTATATTTCCCAGTGAAACGTACATAGACCGGAACACAAAGGGGTCGATTCCGATCTGGGAAAAAGCATTCCGAATTCCGTTCGGAGCGTTTTTCCCCGTACGAATCGTACCTGTAAGCGTCCCCGTACGAATCTGCAAGTACGATCCCAACCTAAAGCGTCACTCCGTAAGCCTCGTAAACAACGCCGTACAAAACGAAAGTCCATACAAATTGCTGTCAGCTGACGCTCCATGCTACGTCCGAACGTAAATAGACCGCGTCTTCCGAACCAGGAAATACGATCCGTGTTGAACACACTCCGTACGGCTCTTTTTCTACGAGAGCTCAAAACTACCGTAAAACCACACTCCGGCACGAACCGCACCCCGGTACGCGACAAGCAGGACATGAACGCCATCGTCCGTCTCATCCCAATCCTGTACGGGCACCACCTCGTACTTAGAAACCGACGACGGCGCAGAAGGTGAGTACAACGAAGTACAACATACCTGTACGTGGTGCCACACACGCACATCTCCATTGCACGACTGTAATGTCTGTGTACGTTGCGCCACACACTCCCGCACATCACCAGTGTAATACGGAGACGTGGCACATCTACGTCATCGACCTCGGGCTACGGTACGTCACCGCACAACACCAGTGTAATACGGAGACGTGCCGCACCTACGTCATCGACCTCGGGGTACGGTACATCATCGCACAACACCAGTGTAATACGGAGACGTGGCGCACCTACGTCACCGACCTCGGGGTATGGTACGTCACCGCACAACACCAGTGTAATACGGAGACCTGCCGCACCTACGTCATCGACCTCGAGGTACGGTACGCCACCACACAACACCAGTGTAATACGGAGACGTGCCGCACCTACGTCATCGACCTCGGGGTACGGTACGTCACCGCACAACACCAGTGTAATACGGAGACATGCCGCCCCTACGTCATCGACCTCGGGGTACGGTACGTCACCGCACAACACCAGTGTAATACGGAGACGTGCCGCACCTACGTCATCGACCTCGGGGTACGGTACGTCACCGCACATCAACAGTGTAACACGGAGACGTGCTGCACCTACGTCATCGACCTCGGGGTACGGTACGTCACCGCACATCACCAGTGTAATCTGGAGACGTGCCGCACCTACGTCATCGACCTCGGGGTACGGTACGTCACCGCACATCAACAGTGTAATTCGGAGACATGCCGCACCTACGTCATCGACCTCGGGGTACGATACGCCACCGCACATCACCAGTGTAATAGACGTGTGGGACATACGTCTGCTATGTCAGTGTAAGTGTAAGAGGTGTGTAGAAAACACACCCAGCAGTGCCCAGCATCAGAGTGTGTGTGTGGCTAATACCCCCCACCAGTGCCCACCAGTGCCCAGCATTAGAGTGTGTGTGTGGCTAAGACCCCCACCACTGCCCACCAATGCCCAGCAGTGCCCAGCATTAGAGTGTGTGTTTGGCTAAGACCCCCACCACTGCCCATCAGTGCCCATCAGTGCCCAGCATTAGAGTGTGTGTGTGGCTAAGACCCCCACCACTGCCCACCAGTGCCCACCAGTGCCCAGCATTAGAGTGTGTGTGTGGCTAAGACCCCCACCACTGCCCACCAGTGCCCAGCAGTGCCCAGCATTAGAGTGTGTGTGTGGCTAAGACCCCCACCACTGCCCACCAGTGCCCAGCATCAGAGTGTGTGTGTGGCTAAGACCCCCACCACTGCCCACCAGTGCCCAGCAGTGCCCAGCATCAGAGTGTGTGTGTGGCTAAGACCCCCACCACTGCCCACCACTGCCCATCAGTGCCCAGCATCAGAGTGTGTGTGTGGCTAAGACCCCCACCACTGCCCACCAGTGCCCAGCATCAGAGTGCGTGTGTGTTTCTAAGACCCCCACCACTGCCCATCAGTGCCCAGCATTAGAGTGTGTGTGTGGCTAAGACCCCCACCACTGCCCACCAGTGCCCAGCAGTGCCCAGCATCAGAGTGTGTGTGTGTGGCTAAGACCCCCACCACTGCCCAGCAGTGCCCAGCATCAGAGTGTGTGTGTGGCTAAGATCCCCACCACTGCCCAGCAGTGCCCAGCATCAGAGTGTGTGTGTGGCTAAGACCCCCACCACTGCCCACCGGTGCCCAGCAGTGCCCAGCATCAGAGTGTGTGTGTGGCTAAGACCCCCACCACTGCCCACCAGTGCCCAGCATCAGAGTGTGTGTGTGGCTAAGACCCCCACCACTGCCCAGCAGTGCCCAGCATCAGAGTGTGTGTGTGGCTAAGACCCCCACCAGTGCCCAGCAGTGCCCAGCATCAGAGTGTGTGTGTGTCTAAGACCCCCATCACTGCCCAGCAGTGCCCAGCAGTGCCCAGCATTAGATTGTGTGTGTGGCTAAGACCCCCACCACTGCCCACCAGCGCCCAGCAGTGCCCAGCATCAGAGTGTGTGTGTGGCTAAGACCCCCACCACTACCCACCAGTGCCCAACATCAGAGTGTGTGTGTGGCTAAGACCCCCACCACTGCCCAGCAGTGCCCAGCATTAGAGTGTGTGTGTGGCTACGACCTCCACCACTGCCCACCAGTGCCCAGCATTAGAGTGTGTGTGTGGCTTAGACCCCCACCACTGCCCACCAGTGCCCAGCAGTGCTCAGCATTAGAGTGTGTGTGTGGCTAAGACCCCCACCACTGCCCACCAGTGCCCAGCATTAGAGTGTGTGTGTGGCTGAGACCCCACCACTGCCCACCAGTGCCCAGCAGTGCCCAGCATCAGAGTGTGTGTGTGGCTAAGACCCCCACCACTGCCCACCAGTGCCCAGCAGTGCCCAGCAGTAGAGCGTGTGTGTGGCTAAGACCCCCATCACTGCCCAGCAGTGCCCAGCATTAGAGTGTGTGTGTGGCTAAGACCCCCACCACTGCCCACCAGTGCCCAGCATCAGAGTGTGTGTGTGGCTAAGACCCCCACCACTGCCCACCAGTGCCCAGCAGTGCCCAGCATCAGAGTGTGTGTGTGGCTAAGACCCCCACCACTGCCCAGCAGTGCCCAGCATCATAGTGTGTGTGCAGCTAAGACCCCCACCACTGCCCAGCAGTGCCCAGCATCAGAGTGTGTGTGTGGCTAAGACCCCCACCACTGCCCACCAGTGCCCAGCATTAGAGTGTGTGTGTGGCTAAGACCCCCACCACTGCCCACCAGTGCCCAGCAGTGCCCAGCATCAGAGTGTGTGTGTGGCTAAGACCCCCACCACTGCCCAGCAGTGCCCAGCATTAGAGTGTGTGTGTGGCTAAGACCCCCACCACTGCCCACCAGTGCCCAGCATCAGAGTGTGTGTGTGTGTCTAAGACCCCCACCACTGCCCAGCAGTGCCCAGCATTAGAGTGTGTGTGTGGCTAAGACCCCCACCAGTGCCCAGCATCAGAGTGTGTGTGTGGCTAAAACCCCCACCACTGTCCACCGGTGCCCAGCATCAGAGTGTGTGTGTGGCTAAGACCCCCACCACTGCCCAGCAGTTCCCAGCATCAGAGTGAGTGTGGCTAAGACCCCCACCACTGCCCACCAGTGCCCAGCACTGCCCAGCATCAGAGTGTGTGTGTGGCTAAGACCCCCACCACTGCCCACCAGTGCCCAGCATCAGAGTGTGTTTGTGGCTAAGACCCCCACCACTGCCCAGCCGTGCCCAGCATCGGAGTGTGTGTGTGGCTAAGACCCCCGCACTGCCCACCAATGCCCAGCAGTGCCCAGCATCAGAGTGTGTGTGTGTGTCTAAGACCCCCACCACTGCCCAGCAGTGCCCAGCAGTGCCCAGCATTAGAGTGTGTGTGTGGCTAAGACCCCCACCACTACCTACCAGTGCCCACCAGTGCCCAGCAGTGCCCAGCAGTAGAGTGTGTGTGTGGCTAAGACCCCCACCACTGCCCAGCAGTGCCCAGCAGTGCCCACATTAGTGTGTGCGTGGCTAAGACCCCCACAACTGCCCACCAGTGCCCAGCATCAGAGTGTGTGTGTGGCTAGACCCCCACCACTGCCCACCAGTGCCCAGCAGTTCCCAGCATCAGAGTGTGTGTGTGGCTAAGACCCCCACCACTGCCCAGCAGTGCCCAGCATCAGAGTGTGTGTGTGGATAAGACCCACACCACTGCCCACCAGTGCCCAGCATCAGAGTGTGTGTGTGGCTAAGACCCCCACCACTGCCCACCAGTGCCCAGTATTAGAGTGTGTGTGTGGCTAAGATCCCCACCACTGCCCACCAGTGCACAGCATCAGAGTGTGTGTGTGGCTAAGACCCCCACCACTGCCCACCAGTGCCCAGCAGTGCCCAGCATCAGAGTGTGTGTGTGGCTAAGACCCCCACCACTGCCCACCAGTGCCCAGCATTAGAGTGTGTGTGTGGCTAAGACCCCCACCACTGCCCACCAGTGCCCAGCAGTGCCCAGCATTAGAGTGTGTGTGTGGCTAAGACCCCCACCACTGCCCACCAGTGCCCAGCATCAGAGTGTGTGTGTGGCTAAGACCCCCACCACTGCCCACCAGTGCCCAGCATCAGAGTGTGTGTGTGGCTAAGACCCCCACCACTGCCCAGCAGTGCCCAGCATCAGAGTGTGTGTGTGGCTAAGACCCCCACCAGTGCCCAGCAGTGCCCAGCATCAGAGTGTGTGTGTGTCTAAGACCCCCATCACTGCCCAGCCGTGCCCAGCAGTGCCCAGCATTAGATTGTGTGTGTGGCTAAGACCCCCACCACTGCCCAGCAGTGCCCAGCATCAGAGTGTGTGTGTGGCTAAGACCCCCACCACTACCCACCAGTGCCCAACATCAGAGTGTGTGTGTGGCTAAGACCCCCACCACTTCCCAGCAGTGCCCAGCATTAGAGTGTGTGTGTGGCTATGACCTCCACCACTGCCCACCAGTGCCCAGCATTAGAGTGTGTGTGTGGCTAAGACCCCCACCACTGCCCACCAGTGCCCAGCAGTGCTCAGCATTAGAGTGTGTGTGTGGCTAAGACCCCCACCACTTCCCAACAGTGCCCACCAGTGCCCAGCATTAGAGTGTGTGTGTGGCTAAGACCCCCACCACTGCCCACCAGTGCCCAGCATTAGAGTGTGTGTGTGGCTGAGACCCCACCACTGCCCACCAGTGCCCCGCAGTGCCCAGCATCAGAGTGTGTGTGTGGCTAAGACCCCCACCACTGCCCACCAGTGCCCAGCAGTGCCCAGCAGTAGAGCGTGTGTGTGGCTAAGACCCCCATCACTGCCCAGCAGTGCCCAGCATTAGAGTGTGTGTGTGGCTAAGACCCCCACCACTGCCCACCAGTGCCCAGCATCAGAGTGTGTGTGTGGCTAAGACCCCCACCACTGCCCACCAGTGCCCAGCAGTGCCCAGCATCAGAGTGTGTGTGTGGCTAAGACCCCCACCACTGCCCAGCAGTGCCCAGCATCATAGTGTGTGTGCAGCTAAGACCCCCACCACTGCCCAGCAGTGCCCAGCATCAGAGTGTGTGTGTGGCTAAGACCCCCACCACTGCCCACCAGTGCCCAGCATTAGAGTGTGTGTGTGTCTAAGACCCCCACCACTGCCCACCAGTGCCCAGCAGTGCCCAGCATCAGAGTGTGTGTGTGGCTAAGACCCCCACCACTGCCCAGCAGTGCCCAGCATTAGAGTGTGTGTGTGGCTAAGACCCCCACCACTGCCCACCAGTGCCCAGCATCAGAGTGTGTGTGTGTGTCTAAGACCCCCACCACTGCCCAGCAGTGCCCAGCATTAGAGTGTGTGTGTGGCTAAGACCCCCACCAGTGCCCAGCATCAGAGTGTGTGTGTGGCTAAAACCCCCACCACTGCCCACCGGTGCCCAGCATCAGAGTGTGTGTGTGGCTAAGAACCCCAACACTGCCCAGCAGTTCCCAGCATCAGAGTGAGTGTGGCTAAGACCCCCACCACTGCCCACCAGTGCCCAGCACTGCCCAGCATCAGAGTGTGTGTGTGGCTAAGACCCCCACCACTGCCCACCAGTGCCCAGCATCAGAGTGTGTTTGTGGCTAAGACCCCCACCACTGCCCAGCCGTGCCCAGCATCGGAGTGTGTGTGTGGCTAAGACCCCCGCACTGCCCACCAGTGCCCAGCAGTGCCCAGCATCAAAGTGTGTGTGTGTGTCTAAGACCCCCACCACTGCCCAGCAGTGCCCAGCAGTGCCCAGCATTAGAGTGTGTGTGGCTAAGACCCCCACCATTACCCACCAGTGCCCACCAGTGCCCAGCAGTGCCCAGCAGTAGAGTGTGTGTGTGGCTAAGACCCCCACCACTGCCCAGCAGTGCCCAGCAGTGCCCACATTAGTGTGTGCGTGGCTAAGACCCCCACAACTGCCCACCAGTGCCCAGCATCAGAGTGTGTGTGTGGCTAAGACCCCCACCACTGCCCACCAGTGCCCAGCAGTTCCCAGCATCAGAGTGTGTGTGTGGCTAAGACCCCCACCACTGCCCAGCAGTGCCCAGCATCAGAGTGTGTGTGTGGATAAGACCCGCACCACTGCCCACCAGTGCCCAGCATCAGAGTGTGTGTGTGGCTAAGACCCCCACCACTGCCCACCAGTGCCCAGTATTAGAGTGTGTGTGTGGCTAAGATCCCCACCACTGCCCACCAGTGCCCAGCATCAGAGTGTGTGTGTGGCTAAGACCCCCACCACTGCCCACCAGTGCCCAGCAGTGCCCAGCATCAGAGTGTGTGTGTGGCTAAGACCCCCACCACTGCCCACCAGTGCCCAGCATTAGAGTGTGTGTGTGGCTAAGACCCCCACCACTGCCCACCAGTGCCCAGCAGTGCCCCGCAACAGAGTGTGTGTATGGCTAAGACCCCCACCACTGCCCACCAGTGCCCAGCATCAGAGTGTGTGTGTGGCTAAGACCCCCACCACTGCCCAGCAGTGCCCAGCATCAGAGTGTGTGTGTGGCTAAGACCCCCAACACTGCCCACCAGTGCGCAGCAGTGCCCAGCATCAGAGTGTGTGTGTGTGGCTAAAACCCCCACCACTGCCCAGCATCAGAGTGTGTGTGTGGCTAAGACCCCCACCACTGCCCAGCAGTGCCCATCATCAGAGTGTGTGTGTGGCTAAGACCCCCACCACTGCCCAGCAGTGCCCAGCATCAGAGTGTGTGTGTGTGGCTAAAACCCCCACCACTGCCCAGCATCAGTGTGTGTGTGTGTATAAGACCCCCACCACTGCCCAGCAGTGCGCAGCAGTGCCCAGCATCAGAGTGTGTGTGTGTGGCTAAAACCCCCACCACTGCCCAGCATCAGTGTGTGTGTGTGTATAAGACCCCCACCACTGCCCAGCAGTGCCCAGCAGTGCCCAGCATTAGATTGTGTGTGTGGCTAAGACCCCCATCACTGCCCACCAGTGCCCAGCATCAGAGTGTGTGTGTGGCTAAGACCCCCACCACTGCCCACCAGTGCCCAGCAGTGCCTAGCATCAGAGTGTGGGTGTGTCTAAGACCCCCATCACTGCCCATCAGTGCCCAGCATTAGAGTGTGTGTGTGGCTAAGACCCCCACCACTGCCCAGCAGTGCCCAGCATTAGAGTGTGTATGTGGCTAAGACCCCCACCACTGCCCACCAGTGCCCAGCATTAGAGTGTGTGTGTGGCTAAGACCCCCACCACTGCCCACCAGTGCCGAGCAGTGCCCAGCATTAGAGTATGTGTGTGGCTAAGACCCCCACCACTGCCCACCACTGCCCAGCATTAGAGTGTGTGTGTGGCTAAGACCCCACCACTGCCCACCAGTGCCCAGCAGTGCCCAGCATCAGAGTGTGTGTGTGGCTAAGACCCCCACCACTGCCCACCAGTGCCCAGCAGTAGAGCGTGTGTGTGGCTAAGACTGCCACCACTGCCCACAAGTGCCCAGCAGTGCCCAGCATCAGAGTGTGTGTGTGGCTTAGACCCCCACCACTGCCCAGCAGTGCCCAGCATCAGAGTGTGTGTGTGGCTAAGACCCCCACCACTGCCCAGCAGTGCCCAGCATCAGAGTGTGTGTGTGGCTAAGACCCCCACCACTGCCCACCAGTGCCCAGCATTAGGGTGTGTGTGTGGCTGAGACCCCCACCACTGCCCACCAGTGCCCAGCAGTGCCTAGCATCAGAGTGTGTGTGTGGCTAAGACCCCCACCACTGCCCAGCAGTGCCGAGCATTAGAGTGTGTGTGTGGCTAAGACCCCCACCACTGCCCACCAGTGCCCAGCATCAGAGTGTGTGTGTGTGTCTAAGACCCCCACCACTGCCCAGCATTAGAGTGTGTGTGTGGCTACGACCCCACCACTGCCCACAAGTGCCCAGCAGTGCCCAGCATCAGAGTGTGTGTGGCTAAGACCCCCACCACTGCCCACCAGTGCCCAGCATCAGAGTGGGTGTGTGGCTAAGACCCCCACCACTGCCCACCAGTGCCCAGCATCAGAGTGTGTGTGTGGCTAAGACCCCCCGCACTGCCTACCAGTGCCCAGCAGTGCCCAGCATCAGAGTGTGTGTGTGGCTAAGACCCCCACCACTGCCCAGCAGTGCCCAGCATCAGAGTGTGTGTGTGGCTAAGACCCCCCGCACTGCCCACCAGTGCCCAGCAGTGCCCAGCATCAGAGTGTGTGTGTGTCTAAGACCCCCACCACTGCCCAGCAGTGCCCAGCATTAGAGAGTGTGTGTGGCTAAGACCCCCACCACTGCCCACCAGCGCCCAGCAGTGCCCAGCATCAGAGTGTGTGTGTGGCTAAGACCCCCACCACTGCCCACCAGTGCCCAGCAGTGCCCAGCATCAGAGTGTGTGTGTGGCTAAGACCCCCACCACTGCCCAGCAGTGCCCAGCATTAGAGTGTGTGTGTGGCTAAGTCCCCCACCACTGCCCACCAGTGGCCAGCCGTTAAATCAGAAACATACCATTGTTAACCTCATTACCATCAGGAGACAGACACATGCTAACATACCCAAATGTGAACATCACACCAGCTCCCAGGCACACAGCAGTCCCAGACATTATCACACAAGCTAAAGTTCAGAAAATGAAATAAATAGCTTTATTCAGCTGGTTCAAAAATGAAAACGCAAATAAGAGTCCTTGCTCATAAAAGGCCAATGGCCAGTCCAAAAGTTTGTGCCTCCATCTGTGGAATCCTCCGGCACCGCATGGACAGGAGAGGGAATGACAGGTGGAGTGGATGCAGGTGTAGTGGATTCATCCACACTGGTTGGTGCATCGCCAAAAGTAGCTTCAAAATCCTGGCGCCACACCTCAGCCAGTGCGGAAAAACTATCACCTGAACCCGGGGACACATTGGGGGTGGAGGTAGAGGGCTGTGAGTCTGTTCTTCTGGGTGTGTGGATGCGTGTGTGAGGTGTGTCCTCTCTCCCTGTGGGTGTGCCTACATCCCCTTGAGATTGTGTGCGTGGAGCTTTGAGCTTTTTCGGCCGTGTGGGTGTGCTGGGTGTGTATGACCTGTGCCGTCTGCATGTATGTTGTGTAGGTATGTGAGAGGCAGAGGTGGATGGGTCTGAAGGATGGGGGGGGACAGATGCTGCTGGGTGTACAGAGCTGCCGTCAGTGTTGACTCTATGGCAACCACACTCCGACGTAGATCAGACATGGCCGATGACATGCCCTCCATGAACGACACCAACTGTGTAATGAGTTGTGTATGTCCATGGAGGACTGTCAACATGGATGTCTGACCTACTGCAATCTGCCCGAGTAGGTCCACAGACTCAGCACTGAGGGCAGCAGGGGACACAGGGGCAGGGGCTGCGGTGCCGGAAACAAAGGAGACACGGGGTAGCACGGACCCTAGGGACACTAACGACTGGGAGGGTGGAGATGGTACTGGAGGAGGGGCGGCCAGCCAAAGATGAAGAAGTGACCATTGCAGCATATTCCCCCTCCTCCTGAGAGTCTGACTCAGAGCTGTTGTCTGCATGGTAGGATGTGTCAGTCACATGTCGTCCGGCCTGCAGACTCTCCTCACCCTCCGTGCCACTGCCACCCTCTGACTCCTCAAAGCAGGTGGCACTGTCGCTGGGTCCCTCTGCCTGGTCCGCGCCTGTGTCTCCTCCAGATTCAGATGATGATGCTGTTGGCAAGGAGAATAAGAAAAACATATCAGTCACCTGTACACATCAGACATATCAGCTAGAAATCATTTGGGCACATTTCTAAACATGGCATGCATCATGAGTCACATGACACTGAACTCTGCACAATGCTAAGTCTAGTTTTGGCCTTTTTGTGAGAGACACAACGCTCAATGTATAGTAGGATACAAGCAACAGGCAAGGCAAAAACTTGTATGAGAGACACAATGATGATCCACTGCCTGACAACTGGATAGCTGATGATGCCTCACAGTTCATTGGCCCACCCTGCCACCCAATCCCAGACCTGGTCATGTTTGATTTGCATTGACCTTGTGCCACATGGGAAAAGTCCTGCCTGAACTGCCAAGTGATGCCATCCTGGGACCTGAACCAAGTGTACCATCACCTCACACTGGCATCACAGATGGCTACACCCAAAGCCACATTGTGTGGCTGACCATCAATATTATTTACAAACTACATGCAACATATTTGGAGAATATGCACACACGCACTGACCAGTGTGAGTATGCATAAGCCCAAAACAGTGCACATGTACATTGTGCACCTGTAGCTAACACATGACAATTAGAAAGTGTACCATGGCCAAAGACCACTGAGGCTGACTCATGCAGGAAACACATGTTGAGGCTCAAGATAATTGCCAAAATATGAAGAAGGGCAGACACAGTGCACATGTGGTGCTCATGTAAGGTACCAACAGGTGTCACAGACCCCCCTTCAACATGATGATGTGCAAAGGAAGATGCATACTGAGACATTGCACCATAGGAGTACATGTGAAAAACAATCAACAGCCAAAGCGCAGGTCAAATGTGCAGTAGGGCAAGGCATGTAAAGAAGCAGCTGCAGAAACTGCGACATTTTAATGCCAATGCATAAAGTGTCTGTCTGATCACACCACTCAAACTATGTGAGTGTTACCATGCCTTGGAGCACTGCAGGTAGCATGTGACACACATTACAACAAACAGACATGTACCTACCCCCTACTTGCTGCAGTCTCTCCTGCAACTGCCTATGGAGGTCTGGGAACACCACTTCCAGGACCCGGAGCATGTGGGGGGTGAGGTGGCGGGTCCGGCCATGCCGGCGTGGAGCTTCCAGCTTCAGCTGTACTCTGGTGATGAGGCGGGTCCAGCACCGGATGTCCTGCCACCTCTTCTTGATGTTGCTGAGCCTCCTGCGAGGGCCCCCCTCACTCCTGATAGCCCTGGCGATGTCCACCCAGATTTCACCCTTCTCATAGGCAGATACCTGTCACAAATGTAAAGTAAAAGACCATCAGTTCACCCGGTCCATGTTCCAAAGACACACATATGTGCACAAAATACTTGATGACAACAGGGCATCGTATGCTCCACACATTTGCATCATTGTCCAGGAGTATGTGGCCTGTGACCAAACACTACTGCATTACATGCCATTTAAAGGCTACAGATGACATGAAGGGTGCAAAACACTCTTTGAGCATGGCACTCACAGAGCAATATATGCTACATCTGGGGGCACTGCAGCACGTGACATGCTGTCACACACCCCACTCCAACAAAGTACTCTCTTGAAACAACACTGTACACCCTGGCACTCACTCCCAACAACATAGCATCTATCCACTATACATACACAGTGGCTATAATGACACACACACAACAGGTGCACACTCCAAGGTATTGCACACATCTCTCGCCTGATCCTCTGGTCTCCCATACAGCTTGCTGTAGTTAGGCAGGAGGGCATCCAGCAGGGCCTTGTTCTCACCATCAGTGAATGCAGGTGTCCTCTCCATGCTCAGCTAATCAGGGTCCAGAGGATACAGAGACAGCAGCTGTGGTTACCACTAGAATGTTGTGCAGGCAAGTGCACTCCCACAGCCACATGCTGCCTTATATCTGTGCTGCAGAGGGTCTATGAGTCCAAGGAGTAGTGTGTGATAGGCCACCATAGTTAGCATCCTATGTTCCATCCAATCACATCACACATAAGGCCATGACACACATATGCATGGTTTGAAAAATGAGCAAGAGCTGAACAACAACGTTTGCAACATTGTATACTTTTGCCCAACTGAATTTTCTAGGACACCTGTAGGAGGCTCAAAACTCTCTGTATCCATGACAACCTGGTTGCATTTTGATCATTCCACTGTTCCCCTAGATGTTCCCTATGTATTTATTTGAATACCCACACAAGTACGGTGCCATTGCCGTTGCTAATACAACCCATTCAATGGTGTAACGAGGCGTACACACGCACGTACCATTGGGGTACGCTATGCTCGCTATGGCTAAAATGCAATAGTGAAACTAGGCGTACACACGCACGTACCATTGGGGTACGCTATGCTCGCGTATGGCTAAAATGCAATAGTGAAACGAGGCGTACACACGCACGTACGATTGGGGTAAGCTATGCTCGCGTATGGCTAAAATGTAATAGTGAAACGAGGCATACACACGCACGTACCATTGGGGTACGCTATGCTCGCTATGGCTAAAATACAATAGTGAAACGAGGCGTACGCACGTACCATTGGGGTACGCTATGCTCGCGTATGGCTAAAATGCAATAGTGAAACGAGGCGTACACACGCACGTACCATTGGGGTACGCTATGCTCGCGTATGGCTAAAATGCAATAGTGAAACGAGGCGTACACACGCACGTACCATTGGGGTACGCTATGCTCGCTATGGCTAAAATGCAATAGGGAAACGAGGCGTACACACGCACGTACCATTGGGGTACGCTATGCTCGCGTATGGCTAAAATGCAATAGTGAAACGAGGCGTACACATGCACGTACCATTGGGATACAGTGTGTCAGACATGCTCAAGTGAACGATTGTGTAGGCTGCGTTCCTGACCTCCTTCATGTCACCATTGGGAGAGTGACTCCAGGAAATCACATTGCAGGGATGTAGTCTACACTCATGTTGATGATGTGGATGCATACATCAGCATGGCATCCTTACATCAGCATGCCCCAGGTGTGGCAGACATTGAAGAAGCAGAGGGACTGTGACCTTGTGGCTCAGTTGATGTGTGAAGAGCTGTTGAGACATGTCATTAATCATTTAGCACATGTGTATCACATACATTCAACACTTTGCACCTGAGTAACGTCTGCAACATATTGTGAGGCACATCAACACTGGAATGGCACACCATTCAGTACAGGGAACTGTCACATGATGACAGCAACATGCCCACTGTCACAGAGGTCGAATAGACGCACAGCATGACCCTGTGTGACCACGTCATGTGTGTACCATGTGCGACATTGTGCATGCTGTTTGCATATGAAATGAACAGGTCAGTATTATATTCCTCACCTTAGAATATCCCCACGTGTCATCCTGGATATGGCAATTTCCGCTTAGCAGTACACTCGTGTGTCGGTAGGCATCTCCTGCGGCTCTGCGTGTGTCATTGGCGTTGTGTGCGCTGTGATGTCGTTGTCTGAGTACTCATACATCACCTCTGCGTGCTCACGTGAGGTCCTCTTTTTCCACACCACCAGCGCTGTTCCCGTATAAATGTAACCTTACTCAATTTTGTACACAAATCATAGTACGATCACTTCTGACCATTACACTTGGATTGTCTGACTCAGGACGGTGCCAATAGGGATGTCCGTTTCATAGCCTGTGAGGATTGCAACCGACTCATGTCAGTGACTGACCCTCACCGTCGGTGTCTCCACTGTTTTGACGTCAAGCACGACAACAAGAGCTGCTCCGTCTGCCGGGACCAGACATATGAAGCCAGGTGTGAGTGGTCCCACAAGCCGCTCAGACTCCAGCAGTTGGCCCTGCACCACAATAGCTCATGGTCTGGACGTAGGACGAGTGCCTGGGCGTGGGTGTAGAGACATCAGAGCCCCGGGATTTTACATCAGTCCTCTAGGGCTAAGTCGTCAGGTAACCCCAAAAAGTCAAAGAGACGTCATCGCACTTCCAAATCACCACAATGCACACGTGTAATGCTGCATGGGATTCGGGTGACACCGCCGACGCGGCTACATCAGATTAGTGTGTGTGTGGCTAAGACCCCCACCACTGCCCAGCAGTGCCCAGCATCAGAGTGTGTGTGTGGCTAAGACCCCCCGCACTGCCCACCAGTGCCCAGCAGTGCCCAGCATCAGAGTGTGTGTGTGTCTAAGACCCCCACCACTGCCCAGCAGTGCCCAGCATTAGAGAGTGTGTGTGGCTAAGACCCCCACCACTGCCCAGCAGTGCCCAGCATTAGAGAGTGTGTGTGGCTAAGACCCCCACCACTGCCCACCAGCGCCCAGCAGTGCCCAGCATCAGAGTGTGTGTGTGGCTAAGACCCCCACCACTGCCCACCAGTGCCCAGCAGTGCCCAGCATCAGAGTGTGTGTGTGGCTAAGACCCCCACCACTGCCCAGCAGTGCCCAGCATTAGAGTGTGTGTGTGGCTAAGTCCCCCACCACTGCCCACCAGTGGCCAGCCGTTAAATCAGAAACATACCATTGTTAACCTCATTACCATCAGGAGACAGACACATGCTAACATACCCAAATGTGAACATCACACCAGCTCCCAGGCACACAGCAGTCCCAGACATTATCACACAAGCTAAAGTTCAGAAAATGAAATAAATAGCTTTATTCAGCTGGTTCAAAAATGAAAACGCAAATAAGAGTCCTTGCTCATAAAAGGCCAATGGCCAGTCCAAAAGTTTGTGCCTCCATCTGTGGAATCCTCCGGCACCGCATGGACAGGAGAGGGAATGACAGGTGGAGTGGATGCAGGTGTAGTGGATTCATCCACACTGGTTGGTGCATCGCCAAAAGTAGCTTCAAAATCCTGGCGCCACACCTCAGCCAGTGCGGAAAAACTATCACCTGAACCCGGGGACACATTGGGGGTGGAGGTAGAGGGCTGTGAGTCTGTTCTTCTGGGTGTGTGGATGCGTGTGTGAGGTGTGTCCTCTCTCCCTGTGGGTGTGCCTACATCCCCTTGAGATTGTGTGCGTGGAGCTTTGAGCTTTTTCGGCCGTGTGGGTGTGCTGGGTGTGTATGACCTGTGCCGTCTGCATGTATGTTGTGTAGGTATGTGAGAGGCAGAGGTGGATGGGTCTGAAGGATGGGGGGGGACAGATGCTGCTGGGTGTACAGAGCTGCCGTCAGTGTTGACTCTATGGCAACCACACTCCGACGTAGATCAGACATGGCCGATGACATGCCCTCCATGAACGACACCAACTGTGTAATGAGTTGTGTATGTCCATGGAGGACTGTCAACATGGATGTCTGACCTACTGCAATCTGCCCGAGTAGGTCCACAGACTCAGCACTGAGGGCAGCAGGGGACACAGGGGCAGGGGCTGCGGTGCCGGAAACAAAGGAGACACGGGGTAGCACGGACCCTAGGGACACTAACGACTGGGAGGGTGGAGATGGTACTGGAGGAGGGGCGGCCAGCCAAAGATGAAGAAGTGACCATTGCAGCATATTCCCCCTCCTCCTGAGAGTCTGACTCAGAGCTGTTGTCTGCATGGTAGGATGTGTCAGTCACATGTCGTCCGGCCTGCAGACTCTCCTCACCCTCCGTGCCACTGCCACCCTCTGACTCCTCAAAGCAGGTGGCACTGTCGCTGGGTCCCTCTGCCTGGTCCGCGCCTGTGTCTCCTCCAGATTCAGATGATGATGCTGTTGGCAAGGAGAATAAGAAAAACATATCAGTCACCTGTACACATCAGACATATCAGCTAGAAATCATTTGGGCACATTTCTAAACATGGCATGCATCATGAGTCACATGACACTGAACTCTGCACAATGCTAAGTCTAGTTTTGGCCTTTTTGTGAGAGACACAACGCTCAATGTATAGTAGGATACAAGCAACAGGCAAGGCAAAAACTTGTATGAGAGACACAATGATGATCCACTGCCTGACAACTGGATAGCTGATGATGCCTCACAGTTCATTGGCCCACCCTGCCACCCAATCCCAGACCTGGTCATGTTTGATTTGCATTGACCTTGTGCCACATGGGAAAAGTCCTGCCTGAACTGCCAAGTGATGCCATCCTGGGACCTGAACCAAGTGTACCATCACCTCACACTGGCATCACAGATGGCTACACCCAAAGCCACATTGTGTGGCTGACCATCAATATTATTTACAAACTACATGCAACATATTTGGAGAATATGCACACACGCACTGACCAGTGTGAGTATGCATAAGCCCAAAACAGTGCACATGTACATTGTGCACCTGTAGCTAACACATGACAATTAGAAAGTGTACCATGGCCAAAGACCACTGAGGCTGACTCATGCAGGAAACACATGTTGAGGCTCAAGATAATTGCCAAAATATGAAGAAGGGCAGACACAGTGCACATGTGGTGCTCATGTAAGGTACCAACAGGTGTCACAGACCCCCCTTCAACATGATGATGTGCAAAGGAAGATGCATACTGAGACATTGCACCATAGGAGTACATGTGAAAAACAATCAACAGCCAAAGCGCAGGTCAAATGTGCAGTAGGGCAAGGCATGTAAAGAAGCAGCTGCAGAAACTGCGACATTTTAATGCCAATGCATAAAGTGTCTGTCTGATCACACCACTCAAACTATGTGAGTGTTACCATGCCTTGGAGCACTGCAGGTAGCATGTGACACACATTACAACAAACAGACATGTACCTACCCCCTACTTGCTGCAGTCTCTCCTGCAACTGCCTATGGAGGTCTGGGAACACCACTTCCAGGACCCGGAGCATGTGGGGGGTGAGGTGGCGGGTCCGGCCATGCCGGCGTGGAGCTTCCAGCTTCAGCTGTACTCTGGTGATGAGGCGGGTCCAGCACCGGATGTCCTGCCACCTCTTCTTGATGTTGCTGAGCCTCCTGCGAGGGCCCCCCTCACTCCTGATAGCCCTGGCGATGTCCACCCAGATTTCACCCTTCTCATAGGCAGATACCTGTCACAAATGTAAAGTAAAAGACCATCAGTTCACCCGGTCCATGTTCCAAAGACACACATATGTGCACAAAATACTTGATGACAACAGGGCATCGTATGCTCCACACATTTGCATCATTGTCCAGGAGTATGTGGCCTGTGACCAAACACTACTGCATTACATGCCATTTAAAGGCTACAGATGACATGAAGGGTGCAAAACACTCTTTGAGCATGGCACTCACAGAGCAATATATGCTACATCTGGGGGCACTGCAGCACGTGACATGCTGTCACACACCCCACTCCAACAAAGTACTCTCTTGAAACAACACTGTACACCCTGGCACTCACTCCCAACAACATAGCATCTATCCACTATACATACACAGTGGCTATAATGACACACACACAACAGGTGCACACTCCAAGGTATTGCACACATCTCTCGCCTGATCCTCTGGTCTCCCATACAGCTTGCTGTAGTTAGGCAGAAGGGCATCCAGCAGGGCCTTGTTCTCACCATCAGTGAATGCAGGTGTCCTCTCCATGCTCAGCTAATCAGGGTCCATAGGATACAGAGACAGCAGCTGTGGTTACCACTAGAATGTTGTGCAGGCAAGTGCACTCCCACAGCCACATGCTGCCTTATATCTGTGCTGCAGAGGGTCTATGAGTCCAAGGAGTAGTGTGTGATAGGCCACCATAGTTAGCATCCTATGTTCCATCCAATCACATCACACATAAGGCCATGACACACATATGCATGGTTTGAAAAATGAGCAAGAGCTGAACAACAACGTTTGCAACATTGTATACTTTTGCCCAACTGAATTTTCTAGGACACCTGTAGGAGGCTCAAAACTCTCTGTATCCATGACAACCTGGTTGCATTTTGATCATTCCACTGTTCCCCTAGATGTTCCCTATGTATTTATTTGAATACCCACACAAGTACGGTGCCATTGCCGTTGCTAATACAACCCATTCAATGGTGTAACGAGGCGTACACACGCACGTACCATTGGGGTACGCTATGCTCGCTATGGCTAAAATGCAATAGTGAAACTAGGCGTACACACGCACGTACCATTGGGGTACGCTATGCTCGCGTATGGCTAAAATGCAATAGTGAAACGAGGCGTACACACGCACGTACGATTGGGGTAAGCTATGCTCGCGTATGGCTAAAATGTAATAGTGAAACGAGGCATACACACGCACGTACCATTGGGGTACGCTATGCTCGCTATGGCTAAAATACAATAGTGAAACGAGGCGTACGCACGTACCATTGGGGTACGCTATGCTCGCGTATGGCTAAAATGCAATAGTGAAACGAGGCGTACACACGCACGTACCATTGGGGTACGCTATGCTCGCGTATGGCTAAAATGCAATAGTGAAACGAGGCGTACACACGCACGTACCATTGGGGTACGCTATGCTCGCTATGGCTAAAATGCAATAGGGAAACGAGGCGTACACACGCACGTACCATTGGGGTACGCTATGCTCGCGTATGGCTAAAATGCAATAGTGAAACGAGGCGTACACATGCACGTACCATTGGGGTACAGTGTGTCAGACATGCTCAAGTGAACGATTGTGTAGGCTGCGTTCCTGACCTCCTTCATGTCACCATTGGGAGAGTGACTCCAGGAAATCACATTGCAGGGATGTAGTCTACACTCATGTTGATGATGTGGATGCATACATCAGCATGGCATCCTTACATCAGCATGCCCCAGGTGTGGCAGACATTGAAGAAGCAGAGGGACTGTGACCTTGTGGCTCAGTTGATGTGTGAAGAGCTGTTGAGACATGTCATTAATCATTTAGCACATGTGTATCACATACATTCAACACTTTGCACCTGAGTAACGCCTGCAACATATTGTGAGGCACATCAACACTGGAATGGCACACCATTCAGTACAGGGAACTGTCACATGATGACAGCAACATGCCCACTGTCACAGAGGTCGAATAGACGCACAGCATGACCCTGTGTGACCACGTCATGTGTGTACCATGTGCGACATTGTGCATGCTGTTTGCATATGAAATGAACAGGTCAGTATTATATTCCTCACCTTAGAATATCCCCACGTGTCATCCTGGATATGGCAATTTCCGCTTAGCAGTACACTCGTGTGTCGGTAGGCATCTCCTGCGGCTCTGCGTGTGTCATTGGCGTTGTGTGCGCTGTGATGTCGTTGTCTGAGTACTCATACATCACCTCTGCGTGCTCACGTGAGGTCCTCTTTTTCCACACCACCAGCGCTGTTCCCGTATAAATGTAACCTTACTCAATTTTGTACACAAATCATAGTACGATCACTTCTGACCATTACACTTGGATTGTCTGACTCAGGACGGTGCCAATAGGGATGTCCGTTTCATAGCCTGTGAGGATTGCAACCGACTCATGTCAGTGACTGACCCTCACCGTCGGTGTCTCCACTGTTTTGACGTCAAGCACGACAACAAGAGCTGCTCCGTCTGCCGGGACCAGACATATGAAGCCAGGTGTGAGTGGTCCCACAAGCCGCTCAGACTCCAGCAGTTGGCCCTGCACCACAATAGCTCATGGTCTGGACGTAGGACGAGTGCCTGGGCGTGGGTGTAGAGACATCAGAGCCCCGGGATTTTACATCAGTCCTCTAGGGCTAAGTCGTCAGGTAACCCCAAAAAGTCAAAGAGACGTCATCGCACTTCCAAATCACCACAATGCACACGTGTAATGCTGCATGGGATTCGGGTGACACCGCCGACGCGGCTACATCAGATTAGCAGCCGTCATAGCCTGCACCACGACCTCCGGTCCCTGCCCAGCATGCGACGCAGGAGGACTAAGTGCGCTTCCTCATGGCCATGATGTCCCTCACTCCACCAACGGCCTACGCGACGGCATCTGGCCCAGCGGACCCCTCTGGGGGCACTAGCGGGTCTGGTGCGTTGCCCCTGACGCTGTCACTCGCTTTGGCTCTGACACAGGCGGCGCATTCGTCCCAGCCCCGCTGGGACAGACAGGATCTGATTGGTGATCCTGGTCCTCGCTGGCCCACCTCACAACCTCACCGGCAACAGTCCCCCAGGTGTCAGCCTTGGGGACGTCCTCGGGTGGTGCTGTCCCCGATACCACACACTATACGGCTCCGGCGTGGGAACTGCGCGGGAGAACACCGCTGTTAATGCAGCATGTGGAGTTGAACTTCAACGAGCCAGGCACAGCTTATGACAACCCTGATTATCAGGGAATGGGTGATAAGGAGTATTGGGAGGGTTATGAAGACCCACTGACACGTGAGTGTCAGTTCCAAGACGACAGGACAGGTGGACTGGGGGATGTGAGTGGTCTGGACACCTCGCCAGACACTGGTGATGTCTCTACTCCAAACGTGTCTTTGGATGAGCGGGCAACGTACAGTGTTGCATTGACGTGGGCGGCCAAAGCCTTGTCCCTTCATCTCCCCTTTGCGGCCGTGAGGACCAACCAACTCACTGAGGTCCTTAAACTGAAGTCAAGCTCCGCTGAGCCTCTTCAGCCGTTTCATTCAGAATTTACTGAATCTATATTGGCCAGCATGTACAGGCACGCTGCAGGTTTGGCTGTAGATAGGCACGTTGCCAGACGCCCACACCCCTCCCCGGACAAACCATGTTTCCTGTCCTCCCACCCACCCCAGAGAGCATGGCCATCCAGGCCTCCAAATCACAGACCACATTCCTGTTAGCTCCGCTGGACAGGGTATCCAAGAGGTATGAGCAGTACGGAAAGATGTCATCATCCTCCCTGAGTCTGGGACTGAGGTCTTCGAACATCACATGCCTCTTTGTCCGCTACACACACTCTCTGTGGGACACAGTTGTGGAACTGCTGCCAGAGTGTGCGTTGTAGGTACGGGCAATACTTGGCCAAGCCCTTGTAGAATGCCAATCAGCGACACAGTATTTGATCCGGTGTGGGCTGGATAGCACCGACTCACTGGGCAGATCGATGGCATCCACGGAGGCAATTTTGTCAAAAACCTGGTATGTATTATAAGTTAGGAATATGCTACTAACTACTGTACCTTAACGATATTTCGTTACAAAAGGTAAGTAACTAGTTCATACTGTTCAGTATATCTGATGTAGGAGCATCTACGTTGTGTCCTTGCCGTGATGACAGTGTTTCTAATGTACGCACACCATGCCACTTGTGCTAATGAACCGCTCATATGTGTGATGGCATCACAGACCATTTGTCACAAATCAAACATTTATGCAGTATGATGATGTCCATGTAATAGTTTGGGAAATTTCACACCGCAATAGGAATATGTCAGATCTGTGCAAATGATGGCACATGTGATGTGTGTGTGTGTATTGCTGTCAGCTGTCTGGATGTGCAGACAACCTCCTAATGCCATTCTCATGACGTGTGTCACTGACATGATACATTGTCATGCTCACTCAGACCTTTCCATCAGATCATTTGTATGCGTGTCATATGCATTCCACAGACCACAGGTCTTTTACTTTTCACGGAGGAGTGGCTGGCAGCTGGCACATGTTTCCTCAGTGTGTATCCCAGGCCACACTCAAAATTGTCTACATTAGTTGAAGCTGTGTTGCTTGTGCCATGTACATTGTTATTGTCTTAGTCAGACAGTTCAACACATTTTCTCTTAATTTTGTTTTGCAGGGCACCCCCTCTGGAAAGGCCGTTGCCAGACTTGGAAGCCATGAGGGAACATAATTGCATTTGGCGTTACCGCTCCACCAGACAGTTGATCAAGGACCTGACGGACAGGCTGGAGGTTCACCTGCAACCACGACATAGGTATCCAACTGCGCTGACTCCCAAGGTAAAGGTGATGGCAGCACTACATTTCTTTGCCACAGGTACGTTCCAATTTACCATAGCTGATGTGGGAGGGATGTCTCAGACAATGTTAAGCCGTGTATTGACGGATGTATTGGCAGCTATGTTGCTCCACCTTGACGAATTCATTACATTCCCTACTCCAGAACAGTTGACAGATGTCAAGGGGGAATTCTATGCCCTGGGACGCATGCAACATGTAATTGGTGCAATTGATGGTACACATGTTACTCTGGTGCCACCACAGGCTCAGGAGCAGGCGTATCGCAACAGGAAACACTACCACTCGATAAATGCCCTGGTGGTGTGTCTTGCCAACATGATTATCTGACATGTTTCTGCACGTTTTCCAGGATCGTGCCACGATGCTTACATCATGAGGTGTAGCTGAATACCACAGATGATGCTGCAGCTGCACAACCACCGGGCATGTCTTGTTGGTGAGTAAACTCTGTCAGCTATGTATGTCAGTATGTCACAACTTCATGAACTGCATCATATTACACACTCATTTCCATGATGTCAATTTGCAGGAGACGCAGGATATCCAAACATGCCGTGGCTAATGACTCCGTTACGCAACCCCAGGACAGCTGCAGACCAGCGGTACAACAATGATCATGGGAAGACCAGGAGGGTTATCGAGCGAACATTTGGACTCCTGAAGAGCCGGTTCAGGTGCCTGGACAAGACAGGCGGAGCCCTCCAATACAGCCCACGCAAGGTGTGTGACATCTTCACCGTGTGCTGCATGCTACACAACATGGCAGTGGAGAAGGCCGTGCCAATCTACCTTGATAGATGAGCTGGAACATCCGCCCGTTGAGGATGGAGGCCTTGCCCAGGATGCCAGTGACGAGGAGGGTGAAGATGATATCCAGAGTCACCTCATCCGCAACTTCTTTTCATAATGGTGAGTCATAGTTGCATTTAGGTAATACATGTACTATTGAGTTGCATGGTTAGCATGCTGTGTATGCAACTGACTGTATGCAATGTCACTTGGATGTTTGTTGTGCAGTGTCACATAGGTGCAGATGTAATGACACACACGTATGTGCTATGTGTGTACTTGGAACGTACAGGTGTACTACTACATCAGGCTATTCAACAGGACAATGTCAGAATGACATTATACGGAACTTGACCCCTTGTGTGCCTCTCATCCCCAGCTCGCCCTGCCTGTTGTCCGTTGGTGTCATCGTGGTCAGCCTGCTATTGCTCATTATGATTGCAACGTCAGCCGAATCAACGGAGCATGCGTGGACATGTGGAAAAGTCTATTTGGGTAAGGACTCATATGAGGCTGTTTAGCGTTGGTATGGTTTCTAATGTGTGGTACATGTTCATGCGCATGTGTTAGACCATGCATACATGCAACAACATCATGTTTCTCATTATATGTAGGCCCACTCCCATGACAGGATAGTCACCCCATATGACAGTCATCTGTTGTAGTTGTAGACTCTGGTGAATGCATCAATGTGTGTAGACATTGACCCTGCAACATTGCATATACCATGGTTTGACATTGTGTTAGAGGTCACAACCACGGACTCTGTGGTGGATTGCAGCCTCACTGTGTGCATTAGAATGTGTCTGGTTCCTCACATCCACCTTGTGGCACAGTCCAGTTAATTTAACACAAAACCATGTCATGTAGGTGTTGCCCAGTGTATGTTCCACATGTTAGGACAACTGTCCTGTGATTCTGTTAGCATGGATGCATTGCCCCTTGTTGCGGTATGTCATGTCACTGTCATGTCGTTACCTCAGTGCAGGTTGAGAATACTGCTACGCCAGCCTTCACAGTGAGTAGCAGTTCTGCCTAAAATCACATGATGCCATGTATGGTTTGCTTTAAACATGACAATGTTGGGATGATGCATGTGTGAAAAGTTTTGGTGCACCAGTGGAGTGCGGTCATTCACATGATTCTCTTGTCCCATGCAGCATTTCTGTGCGACGGTAGGGTATCATTATGTTGCTTGGGTCAACTTTGCTTGCTGTTGAGTCATTTTCAAACTGCTTGTCATGTTTAGCATAGTGATGCAAAGTTGATAGAGCAAAATACTGCCTACAGAGTGCCTTCATTGCATGAAGGTCATTAGCTTCCTCATCATATGTGATACTTACAGCTGTTGTGGGTGATGTCAAGTGTGCCAACATGGCCCTTACGGGTACACATTATCTAATACAGCTATTACAATTTGCGTAAGTAGCATTGCCATATGTTTTAATTTGTTTGTAGGGTCCACATCATCAGAGACAGTGAATTATTATTTGTCCACATAGATCTCATTGCATGGTAGCTGACTTGTGAGCGTTACACAAGACTCAAATAGATGACAGACTGTCCTAGGTTTTATGTGTCTGTGTCACAGCATTGGATCTCATGTTATAGCTTAATGAGTGATCTCTAATTGGCTACAGTCGTTACACTTCACAACTGTGACTGGTACAGTGTATCACATGAGGTATTTTTAGTGTCAGTGACATGAGAAAGTACTCCTAATGGTTATTTGCCTCTGTTTCAGGTCTCCCTCCCTGCAGTTCTCATCCTCTCCTTCCCTCGCCTGATCACCCTTTTGTGTCTGTCAATTGTACTCAGACCAAGGGGCTATTTGGAGGTGGAACCCTTTGAGCATCACACCACTCTGATGAGGAAAGGTACGCCTATTCCCTGACAGGGTTGTAGCGAATTGTTATGCTGCATAACAGGTGACATCATTCATAGATTTAATTTTTTGTCTTCTTGCCAATGCCAATGCCCATGTATGTTGGATAATGCTCCATGGCCTCACAAGGTAAATCATCATGTTGTGCATGACGTGTGATTTCAAATGATTATTGTGCCTCCTTGATGTCAACGCACATGTCCTTCTATTGTGCATGTATTCTGTATGGCATGAAGTAAGCTTATGCTTGTTATGTGTTTACGTGTACAGTGACTACATGCATGGTGTTGGTGAAGGCTAAAATACTATATTGTGTGTGAGGTAGATGGCTGTGTAGCTGCTGGTTATCTTGGAACACACTAGCTGTAGTCTATCCCTGCTGACGCTGTGTGTCCTGTGCCCCACTTGTCCCTAAGGGGTCTGATCCCGTGACCGTGATCTTTGTTGATTACTGTGCCATATTATTTGCTGTGACCCTGAGTGAAGCAGACACTCCTGCATTCACATGCACATGTCACTTTGTGGCTTGCCAATGCCCTTGTGGTATGTGCTTGTTTTGCTAGTTGTCACACTCCTCCTGCCATCATGTCTTCACTCATTCCTGGTGCTGCATACACAGCCACAATGCAGCACACACTATCCAGGACCAAACACGCCTACTGGATACCCCTCCTTCCATCCATTTGTAGAGCATGCTCCAGCCACCCTACACACAGAGAACACCAGACAATCATCCTCCTGGTATTACGATGCCTCAAACTTAGCCATTACAGCTTCTATGCCTGTGTGTGCAACACATACTGGCAAGACTATGCTGAGCCACATGACATTGTGTCTACGTACCACCAGGACATGTGCCTTGTACAGCACACACACACCTTCCATAGGCACAATATTGTACAGTGTTACCTTGTAAACACCACAGCAGGAAAAATCGGCTTCCTTACAGTCACGTGGCAGTACACGGCCTGGTCACACCACTTCAACATAGCTGTCACAGTCAGTCAAGTAGCCACAGGGGACACACACCATGACCATGTCTCTTGGGTGTGGGGTGATTTGGACGTTCTGGTGTAGATAATTGTCAGACGTGGGTAATTGTTCTGGATGCGTTGCACCCATCACAGGAGTATAGTACTTGTAGCTCCATAGGGGGAGGTCACCTCATCAGGTGAGTTTGGCTAGAGTGCTACAGCCCATTGCCCACATTCTGTCCTGCCACCCTTGTCCTGTGCGCCATTCATCACATCAACAGTACAGTATCATGCTGATGATACTTCACATACCTGATGACACAGATGTAGGTACTCCCTACATGGACAGCTAGTTTTGTCACACTGATCCTAACACCTCAAAGTGACTCTCCTGGGCCTGGCTGTTATTGCAGTTTTGTGATCCAAAACACCCTCCAGCATTTACTATTCCTCACAGGTGTGTCTTTCCATCCATGTATCTAGTTGTTAGGAATTTGTGACCAATGTGTGTCCTCACCCGGACTCAGATCCAAGTGTGTGGATGGCTGCAGTTTGTTGAATAGCCTTGTATTTCATACATTTTCAGACACATATCATTTTATACTGTGGGTACAAGATAAGTCACCAAATGCGTATGATGTTTAGATTAACCCTGGGCGTAGTGGGCGTAGTGGGGCTCCGTGGAGCTACGTGAAGTGGGCGCACAACTACGCCCACCCACGCACTCCGCGTAGCCCCACTCCGCGCCGCCCGCCTCCCTCCCGCCCTCCCTAAGTACATAAATAAAGGCATAAAAAGCTTTTAAAAACACTTACCTTGTCTGCCGCGTCCCCGGGGCTCCCTCTCGCCGTCCCGCGATTCGCGCCGCCACCGCATCGGATCCTAGTGCGCATGCGCGGGCGGCCGCGCATGCGCATTCCTCACGAGAAATGCGCATGCGCGGCCGCCCGCGCATGCGCATTAGAATCCGAAATGGCGGCGCGCATCGCGGGACGGCGAGAGGGAGCCCCGGGGACACGGCAGACAAGGTAAGTGTTTTTAAAAGCTTTTTATGCCTTCATTTATGTATTTAGGGAGGGCGGGAGGGAGGCGGGTGGCGGCCGGCTACGCCCCGTGTGCGGAGCGCCCGTAGTGCCGCCTGGCTACGCCGGCTACGCAAAATGCGTAGGAGACGGCACTCCGTGCACTCTGTGCACGGAGCGTATCTGGCCGCCCAGGGTTAGTTTAGATTATTTATTGGGTGATCTTGTGCAGGAAAAGTGAATAGGTGCTGTACAGAAAGGGGTGGAATCTAAAGTTCACTGCTGGAGATGAGATGCCTTACAGTTTCAGTCAACAGAGTCCAGGCCACAGTGCTTGGCATCATTGGGCAGACTGTGACCAGCAAGTCCATGTGGGAGAGTCTCATAGGTGATGCTGTTGCACCCAAGGGCAATATGCCAGGTCCTGTGTCCTGGGAGTTGTGCATGGCCCACTGCCACTCAACGTCTTAGCCGTGGACGACCCACCTTCCTTGGGGGACCCTCACGTGCAGGCGTGGACGATGCATGGGAAGCTACGTCAGACAGTTCCTCCTCCTCCTCATCCCTCCCTGTGGCTGGTGTTGCACTTTGTCTAGATGTAGCTGGCCTGGTGACACAGGGAGGGTGCTGCATGTTGGCAGCAATCTGACGTAGCGATAGGCTCATTTCCTGGTGCACCGTGAAGAGCTGAGCCAGACTTGCCTCCACCCGTCCATAATGTAGGTCTTGCCTGGCTATTTGCTCTGCCTGCTGTTGTTTCACCTGGTTGAGGGCCTCCGCTAGCTGGCTTACCTCCCTGGTGTCCCGCCGGTATGCCTCCAGGATGTTAGTCAGTTCAGGCATACCGGGCCCTGCAGCTGACTGGCCAGAATCTCGCCTCCGCCTTGCGCCACTCCCACCACCCTGACCCACACGAGCACGGCCTGCGCTTGTGGGCACATCCGATCGACGGGCCCCCCGAGTGCTGGCAGGGTGGAGGTTGTCCGCCACCTCAGGGGCGTCCGACAAAGGGTGTCCCTCATTTTCAGACAGGCTCTCTGGTGGATCATGGGCAGGGCTCTGACCTGTCTGCTGGGATGTGGTGGGAATGGTTCCGATGGTATGCAGAGATGTAGCTGGTACAGTTGCTGCAGGGGTTTGGGATCCAGAGGATCCAGGTTGGTTGGGGTTATCCACAGTGCGTTGAGTGGCGTCGCTGTCGGTGGGGTCTGGGTCCTGCTGAGCCTGGGACTGGGATCCTTCTCCCCCCTGGTTGGGGGGGGCTCCACACGTTGCCCTGTGTGTGGTAGAGACAGACACTGTTAATGCACTATCAAGTGACATCTTAATTAGTTATCCATTATCACCATCACAGTTCCACAAGCTTTACATTGATGTCATTGTTCAGTTGTGTATGTAGTGGTAGTAAATTGACATGTACTCTGGAGTATTTTCCTTCTTCCATTCTCTTGACAATGACTGACACAGCCATTGCTGTGTCTTGTCTTGCCGACACAACACATATACAGCAGTGCTCAGGTTCACGCAACATCCAGGATACGGTGTTAATCCTTATGTCTGCGTCAAGCATGCACAGAGTTAAGATGCAGCATGTTCATGTAAGAGACAGAGCATTATCTGTACTACTATTATGAAGTGAGAACTGTGTCCTTTGAGCCAGGTGAACTCGAAAAGTACACCACCAATCACAACACCCAATACAGCGTTGGAAAGGGGAGGTCCAGAAGATGGACACAGGCTATATGAATTGACACCATATACACTAAAAAGGGGGGTGGTAAAGTAGTCCCTTCTGGCCGTTAGATGTGGGCGTTAACATTCAGAGAGGCAAGTTGTGGGCGTTAGATGGAGAGGAGAACATTGAGATGCGAGGAGTTGTCTCTGTGCAAAACCAAACACACCATTCGCCCTCACAGTGCAGAGTATTTCAAACGCACAATAATCACAGTGCAGCATATTGCAAACATGAAATATTCACTCACACACACATCTTTGGGGAGCCAGAATCATTGACCTGGGCATTACCGTTGTACATCAGGGACGGGCCGCGGCTTGCATTCACAGCCAACCAATCACGCCACATAACTCGCATGACACATGCAAGCCTTGCGATGAATATTTTAGTAACGATTTCACCATTGGACACGCTCCTGTTTGTCACAGGGGGAAGACCTCAAGCAAAAGAGGTACGGCTTACACGGTGTTTCAGGGCTTAGGCGAGTATGCGTTCTGCCGGACTGAAGCTGCAATATTTATTGCACGGAGATATCATACATCAATAAACAGGCTTTTGCATGGCCCTTAAGCGAGTCAGCTTTCACCACAGTATTGCATCCTAAACCTAAGAACAAAGCTATGGATTCACTAGCCGCTAACTGTTTTACCACTGTGACACTCCCACTTATTGCGGCGCTAAGGAGAAAACTTGACTTCAGGGCTTAGACACATTTTTAACTCGCCGACATCAACATGTGCTACATGAAATATCGTCTTGGCAGAAGCATCAACATTCTCACGGGGGAGGGGGCAAGGCCAAACAAGGAAACACAAGTGACATTAAGTGGAGGGAGCTTTTGCCAACAAGATTACACAATTTACTTTTCAAACCGGGACAAAGTTGGGACGGGCTGCTAGTTTAATTGCAATTAATCTTCTACTTTAGATAGGTGTTGCTGTTAGGTGATGGCCAACCAATGCCAACACCCCTGGACCTGTACACCCACTTCTAGATCATTGCTTTGGAACATGGCACTTCTCTAAGACGCATCACCTTGTCAATACCCATGTCCATGTTGATACTTAAGTGCATCCACAACGTTCATGAGATGGGGCACGTGCATTGTGTGAGAGGCACAATGGACTGGAACATCTGCAATGTGCATGTAAAAGTTGTATGCGTATTCATATGAGTGAGTGTTTAGTTGTGGTACATGACAATTGGGACAGTGTTGCACTCCATTGCCTGTACCCAGGGGTTTAATTTCAGTAAGGGGGGTGTATGACAGGCCAGGCTAGTAGTTTGCGTGTGATTAGCAAGCGTCCATCCTTCTTTATTTTGCTGTCCCCTCATGTTGCATGCTGGCATAATCGTGGTTGTGTGTTCCTGCACAGGATGTGTGACCTTGTCCTGGTGTTTGTGTTTGCAATGATCACCGGAGGGACTTGTGCTGCCTACACCGGTGCCCATTGTGTACTACCGAGCATTCCAGACTGTGTGTCCTGACACAGTACAGTGTCGCCTGCAAATGGTGGTTGGGTTGCAGGCACTTAGTAGATGACTGCTGGTAATTAGGAGACATCCCTTAACACTCTGCTCTATGGTCTTTATAATGCCTCTGCAGTGCTTGGGTGAAACTGTGTGTGTGCCCAGGGAGCTGGGGTGAGGTGACAGAGGGAGGAACACTGAGGGATGGATACTGAGGGAGGGAGGGAGACAGAGGGATGGAGAGAGACAGAGGGAGAGGGCAAAAGGGATGGAGGGAGTCAGAGGGATGGAGGGAGACAGAGGGAGAGGGCGAAAGGGATGGAGGGAGTCAGAGGGATGGAGGGAGACAGAGGGAGAGGGCGAAAGGGATGGAGGGGGTCAGAGGGATGGAGGGAGACAGAGGGAGAGGGCGAAAGGGATGGAGGGAGTCAGAGGGATGGAGGGAGACAGAGGGAGAGGGCGAAAGGGATGGAGGGAGTCAGAGAGATGGAGGGAGACAGAGGGAGAGGGCGAAAGGGATGGAGGGAGTCAGAGGGATGGAGGGAGACAGAGGGAGAGGGCGAAAGGGATGGAGGGAGTCAGAGGGATGGAGGGAGACAGAGGGAGGAAGGGAGACAGAGGGAGAGGGCGAAAGGGATGGAGGGAGTCAGAGGGATGGAGGGAGACAGAGGGAGGGAGAGAGACAGAGGGAGGGAGGGAGACAGAGGGAGAGGGCGAAAGGGATGGACGGAGTCAGAGGGATGGAGGGAGACAGAGGGAGGGAGATAGAGGGAGAGGGCAGAAGGGATGGAGGGAGTCAGAGGGATGGAGGGAGACAGAGGGAGGGAGGGACACAGAGGGAGGGAGGGAGACAGAGGGATGGGGACAGGTTGTTTGTGCTCGCTTACTTGCTACACTGCCTTACTGTGTCACAAAATGATGCATCTCGGGAAGGTGTGTCTACAAAATGACATTGTTTCGAAGCTGTGGTCTACTATCTTGTGTGATATTTCCCTATCCCTGTGCATTGGGCATGGTGCTTGGGTGTGTCCCCGGGACATATGGGATGAGAGCAGCCTCCTACCCTCCACCTTCTACCCTTTGTGCCTCCTCCTTGCAACTAACCACTTTCTGTTGTGTCCTGCTGGGACTCATGGCCACCCACCCCATGCTGCTGGGCACTGTTGTTAGTCCACCCATGTAACTTGTGTTTTTTGTACACTCACCAGACTCAACGGCTCCTTCAATTCCATGTACTCCCACCGGTGGCAGCAGGGCCATTACTTTCTCCTCCCAGGGATGGTATACAGGAGGTCTGCAGGGACCACCACCTCCAGTGTAGTGTGCATTGGCGTAGTCCTGGTCCGTTTTCTTCTTGACCATCCTCCGCAGATCATACCACCTGGACTGGCATTCCCCCCTGGCGCGCCTGATGGGTGCAACAGCATTAACCCGGTCTACGATCCTCTCCCACAGGCGTGTTTTTTCTGCCATGCTGGTCTGTCTGACCAATGCACCAAACAGCTGAGGCTCGACTCTGATGACTTCATCTGTAAGTATCTCATTCTCCGGGTTAGTGAACTTTGGATTCTTGGGTGTGGTCATGGTGTGGGGTGTATGTGATTGAGGGGGTGATGGTGTGTATGGATGAGGGTGTGTGGGTCTGATTGTGAAGGGGGTGGTGTGGGTGTAGATGAGATAGAGTGTATGTGTAAATGTGTGTGGCTGCAATTGTTTGTGAGATGTCTGTATCTTCGCAAGGATGTGTATGTTGCAAAGGATCCTGGGTTGTATATGTGGACCCTTTTATTGGTCAAATGGTGGGTGTGGCTTAATTTGAATTTGTGGTGTGTGTCTTATATGGGGTGGGTGTTTGTGTTGACCTCTGTTTGCCAGTTTGGCTGTGACCAGGACATAGATTCTCAATGGTGTGTACACAGGAGACATGTTCAGTGTTGTTGTGCGACTTGTTAGCAAAGTCCTTGTGCTGGTTTTGGTGTTGGTGTTATGTGTGCGTGTCGTACTTGTGCGTGCGATTGACTTGTATGGGCCGTTGGCGGGTAGGGGGCGTCGCGTAGGCTTGTTGGGGGGGGTGTGCGTGTCATACTTGTGCGTGCGATTGACTTGTACGGGCCGTTGGCGGGTGGGGGGATTTGCGTAGGCTTGTTGGGGGGTGTGCATGTCATACTTGTGCGTGCGATTGACTTGTACGGGCCGTTGGCGGGTGGGGGGATTCGCGTAGGCTTGTTGGGGGGGTGTGCGTGTCGTACTTGTGCGTGCGATTGACTTGTACGGGCCGTTGGCGGGTGGGGGGATTCGCGTAGGCTTGTTGGGGGGGTGCGTGTCGTACTTGTGCGTGCGATTGACTTGTACGGGCCGTTGGCGGGTGGGGGGCTTCACGTAGGCTTGTTGGGGGGGGGCGTGTCGTACTTGTGCGTGCGATTGACTTGTACGGGCCGTTGGCGGGTGGGGGGCTTCGCGTAGGCTTGTTGGGGGGGTGTGGGTGTCGTACTTGTGCGTGCGATTGACTTGTACGGGCCGTTTGCGGGTGGGGGGATTCGTGTAGGCTTGTTGGGGGGGTGTGCGTGTCATACTTGTGCGTGCGATTGACTTGTACGGGCCGTTGGTGGGTGGGGGGCTTTGCGTAGGCTTGTTGGGGGGGGTGTGCGTGTTGTACTTGTGCGTGCGATTGACTTGTACGGGCCGTTGGCGGGTGGGGGGATTCGCGTAGGCTTGTTGGGGGGTGTGCGTGTCGTACTTGTGCGTGCGATTGACTTGTACGGGCTGTTGGCGGGTGGGGGGATTCGCGTAGCCTTGAGCGAGGGGTACACGTGTGGTATGTGTTGATGACGCTTGCTGTGAGGTGATCACTTTGGGCCATACGAATCGCGGACAGGCTTCTCGTACAGGATCGTACTAGTGTGTTTGTACGGCCTGGTTACGAGTCGTACGGTAGGATTCCCGATGCTTATTCGTACGGGTCATCGACTGTGGTTCGTACGGTTCGGTGATATTCGTACGGCATTCGACGGTAATGGATCAGAATTCGCTGGTCGGACGGTAATTTCCCATTCGTACGGATTAGGATACGAATGCGAATCGTACGGCGGAATATTTTTACCGGATCGGAATCGAGCCCCAAGACTCCAACCTATAATACAGCAACAGCTGAGGAAAAAAAACAAGTTTCCCGTTGTTCCTGAAAAGTGATTGTATTTATAAGTTGAAACAGGTGTGAATGATCACAATGAGTGTGTGAGTGTGTATGTGTGTAGAGGAGAGAGTGGAGTTGAATGGATGAGGGTATAAAACCAACTTGAGGCATTGATTTTTTGTATATACTGCTCACATATAGAGATTAGTTACCTAGTATTTTTCAGTCGGAAACGTTCATGTAATTGCTTCAGAATAGGAAATGATAATAGCTAATTAAAGCACAGTTGAAGAATCAGAGAATAGAATTTACAAAATTGAGTACATTGTATAGCACTGTATATATTGTAAGTATTCACATATTGTTGTAGGTATAATTGAATTGAGAAAAGTAAAATGCAATAAGAGATTGTTAATCAAAGAATTAGTGTTTAAATAAAAAACAAAAGAAACGAGCAAAAAGTATGAGCATGACATAAGGTTGACCAGCATTTGGAGCTAGTTCTAGCCCTTGAAAAAGTAATACAGGTCTAGTAGGACATTTCATTTATAGTCATCCTCCTCAATCTACCACATCATCACCCACAGAAACACACACCAAAAGCCATGCCTTATCTTACAATGCTCTTACAATTTATTAGTCATAGAAAACATTCCGAACACAACACATCGATTAAGTCATATTATTCAATGCTCACTCAGGAGTCCATTTTGCAGGCTACATACCTAACCTGATTACACATGGTAATCATGATGCCATTTTACAGATATCTGACTTAAGTCTATTATGAAGCAAACACAAGGAGATGATGGACGGAGCGCTGACATTTTTCAGACACTCACCCCAGTCACAGATCTGGGTTAAATCCATCATTGTTCTTTAGCTCACTTCGCTATCCCAGTTCAGACACAATTATATGCAAATCCGTCTTGACCCTGTGAGTCATGGGAACAGTCCAGCCCGAACTGCCAAGCCGTGTCATCCTTGGACCGGAAACAAGCATCCTAGGCCAGTTTCAGGGTAACACCCCTTATCAGCCAGGCTAGCTTGAGTCCAGTGGCAAAGTGAGCAACGGACCCACATCTATCATGTCCAACATCACTGACGTCCTCAAGACTACAATATCCGGCCTATCTAAATAAAAAGACAATAAGGATCAGGCACTGCAGTCATTCCCCAAACTTCATGGCCCTGCTTAACAAAGCAGCAACCGATACTGAGTTGCCAAAAGCTCCTACCCTGCCACTTTCAGTTGAATGACATTCGATCCATCTTGTTCATTCTCATCTGACAGACATTTATTCCACCTCTGCATTGAAATCTATTACAGGGCTTATCAATCAATCAATCAATCAATCATAGCATTTATAAAGCGCACTACATACCCGTGAGGGTCTTAAGGCGCTGGGGGGAGGAGGGTTGCTGCTACTGTTCGAAGAGCCAGGTCTTGAGGAGTCGCCTGAAGGTTAGAAGGTCTTCAGTCTGCCGGAGGCGGATGGGGAGGGTGTGGAGGTTCCAGATACCTCCACCAGCTCCAAGGTTAACATCTACCTACATGGTTTCAAACTTCTGGAAATTGTTTGTCTTTGGGAGCTCAAAAAGCATGAGGAGCATAGCACCTCTCTCAAAACTGGCATCCACCCAGCAAGAGACATAAACATGTTTTCCTTTTAAGAGTTGAACATGTTTTGCTTCTCTAATCAGATTGCTAACCAGATCAATTATGATTGTTGATGTAAAGGCACAAGCCTCTGTGGCATATTAGGTCTTTGAACACAAATATACCTGCTGCATTAGATCAATAAAAGCAAAATGTGAAATGCACTATGTGTAAACGTGTTTGAGGGTGCTAGGCAGCATTTTCTGTGGCTTACAGTCACTCAAAGCGCTTTAATTCTGTTGGACAGCTGCATATTGGCGCTCCATAAAGCACACAGGGCATGATGTATCAAAGGGTTTTTATCTATTGAGTCGATGAGATCTTACAAATGGAATGCCATGTGTGATTCAACATAAAAAAGAACAGTTTAAGCACCACTTTAACTTACTTTCCTATAATCGCTCTCCTCATTTTGTGCCAAAGGTGTTCAGGTGCCAGGATTCTCTCAGCTAAAGTAATTCAAGGGCACAGCCTTAGGGAGGCCCAAGAGCCCTTGGCATCTTCTTGGCTAAGATGCTGGGAAGTAGTCGACTTTGCTTAGGAGGTCTGGGCTGGGCGCCAGTTTCCTATAAGGATTAAAGAGACATTATTTCTTGACTACATGCAGCCACAGGCCCTGAAATTTCGGATATCCAGAAATCACAGGCAGAATTGATGTTTTAATGGTTTAGCATCCCTGGCTGAGTAATGCCCTCTGATCTCAGCGCAGTACTTCCTGGAGCCACTGGAAGGTAATGTCCATTTTCTATCTATACAAACCAAGAGTCATTTTTACTAGGAAACTGTTGGAGCACGTGTTAATCCAAGAAGGCTAACACACGCTCCGACAGTTTCCAAATGCAGGGATGCGCTGTATTCACAAGAATACGGTGCACCCCTGCCTTTCCCTTAGCTCTGGCGCTAAATGTAGCTGCCTAGCTATGTGTGCTGCACAATGCAGCACACATAGAAACAGCAAAAAATGAGGAGGAATAAAGCATTTCTCCTCGTTTTGCCACGTTAAGACTAGGTTTTTCCTAGTCTTAATTTTGGTGCAGACCCATATTTACGCCACCCTTGTAAATACGGGGCAGCCTCAAAATCAAATCAATGGGTGTTGCGATGGAACGCCCACCACAACACCCATTGCCCACCCCTTTCACGCTGAGTGTAGCTTGTAAGGGGGCCTTATTCACAAAGCGGTGTTAAGTGGCTTCACGCCGCATTGTGAATAAGGTGAAGACCCTTTTCATCACAAGAACATCGGAAAAGAGACCTTCCCGTGGCGATATGGGCTTGTAAATATGCCCACTAGTTGCCTAAGTCGCACTCCCATTAAGTAGTAAATTGGAAGGCTCAAAAGATAACACGTCATGCATCTGCTCTCAACAAATGTAAGGTGTATAAATAAGAAATAGAACACATGAGAGCCCTGAATCCAAAGGGCTTCACCCCCACAATGCACTGGGGCATTCATGAAATACCAGGAATCCGACTGGTATGTCTCATTACCCCACAAAAGGGAGGGGTGAGGGTAACGGACTCGCCTACTCTAGACCCCCCAACAATACTCACATATAGAGACACTATTTTTATCACTCCCTACTCTTTCAGGTGCATGCATGTTTCTTTACCCCACAGTAAACGGTCACATAATTTATGAATAGTTTAAGAATACGAGTTTGATCATGGACAAAGAAAGAAATGTGTTGCCAATCTTTTGCTGAATCAGTGCACTGTAGGGGAGGGAATGGCTATGCGGGTGAAGATGGCGGACGCTAGCATCTACAGCTCCCCTATCGACTCCCCGTCATCTGCTTATTTATCCTGCAAGGAGCATACCAGTAGGAACTGAAACAGCCCCCTGGAAGAGCGTGGAGCCTGTGTTGCAGGGGAAGTTATTGGTGAAGCCCCGGCGCTTAGGGAAAGGGGAGTGTCTGGCCCGCGGTGGCCTTGGCAGAGCTCTGTTGAGGAGGAGCTCGTCTTTGAGTGGCTACTCGAGGCCACGGCTTGGATGCAGACAAGGAGGGCCTACATAAAGGCTGCACGAAACGAAGGCTAGGGGCCCCGCTGGAAAGGCTCTCAGAGCTAACAGACTTTGGAGGTGAGCCGGAGTGCAGCGAGTGTGAGGTAGGAGGATAATTGCCTTTGACTGGCTACTCATGTGGGGGACCGCTGGGACGAGTCATGAGCGTTGTGGTGTACCCAGAGGTGCAGACACGACTCTGGCAGACTGTGGAGGACGGGGATCGGACTGACCTCGTAAATCAACAAAGCATCAGTGCCACTGCAGGACCGGATAGATCCACCAGGCTGTGGTAAATAAATAATTAATTACCGGTACTATTTTTGAATACAGTGAATAAAACAGATAGCTCAATAAATAAGAGACAGGATTCGAGGTATCTTGAGTCTGACAGGCTTTAATCAGGCATAAGGGAAGGGACAGAACAGCCTGGAAGCACGGGACGGCAGCTGCACACCGAAAAGCAACATTACATGGTATATATACTAAAGCAATTACATTACATTCAATACAGTAGGCGTAGCAGTAGGCGTGACTCGTAGCAGTCGCGAAAGATAAGGACAAAATGATGTAACAAGAAGGCGTGTATAGGGCGTATACATAGACATGTGATGTAAACGTAATAGAAGTGTCATGAATGGGGCGGAAACATGGAGGGGGCTACTCGAGCAGCTGGGACCTTTAACCTAGTGGTGCGCGCAAACGGGCAATGACGTATTACCAGGGAGAACTGGGGGCTATGACTTCTGCACTAGAAGAGGAGACTAAAGTCTGCGGTGTCAGAACGACATGTACCTATATCATATCTGGTATCTGGTGTTTGGAGTACATGTTGATAGAATCCAAAAGTTATCAGGGCAAACGCTACTTGACACTAAGACTGGAGCATGCATTATTCTATATGTATTGCGTGTGCTAGGAATATTCTATGAATATTAATACAGTATTTCTCTTACATGGAGACAGAAAGGCTAGACCCTGGCTGAAACTATTGATACGATTCAGTAGCTTAGGAATGCAGAAAAGGAGGGCTGGACTGATAACTAGAAGCATAACATGCTCTTGGCAGACAGGCAGGCAGAGCCAGGCCGGGCCAGGCAGAGCCAGGCCGGGCCAGGCACTGTGAAGCAGGAAGTAAGTGAAGGGTCAGGGATGCAGGTGGGGGCTGAATCGCTCCTCGGAGAGGGTTCAGAAAACAGGAGCTTGAATCTGGTGTCCGGGCCCTTTTGAGGCCTAGAAACGGGGACATTTTACTGACTTAACGTGCACACTGTAAAACGTGGCAACATAGGCCGAATACTCGTTGCTTTCACGAGAACTGGAAACTGGCATACTAGAGTTGGACATAACTATGATTGCGTCTTTAATCGATCATAGGGGGATACATGCATATCGATCATGCACATATAGCATAATATGGGGAACACGTAGGCACATACAACATGGCAAAATTTACTTTTCCACATTCCCTCCTTGTGCCCTACGTTTCCATCAGGAAACATCTATATTCATGATACCATCTATCATTTCATATAGCATCATTTGCTCATCTCGAATTGTCTTAGAACGGGATTTAGGACTAGGAATACAAGAGGTAGCACACATGCCGCAAATCGCAGGGCCACATTGTAAACAGAGGCAGCAACTGAATATGATCATTACTGCTATACCTAGGAATGACAATACTTTCCATCCCCAGGCAGAGATGATACTCCAGAGCCAACCGGACCATGTCCAGGAGCCTGGATTCTGGTGTAACTGATGGGCAATGTTATGAAGTCTGGTTATAGCTGAATAAACAGACGGCGCGTTATTAGGAATGAAAATGCAGCAACTAGATCCGATGACTCTACATGCTCCTCCTCTATCGGCCAGTATGACGTCAAGAACGAGACGATTTTGGAGCACGACAAATCTCATAGCAGATTGTTCTTCTGTTAAATTACCTAGAGCGGAAGTAGTCTAATTCACTACTGCTTCAAGGGTTCTGGTTAACCTACGTATTAGCTTACTATTCTGGATAGGTCCAATGAAGAAAAAGAAACCTCTATTGAAGTCTGTATACTGTTCTAAAGCAGTTTCAGTTTGATCAACAATTGGGGACTCGATCTCCCTTTTATGTCTAATGTGTACTAGATGTGTGTTTCTGTGATAATCGGATGGGGCTAGAAAAACTGGTGGCAGTAGGAAGGCAATGTAACATGTTCCATCCCAATCGAGGGGCAGACGAACATATGCGGTCTGACCACAAACAAAATAAGAATGACGTGAGGCTTTGAAAATAGATTTCCCACTGTCACTATACTCGACCATAGTAGTACAATCACTATGACCTACATGTGCGGAACCATTCTTTCTGACACATAATTCGCCTTTGACTGGTAGTATTGAAATAGCAGGCAAATCTGGAGTAGTATCGGACTGAACATTCAGGACCATGAAATTCGGGGAATAATTACCTAAATCATATACTTCATTTTCTAGATCTAACCCTGTTCTATGGGAAAGACCTTGCTTGTCTGGGAAACATGTTCGATTCAGAAGGGACATATCAGTTGAAGATGACGTTAACGTGGACCATGCTCCACACGAACCATTATGTGAGAATGGATAAGGAAAGAGTGGCAGAACTCCCTTGGGTATCTGGAAAGGGGGGAGTCGACCACACACCCAACAATTAGTGGCATTGCTGGTCTGGTGTGAATAATGCAACATTCGGATAAAACTATTATTACGCATAGCAAGACGATAGGATAACTCGTGAGGAGGCAGATCACTAAATGTGTGCTCTGCTGTAGCATTAGAAAACATATGTACATGTGACATCGGAAAACATAAATGTAAAGCATAACTTATGCATGTAATCATTAGACTCAAAAATAACAAGAAGAATAGAACGACAATACATCTTTTAGAGTTTTGACTAACTCCCTCACTGTGTGGGTCTGTCTCATACATGTCAGGAACCTGTCTAACCGTTTCACCCGAGAGGGACTTAGACAATTAAACTGGCTGACTTATTTTACTAGACCTTAACTTGGCTTTATACTCCTGCTGCGGAGTTTTCTCTAACAGAGGAAGTTTCGGTTCAGAGTCTGTTTTTAGGCAGTCTTTAGGAATGAGGCAGTCCTTAAGAAATGTCCTTGGCTTAAGTCCATGAAACTTCTTAATATGGCTGGTGTGCACCCAGCCTTTGCGGTTCTCGAGCTTGACTGCGGTCCTGGTGGTGAGGAGGACAAGACGGGGCTCCTTCCATCGGGGCTCCAGCGGACTTGAACGATCAAAGTTCCTTACGAAGACCATATCACCTGGAACGACCTCATGCGGTTTCACCTCAGTGTTGTCTGGGAATGTAGCGGCAACCTGTGAACGACAAGATTGTAGTGCAGACATCAAGGAGGCAAGGTAATCTGTCAGCATATTACTGGAAACATCTGTAATCTTTCGGGGCATAGGTGTACCCCACATATTTGGAGGGCGGCCGAATACGACCTCGTATGGGGACAGACCTGATCTGGAATGTGCAACCATTCGCATGTAAAATAGAGCAACTGGCAGAGCTACTAGCCAGTCTACACCTTTTTCTCTACATACTTTAGCAAGGCGGATCTGTAAAGTCTGGTTATGTCTCTCTACGAGACCGGCTGCTTCAGGATGGCGTACACAATGGAACTTCCACTGGTACCCTAACAGAAGGGAAACTTGTTTCATGAGCTCGGATGAGAATGGCTGGCCGTTATCTGAATACACGACCCTAGGTAATCCGTAGCGGGGAAAGAACTCACGAACCAACTGCCTGGCAGTGGTCGCAGCTGTGTAATCTGGGACTGGATATGCTTCTGTCCACCTGGACAAAGCGCATACAACTACAAGGACATACTTGAAACCTCGACATCGCTCCATCTGAATATAATCCATCTGGAGGACTTCAAAAGGGTGGTCAGGAGGTTGGAAACCACCTTGTTCCACCGGGACACTTTTACCTGGATTGAACTGACAACAGATCATGCAGGTACGGACTTTCTGCTTGGCTGCTGCTCGTAAATGCTTGTTGAACCAAAGGTTCTGGATGCTGTCTAACATAGCTTTTTCTCCTAAATGTGCTGGACTATGTGCGGTATTAATAATGACTTGAACCATAGAGTCGGGGAGAAACCATGTGGCTTTTCCCTTCGTCAACCATCCTTGATCTGTCTGGACCCCTCCTTGTTCTGACCATTTCTTGATTTCATCAGGAGTAGCATGTGACTGTATATCTATGACATCTTGTGTAGGGTCCTTAACTGTCATACAAGTAGTCTGTTCTGGAATGTCTGTCAGTGTTGTGTTAACTGGAATATCTGGAGTCTGAGCTGTAAGCTTGGCTGTTCGATCTGCTAGATCGTTACCTTGGGAAATTATGTCAGTGACTTTCGTATGTGCTTTGCACTTCATGATAGCGATAGCTGTCGGTAAATGTATTGCATCTAACAGGGCTTGAATGAGGAGACCATGCTGAATCTTGGTTCCATGAGAAGTCATGAAACCTCTTTCTTGCCAGAGCACTCCAAAGTCGTGTACGACTCCGAATGCATAACGTGAATCTGTGTATATATTTACTTTCAGGTTCTTGGCACGTATGCAGGCTTGGGTCAGAGCGACTAGCTCTGCTGCTTGAGCGGACAGGGTGTCGATACGATGTGTTTCTATAACTTCGGTGTCAGTAGTCACTGCATACGCAGCTACTAGTTCTCCTGTACTTGTTCTCATACATGAACCATCCACATAAAGTGTCAGGTCGGGATCAGGTAATGCAATATCTGTCAAATCTTGTCTTGGCTTTGTCATAGTGTTAACAACTTCCACACAGTCATGTGTGGCAGGATTTGAAGTAACTGACGGTAACAGTGTAGCTGGATTTAAAATGTTGCAGCGTCTGATTTCTATGTGTGGCTGAAATAGTGTCAGTTCATAACCTGTTAAACGTGCAATTGTCAAGTGCTGAGTCTGGGTTCGGTTTAAAAGAACTTCCACGGAGTGTGGGACTTGTACTGTCAGGGAATGTCCTAACACTATGGAATCACTTTGTCTGATAGCTAGTGCTGTGGCTGCAACTGACTTGAGGCACGCAGGGAGAGCCTGGGCCACTGGATCTAATGTGCTAGAAAAATAAGCACAGGGCTTGTATTGTCCTGCTTGATCTTGTGTGAGAACAGATAATGCAGTACCATCACGTTCTGTGACAAAAAGTGTAAAAGGCTTACTATAGTTCGGTGTGGCTAGAACAGGTGCTTGACATAAAGCTTTCTTTAACTCGTTAAAAACAAGTGTATGTTCCTGGGCCCAAGGGAGGACAGTCGATACGGCTGCCTCCTGTGTCGTTAACTGTATCAGTGGCTTGGCTAGAAATGCATACTGAGGAATCCATTGTCTGCAGTAAGAAGTGAGGCCGATAAAAGCTCGTACCTCCTTCTGAGTCTTGGGCTGTGGAAGACATGCTATTAACTGGATACGGTCAGGTGTCAACTGCCTACCCCTCTTGGACAGTAAGTGTCCTAAGTAGACCACTTGCTGGACACAGAATTGTAATTTGGAAGGGGACACCTTGTGCCCCATCTCGGCCAGGAAATACAGGACTGTAAGTGACGCACGTTCGCAGTCACGTTCAGAACGGGCTGTGATCAGTAGATCATCGACATACTGGAGCAGGGCAGTGTCAGCTGGCATGTGAATATTGTCTAGTTGTTTTTTAAGTGCTTGACTGTAAATGCTAGGACTTTCTGTGAAACCTTGAGGAGCTCGTGTGAATTTATAGCTCCTTCCATTTAAACAGAAACCGAAAAGGTACTGGCTGTCTGGATGAATGGGGACACTGAAAAATGCGTTCTTGAGATCGATAACTGTAAAGAATGTGGCTTCAGAATCAATGGCTGTCAATAGGGAAGAAATATCGGGAACCACTGGGTACTGGGGTATGATACATTTATTAAGTTCTCGAAGGTCAATCACTAATCGATAAACTGGAGGTGCATTTGGATCAGTACGTTTCAGAATTGGAGTGATAGGAGAATTACATACATTGGAGTCAGTTTCTACAACCACTCCTTGAGCAATGAGCTCGTCAATATTTTTGGATAAGGCTGCTACAGCCTCAGGTGGCAATTTGTACTGTCGGATTCGTGGTAATACAACGCCTTGTTTCAGAGTCACACGATGGGGTGTGATATGCATACAACCTACATCAGTTGGACCTTGCGCCCATAAATGCTGTGGTACATTCAATAATCTTGGATCAAAATCACGTAATACATAATGACCCTTAAAGTCTCTCAAAAACAGACGAACCCCCTCTGGGTAACAACAAATTACTGCTCCTAATTCTTTTAATGTTTTAATGCCTAACAAATTTTCTGGACAAGACTTCGTTAGTAACAAATCTGTAGTTCGGGACAGTGGACCAACTTCTAGAGTAACTGGTTTCGATATTTCATTAACAATGGGCTTTCCTGAAAATCCAAGGGAAACATTTCTAGAGCCTGAGAGCGGAGCCCCTGGAACCTCGTCATGACTGATAGTAGTCCTACTTGCCCCTGTATCAATCAGAAACTTTCTGTCTTTCCCTAATACTTGACTGTGTACATAGGGACCCTCTTGATCTACAGGTATCTCGATGAGAGGCAAGCCTACCTCCCTCTCTAGGCTGTTTCATGAATACGGCTGATAATCTGGATACTCGGACTGTGCATACTGATACATCTGCTGTGTAACGTGTTGTGTTGCAGCTATAGGCTGCGGTACTGTAACTGTCTGTTGTGCATTCTGTGATGGCTGAGAAGTCTGTGAAACTTGTTCTTGTCTAGGCGGACGTGGTCTTTCTTTAGTTTTACCAGTAGCTATGTTGTGTTTCAGAACTGCACACTCGTTTATGAAATGACCGGGCTGTTTACAGTAATTGCAGGTCCCTTTAACGGGAACTGCAGGATGACTGGCTTGATTCGTACCCCTCTTCTGACTGTCTTGGGGAACAGATTGTGCAACTAATACTTTCATTTTCGTGTCTTTCATACGTCTCCTTTCGTGTTCTTGTTCTTCCCTGATTCTGTTCTGGTGGTACTGGAGCATTTGGAGCATCTGTGACGGAGTATTAGCTTGCCAGGTACTTTCGACTTTCAATACTCGATTTTTAACTTGTGGACTTGAATTCTCTACTAGTTTTGTGACAAAAAGATGAGGGTATGATTCACTACTTGTTTTCAAACCACTATTAATAATAAAACATTTCTCAAATCTAGAATAGAAATCACTAGTATCTTCGTCTTGTTTCTGTTTACAGGCTGAGATGGCATCCCAGTCTTCCTTTTTCGTGGCTAGTAATCTTGGCAAAACTTGTATTAATAACTCGGGCAATTCTTTAGCTTTATCCCCAAGACCGGTACCTGGTACTCGTGTATTATCTTCAGCTTCTAGAGCTGTCCAATCTATCTTTTTCTCTCCCACCTCCCATTCTTTTTCTTTGAGTTTTTCATATATGCCGCAGGCAACAGGACCTTTAACATTTTAATGATATCTGGATACGTGTATTCTCCCATACGGAGCATGTCCTTTAATTCACGGTGGAACCCTGCTGGATCTTTATCATGACAGGGAATTAACTTCTTCATTTCTAAGAGTTCCATCTTTGTAATAGGGGTGTAAACGAATACTCGTTCTAGACCACCACCCTCTTTCTTGACTGGATGTACTTCTCGTAACGGATTCTGTCTGTCTATGTAGAATGATTTACTTTCTGGGGGTGAGACGTGAACAAAATGTGGATTCAGGAACGTTCGGTATTTGTAGCGCTGTTCTAGAATGACACTAATTAAATCGGTACCTAGACCTTTCCATCTGTGCTGGAGTAACTCGTTTAATACATCATGTAGAGGACCGTGGGCCTGAGGGATACTTGAAGCAGAAATATCTGCACGTGCAAGGTATGGTTCCGTCACGGCTGCAGAGGGTCAGGGGGCCTGCGTGGCTTCGCCGGCGCGTGGGGAAAGGGCAAGTCCCTATTCGGGCGCCATTATGTGGTAAATAAATAATTAATTACCGGTACTATTTTTGAATACAGTGAATAAAACAGATAGCTCAATAAATAAGAGACAGGATTCGAGGTATCTTGAGTCTGACAGGCTTTAATCAGGCATAAGGGAAGGGACAGAACAGCCTGGAAGCACGGGACGGCAGCTGCACACCGAAAAGCAACATTACATGGTATATATACGAAAGCAATTACATTACATTCAATACAGTAGGCGTAGCAGTAGGCGTGACTCGTAGCAGACGCGAAAGATAAGGACAAAATGATGTAACAAGAAGGCGTGTACAGGGCGTATACATAGACATGTGATGTAAACGTAATAGAAGTGTCATGAATGGGGCGGAAACATGGAGGGGGCTACTCGAGCAGCTGGGACCTTTAACCTAGTGGTGCGCGCAAACGGGCAATGACGTATTACCAGGGAGAACTGGGGGCTATGACTTCTGCACTAGAAGAGGAGACTAAAGTCTGCGGTGTCAGAACGACATGTACCTATATCATATCTGGTATCTGGTGTTTGGAGTACATGTTGATAGAATCCAAAAGTTATCAGGGCAAAGGCTACTTGACACTAAGACTGGAGCATGCATTATTCTATATGTATTGCGTGTGCTAGGAATATTCTATGAATATTAATACAGTATTTCTCTTACATGGAGACAGAAAGGCTAGACCCTGGCTGAAACTATTGATACGATTCAGTAGCTTAGGAATGCAGAAAAGGAGGGCTGGACTGATAACTAGAAGCATAACATGCTCTTGGCAGACAGGCTGATCGGACTGCTCCCCGTGGGAACATTATCGCAACACTTTGCTATAGAAAGAGCGCATCAAGTGCCAGCGCGTCCCCTACCCCCGGCAGCGGGCCCCAGATCGCTACTGTTCCAAATGCTAAATTACCAGGACAGAGACTCGATTCTGCAGGAGGCAAGGATAATGCAGAATATACAAGTTTCAAACAGCAAAGTGATGCTATTCCCCGACTACACAGCAACTGTACAAAAACAGAGACACTCCTTCTCTGTTGTTTCCTGCTCGTCTCCTAGTAGTGGCTAAGGACAAGTCGTACTTCTTCAACACTCTTACTGCTGCCTAGGAGTGGATAGATGACTCGAACCTAGGAGGAGCCGCTTAAACTGACAAGACATGTCCAAGAGCTTGCAAAACTACAGACTCTCGGCGATGCTGAGGAAAGAGGAACAAGCAGCAAGCTTTGCAGAAATGACATGGCCCCAACCTGAAGCGAATGAGGCAGGATCAGCAAAGCACGCTGCAAGCCGCAGCAGACATTGAATGCCACATGAGCGACCCGCAGTCGGAGGGAAACGCGCAGGACCGAACCCGCGATGTGCACTCTATAGATAAGGCCCTGCACTCGCAAGATTCAGGAGCTCCACCATAGGTTACGTCCCAAACTGCGGATGTCATTATCTGAAAGGCATGCCAATGCCAGAGTGAACTGAACTTTGCAGTTGCTGATGCACTCACGCAAGTACAATACAAATTGTCTTAATGTATAGTAGTAACAATTATGTGCTAAATTGTAATGCCTTAGCGACCTGCCCAATCTCTAACATTATGCACATATGGTATGCCGCTGCACGTAGATGACGCATTTCTGTGCCCGGATGCTGGCATCCCTGCTCACTCTTGCGTCACAGGAGGGTTAGCACTGGTCGCTGATTGGGAAAAGTAAATAAAGTATTTAATTTCAATGCCTATGCAACCTAGGTCAACTTTTACCACTATACCCGTGTGAGACACGCAGGTGGAGATAATTCTCTTGCATGCCTGATACTGGCACACTCGCTCAGTTTTACTCTGTTAAAGAGTAAACGCCGGCCACTGTTCACCACTGAGCAAAAGGAGAGCCTTCAATATTCTCCTCTTCATCCCAACTCAATTACTTACCTTTAATTATGGCACCCGTATAAACTGACCCACTATTTACTGTTGACATGTTCTATCGTGTGATGGTTTGGACAATTGCATGTTGCAATTTTGTCCTTTTGGTATAATTGTTGTTGTTCACCTTAGTTTAATTAGTCAAAACACGCTGATACAGCCTAAAAGTAGAATAGCACATTAGGTGACTGCCTCGAAAGCTTACAGTCCCCTCTAGACCGCCAAACTACCCGAATTATGTTAGTCACTTAAGGATGCACCTGGAATGTTAGAGGTATACACTCCCCTGCCCGCAGATACCTAATATATGCCTACCTCAAATGGCATCATGTACAAATAGCACTTCCCCAGGAGATTCATCTTTCAAAATCAAAGTCACTAACACTGCAAAGGAGATGGAGGGGACAACTATACGTGACCGGCAATTCAGCATTTGCTAGAGGTGTACTAATATGGGTTCGAGCAGGAACTCCCTTGCAGGCAGATGAAACAATCATAGACACAGAGGGGCACTATGCCCTGGTAGGAGGGTGCTTAGATGGTAGGCCAATTATATTGGGCTCTTTATACGCCCCCCAACACTGACCAGGCGGCTTTCCTGGATGCATTGTCTGGCACATTGTCAAGCTGGCATGGAGTACCCTGGATGATTCGGGGTGACTTTAATTGCGTGCTGGATGTGTCCCTAGACCGCTCCTTTCCTCCCCTACCGGGGGCACCCACGACGGCTGCCATGAAGGCAATAAACACCTGGGTAACACAGTGGGGATTAGCAGATGTATGGCGTCACAAAAATCCCACAGACAGGATCTACTCCTACTATTTGGGGATCGCACAATCTACATGTTTGGTTAGACCGAATCTTAGTAACGGAAGAACTGTTGCTTACAGTACTCACGTCAGAATACCTAGAAAGGACACACTCTGACCATAACCCGCACACAATCCAGATGGATGGGATAATGGTGCACTACCAACCCCCAAATGGCGCAAGCAGCCTGAAATACTAGAGGATACACTGAGCCGCGAGTCACTAAGTATGGCCATAACTAACTACTTTGACGAGAACGCAGGCACTGCGACTTAAAAACTGTAATGAGGGGACACTGTTTGGTTGCACAACATGGCATGTGCTGATCCCTTGAAGCAGACCTAAAAAACTGGAAAACGGGCTAACATGCAGCAAGCGGAGCACATACTCTGATGCGCTAAGCAAAACAAGACTGCAGGAGAGCAGGGCAGAGAAGGCATGCCTGCTAGAAAGACTAAGGTGCCTCAATTACAAAGTGCATTCGGCTCGCACACACAGCACCGCTGACAAGGCTGACTGGCTACGTCCATGGCTCATTAGGCAAGATCATGCTCGATCCCCCATCACCTCCATACGTAATCTGCAAGGTGCGCTATTATACATGCAACAAGAAATTCATACTAAGTTCACATGGCACTCTAGCACTCTATATAAATCTGCAACTGAGGCAACGCCAGATGCGATTCAACACTTTCTTTCAGAAATCCCGCTTCCCAAGATAACGACAGAGCAAAAACTGTAGCTTAAGGACCCACTTACACAGGAAGAAATTCTGGCAATTATACACACCCTATCTAGCGGGAATATCCCAGGTCCTGATGGGTTACCAGCTGAATTTTTTAAAGCATATGCCTCGCTCATAGCACCTCATCTACACAAAGTATACGACAAGGCACTCACGTCTAGTGCATTGCCAGATTGGCAGCGAGAGGCACTGTTAATCTCTCTTCTCAAGCCAGAAAAATATAGGACCCTCCTGGGTTCATACAGAGAGCTGGCTCTACTAAACACGGACTATAAAATACTAGCGCCTACACTGGCGGCACGTTTGGCACCACTGGTGAGGTCATTAGTTCACCCTGACCAAAACGGTTTGTGCTGACTCGTAACACTTCATTAAATATCAGAAGATTCTTTAGGGTACAAGAGTATGCCGCTGCCACCTGGCCTGATTCTGGATGTATGGTCCTTGATTTAGAGAAGGCCTTTGACTCACTAGAGTGGCCTTACTTATTTAAAGTATTACGACACTTCGGTTTCGGGGACCATTTTCTCAAGCTGGTTGGGCTGCTTTACACATAACCACTCATTAGAGTGTGCATAGGAAACGTCACGTCAGAGAATATAACCATAAACATGGGTTCCAGGCAGGGGTGCCCACTGTCCCCTCTATTGTTCTCACTAGCCATAGAACCTTTGGCAATGCAAAGTGCAGGGGAGGAGCGCAATGGGGCATACTACTGGGGGTTGGTCGGCATGCGATTCCTTTGTGTGCGGATGACCTACTGATATACCTCAGCGAACTACATAATATACCGGAAACCATAGCAGGAACTTCATGGCAGTTCGCAGAATTATTGTCATCCCTTAACCCCTTTAGAACTGAGACTCAAAACCTGAATGTTCAGGTTGGAAATGTACCCGTAAGTTGGCAACCCGCTTCCTTTAGATATTTGGGCATTCGCATATATCATAGACAGCTTGACATATTAGAAGGTAATTTGTTCAGAGTCATCTCCTCGATCCAAGCACAAATACAATTCTGGAAAATGCTGCCACTATACGTAATGGGTATAATAGAACTAACCAAAATGGTAATGTCACCCAGACTGCTGTATTATTTTGCAAATCTCCCTACATTTGTACCAGCCAAAACGTTTCAAGAGCTGGAGCAAGTGATTTGAGACTATCTGGAATGCAGGCCGGCATAGATTGGCACTATGGAAACTGTATGCCCCCACGAACAGGGGAGACTGCCTGTTCCGAACATGGAACTTGCTGCACAGCTGTAATGGGTAGCAAAGTGGCTCGCTTGATTAAATCTGGCTGAGACAACCACAGAGCAGCCAGAGTGGAAGCTAGCCCGGAATTATAACCCGTTCATCCCAGCAGCAAGGTCTTCGACCCAATCACCCACCACACTGGCCCTGTCTTAACATTGTTACAGACGTAGCTTATACCTCACCAGGAGCATAACTCCATACGCGCCCGCACTCCCCCTTCTTGGCACCCCGAGAGGCAAGAGAGGTACCTCCAACGGGGAACTAGTTACCTGGCATGCCGCAGAGATACATACTTTGGGCGACTTATATGAGGACGGTGCGCTGCTATCGTTCGATAGACTAGCCCGAGAAGCAGACTTACCGGCAGGCCAATTTATGCTGCACAATTCAATTGTGAGGGCTCTCACAATAGCATGGGGTGACACCCACCCAGTCACTCATCCTTCCACCCATTCACCTTTTCAGTCATCCATCCATTCTCCCTTTCTCTCTCCATCGACCCTTTCACTTAGCCATCCTTCCTTCCATCCACCCATCCTTCTACTCATCCACTCATGAATCCATTCAGTGACCCTATCACTCACCCATCGTTTCACTCATCCATCCACCCTTTCACTCATCCATCCATCCTTTCGCGCATTATCCTTCTATTCATCATTTCATTTATCCATTCACACTTTCACTAGTCCATCCATCCAGCCATCCACCCATCCCTTCACTTACTCACTCACTCACCTTTTCACATTAATTATGAGCTGAGCCTCTGTCTGCAGAGTTGCAGACGGAAGACGCCCATCAAGAATTTCATCCTGCTGTAGTTCCAGAAACGGATGGGGTGGTCAGGGTTCACTATGCCCCTGCACATAGGCAATCTGAAAACTTAAAAGTCATGCATGATGCACAGTGCCAGGGTGTGAGGTGACTGTGGCATGGTGTTGTTTCCAGGGCTTTAAGTGGGATCACAAAACGGTGGGGTCTCTCCAAATGGGGTGTTTAATGTAATTAAGGGCGTAGCTTAAAACACATAAGCTCAAAATCTGTGCTTAGCCTTGTGTGCCGCCCGAATGGCAGGCCCGGACTGGCCGTTGCGGGCACCGGGCAATCCCCCAGTGCGCCGCAAGGGTGGGGGCCAGTTTTGGGCCCTAGGGGCTGTTTTTGTTACAGGGCCGTTTTTGCAGCATAGCTGCAAAATCGGCCCTGTAACAAAATCGGCCGAAAACCGGCTCCGGCAAAGAGCTCGGTTACACCCCCAGGGGGCTGGCCGAGCACTTTGCCAGGGCCGGTTTTGGTTCTCAGTCCGGCCCTGCCGACTGGTTTTCTGCTACGTCTGTTATTGCACCCAGATATATAATAAATCACACCTACAACAAGCCAGGACTACTGGCTTTGTCAATTGTTGTTAGTTTCAAAAATAAAAAAAGCAGAAACAATGGCTTCCTTTAATATACTATTTAAAATGCATCAGTTCTAAAATGATGTAACTGAGAAAGAACTATAATCCTTTTTAGGTCGCGGACCTAAAGGCTGTGCTTGCGCAGTCTTTGGTCAGAGATTTAATGATTTTTAGACGGGGCTTGGAACCCGCCTCTCTCCTCCACCTCTCCTCCATTGGCTGGCTTCCTAAACGGAGGCCAGCCATTGGAGGAGAAGGGAGTCACTTCAAACAAGCCCCGTCTCTTTCGGATTCGGGGGCGTGTTTTTGGCGTTCTTTCGCCCTGTGATGTCACTTGTCACTCAGAACGCCTTAACACGCCCCCGAATGCGAAATTTTCAGATGCTTGCGGCCGCCATTTTTTTTTTAAAGTAAGGAACAGCTTGTTTTGCTTTTGAGCAAGAGCCGTTTGGTGGTGTTTACAAGTATCGGTATAATTTCAGGAAGGGCTTGTTTCCGAATACTCGAAGATAACTGTATTTTTTAGCTCCTATCCATCCACCTGGCCACTCTGTGCGTCCAGCACACTCTGCACACGGCTGCCTCGATTTAATGATCTGCCCCTTGCGCCTCTCTGGTGGCAGCAGCACTGGTGCTCGCATCTCGGCTGAGAGGGCAGAGAGAGGAGGGTCTCTGCTCGGAGTCTGCCGCTTGCTGCCTCTGCCTCTCTCTCTCCGCCACTGCCGTCTCCTCTGCTGCTCTGCTGGGGGCTTACAAGTGGATTTACATGTTGGAACCTTGTCTTTTTCATGATGCTTTCGTGTGAAGAAGGTAGGTCCCCCACTGCTTTTGATCTCACCCCCTATTAGCCACCAGGAAGCGGTATGAAGAAGATTTACATTGTCTGTGGGCAGGTGTGCATTTATTTCGAGCTGTTTTTGAGCTAGGATGTGCATTTGCTGTGACTGCCCTGCTTTCAATGCAGTGATTGAGGCTGGCTCAATAAATATTCTTGCAGTATGCTCGCGTGAAGACGTGAGCTGGTTCCAATAGCGTCCATGTAGTTTTTTAAGGTGGATTTGGAATGTAACACTTTTGTTTCAGCTGAATAAGTTATGTGGCTTTAATGGCAGAGGAGGAAGGGCCAATTTGTGGGATTACTGCAATTACTGTGTATTTTGCAATGTGTGGATCAGGAAAGTTGAAACGGCGTCAGGTGTATAAACGAGCGGAGGAGCCGCTGCCGTGCCCGGGTGATGGGAGTGCCACATGTGAGCCTGGGAGGCACGCCGCAGGCATAGCAGATCGCACACATATGGAGGTGTGGGTACCTTCCTGCTAGGCTGCGGTGATTAAGGCCGTGGAGACACGCGCTCACCCTTCAAGGCTGCATTCATTTGTGCACATATGGCACTTCCTCGATGACTGACGCCAGCTGGGGGAGCGACCCTTTATCTGACTAGGCCCGTGTGGAGGGGGTGTTCGCGCGGGTCTGGGCACCTGTACGTGTCGGGCACGTCACACCAGTGCATACATGCAATCTAAAGAGGGTGCGTTGCTGGGAAGGGCTGCTTTAGCGCAGATGAGAACATGATGATGACAGTGAAATATGGATCACAGCGCGATTGGATTCTTAGCAGCATCGCAGAGCCCCGGACAATCCATCCCTCTTAAATACGTGCCGGGGCCACCCCAGGGGCTTGGCAGTGATTACATTCTGAGGAGGGACCCGTCTCGCGCAGAGGCTGGTGTCGGGTGTCTGCTAGACAATATTAATCTCCTGATAGTGAGCTTGGCTCCCACACCTAGAGCCGTGCAGTTTGTAGTGTGATAGCCATGGTCGGCGGGGGTGACCTGTGAAAAGGGCTGCCCATGTGAAGCAGGTTATTGGCATACCGCTACCGGGGCTGTCCATTAGCACTGCTTGGAGGGTTGGGTGGGAGGAGGGTGAGCTCATTACAGGCTATCTCTGCACTATATCTTGTGAGGGGCAGCGTGCACGGAATGATAATGTGCCTGCTAATTACGCGGGACTTCTGCGCTCTGCCCGCGTGCCCGTAATCCATACAATTTAGGGAAATGTGATTTTCCTCATGTTTGCACACACATAAAATCGTGCTTAATTGAATCACTAGAGCGTTGGTCCTGCTGCAATAAAGCTTGCATGCAGATGTGAGGAGGAGAAGGGACGCAGTGCTGCTTCGTCGCCTGCTCTTTGCTTGGTTGGGAGGGATGGGTGGAGGAGAGGATGCGACTCCCCGTGGAGGTGTGAGCTGTGAGGAGAAATTCTGCCAGGCACTTTCGAGTTTCTTTTCGGCCTGCGCTTCCGGGAGGCTCGCTGCTTGTAGCAGCCCGTGGCCCAAGGAGTACCCGAAGCCTACGGTCCAGGCAGGCGTTGCGTGAAGGCAGCTCCCGCCTTCAGAGGCGCTGGCTCCAAGGAAACTTTCACGATACCTGTTGTGGAGATGGCAGGTTGAAATGCAGAAGCAGAACGGAAACCCAGCCAGATCCGGCGAAATAAACAATTCAGCGAGCCTTGCATGTGACCTAAGAACCGTGGCGCCTCGTACACTATTCTGTACACAGTTATCAAATCTTTATGTATAACCAGTATCGTTTGAAGTAGGGCGATGCGTTCACTCCTGCTCCAGAGAGCCAAGAAAACCCGCAGGCCACAAATGTGAATCCTGCATTGACACCCAGGCCTTCCTACCTAGGGGTCGCGGAGATGAGTACTTTCGAGCGGAGAGACAATGTGTTTATTAGAAAAATGTCAATATATAATTTAGCGTACGTCTGCTATAAAATGGTGCATGTCATTAATGCTTTCTGCAAACAATGACATTGCCATGGTGAAATTCAAGGCTGCTCTCCATGTTTCTGAAAACTTTGGCAGGTGCATAATCCCCTGATGACAGGGAGGGAAGCTGTTAGCAGAGAGAGGTGGCGGCGCTCACACATGCCTCCAAGGCCGAATACCAGGAGAGCTCTCTCCATACAGAAGACGTGCCCAGAGAGCCTAATGCGGCCCACTGGAGGGTGGCTTAGAGATAAACAGGCAAACAGGAGGACAGAAAGTTGCAGGGACGGAATGCCATGCGTTCCCCATCATTGTGCAACCTCCATGGAAAGAAGGCATGTTCAGAAATGCACATGTTGCTCTCTCCCGCCTTTCGCGCCTTTTTCCGCTCCTTTCACTGTATCTTCGCTTCCTATTCTCAGCTGGATTTTATGGTTCTCGTTTGTATTTTTAGGTTGAGGACCGAAGGCTGCGCTTGCGCAGTCTCCGGGAGGAGATTTTATGTTTTTTAGTACGGGGCTTAAACCCGCCTCTCTCCTCCATCTTTCCTCCATTGGCTGGCTTCCTAAACGGATAAAAGGGGCGTCACTCCAATCAAGCCCTGTCACTTTCGGATTGGGGGGCGTTTTTTTGCTGTTCTTTCGACGGTGATGTCAGCCGTCACTCAGAACGGCAAAAACATGCCCCCGAATCCGAAAATGTTCGGATGTTTGCAGCCGCCATTTTGGTTAAATCCCTGTTACTAAATGCTGCGTGTCTGCTGTTGTTGCGCGTCCCTTGTTATTCCTTCTGGAGCCGGAAGCAGGCAACCTTCAACTGTTGGGAAACGGCCATCTCTTCTGCTGAGGGACTTCGGCAAAGCGGAGGAGCAAGTAGCTGGACCGGCACAGGATTGGTGATCGGCACTCGCAAGCGGTGTGCACGACCAGTGCTGGTGGGTGGAGCAGGATCGGAGAGGGGATCAGCTGTGGCGTGCCTCCTGGGTTGCTCATCGGTGGTATAAACATAGGGGGACACGTGCAGTGGCTTACAGCGGGCCCCCGATTGACGGTAAACGCACAATTGTTGTAATTGCTGGGTAGTACGATCATCTGCGAGCGGCTGGGTTTATCGTTAAAAACGCGCACTTGCTTTGGGGGCGCTTTGAGAGATTGACCAGCTGTTCTGGGTGAACAGGGCAGCCCGCAATCATTACCAGTGCTTGGGAAGGATTCAGGGCTCAGCAGCAGAGCTCAGGGGTACAGTTGTGTTTTCTGGGCTCCAGCGACCCACGCAGACCTTAGTTTGGGCCGGGTCCACATTGTTCCCTATTACTGTACATTTTTGTTTCCTAAAGGAACATACGTTCAGTGTTTTAATGATACAAGTCACACACACTCCAGATCTCTCATTCCAGGTCTAGCCTATTTTGTATGTACATATATATATATATATATATATATATATATATATATATATATATATATATATATATATATATATATATATATATATATATATATATATATATATATATATATATTACCTACTGGCGGTCGCCAGTAGGTATATATAGTTAGGATTTTTTTCCTATGGGATTTTTGAAAATTCTATGTTGAATAACTTTGGCGTTTGAGGACGGAATTGGCTGAAATTTTCTGGAAAATGGAACATTTTGTTTCTGAGCAGCCCCTGAAAATTTGGGGGGGTTTCGTCAAGCGGGGGCCGAGAAAAAAGGGGGGTCCCAAAACGTGTTTTTAACATTGAGTTTTCCATAGGGCGGTTGGACTCACTTTTAGCTCGATCGGCTGAATGGATTTCCACGAAACTTGGCAAAATTGTAGGGACTGGTAGCCCGATGTGCCTTTGCTATGTCTCAAGATATATGCTCCAGTGGTTTTTACGAAAATTAACTTTGAAAAATATATATTGGGCTACATTGGGCTATATATATGTTGGAGCTCAAATGTAGCCCAATGTAGCCCAATGAAGCCCAATGAAGCCCAATGTAGCCCAAAGATGGCCGCCAGAGACAAAAAAAACCAAATGTAGCCCAAATATCAGCCAGATGTAGCCCAACTATAGCCCAGTGACAGAATGTCCCAGAGTGTTTTAAAGAACAACTAGAACGCTAACAGTCTTACTTATGACAAAAGTATGGCACACCTGAAGTCATCTTGATTGGAATAAAGTGGTAACACTTAATACATTTAATTTGAAAAGGAACAAAGTAAGGGGTTTCATTTTGCCATAGAAATGTTATATATATATATATATATATATATAATATATATATATATATTACCTACTGGCGGTCGCCAGTAGGTATATATAGTTAGGATTTTTTTCCTATGGGATTTTTGAAAATTCTATGTTGAATAACTTTGGCGTTTGAGGACGGAATTGGCTGAAATTTTCTGGAAAATTGAACATTTTGTTTCTGAGCAGCCCCTGAAAATTTGGGGGGGTTTCGTTAATGCGGGGTCCGAGAAAAAAGGGGGGTCCCAAAACGTGTTTTTAACATTGAGTTTTCCATAGGGCGGTTGGACTCACTTTTAGCTCGAACGGCTGAATGGATTTCCACGAAACTTGGCAAAATTGTAGGGACTGGTAGCCCGATGTGCCTTTGCTATGTCTCAAGATATATGCTCAAGTGGTTTTTACGAAAATTAACTTTGAAAAATATATATTGGGCTACATTGGGCTATATATATGTTGGAGCCCAAATGTAGCCCAATGTAGCCCAATGAAGCCCAATGAAGCCCAATGTAGCCCAAAGATGGCCGCCAGAGACAAAAAAAAACAAATGTAGCCCAAATATCAGCCAGATGTAGCCCAACTATAGCCCAGTGACAGAATGTCCCAGAGTGTTTTAAAGAACAACTAGAACGCTAACAGTCTTACTTATGACAAAAGTATGGCACACCTGAAGTCATCTTGATTGGAATAAAGTGGTAACACTTAATACATTTAATTTGAAAAGGAACAAAATAAGGGGTTTCATTTTGCCATAGAAATGTTATATATATATATATATATATATATATATATATATATATATATATATATATATATATATATATATATTCACTGAAAAAACCATAGGTTATAGACCATATATAGTTAGGAATTAGCATTTACAAAACCTTGAAAATTCACTGAAAAAACCATAGGTTATAAACCATATATAGTTAGGAATTAGCATTTAAAAAACCTTACTTTACTCACACAAAACCATTGAAATTCCATATATAGTTAGTTGTACTAACTATATATCGCGCACCCGCAATCCACTGCTGATCATGTCACATATTACATCATTCATGACATGGTCAGTGACATCACTGATGACATCACTGATGACATCTCAAATGACATCACTGATGACATCACTGATGACATCTCAAATGACATCACTGATGACATCACTGATGACAACATCCAGTGACTGTATGTTTCTGTAAAGTTAAAATATGTCTTACATATTGAAGAATGAGTGGATGTAGAAGTGTCTGAACAAAGGATTTAGTAGGTGCATGACTGACTGTATGAGTGAGTGATTAAATGTGTCTCACTGAGTGCATGGGTTAGTGACTAAACTGTCTTAATTTGTGCATCATTATGTCTGTTGTTCTGTAAACTGCTGCATGTGTTGATCAGTAGCTATATGATTAACTATATGGGTTATTGATTGGTTGCCCAAGTATTTGTATGGGAGACTGAGAGTGTGTATGGGTGGCTGGGAGGTGTATGACTCTCTGCATAGATGTATGGGTTCAAAAGTGCATGTGGAAACAGCTGTATGGGCGGTTGACTGTGTGCATGACTGTATTGGTGAGTGAATAGATATCTCAGTGCTACATGTCAAAGTAAGTACATATGTAAAATACAGTACATGTGAGAGTTGACATATATAAATAACTGTGCATAAGAGCCAGTGAATGTGTGAGTGGCTGTATGGATCATTGTGAACTTGTATCCAGGATTGTATAAGTGAGTAAATATGTTTTAGTATATGTTTGAATAAGTAAGGTGTGTTTAACTGTATAGTTAAGGAAATGGAGGTGTGATTGATTGTTTGCATGACTGACTAGGTGTGTGTGTAACTTCATAGATGAGTGACAATCTGTGAGTCTGTGTTTACACTGAGTGTATCTAAGGTTATATTAGAGTCTGAAGAGGTTCATCGTATTATCACATGAATGATGTCATCAGTGATGTGATCAGTAATGTCAAATGAGATGTCATCAGTGATGTCATCAGTGATGTCATTTGAGATGTCATCAGTGATGTCATCAGTGATGTCATTTGAGATGTCATCAGTGATGTCACTGACCATGTCATGAATGATGTAATATGTGACATGATCAGCAGTGGATTGCGGGTGCGCGATATATAGTTAGTACAACTAACTATATATGGAATTTCAATGGTTTTGTGTGAGTAAAGTAAGGTTTTTTAAATGCTAATTCCTAACTATATATGGTTTATAACCTATGGTTTTTTCAGTGAATATATATATAGACAGAATATGTGGTTTATGTGCTGGAGTGCCCATGTGGTCTGCAATACATTGGTAGCACCAAATTGCAGGTGCACAAGCGGGTACTCCAGCACATAAGGGCCATCAACACAAATGATACCGCATATCCAGTGGCCCGGCATTTTAGGGAATTCCACAATAATGAAAGTGGACTCCTTAGATACTTTGCCATAGACTGTGTTGGTCCTCTTAGGAGAGGCGGCAATAGAGAGGGTATTTTAAGAGCACTTGAGACTAGATATATCCTTGAAATGGATAGTAAGGCTCCTAATGGTCTCAATTCCACTGAGGATTTTTACACCTGCCTCTAGTTCTCAGACTATCTTCTTCCATCTCTCCTATTTGCATATTGGCTTCAGTAATTATGTCCCTTATAAGTTTAATTGTAGTTGGCCAGGACAAACACACATGAAAGAAAGAACTTAGTTGTTTGATCCACATCCGTTAAGAAACTGTGTTCCATACCTGGAGGTATAGCTGGTTAAGAATATAAAGCAAAAAACTAACTGAGCTAAAACATTTGTTTTTAATCACTTGTTTAGTAATGCATTCTAATATTACAACGTAAGAGGGGTTTTGTTTTGTGCTAACCATTGATGTTGAAATGGCATTTCTTGGATTTTACCAATGGGTTCCAAATTTGTCAGGTTTAGCACAAACTGCTAATACAGTAAACAGCGTATTTTGCACATATATCCGAGCAATTGAGATAATGAATTGTACACATTAACTTATTTTTTAAAAAAGTAATCATTATTTGCACATTATGTAAATAGTTGTAAATATATGAAATACTTTGGATAGACATATATATATATTTTTCTATTATGATAGTATATTTTTATATGTAAATAATTGTTTAGTGTGTCGGATATATATATATTTAAAACATTTATCAATGCAATAGCTGATAAAAAAAGATAAATTTGTAGTCCAATAGGAAACGCATTACGCTGTGTATGGCTTTAAGGACACTCCCCTAGGTTGAAATTGGTTAACCAATCAAATTGTTGTCTTTTGAATGCATTTGCACTTTAAATTTCACGTAACTCTGTCTGTGCGCCATGTGACCAAGGCCTCTGTGTAGGCTGAAACGTTATGCTGCCGTGGCGTGCTAAGAAATAAAGTAACTCACTGCATCTGGGTCTTCCGTTTTTCCTTTGGAGTGATGGCTCTGGACTACGGGCGCGTCGTCTTGAGGGTAACGAATATGCAATATATATATATATATATATATATAAAGATTTATGTGGAGTTATACATGATGCACCTTCACTTACTTATATGAAAGCAAAATCACTCAGGGACACCTTAAGTATCACATTAATTAAAGAATGTTCCAAAGCAAATGCTATACAAGGATTTTTTCCCTGTAAAAGGTGCAAAGCATGTAAAACGAGTAGAAATTGCAAATCAATAAAGATTTCTCAACATCAGGAGGCACACAAAATTACTAAGCTGTACTACTGACTATGCTGTCTACGCACTACATTGTCCTTGTGACAAATTTTACATTGGCTGCACCACAAAACAAGCAAAAGTCAGAGTTTTAGAACATCTGAGAGCCATCAAAAACCTGAACCACCAATACCCTGTAGCAAGGCACTTTGCCGCAGAACACAATCAGAATCCCAACCTGTTAACATTCACGGTATTGGATTGTGTGGAAAACAAAGAAAGGGGTGGGAATAGATGGCTCGATCTACGAAAACTGGAATCTAAATATATAATTAAATATAACACTATCCAACCGACTGGGCACAATCTCGGGGAAGAACTAGCAGTCCATCGTCATTGAGTAATTGGTGCAATATTAAAAAATATGAGTTAACTGTCGTCGCATCTCTGCAGAAATTTTCAAGTTTTTTAAAGTAACATGATTTTAACGAGCACTTGTCAATTTATATTCAATCGTTTTTTTGGGACACACAGGCTTAAAAATACATTGTTTCTTGTTTCAGGTTTTGGACTTCATGCCCACTTGGGCGGGATTGAAATCATGGCTCTCCACTTTGAACATTATTTCAGAGTTATAAGCCCACTGGGGCGTGATGTGTTTTGGACTGTTAAGTAAACGACATACAATTAAGTATTGTTTGACATTTATTCTTAAAATCGTTAAGATATGGAATACGATAGAAAATATATGCTTGCACATGCAGTAATATTTTATTTTGAGATAAACTTGCCATGTACTCTGTATTTAAAGATGTGGTTATATTGGGTAAAGCCATGAATCATGATATACTGAAACAATGTTGCCGAACGGTAGTGTGTCTTTAATGTCTACTAGCACGTGATGCATGACGTAATGCATTTCGTTTTGACTTTAAAAGAATGGCGAATTTATATGTACTCCACCCGTGACCAAGAGGTAGGCTTACCTCGAAACGCGTAGGGGCTGTTTATTTTTTGCCAAATAAACCTTGAGCACTGAATAATTAAATTGGGCCTCGACTCTGGTATCTTTTTCACAAGAGGACTACACCAGGTACTTCGACATATATATATATATATATATATATATATATATATATATATATATATATATATATATATATATATATATATATATATATATATATATATATATATATATATATATATATTACCTACTGGCGGTCGCCAGTAGGTATATATAGTTAGGATTTTTTCCCTATGGGATTTTTGAAAATTCTATGTCTAATAACTTTGGCGTTTGTGGACGGAATTGGCTGAAATTTTCAGGAAAATGGCACATTTTGTTTCTGAGCAGCCCTTGAAAATTTGGGGGGGGTTCGTCAAGGGGGGGCCGAGAAAAAAGGGGGGTCCCAAAACGTGTTTTTAACATTGAGTTTTCCATAGGGCGGTTGGCCTCACTTTTAGCCCGAACGGCTGAATGGATTTGCACGAAACTTGGCAAAATTGTAGGGACTGGTAGCCCGATGTGCCTTTTGTAGGTCTCAATATATGTGCTTCAGTGGATTTTGAGAAATTAACGTTCAAAAAAAGATATATATCTGAAACAGCGGACCGGGCAGCGCTCTGCTTCGTGTACTTTTCGCGTTACGGAGCTTTGCGAAGCTGATTGGTTCTTCGGCGTCTGTAAACATTCCAAACAGTTCGTAGCGGCCGCCATCTTGTCTCTCGGTAGGATCGAGAGACAAGAGGAGGCCAAAGCGAAGGGGCAAATGACCATAAGGGGGCATAGTAGATCCTCGCTGACCCCCTAGGTTTGATGTGGAGGTTTTAAAAGGGCCCCGCGGGGCAAAAAAAAAAAATAATAATAATAATCGAACGGCTGAATGGATTTGCACGAAACTTGGCAAAATTGTAGGGACTGGTAGCCCGATGTGCCTTTGGTAGGTCTCAATATATGTGCTCCAGTGGATTTTGAGAAATTAACGTTCAAAAAAGATATATATATCTGTAACAGCGCTCCGCTTCGCGTAACGGAGGTTTGCGAAGCTGATTGGTTCTCCGGCGTCTGTAAACATTGCAAACAGTCCGTAGCGGCCGCCATCTTGTCTCTCGGTAGGATCGAGAGACAAGAGGAGGCCAAAGCGAAGGGGCAAATGACCATAAGGGGGCATAGTAGATCCTCCTTGACCTCTTAGGTTTGATGTGGAGGTTTTAAAAGGGCCCCGCGGGGCAAAAAAAAAATAATAATAATAATCGAACGGCTAAATGGATTTGCACGAAACTTGGCAAAATTGTAGGGACTGGTAGCTCGATGTGCCTTTGCTAGGTCTCAATATATGTGCTTCAGTGCATTTTGAGAAATTAACGTTCAAAAACAAGATATATATCTGTAACAGCGCTCCGCTTCGCGGAGATAAAATTATATCTGTATTACCTAGCTGTTGCTAACACCAGTTAGTGACGGCTAGTAGGAGATAGCGACCATCTTGGGCCCCACTTTGCATGTGAGGGATATTTATCACTAATGACATGCAAAGTGGGCATGCCAAGATGTTAGCGACTGGAAACAGTCGCTAACATCGCTATCTCCTATTATCAACTTTTGGAAATATTCGAGATAAGCGCGAATATCTCCAAAAGCTAGCACCTGCCCTGAGCAGTTCTTAGCCATGTTATCCAATGGGAGGTGGATAACATGGCTAAGAGCATTAGCTCGGTAATGCATGAATATCGCTGAGTTTTCAGCGATATTAATGCATTGCGGTCGTTTATTATCGTATTTGCGATAAACCTTGATAATAGCAAGGTTTATCTGCGATAATTTCTGACGATGCTTAGCGGTAAAAAAATCGTTGATTAGCATCGTTAGGGATAAATATCGCTTAACTTTGGTAATATGCCCCAACATCTGTTAACGTTCGATTCGAAGGAAATCAGGAAGTGTTGAAAAACATTGTCTGCGCCATCTTGTCTTTTTTCAAATGCCACACTTTTGTCGTGCACGGCAGCCATTTTAGATGCCTTGACCAGACCCACTCTGTGCACGCTGTCGATCCTTAGCATGGCTCCCCACCCTCGCAAGCATCTCCCCCAGGCAGTGGTCACCCCCGCTCTCTGTCTTATGCATGGGTAATAAACCTCCCCCCATCTGCGCTGCTCTTCCCTGAGAATCACACCCTGTGCCTGCCCGACACCTCCCTTTCGCCCTATTCACTACCGCACCCTCTGACACTCCTTTTCCTCTGTGTCCGATTGTCCAGGCTGGTCCTAGGGTATCAGCTAGCCCTGCAGATGTAGTTTATGGCCCCAGCTGTAAAGAATCACCCCTCTTCAAAGGAGTTATAGTAGATCAAGGCCCACACTCGATGAGATCCGTCACAGCAGAAGCGTTGCTATTATCTGAAAACCATCCTGTATTGTGATTGGGGAGGGGACCGAGCCTGAAGCGGAAGATTCCAGGGATGACTCTTTGTACATCAAAGTTTTTACAATTATGTGTCACATTAAAAATATATAGCACTCCGACAAAGTAGTAAGATTATAAAACTTTAATAATTTATAAATATATACAAGAAAACAAAAATAGTAATAACATATAAAAAATTTTAGGGAAAAACAACGAAGTAGCGGTCGGCTGTGCGAATAGTCCCAACGCAGCACAACGTCCAGATTTCCGGCGTGGGGCGTCGCGGGGGGTGGGTCATCAGTAGCAAACTGTTGTGCGAATAGTTCCAAGGCAGCAGAACGATGGCACCAAGGTGATGTCCAGTAAGTTGCCGCACTGGTTTTGGTATCCTACAATGCAGCTCCGAATAACGGCGTGGGGCGCCCCGGGGGAGGCGGCGTGAACGGGCCTCTCCAGGTGGAGTGTCATCTGTTGTAGTGGGGCGCCCCTTTACCGTTTCAGTTGCCATTCCGTCCGTTTTTGGTCCACTGTGTCAAAAGCCGCAATTCAGCTGAGTTGCGCCCACTCTTGCGGTGCAGCGATAGGCGGCTGTCACAGGACTCTCAAAATGGCGGCAGGCTCTTTCCTTTTTGGGCCTGGTCCACTGAAATGGCCCTGGGACACCTTGGAAATCGGACGCTTGTCTGCTAGGTCTTGGACCCCATTCTCGAAAGCGTCCCCTCCACCTTGAGAATTCATCAAAAGTTTTGGGGGCCCCCGACTCCTGTAGGCTTCTGGTGGGGAGCGGTTGCCATGATTGCTCGCGGAATGACCACGACGGAGCTAAGAGATGGTGGTGCTCTCATGCTGAGGCCAGCTTCAGTCTGAAACATCCAGAAACAAGGTGGGGCTTTCATCGTTTGGGAAAAAAAAAAAGTTTTCATCCAATGAAAAGTGTTGTTTTTAGGTCATATGATCAAGCCTTCCATCATTAGGAAACCAAAAGTAAAATGAACCAATGAAAAGTTTTATAAACAAGTCACATGACCTGTTATGCGGCATAGGGTATAAAATGCGGAGAAAATACGTTGGCACGTGAGGCGGCGTCAGTAGCGGACCGATGTGCGAATAGGCCGAAGGCAATACAACGCGCCAAGATCCGGATGGCACCGAGGTGGTGTCCAGCAAGTTGCAGCACTGGTGTGGCCATCCTACAATGCTGAAAGTCGGCGTGGGGCGCCCCGTTGGCCTGTGAGTTTGCGTCAGTAGCGGACCGATGTGCGAATAGGCCGAAGGCAGCACAACGCGCCAAGATCCGGATGGCACCGAGGTGGTGTCTAGTAAGTTGCCGCACTGGTGTGGCCATCCTACAATGTTGAAAGTCGGCGTGGGGCGCCCCGTTGGCCTGTGAGATGGCGGCAGTAGCGGACCGATGTGCGAATGGGGCCAAAGGCAGCGCAACAATATTTTCGGAATAGAAGACACCACAAGGCGCTGAGATGCCAAGATCCGGATGGCACCGAGGTGGTGTCTAGCAAGTTGTGGCACTGGTGTGGCCATCGTACAATGGTAAAAGTCGGCGTGGGGCGCCCTGTTGGCCTGTGAGATGGTGTCAGTTGCGGACTGATGTGCGAATGGGGCCAAAGGCAGCGCAACAATATTTTCTGACTGACACCACAAGGCGCTGAGATGCCAAGATCCGGATGGCACCGAGGTGATGTCTAAGTTGCGGACCGATGTGCGAATGGGGCCAAAGGCAGCGCAACAATATTTTCTGTATGGAAGATACCACTAGGCGTTGAGATGCCAAGATCCGGATGGCACCGAGGTGATGTCTAGCAAGTTGCTGTACTGGTGTGGTCATCCTACAATGCTGAAACTCGGCGTGGGGCGCCCCATTAGCCTGTGAGATGGCGTCAGTAGCGGACCGATGTGCGAATAGGCCGAAGGCAGCACAACGCGCCAAGATCCGGATGTCACCGTGGTGGTTTCATAGTTGAGAGGCACTTCATCTGCAGTGGGGCGCCGAGATCCGGATGGCACCGAGGTGATGTCTAGCAAGTTGCTGTACTGGTGTGGTCATCCTACAATGCTGAAAGTCGGCGTGGGGCGCCCCATTAGCCTGTGAGATGGCGTCAGTAGCGGACCGATGTGCGAATGGGGCCAAAGGCAGCGCAACAATATTTTCTGAAGAGAAGACACCAAAAGGCGCTGAGATTCCAAGATCCGGATGGCACTGAGGTGGTGTCTAGCAAGCTATGCAGTTGAGTTGTGTGCGCACTTGCGGCGAATAGGTCGAAGGCAGCATAACAATGTTTTCTGAATAGAAGACACCACAAGGCGTTGAGATTCGGTTACCACCGAGGTGATGTCTAGCAAGTTGCCGCACTGGTGTGGCCATCCTACAATACTGCTCCGAATAACGGCGTGGGGTGCCCGAAGGGGGGGGGGGAGGCGGCGTGAACGGGCCTTCCTAGGTGGAGGCTCGTCTGCTGTAGTGGGGCGCCCCTTTACCGTTTCAGTTGCCATTCAGCTGAGTTTCGGCTGCTCTTGATGCTACAGCGACAGGCGGCTGCAACAGGACTCTCAAAATGGCGGCCTGTTCTTTGGATTTGGGCCTGGTCCACTAAAATGGCCCTGGGACACCTTAGAACTCGGATGTCTCGATTTTTTTTTCCTTTCCTGTACATGCAAAAAAAGGTAAATGCCCGGTACGTTACACGCTTCATCTGCCACGATGAACTCTCCAGAGGAACCGAAAAAAAATATAGTTGTGGTAACTATACCATGCATCGTCATATGGAGAGGTGGCACCAATTAATTATAGTGCTGCATAAAAGAGAGATTTGGAGGAGAACCCCTGACCTGCTAGTACATTCATCAAAGAAGTGGCACTGACAGCATCAGAAGCAAGGGAAACGGTCCCAAATATTTAGAAGAACTTTGGAAAGATTAAAATGACATGTTTAGATTGTGGCAAATTAATTTCATGTGGACAGATGAGTGTTACTCTAATAAATACAGCATATGAACATCATCATAGTCGATGGTTGGTAGAGACATTTTGACTATATCCTGGACCTGCCCGTCCTCGCCCAAAATGGCGCCGGAATAAATGGGACTCGTAACTCCTTGTTGTGTACTGGTTGCAGAACCTTGAAATTACGAGATACGTATGCAGTTTTGAAGCACATGGCGGGCGGGGACGAGAATTGATTGAATATTTCGACATCCCTATTGATATTAAGTTCTGATGTGTTATTGATTACTGTACTATTGAAAGTTCGAATTAACGTCACCCATGGTACTTGCCCGCAAATGTATATCTAGATAATTTTATTGTAACTGGCCCTGTCGTATTTTAATTATAAAATGTACGTCCACCGATTCCGTAACTGTTAGACACCTTAGTTCTTGCAACCTAATGGCCCGCCCGTTACGTTCCTCTACAGTGTAAATGTCTACTCATCATATACGATTACAGTTTGCTCCGTGGCAGGCCCACGTGGTTATAGGCTCGTATTTGTATAATGAAATTTTCACAATAAAGGTTTTTAAAAGAAAACATGGTAGTAGTATATACATTGGTAAAGTTTTTAATAATAGTCACTGTTTTAGAATCATTAAAAGGCAAGTGAAATAAAGCAGACCAATTACATGAAGGGTAAAAGGTATAATACGAAGGAACGCAGTAAAGATAAATGGTCAAGGGCTGTTGTGTTTTCTATTCCTGCAACATAAAGTGATCGATAAGAATCTGATATTCAGGCGTATCGGCGACTAAGACAGCAGGTCGACCCTCTTTTGCTCAACGGCTCCGTCATGGGACGAAGAAACGCTCTTTTTCTCGAAAAAAGAATATATTTTACTTGCAGGACAGTTGTAAATTTTCCGGGAAAGTACATTAGCCTGGAACATTATAACATATATTTAAGAAAAAATAATGTTCGGAAGTAATAAAAAGCGTAATTTTTAGGTCATATGACCAAGCCTTTCATCATTAGAATAAGAAAAGTAAAATGAACCAATGAAAAGTTTTATTAACAAGTCACATGACTTGTTATGCTTACGTTACGCGCTGCGCGCCCCGGATGACTTCCGGATGTGCTAACGCGGCGCGTCATATGACGCATTACGCGACAACGCAGGTCCAGAATATAGTCAAAATGTCTCCACCAACCAGCGGTCGGAACACAACCCCTTTCAGCAGGCTAAATAGTTCTGTTAAATGACAACAGAAGGGACAGGCAACAAGAACCATCAGTCAAAGAGGGGAGGGCTAGTTCTTCTCTACCGGGTTACATTGGGGCGCTACCGGAACTGATCGAATTGGTAGTCTACAGTGTTTCTGGATGTTTCAGACTGAAGCTGGGGTTAGCATGAGAGCAGCACCATTTCGTAGCTCCGTCGTGGCCATTCCGCAACCAATCATGGCAGCCGCTCTTTATCGTTATTTTGGGCGGGGTGGGTGGCGGAGCCGAGCTGTTTTGCAGCCATCATTGTGTGGAGTTCAGTTCATCTCACTAGTTTTGTATTTGTCATGAGGGGTTGTTCCTAATGTTTCTATTTTAGCGAGGTCAAAAAGAGATCCCATTAGTGGCCTACTGATTTTGCTCGATTCCTTTTCTTTTTTTTTTACACGATTTTTCGTTATCTGCAAAGACTAAACAGAGTATTGCGACTCTGTGTTTGTTTGTAAATAGAGAATGAACCAAAGAGAACCAATTCTAAAACAGTAAATACTTGGATAACAATCAATCCAGTAAGTGGACTGTGGCAGCGTCCCTACCGCTTTTATAACTTAGCGCATCTGCGTGTAGCTCACATGCTTTGAGGCGCGTGAGCGTTTTATGCTTTTTTAAAAATAACTCTGCACATTATTTTCTCCTCACCCGGCTGGGAAGCACTGCGTGTTGTCAGCGCGTGAGCGTTTTATGCTTTTTTAAAAAATAACTCTGCACATTATTTTCTTCTCACCTGGCTGGGAAGCACTGCGTGTTGTCAGCGCGTTGCGTGTGCCCCTCGCATTTTGCTCAGCTGAGCTCTGGTAGGTGGATTACGGAGTGCTGGACTCGTCCCTCCCTCCCGCCTCGGTCTGACGCCGGCGATTAGCGCCGTTTGAGCAGAGGGCGTGGAGGGTCCGAGCCAGGCACTTCCGGTAGGAACAGCAGCGCTCTAGTTGTTGGAACGCTGGGGGGGATATAAGGCACTGGACTCAGGAGCCTTGCGTGGTAAGTGGACTGTGGCAGCGTCCCTACCGCTTTTATAACTTAGCGCATCTGCGTGTAGCTCACATGCTTTGAGGCGCGTGAGCGTTTTATGCTTTTTTAAAAATAACTCTGCACATTATTTTCTCCTCACCCGGCTGGGAAGCACTGCGTGTTGTCAGCGCGTGAGCGTTTTATGCTTTTTTAAAAAATAACTCTGCACATTATTTTCTTCTCACCTGGCTGGGAAGCACTGCGTGTTGTCAGCGCGTTGCGTGTGCCCCTCGCATTTTGCTCAGCTGAGCTCTGGTAGGTGGATTACGGAGTGCTGGACTCGTCCCTCCCTCCCGCCTCGGTCTGACGCCGGCGATTAGCGCCGTTTGAGCAGAGGGCGTGGAGGGTCCGAGCCAGGCACTTCCGGTAGGAACAGCAGCGCTCTAGTAGTTGGAACGCTGGGGGGGATATAAGGCACTGGACTCAGGAGCCTTGCGTGGTAAGTGGACTGTGGCAGCGTCCCTACCGCTTTTATAACTTAGCGCATCTGCGTGTAGCTCACATGCTTTGAGGCGCGTGAGCGTTTTATGCTTTTTTTAAAATAACTCTGCACATTATTTTCTCCTCACCCGGCTGGGAAGCACTGCGTGTTGTCAGCGCGTGAGCGTTTTATGCTTTTTTAAAAAATAACTCTGCACATTATTTTCTTCTCACCTGGCTGGGAAGCACTGCGTGTTGTCAGCGCGTTGCGTGTGCCCCTCGCATTTTGCTCAGCTGAGCTCTGGTAGGTGGATTACGGAGTGCTGGACTCGTCCCTCCCTCCCGCCTCGGTCTGACGCCGGCGATTAGCGCCGTTTGAGCAGAGGGCGTGGAGGGTCCGAGCCAGGCACTTCCGGTAGGAACAGCAGCGCTCTAGTTGTTGGAACGCTGGGGGGGATATAAGGCGGATGTGCTGCCGTCAGCGCAGCGGGCGCGACGAAGGCGCGCCTGAGTTAAGCCCGTCTGCGCCCGTCCGCGGCCGACTGCGGCCCAGGGCCAGACCTCTTGTCTCTTCTTCCTGTCAAGTCTGCTGGAGTCGAGATGACTTACTTCTCCTCCGCAGAGAGCTGCGTGGGCTTTGTCCTCACAGCATTGATGCAGGGACTAATGTGGGCTGCAGCCACTGTGATTATTCCTTCAACACAGATAGGGCGCTCACCACAGGCCAACATACTTTGTTATGTGGTCTACTAAATGTACGCTCTCTACGGAAACACTCCCTCGACATCCACGACCTTCTTACTGGGAAAAACTGGGATCTGTTTTTCCTTACGGAAACCTGGCTCGACCAAGACTCCATGCCGGAGATCATTGAGGCCGTCCCTGAAGGTTACTGCCTGCAAAGGCTAGACAGGCCACGAGGGAGAGGGGGCGGCATAGCCATTGTTGCCCGGCAAGAATATCAATGCCAGCTGGATCGCACTGTGATTGACGACAGTGAGGCTGGCGCCTTTTCTATTTCTATTAACGGCCGTTTTACCTTGAAAGGTCTGTTAATTTACCGTCCTCCAGGTTCCTCCACAGCCTTTGTTGAAAAATTAGTGGAAGGCGTCACTGAAGCGGCCTTACGTTCGGATAAATATCTGGTCCTAGGGGATCTTAATCTACATCTCGATACCCCTACGGACAGGGTGGCGAGTGAGTTATGCCACACGATGGCCAGCTTACAATTCGAACAGAAGGTGTCGCAACCTACCCATAAGCTGGGCCATCTTCTGGACCCAGTTTTTGCTAACTGGAGTCAGGTTGATGCCCAAGCCCCGATTCCCATCGCATGGTCCGATCATCTCCTCGTCCCGTTCACTATTGAAACACAGGGACCTTGCCCCAACGACCCTCCCGCTGACAAATATCTGAGGCGCAGATGGACAGCGTTCTCGCAGGCCAAATTCAATCGGGCACTTACCGAGAAAGGTCATTTGGGGGGCGACGGGGTTGATGAAATTAATTCCAACCTGGACCAGCGTATTTTGGAAGCTCTGAATCAAGTAGCACCACTGGGAATGGCGAAATCAGGCGGCCGCGCGCAACGTTCGGCGCCCTGGTACAATGATAACTTGCGAACGGCCAAAGCTGCATGTAAACGCGCCGAAAGGCAATGGAGGATTACATACTCCCTGCAGGCTAAAACTGTTTACACGGATAGCAGACGCGCTTATCATGCTCTAATTAGGAAGGCCAAATCATTGTATTACTGCAATAAAATTGAGGAAGCAAAGCAGTCCACCAAGGAGCTTTTTTCCATCTATAAATCCATTGCAATAGGAAAATCCGCCACAGTTCCTAAGAAACTTTGCACTACGGAGGGCTGCAATCGAATTGCGGAGTATTTTGCAACCAAGGTCTCCAACATCTATAACTCCTTCCCCCAGAGGGCAGACAATGGCCTTGCCTCCCTGGAATCCGCAAGAACGGAAGGGGAACATCGGCTAACCAGGTTTGTCACTCCTTCCACTACGGAGCTTCTCCGCATTTGTGGATCTATAAAATCTGGCTCCCCTAGAGACCCGACCACTCCCAGTCGGTTAAAGGATAGCTTGCCAGTTCTAGAGCCCTATGTACGTCAGCTGCTGGATATCTCCTTTGAGTCTCAAGTGGTGCCTAAGGCCTGGAAACAGGCAGTGGTACTTCCCCTGCAAAAAAAGGCCAACGTTAGCTTTGAAAAGCTGGATAACCTCCGTCCTATTTCCCTTCTTCCCTATATGGCAAAGGTGGCGGAAAAAACAGCCAACATACAGCTCATGCAGTACGTGGAGATGGCTTCGCTACTCCACGACTCGCAATTTGGTTTCCGCCCCCGTCATTCGACGGAGTCCGCTCTCCTTGTGGCGGTGGAAGCACTCAGACAGGGAGTTGACGAGGGCCAAACGATGGCACTGATTTTACTAGACTTAAGCGCAGCATTCGACACTGTAGCACATTCCACCTTGCTACAGTGTCTGAATGGAGGAGGGGAGACAGGAGCTGCGCTTGGTTGGATTAAGTCCTTCCTCACGGAGAGGTGTTTCCAGGTCAGATTGGGTGATTACTACTCCAGGGAGATTGAGTTGGGCCAGGGCGTACCGCAGGGTTCGTCCCTGAGCCCAACTCTATTTAACATCTATGTCTCCCCCCTGGCAGCCATCGTGGAGGGGTATGGTCTCCGCTTGGTGTCCTACGCCGACGACACGCAGCTGGTCATCTCCCTATCGCGCGCGCCCGGACTTGCGGCAGACATCTTCAGGAACTGCATGAATGACCTTGCTGCCTGGATGTCTGCCAACTGTTTAAAGTTAAACGGGAGCAAGACCGAGGTGCTCGTGGTGGGGGGAGTGCCGTCTGCGTGGTCGTCGGCGTGGTGGCCACCGTGTCTGGGGGAGGTTCCTGCTCCCTGCCGCGAGGCCAGAAACCTTGGCGTATGGTTGGATAAGGACCTCACCTTTGGCCCACATGTCGGGCGAGTGGCAGGGATCTGTTTCGGTGTTCTGAGAGCTCTCAGGAAAGTATTAGCTCTGCTTCCCACTCCTGCTCGTCAGACACTGGTGCATGCCCTGGTTACCTCCCGACTCGATTATGGGAATCTGCTCTATCTGGGGGCCTCAGGCAGGGTCCTCGGCCGCCTGCAGGTTCTACAAAACGCAGCTGCACGGCTGGTCCTCAGACTCCCCAGGAGGTCATCCGCCAAACTGGCCTTGCGGGCGCTTCATTGGCTCCCCATAGAGAGGAGAGTGGAGTTTAAGGCTCTTGCCACTTGCCATCGTATCCTGAGTGGCAAAGCACCTCTCCCGCTCCAGAGCCTTATAGCCCATTATGAGCCTGCACGCAGTCTCCGGTCTTCGCAGACCGGGCTGTTAAAAGTCCCAAGAATATTTAAAGCTCGCATGGGAGGCAGATCTTTCAGATACCTTGCTCCCAAGCGCTGGAACAATCTGCCACTGGAACTTCGGTTGGAACCCTGCGAAGTCCAGTTTAGAAAAAAACTTAAAACGCACCTGTTTCAGTAGATAGCTTGGTTGGGAGGAGGGGGGGACAGCCACACCACTTGTCATAGCGCGGAGACACGCCAGTGGCGTAATCAGGCGCTTAATAAATGCCCAATAATAATAATAAATAATCAAATGGAGAGAGAAGCAGGCACGACGTATTACAACGGGGGCAAAGGCCTGCGTTAACTACCTTTCACTATCTGCAAAGAGAGAGTACTCCTAATAGAAATGAGGGGGGGGGCACCATTCAAAGCAGATCAGTGTGCATAAACACGAAAATGTTTTCACTTACCACGTACTTGACATTCGACAGCTTATGATATTTGCTATTAAAAAACCATTGAAATTCACTGAAAAAACCATAGGTTATAGACCATATATAGTTAGGAATTAGCATTTACAAAACCTTGAAAATTCACTGAAAAAACCATAGGTTATAGACCATATATAGTTAGGAATTAGCATTTAAAAAACCTTATTTTACTCACACAAAACCATTGAAATTCCATATATAGTTAGTTGCACTAACTATATATCGCGCACCCGCAATCCACTGCTGATGATGTCACATATTACATCATTCATGACATGGTCAGTGACATCACTGATGACATCACTGATGACATCTCAAATGACATCACTGATGACATCACTGATGACATCTCATTTGACATCAATGACCACATCACTGATGATATCATTCACGTGACAATACAATGCATCTCCTCACATTTTAATATAACCTCTGTTACACCCAGTGTTAAATACGGAGTATAATTTTTGAAACCATTGACACACCAATACTAGTTACTACATACGCACTCACTGATTCCTACGTCTACACACACATTCACTCATTCACCCATACAATCATTCATACATACAATCACTCATCTTTACAACACTATCATATGCACTCATACACCTATAGAGACACTCACACTCTGCCACTCATCCATGGAGTTACTCACACACCTAGTCAGTCCTGTAAAGAATCAATCACACTTCCATTTTCTAATCTATACAGTTAAACATAGAGCACCTTACATTTTCAAACATATACTAACACATACTTACTCTCTTATACAATCATTGATACAAGTACACATTGATCTGCACAGAGTCACACACCTCCCAGCCAGCCACACACACACTCAGTCTCCCATACAAATACTTGGACAAACAATCAATAACCCATATAGTTACTCATATAGCTACTGATCAACACATGCAGCAGTTTACAGAACAACAGACATAATGATGCACAAATTAAGACAGTTTAGTCACTAACCCATGCACTCAGTGAGACACATTTAATCACTCACTCATACATTCAGTCATGCACCTACTAAATCCTTCGTCCAGACACTTATACTTCCACTCATTCTTCAATATGTAAGACATATTTTAACTTTACAGAAACATACAGTCACTGGATGTTGTTATCAGTAATGTCATCAGTGATGTAATTTGAGATGTCATCAGTGATGTCACTGACCATGTCATGAATGATGTAATATGTGACATCATCAGCAGTGGATTGCGGGTGCGCGATATATAGTTAGTGCAACTAACTATATATGGAATTTCAATGGTTTTGTGTGAGTAAAATAAGGTTTTTTAAATGCTAATTCCTAACTATATATGGTCTATAACCTATGGTTTTTTCAGTGAATATATATATATATATATATATATATATATATATATATATATATATATTCACTCCAGAAATCCTCCAAATGTCGAAGAAAACAGGACACCCAGAGCTCCAATTCAGAGAATTTATTAGGCAGATGAAAAAATCTCCACGACGCGTTTCGCCAATATGGCTTGGTCACGTATTGGCGAAACGCGTCGTGGAGATTTTTTCATCTGCCTAATAAATTCTCTGAATTGGAGCTCTGGGTGTCGTGTTTTCTTCGACATTTGGAAGATTTGTGGAGTGAATAATTAAGCCTGCTGGTGGCTGTAACAGGACCGCCGTGACAGCCTGACTCCTTTACCAGCAATAGTGGGAAGTTTATATATATTCGCCAGTAGGTATATATAGTTAGGATTTTTTTCCTATGGGATTTTTGAAAATTCTATGTCGAATACCTTTGGCGTTTGAGGACGGAATTGGCTGAAATTTTCAGGAAAATTGAACATTTTGTTTCTGAGCAGCCACTGAAAATTTCGGGGGGTTCCATCAAGGGGGGGCCGAGAAAAAAGGGGGGTCCCAAAACGCGTTTTTCACATGCAATTTTCCATAGGGCGGTTGGACTCACTTTTAGCTCGAACGGCTGAATGGATTTCCACGAAACTTGGCAAAATTGTAGATATTGTTTGCCCGATGTGCCTTTGCTAGGTCTCAATATATGTGCTCCAGTGGATTTTGATAAATTAATGTTCAAAAAAATATATATATCTGTAACAGCGCTCCGGTTAGCGCCCCGGTTCGCGTACCTGACGCGTAACGGAACTTCGCGAAGCGAAGCTGATTGGCTCTCCGGTGTCTGTCAACATTCTAAACATCCGGAGCGGCCGCCATCTTTTCTCTCGGTAGGATTGAGAGACAAGAGGTGAAGAAAAACGAAGGGGGAAATTAATGAAAGGGGGCAAGGTAGACCCTTCCTGACCCCCAAGGATTGATGAGGGGGCTATTAAAGGGTCCCGCGGGGCAAAAAATAAAAAAATTCAGTTTTTTCGCGGTAGAGGCGCTACCCGGTACGAGAACCGGGTAGCTAACCGGTAGCGTAACGGGAGTCCGCCATCTTGTGTTTCGGTCGAATTTAATCACAAGATGGAGGAAAAACAATGTGGGAAATGGGTATAAGGGGGCACGGGAGACGTATCCTGACCCCCTACGTTTTCTAAGGGTGGCTGAGGAGGCTCATATATGTCGAAAAAGAAAAAAGTTTTGAATTTTTCGCGAGGTTAGCTGCCGGTACGCGAACCGGGTAGCGAACCGAGAAGCAAACAAAAGTGAAAATTAGTGAAAAAAGGTACATTTTAAATTTTTAAAGAGTAATCATAGTTAAGGTAGCTCTGAAAAGAGCTTTTGGGTTCTGTGTAAGTTCTAGGTACTTATAAGTAGGTACCAATACATAGTCTTAAATTCAGGATGAAAATTCTGTTCCCCTCATCTGAGAAGTGAACTCCATCTCCTCTGTAGATATCTTGCATGTAGTAACGCAAGTTATTGTTGTAGATGGAGCCCATTCCATGGTCTCTCATGTAAGCTGAAACAGACTTATTTACATGCTTCCTCGATTTCTCAATTTGTGGACAAAATTGGTTGGACCACCTCCATTTCTGTCTTTGGCATATATTTGAATATACCAAGGCAGTTTGAGGAAAAAGTGCCATCAATTGCTCAAAGGTGTCCTTTAAAAGCATTTCCAGACCTACCCCGGTCAAAGTGCCCAAGTCATTTCCTCCACAGTGCACAATTAACAGGTCAGGGTTTGGCAAATGCAAAAAGGTTTTCACCAATGTTATCAATTGGTGACATCTTAATCCTCTGTGGCTAATCCAGTTGATTTTCACATTTTGTAAATTGAGGTTGTGTAAATTTCTGTTATCAGCATACCTTTGAGCCCAGTGGATGTAACTATGTCCAACAATCCAGACAGAAAACATGGTGAGAGGAGGTTCTGCTGCAGTCAGATGAAGTGTGGGAATGAAATGGCAGTTGAAACAGTAGGAGTTTGTAATGAAAAAAACTGTGGAGTTTCAGTGCTAATGATTCAGTAGCAGTGATTGGTGGATTTTGATTGCTGAAAACAGAAAGTTAGGGTGCATGGATGAGTTCTTTGAAAGATGTAATTTGAGTGGTCAAGAAAAAATAATTTTATGAAAGATTGCACTGGATATGCAGGTGTACTGAGAGTTCAGAGTTCAATTGAAACATTGTTGTGTGAACTTGTAAACATGAGAGGTCTTTCAGGAGGTGGTTGCTATGGAAAAAAGGCAGAAAGGGCAGAGGGGGGAAGGGTGTTGATTTGAAAAAAGTGAGGGAAGAGTTTTGATTGGGTGACATGAGCGATATGTGTGATGAATTACAGCATTTCTGTGCCTTTGTTGGTTGCAGCCTCTGGAGTGCATACCCTTTGCTCTGCTAAAGAAACATTGGTGTGTGTCTGAGACTGTTTTGAAACTCAAAAAGTATTTGCTAAGGTGAGAAAAGATTCATTTAATTTAGATAGAGAATAGTATGCTTTAGGGAGAAAATTATGAAGAAAGTTGTGTATTTAAAATGTTGCTTTGTGTCAAGTATTTTACAAATAGATTTTGTTTCTTTGAGTTTCATAGCCATGTTAAAAGTGACGCAAAAGTGGTGCAAGGGCCTTAAAAATACACTTTGATGTGTGTTAGGGTATTTTAAGTCACTTCCCCATGAATCTGGGTGAATAATTTGCTTACTTGATGTGTTTAAGAACGTTTCTTGAAATCATTTAGGTTTCTTGATATGTACTGCTAGAGTTTCATAGCCTGCTTGGGGCATATTTACAAGGCCTTTGAGTCACTTTCACGTCATTTTCCCTATGTTAATAGTGACGCAAAAGTGGTGCAAGGGCCTAGTAAATACACCCCCATGTCTGTTAGGGCATTTTAAGTCACTTCACCATGAATCTGAGTGAATAATTTGGTTACTTGATGTGTTTAAGAACGTTTCTTGAAATCATTTAGGTTACTTGATATGTACTGATAGAGTTTCATAGTCAGCATGGGCCATATTTACAAGGCCTTTGAGCCACGTTCACGTTATTTTCCCCATGTTAAAAGTGACTTTAAAGGTGGTGCAAGGTCCTTGTAAATACGCCCTCATGAGTGCTTTGCAAATTTAAGTCATTTCCCCGTGGTGCAAGGTCCTTGTAAATACGCCCCCATGTGTGCTTGGCAAATTAAAGTACTGACAGGGTGTGCTTGTACATAGGAGCTGTGTTGTGTTTTCAAATTATGACCAGAAAATCGATTTAAAAAAAAAATGCTTTTTACATTTATGAGAAGGTCAAAATGGTGTCTGCTTCTTTAAATAAATATTTCACTTTCCACCATGAATATGGGAGAATAATTTGCTTGTTTGCCGGTTTAAAAACACGTTTCTTGAAGTCATTAAGGTTTCACAATATGTTCTGCAAGAGTTTCATAGTCAACATGGGGGCAAATTTACAAAGCTTATGAGCCACATTCACGTAATTTTCCCCACGTTAAAAGTGACTTTAAAGGTGGTGCAAGGTCCTTGTAAATACGCCCTCATGAGTGCTTTGCAAATTTAAGTCATTTCCCCGTGGTGCAAGGTCCTTGTAAATACGCCCCCATGTGTGCTTGGCAAATTTAAGTACTGACAGGGTGTGCTTGTACATAGGAGCTGTGGTGTGTTTTCAAATTATGATCAGAAAATCGTTTTTTTTAAAAAAGAAATGCTTTTTACATTTATGAGAAGGACAAAAAGGTGTCTGCTTCTTTAAATGAATATTTCACTTCCCACCATGAATATGGGAAAATAATTTGCTTGTTTGTCGGTTTAAAAACTGGGAAAATAATTTGCTTGTTTGTCGGTTTAAAAACTCGTTTCTTGAAGTCATTTAGGTTTCACAATATGTTCTGCAAGAGTTTCATAGTCAACATGGGGGCAAATTTACAAAGCTTATCAGCTACATTCACGTCATTTTCCCCATGTTAAAAGTGACTTTAAAGATGGTGCAAGGTCCGTGTAAATAAGCCCTCATGAGTGCTTGGTAAATTTAAGTCATTTCTCCGTGGTGCAAGGCTCTTGTAAATACACCCGCATGTGTGCTTGGCAAATTTAAGTACTGACAGGGTGTACTTGTACATAGGAGTTGTGCTGTGTTTTCAAATTATGACATGAAAATGGTTCATAAAGAAAAGGAATGCTTTTTACATTTATGACAATGACAAAAAGGTGTCTGCTTCTTTAAATAAATATATCACTTCTCACCATCAATCTGGGAGAATAATTTGCTTGTTTGTCGGTTAAAAAATCGTTACTTTAAGACATTTAGGTTTCACAATATGTAATGCTAGAGTTTCATAGTCACTATGATGATAATGATATACATTTAGAACTGTGTAGGAGGCATGGAGAAACTGAGGCTTCTGTAAGTGTCAAGGGAGGTGAGTAATATACATTGCTCTGTTGCATACAGTCCTCATCTTCTGCGTACTCTTGGATATGCTAGACTACATCTGGACAATGAGATACCTAAGCTGAGGAAATACAGGTGATGTGATTGTGAAATGAGCAAAAATATTAGGTGCTATTTTTGCACCTAGTGAACATTAAGCGCTCCTGAGGCGGAAGCCGGGAGTTAGGCATTCCCCTCCTGTTTTATTCTTTTTTAAAAAAGCACTATCGCACTTTGATTCTAAAATTGTGTTGGCAAACGAAATCAGTGAACATTGAACATTAAGCGCTCCTGAGGCGGAAGCCGGGAGTTAGGCATTCCCCTCCTGTTTTATTCTTTTTTTAAAAAAGCACTATCGCACTTTGAATCCAAAATTGTGTTGGCAAACGAAATTACGTTTTAATTGTTCCTTGGTCTCTCGCTGTATGGGACAGCCGGGCGCTTGCTCCCACCTCATTTGCACACGCCGGGGGCCGATTTTAGGGCCTTCTCGGTGGAACTACAGGCTTGCAAAGGGCGACGACTTTGGCCGCCATAGCAGGAGAAATAACACGGTCAGCGCTCTAGCGGTCGGGCGAATCACAGCCCGGGCGTATAAGAGCAGCAGGCCTGTCAGGACTCTTCTTGCTATTTTTGCACCTAGTGAACATTAAGCGCTCCTGAGGCGGAAGCCGGGAGTTAGGCATTCCCCTCCTGTTTTATTCTTTTTAAAAAAAGCACTATCGCACTTTGATTCTAAAATTGTGTTGGCAAACGAAATCATTGAACATTGAACATTAAGCGCTCCTGAGGCGGAAGCCGGGAGTTAGGCATTCCCCTCCTGTTTTATTCTTTTTAAAAAAAAGCACTATCGCACTTTGAATCCAAAATTGTGTTGGCAAACGAAATTACGTTTTAATTGTTCCTTGGTCTCTCGCTGTCTGGGACAGCCGGGCGCTTGCTCCCACCTCATTTGCACACGCCGGGGGCCGATTTTAGGGCCTTCTCGGTGGAACTACAGGCTTGCAAAGGGCGACGACTTTGGCCGCCATAGCAGGAGAAATAACACGGTCAGCGCTCTAGCGGTCGGGCGAATCACAGCCCGGGCGTTACTTAATGAAGTCGGTTTTCCGTCCGCGCAGCGGGCGGGCGCAGCGGGCGCGCCGATGGCGCGCCGGAGGCGCGCCAGAGGCAAGGCCGTCTGGGCCCGTCCGGGCCGGACCGGGCCTAGGGCCAGCCACTATGCCCGTGCTCCCCCTTAGACCCATAAGGTTCTCTAGGGAGGAACTTCTATCAATACGACTCACTGGCAACCCTGGATGCCCTCATTGGGTTGGTTTAAGCCTCCCTTTCCGCCGATGCCCTGCCTGTCCGGTCCCCAGCAGTGGGGAGACGGTTGGTAAGAAGGCGGGTAGAACATTGCAGATGGCCCTCCTTAACTGTAGATCGCTGCCGAAGCATGCGGTCGAGATCAACCTGCTGTTAGAAGATAGCAATATCGACATGCTCTTCCTGACGGAGACATGGTTAACCCCTCATTCAGACTTTGATATTGTCTCTGCGCTCCCCAGTGGTTTCAATATTCAATGTTTGAATAGAGATAAAGGTAAGGGGGGGGGACTCGCCATAATCCAGCGGGAGTCTCTGACCTGCAGACTGCAGGAGGGTGGAATTTCAGACGCTGAAAGCGCCAGCTTTAACATTCAGCTTTCACCCACTCACTCCCTGTCAGGTCTCCTTATCTATAGACCCCCGGGGAGCCTAAAACACTTCCCTGACTCCCTTCTAGAAATCACCTTATCAGCTGCCGCTCAGGCCCCGAATTTTCTGATCTTGGGCGATTTGAATTTACATTTCGACGACCCCAAGGATAACTCTGCTGCTGAACTGATCACCAACCTCAACTCCTTTGACCTGGAACTGGCAAATAAGGAAGCCACCCACAATAAAGGTCATTTGTTGGATCCGATCTTCTCCAACATCCCCCAGCTCGCAGCTAAACCCCCGCTGCCCCTATTATGGTCAGACCACTTCCTAGTACCCTTTTCATGGGAATTTTACCATGAAAAAACCAAGGTCTCCTGCCCCCGTACACTTCAAAGGCCATGGCCAAGGCTGTCAGTAGAGAATCTGACAACTGCTCTCGAACAATCCACACCCCCTGCAGAATCCGACGTTCTACAGGCAGATACAAATTTTCAAGACTGGCTTACTAAGGCCCTGGATTCGGTTCTGCCTCTTAAACTCTGCACAAAAAAGAGCAATATTTTCAAATCTCCCTGGTTCTCGCCTGAACTAAGAGAACTCAGGAAAGATTGTAAAAAAGCAGAGCGCGCATGGCGCAAAGACTGGGCACCTATTAACAAAGCGGCATATAAAGCGGCCCTAAAACTCTACAAACTAGGACGGCAAAAATCTAAAGCTGCCTTTTTTGAAGAAAAAATTCGTCTCTCTTCTAACTCTTCCAGAGAAACATTCAAAATTGTGAACCAGCTCCTTAAAGTCCCAGCCCCCACCCTGGTCCATAACGACCCGGTACTGAAATGCAATCAGTTAGCAGAATTTTTCGACACCAAAATTCGGAAAATTTTAGACAGCCTTCCTCAATCCTCTGCCACTGGTCCCATCGAGACCCCTTCTCCTGACCCTACCTGTCCTCAATTTGAGGCCTTCAGTCTTATATCCAAGGAAGACTTTTGTAACATCTTTTCCACTATTAAAAGTGGCTCTCCCTCAGACCCAGTCCCGATGCACATTCTTAAGCAAACCCTAAACACCATTGCCCCTGTAGCCACCGAGCTACTTAATTCATCACTATCCTCGGGCATAGTGCCCCCGAGCTGGAAACAGGCCAGAGTCAAAACGCTTTTAAAGAAACCAGGTTTAGACACCTCCGATTTGGCCAACTTTCGCCCAATCTCGCTCCTACCTGGATTGAGCAAAGTGGCCGAAAAAGTGGTGAATAGGCAGATTTCAGAATACCTAGAGTCTAACCACCTTCTCAGCGACTCTCAGACTGGCTTTCGCCCGGGTCAGGGCACGGACACCGCCCTTCTGGCGGTGACTGAAGAGGTAAGATGCATCTTGGATTCAGGGGGATCAGTAGCTCTGATCCTCCTGGATCTAAGTGCTGCATTCGATACTGTAGATCATGCAGTCCTGGCCCAACGCTTGGCCCTGCTGGGCATTACAGGATCAGCCCTTAAATGGTTGCAGTCTTACCTGGAGGAGAGATCCTTCAGGATCTGGGAAAATGGGTCCATGTCGAAGGCCTTCCCTCTTCAGTGTGGGGTGTCGCAGGGCTCCTCCCTCAGCCCCACACTGTTTAATGTCTACATGGCCCCGTTAGAGAAGGTAGTAGCCCAATTCGGGATTAAATCCATAAGCTACGCAGACGACACCCAGCTAGTCGTCTCGTTGTCTCAACACGGGGGCCGCCCGGACGATCTCCCGGACTGTCTTACAGCCATTTCTTCCTGGATGTCTAGCTCGAAACTGAAGCTAAATGGATCTAAGACGGAGATCATGCTCTTAGGCAATCAATTCACCTCTCTGCCCCCTGAGATGTGGCCCGCCTGTATGGGAGATCTTCCACCCCCCAAGCAGCAAATCAAAAGCCTAGGGATCTGGTTCGAACCCCAACTGACCTTCAAGACCCATGCGCAGAAGGTGGTTGGAGGCTGCTTCGGCCTGCTACGAGCAGCCCGGAAGGTCCTCCCTCTCCTTCCGTTTCAATCCAGAAAGCTGCTAATCCAGGGTCTGATCCTGTCCAAACTGGATTATGGCAACTCCCTTTTCCTTGCAGCCCCTCATGCCACTATTAATACTCTTCAGCGAGCTCAGAACGCCGCAGCCAGGCTGCTGATGGGGGCGCCGAGACGGGCCTCAGCCAAACCACTGCTGAAAGCCCTGCACTGGCTTCCCATCCAAGAGCGGATCACTTTTAAGTCTCTCTGCATCGCACATAAGACTCTGCAGGGCAAAGGCCCTCCAGCCTTAAGAGGACTGATCCGACCGTACAAGTCGACCAGGGCCCTTCGCTCAGATAGAGAAAATCTGGCCATTGTTCCAAGAGTGAGGAAGGCACGAACAGGAGGCCGCCGGTTCTCACTGAATGTGTCAAATAAATGGAATGCCCTTCCTAGAGAACTCCGAATGGACCGGGTCATCTGAAATTTAGAAGAGCGCTCAAAACCTTTCTGTTCCCTACCATCCCCTAACTCTGCCTCTCGCTTAAGTTCATCAGGTTCAGATTAGGATCAGCGCTGGGACGCTCCAGGGCAGCCATGCGCTCTATAAGTCCAAATCAAATCAAATCAATCAAATCATATCACCTGTGTTTCCTAACATTACGAATCACATTGTGCAGATGAGGTTTAGGCCTGTCCAGGGAGACAGAGGAGGTCTGGCCTTTGTTCAAGAGTGCAGTGGACATGACTGACTTCGTTGGTAGGCCTGCACATGTATTATCTCCTCTGTACTCTTCAACAAGCCTAAATTTCATCTGCAACCCTGAGTAGGGCCTCACCTCAAACAAACCTCTGGATAGGCCACACCTTATCGGCATCCTGAACCAATCATTTAAAATGTTAGGGGCAGATTTATGATGGCCGTGCGCCTCTTTTGCGCCGTCGTTGCGTCACTTTTGTGACGCAGCAGCGGTGCAAAAGATGCACCATGTTGCAAGATAGGCCTCACTTCATCTGCAACAAGATACCGTCAGTTTAAAATGTATACATTTAGGACTGTGTAGGGGGCATGGAGAAGCTGAGGCTTCTGTAAGTGTCAAAGTTGTTGCATACAGTGCTCATCTTCTGCGTACTCTTTGATATGCTAGACTACATCTGCACAATGAGATACCTAAGCAAAGGAAACACAGGTGATGTGATTGTGAAATGAGCAAAAAAATGTGCACGTTTTTCAATTACATCACCTGTGTTTCCTAACATTACGAATCACATTGTGCAGATGAGGTTTAGGCCTGTCCAGGGAGACAGAGGAGGTCTGGCCTTTGTTCAAGAGTGCAGTGGACATGACTCACTTCATTGGTAGGCCTGCACATGTATTATCTCCTCTGTACTCTTCAACAAGCCTAAATTTCATCTGCAACCCTGAGTAGGCCTCACCTCAAACAAACCTCTGCATAGGCCACACCTTATCAGCATCGTGAACCAATCATTTAAAATGTTAGGGGCAGATTTATGATGGCCGTGCGCCTCTTTTGCGCCGCAGCAGCGGCGCAAAAGATGCGCTATGTTGCGACATATTTACAACTTGATGCATCTAGGCAGATGCGTCACGCTGTAAAGTCCTGCGCCACATGAAACCTGCGTCAGGTTTCATGTGGGCGTTTTGTTGCAGGGTGGGCGTTCACTTGCATGAAAGCCCTGTAAAACTAACACAGTGAAATTTACAAGATTTCACTGAGTCAGCTTTATGGCATTGCTGAATCAAATCCTTACGCCTGTTTGAAACAGGCATAAGGAGTGATGCACCATGCAATGTGTGGCTTGCCCCTGTGCATTGCAGTAGTCATGTTGCGCTTGCGACGTGATTCCTGCAATGCACCGCTTTTGTGGCACAGATGCGTAACGCATCTGTGCTGTTTTTGCCCCATGGTGCTCCGCATTGTAAATGCGGCACACCATGGGTGGCAGAGCAGCGGCGCACGTTAACTGGTGCATCCCTGGGGATGCGCCAGTTAACATAAATCTGCCCCTTTACATTTAAGTATGAGCAGGGGACACAGAGTCGGTGAGGCTTATCCAAGGTTAAGAAGAGATGGGTCCTGTTCACTGAAAACTTGGACATAGGCCTCACCTCCTCAGCATCGCTGGACATGGCTAAATAATATCTGCAAAATGTTACCCTTGTTAAACAATTTTATTATTATAGTCTCTGAGATTTGTCTCTTAATGGCAACATCTCATTGTTGTTCTCTTTCTTTAAAGATAACGACAACATCAACCACGAGTGATAATGAGCAATCTGTTGATCTCAATCTTATCATTGAACTTGTCATTGAAACGTCAGTGGAAGTAGATCCCTTGGATGATTTATATTCTGTGGATGATGAAGAATATGATGAGGATGCCGATTTGTCAGAATTGTATGACATAGGGTGGGCTGCTGACCTGCTCGAGCCTATTGAACTATAAAGACTTTTAAAAATAAATTTAAGTTACTGGAAATGAAAAGTAACCATGTAAACCGTTTTATTTAAAATTAAATACAACTTCAAAAACAGCTTGTGTGAAGTGTCTTTAATAAAATAGTGAAATATGCTAAAAAAATTAGTTCAGATTCACATATAAAAGAGCACAGGTCAAATGTAGAAGCATTCCATTTCTTTGCTACTATTTGTGAGTTTTAAATTTGTCAATGCACTAAAAATTATTGTATGTAGAATTGATAACTAGTGTGTTAATTTTTTGACGACTGTTATTGATTTACTGTTTGGTAATAGTGGTTAATAACATTTTTTATTATATTTTACCACAGATTCAACTGCAGATCATTTCAAAATTAAAACATGCCTTCGAGGCAAAGGAGGAGAAAGGCTACAAAACGTCAAACACAGCAGCTTACTACATGCTTGCAGCAGTCCTCTACAATAAAAACTCGTCAAATCACCAAAAAAGCTCCGGGTAAGACAACGAAATCTTTCCTAAGAAACATTTCCAGAAAAAAAAGTATCACACAAGAACATGTTTTAGTCCAGAAGAAGAGAGTCAATTTAAACAGGAAGGAAAGGCCCCTTAATAAAGTTAGTGGTAGAGCAGGAGGAAACTCTGTGAGTGCCGGTAGAAGGCACAATCAATTTAGGGACATTCGTACACGAATGTTCCGCAACAGGATAATTGTAAATTTGATGAAAAATGTCAAGAAAGGTCAACAGAAACTGGCTTTTTATAAGAAAAAGAAAAATTTTGAGAAAATTATTGATCAGGCTTTGGAAATGAAGCGAAAGTTATTTATTTTGGTAATCAATAGAATTAGGAAACTAAACAAGGCAATTTATGAATTCAAAACAAATAGTAGATGGAAGAGAATAGTTAATCGTACAAATTTTTGTGAAGTATTTTCAGGAGAATGGATGCATAGTTCAAGTTGTGAGGCATTTTTCAATGAGGAGAGTTACTTCCAGGACAATGATTTGGTGCATGCAGTTGACACCAGTGGTCGAGCATATGAGGTGAAAGACGGTTGTCCAGTTGAAAAAGAAAAACTTGTGTCAACAGAGGCAGAAGAGGTGTTAGGTGATGAAGTTTTAGGGAGACGTCCTAAGGGTCCAGTGTACACCTGGAAGTGTAGTAGTATTTGCAGTGTGCGACAGGATTCCATCAATTTGCTTTGTGATTTTGTACGGACATTTAATAAGCCAAGTTTAAAACAGAAAATGAAGTTGTTGCAGGAATTAGATCCATGCAGAGTGAGAGAAGTGACAGGTTTACATGGTCATTCACTGGCTTGTCTTTCCAGGAGAGTATGCCAGAGTGTTTTTCATCATTTCAGGATGCTAGCAGTCCATCATAATAAAGTGAGGAAATTAGTGAGAATGTTGTATTTTGCTAAGAGTCCAGCAATTAAGCTTAAACAATTAAGCAGTGCTCTTTTGCATGGTTCTGAAGTAGATGTGAAGAATATTTGTGAAGAAATTGAGTTTTGTTACTTTGCAAGTAAAAAGGAGAATGTTGAAATTGACCCAGAAGAAGAAGGTAATGTGGAAGAGAGTGTACAGATTTCCAGTACAGATCATTTTCAGAAGGAAATTGCCACGTTTCAGGTGAAATCAAGTGAGAGGCCTAATTTCACTTGTGTGTGTTGTCGACGCACTTATTATAAGAATCAGACTAAGTTAGTGGATTTATATGCAAAAAGTGAAAGGGAAAATAATAGTGAATGGAAGGATTTTGCAACATACTTGATGGTAGAAAATTGTTTTGATTTGGGATCGGATCAACGTGTGTGTACTTATTGTTGTAACAAATTAAATGAAAACCGGATGCCTGCTAGAGCGGTTCATAATAATCTGGAATTGGTTGACATTCCTTCTGAATTGAAGGATTTAAATACTTATGAATCTATTTTGATTCAAAGTGTCCATCCCTTTCAGGCTATTGTACAAATGGAGCCAAAGACAGGGAAATTGCCTCCATCAGATTTACAGAGAGGATTAAAGGGAAGAGTTGTTTATTTGCCTCTAGATTTGAAGAAAAACATTAATACAATTGGAGTAGAGAAAGTGGAAGAGGAACCTCTGGTTATCTTAGTTAATGGGGTTCCGACAAAGAGTAAGAAAATCTGGCAAGATTTAGTGGATGTTAGGAAAGTCAAAAAGGCAACATTGTATTTGATGAAAAACAATGAGTACTACAAGAATGTATGTGTTGCAGAAGAGGAAGTAAGTGAAGAAGAGGACAGCGATTTGTGTGCTGGACAAATTGAGAAAGTAAAAGCCTCTAAAAATGAAGAAATATATGAACATTATAGTGTTCATCCTTTGCGATCCAAGGAAGTCATGGGGAATGCTTTTGAGTTGTTTCAAATGAAACAAGCCAAAGGGAGTCCCATTAGTGTTTGGGAGGAAAGTTTGGAAGCTCGGTGTTTCCCACAGCTATTTCCAACAGGTCAAGGAGGAAGATATGATGAGCGACCTGATCAAATTCCTGCTTCTGAATACCGGACTTTACGATTGTATGCAGAAGATCCTAGGTTTCGTCAATTCATTCCCTATTTGTTTCATCTACTGTTTGAAAGTGATCTGTCTGGACTGTCATATGCAGTGAACCACATCTTGAAAAGTGGTGTACAGATGCAAAATATCTTGGCAAGGGACTTTATGGATAAAGTCAATGTGCAAGACAGTATTTTGGATTCTCACCTGATTAATCTCATGGCATGTCAGCGTGGTACTAATGAGTACTGGTACCGTCGTCATGGTGATTTAAAATGTATGTTGAGGAACTTAGGAACTCCCACATGGTTCCTCACTCTCAGCTGTGCCGAGTATGGCTGGGAAGACTTACTTGAATTTCTACGAGAGGCAAATGGACACATTGAAAATATCGAATTCAAGACACCCGGAGAACAGTGCTCTTTGGATCCAGTGAATGTATGCAGGTACTTCAATCATAGATTTGAAGCTATGATGTCTTTCATCATGAACAAGAAAAATCCACCTCTTGGAGAGGTGTTGGATTCCTTCTGGAGAAAGGAGTATCAAGCAAGAGGTGCTCCTCATATACATACGCTGCTATGGATCAAAGATGCACCCAAATTTGGAACAGATCCGGATGACTTAGTGATGAGTTTCATAGAACAGTATTCTACATGTGCTGTTCTTTTCTTTTAGGGATCACTCTGACACCTCGTTTGCCAACTTTCGTCAGTGTCTAAATAACATCTGCAACTGGATGACCACCAACCACCTCAGGCTTAATACTGATAAAACGGAGGTAATGTTTTTTAATCAGAAAACGACTATTCCCTCTAGCCTGTGGTGGCCAATGGTCCTTGACCCCCCCCGATACCAGCTATCACAGTTCGCAATCTGGGCTTCCAGTTTGACAATACCCTCTCCTGTGCTCCTCACATTAACAAAACTACATCTGCTTGTTTTGCGAAATTGGGTATGATTAAAAAGATTCTGCCATACCTCCCTTTGAATGCTCGCAGAACTGTGGTTCAGTCATTAATTACGTCTCATTTAGACTATGCCAACAGTCTCTACGCAGGTGCCCCTTTGTACCAGATTGAACGTCTACAAATCGTGCAGAATGCCGCGGCTAGATTGATTGGTAATATTCCTTATCGACAATCCGTAGCATCCTATCGTAAACAACTGCATTGGCTCCCTATCACAAAACGTATCCACTTTAAGATACTGATACTTGCTTTTCGAGCCTTGAACAACCTCGGCCCAGGCTATCTGAAAAAACGGCTTGTTCTTTCACATTCTGTGAGATCCTTACGATCTAATAGTCTACGTCTCCTGGTTGTCCCACGCTTCCGCCTATCTAGAGTAGGCGGTAGAGCATTTGGAGTAGCAGCAGCCAGACTGTGGAACAATCTCCCCTTGGAGCTAAGATTTGTCTCCACTGAATCCATCTTTCGCCGCAACCTAAAGACTTGGTTGTTCTCCTCTTGATTTTTTGTCCTTTTTCCTTTTTCTCTGGGCTCATTAGTTGTTAGCGCCGGGACACCCCCTCGGGGGTAGCCATGCGCTCTATGAAATCCAAAAATAAAATAAATAAAATAAAAGACAAAGGAAGACAAAAGCCTAAGAGAACAAGTTTTACGCTTTCAAAGCCATTGTTGTGGAAAGTACTGTCGTCGTAAATTCAGAAACAAGGACAAGTTCTACACAAAATGTCGTTTCGGCTTTCCACGACCGGTGATTTCTAAAGGAAGAGTGAACAGTTTGATGTCTTCGCTGCGACATAATGTGACGAGGAAATCACCCAAAAATACATACAATTTGAAAAGAAACGAAGAGTCCAAGTACATCAACGACTACAACCCAGTGATTTTGTCCATGTGGAATGCTAACATGGATATACAATTTGTGGCTCGGTATGTGACATCTTACATCACAAAAAAAGAAAAGGCAGAATTGAAGGATATGTGGGAGGACATTTCCCATGAAAAGAGCCTTAGTAAGAAGTTGTACAGTTTCAGTCTGAAGATGTTGTCGCATCGAGAAATCGGAGCTTACGAATGTTCTGACCGCTTATCTTCAGCAAGTCTCTATGCCAAATCTAGGAGTATCATTTGGGCGAGTCTTGGTCTTGCTGCAACGCGTAATCGAGTTCTGAAACCTGTACGGGAAATTGAGTATTTGGCGGAAAAGGAGCCAAACAGTACAGATATTTTGAAGACCAACATGTTGGATACATATTATCCAAATAGAAGCAGTCACCTCGAGAATGTTAGTCTGTATGAGGTTCTACAAAATTACATATTCAAGAGGAACATCAAAGAATATATTGATAAAGGAGTGTATGCTGTAATTGGAAGTGAGGGATGTCTGGTCAAGCAAAGAAAATGCCAATTGGTAAATCATCGAAAATTGAGTGGCGAATCTCCTGAAAGAAAAGAGTTTTTCTATTTAGCTCTTTTGCAACTTTTCAAGCCTTGGCGTGCAGAAGTGGAACTGCTTGGAGATTTCCTCTGTTACGAAGACTCTTTCAATGCAGCCAAGGAGACCATAGAATGTCCTGTTTTTCCAAAATATCTAGAAATGTTGAATGCGGAAATCGAGCAGGAAGCAACAATTGCAGCCGAGATTGCTAGAGACAGTTCTCAGGACAGTCAGAGTTCTGTTTCATTGAGTCAGGATCAACTAGGAGGACCAGTTATCGAAAATGAAGCTGCCACTGCCATGATTGAAGTGGAAAGAGCCATGGCACATGCTCAGGAGGATGCGGTTAACTTAGAAGATTTGGAAAGACAACTCAACGTTGAGCAGAGGAAAATATATGACGAAGTTACCAACCAAATTGATCATGGATTAAGTCATGAGAAGAAAGAGTGCTCATGTACGTCGTTGAAGCCTGTCCGACTGTACGTGAGTGGAGAAGCAGGAACTGGAAAAAGTTTCCTCATTAAAGCAATTTCATGTTATTTGCAGAAAAGGACTGAGTCGCTGTCTTGTGTTGTCACCGCTCCAACTGGACTGGCAGCACATAACATTAAAGGTATTACTTTGCATCGTCTACTGATGCTGCCAGTGGAGCATGATAACAAATTACAATACCACAAGTTATCTGGAGATGCTTGTTGTGAAGTTTCAAGAGTCTTGAGGAAAATGAAACTTCTTATCATTGACGAAGTAAGCATGGTTTCCAATGTCATGCTTGCCTTTGTGCATTTGAGAATGCAAGAAGTTCTTAAAACAGAGTATGATGTGTTATTTGGTGGCAAACACATCATTGTTTTCGGTGATCTTCTGCAGCTGACACCAGTGAAAGGACAACCAGTGTTTAAACTACTTACACATGAAGATACCAGGAAGTGCCTAGGGAGCATTGGCAACGTTAATATATGGTTAAACTTCAATTATGCTGAACTGCGTGAAAATATGCGTCAAGCAAAGGATGAAGATTATAAGAATATTCTACAAGATGTTAGAATCGGAAAAGTGACCGAGCATGGGAAAGAAGCTTTACATGCACGATTACTGTCAAATTTGTATCCAGAAGAAGACGTTCTGCCAGAGAATATTTTTCGGAAAATTACTGAGAAGAAATCTGGAATATGTTTGATGCCAACTCTTGCAGAATGTGCCATCTTCAACAACAAAATGTTGAATTTAGAAAACCAAGAGATTGTGAAACTGGAAGCTATTGACAGAATAGAGCATATGGGAGCAACAATTATTTTGTCTGAGAATTTGAAATCTAAATTGGATTCATTAGAGAAGACTATATCTAAAACTGCTGGTTTTGAAAAGACTCTGAATGTGTGCTTAAATTGCCATATCATTTTGAGAAGGAATTTACATGTTGAAAGAGGTCTGGTAAATGGATCAATGGGTAATGTTGTTGATTTTGAGAAATACAGAAATAGAGATGGAATTGAATTTTTAAAAATTAAATTTGATGGCATTGAGGAAGTACAGCTAATTGGTCGTTGCTCTGCTAGGTTTTTGCTTGTAAAAGACTTATATGTTCGCCGTAAGCAGTTTCCTGTTTGCTTGGCATATGCGGTGACAATCCATAAATCGCAAGGTTTAAGTGTAGACAGTGCATTGGTGAAAATTGGCAGTTCTGTGTTCAAGGAGGGTATGGCATATGTGGCATTGTCACGAGTCAGAACTTTATCGGGATTGTACTTGATTGAGTGTGATGTCACAAACATTTGTGCGGATCTAGATTGTGTTAAGGAATACAATAGGTTAAGAAGAGAGTATGCGCCACATTTGCCTCAATATCCTTTGTTTGAGAAACGTGTGGTAGGCCGGAAATGAAGAAATGTGACCAATAGTAGGGAGGTTGTACCAAAAAGACGAAAAGTCGATGAACCCGAAATTATAAGCAGAAAGAAAATGGATTCTGTTGGAGATGTTGTTGGTTTTCAATTTGAAAATAGTTCTGGTGTCAACTGCTATGCTAATGTAGTGGTTAATGTTGTCTTTTCTCTAGAAACTTTAAAAGAACAGATTGTGATCAATTCGGATCAAAGTTTTTGCTGTTTATTGAATTCTGTGTTAGAGAAATGTAGCACTGATAGAACAAAAATAGAAAGTGTGTCTGAAATTCGAAATCTATTAGAAAAATGTTCAGGTCAAACGCAATTCTCTCAAAATATTCAGCAAGATTGTCAGGAGTTTTTAATGTACATGCTTGATGTATTGCAAGATGAAGGTGTAGATGTAGATCATCTGTTTGGCCTTTCTTATCAATGGCAGCATGACTGTGAGAACTGTAGGGTATCAAGTACTACTAGTGTAGACTCAGAAAGATTTATATATTTAACTTTGCCAGACAGTAAATCAGTGTCCTTTAATAAGCTAGTAAAAGCAGCCGATCAAAACATGGAGTGTAGCCAATGTAAGTCTGCAATGCTGTCCACATTATTTATACAAAGTTATGGCCAGTATGTCATTTTAATGTTCCAACGATGTAGACCTGATGGAACGAAATTGACAACTTTAATTAAAAATGTTGTGGCTTCGCAGTTGTCAATATCAGGAAGGACTTTTGTAACTGCAGCAGTTATATATCATGACGGTCCTTCAACAACATCAGGACATTACACAGCTTATTTGAAGTCTAGAAACGGCTGGTCATTCTGCAATGATTCTGTTTTAACTTAAAAAAAAATTGCCTTTTGACCTTAAAAATTCTTACCTGGTGTTTTTACAACCAAAATTTTAGGGAAAGAATCTCGGGATTTGCTCAGAGGAATTTCAAGAGGTTCTAATGGCTCCTACACTATTTGGCCTTGAGGATAAGTGTAGTACAGAGTGAAAAGTTATTTTTGAGTTTTAAGTAGTTCCTGAAAAAAAAGAAAGTTTTCTTACAGAAAGTGGTGGGCACGGATTAGTTAAAGGACAACAGAGTAATTTCCAAAGCAAACGGTGTTCTTACCATAACACTTGACGTCATGGAAAAATAACTGCACTTTGAATGAGTTCTGAAAAACTCTTTCTTTTAATAAGCTAATTCAAGCAGCCAATCAAAACATGGAGTAGAGGTAATGTAAGTCTGCAATGCTGGCCACATTATTTGTACAAACTTTTGGTTATAATGTCATTTTAAAATTCCAACTATATAAACCTGATGAAAGTAAGTTTTCAATTTTAATTACAAATGTTGTGGCTACACAGTCGTTGATTTTAGGAAGAACATTTGTAACTGCAGCTATTATATGACATGATGGTCCTTTGACAACATCCGCTTATTACACAGCTTATTTAAAATGTAAAAAAAGCTGGTGTTTCGGAAATGATTCCCATTTGACTATGAAACAATGTTGCCTTTTGATTTAAAATATTCTTACTTTGTGTTTTCAGAAGAGAGAATTTAGGGTAGGTAACTGGCCTATAATGATTCTAGGAGTTGATATAATTGTATGTACTGTTTTAAATTGCTTTGTGATTAACAATGATCAAGAGAATTAAATAATTGTAGTAGTCATAGAGGTAGTGTAAGTGTGCCTCATAGTAAGCAGTATCAGTGTCATAGGAAATGTGGAACATGAGTGAGCAAGAAGGGTGAGATATTACTAGTACAGGATTGTGAAAGTGATCTTGAACGTTTTCTTTCTGAAAGTTGTGGAAAAAGAAAATGACGGGATTTGCTTAGAAGAATTCCAAGAGTTATAAATGGCTCTTACACTATTTGGCCTTGAGGAGAAGTGCGGTAGAGAGCGAGAAGTCATTTATTGTATGTAACATATTTGTCAAAACGATGGAGCTTTTCTTTCAGAAAGTGGCGGGCAGAAAATAATAATAGCACAACAGAGTATAAGCTGTTCATAGGACATCCTTCGACGTCATGGAAAGTAAGTTACTTTTGAGGAGTTCTGATTTCTAATTGGTTATGTTTTATGGGTTTTTTAAACACAATCATTTTGATTGTGGTTTTTTTCCCCCGCTGTTATATGATGAATACCTTCAACTCACTGTTTTTAGTGAAATTTGATATATTCTGAGAACAGCAAAAATAAACCATTTAACATGTATAATTAATTCTGTACTTTGTATAGTGAATTTTAATTTGTACTCGTCTTGTCTCATGCTCACTCGTCTTTTACTACCTTCTATCAATCCTCTTTACATACTCACATTGCCTTTTGTTTTATTCTCTTTCACCCTTGTTCTCTAACTCAACTTATCTTTCAACCTTTGTTTCCCTATTCCAACTCTGCTTTTTTCTTTTCTCCCTTGGACCATTTTCCAGCTTTTAGACCTTCTGCTTCGCTTGTCTTTTCCATCTTTCCTCCCTTTGTTTTCTAAATTAAATATTTTTGGGTTCTCCTTTTTTGGTGCAATCAGTTAGTATAACTCACCCTCACTCATTTATCTTTCTTTGTTGCATCACTCAGTCTGTATCTGACACTCTTTCCTTCACTTCCTCTGTCTCCTCTCTCCCTCACTCTCTTTTCCTTATTCACCCTTTCCTTATATAGTTTACCTTACTCACTTTCTTTTAGTAGCTTACACAACTTCAATTTAGTTTTCTCTTCTATCCTTCTTTTCTGTCACTGAAAGTATCTTCCTTTTTTTTCTCTTAGTAATTTACTCAATTACAATTTCATTTTGTCTCTGACTGTCTATCACCGTTTCTTTCTCTTTTTTTTCTGCATGTTTATCTCTAACTTTATTTCTTTGTAAAATTGGATGATTTTCAATCTTTTCCCTTGTCTTTTCTAATTTTTAAATACATGTTTTAATATTTTTCAAATTTGTGTTCTTTCTTTCACAGATTGAAAGTATAAAAATAACAAGTGACTAAGTTAACGACAATTATAAGGTAAGTGTTTTGTACTCTTTTCGTTACATTTCTATCACATTTAACTTCTATTAGTTCCACTGCTTCATTTCTTTAACCCTCAGTTTCCTGCCTTTGCTACTTCCCTCATTCCTTTTTTTATTACTTACTTACTCTACTCCTTCCACTCCTTTTCTCAGTCCCTCTGTTCTCATAGTTCCTCACTCCTGTTCACTCACTCCGTCTCTATTACTCTCACTGTCTCTGACTCATCACTCTTACACTACTTGTTCATTATGCTTTCTCCCTGTAGTTCAAGCACACTATGTTATTTACATTTCTTTGCTGTTTCAATTATTCCTTTTCTGTCACTTCTTCTTTTCTGCTTTCTGTTTTTTTCTCTCTGTTATTCCACATGTTTTAACCTTAGTCACTGTCATACATCTTGTTTTATTCCTCTTTACTTTTGCTCACTGTTTTCTTAACACTTTCCCTCAGGGTTGTTCTTTTAGTCCGGTTCTATCCCTACCTCTCATTCCACATCGTTTACTGTTTTTCTTCTTAATTTGAACATTCACTCACATCCTCTAAGAAACTCTTGTTTATTATTCTTCTACTCTCCCTTTTTTCTTTCACTTCCTTATCTATTTTGTTTTTCTCAATTATACCCTCTTACATCTTTTCTTTGGTAAATAGATCTATTAAACAGTATCTCTGTGTTACTCCCTCTAGCTGTCTTTCTTTTAACATTACTCTCTGTTTCCTTCCCTTATACTCACTCTTCTTTTCTTTTTTTTTTTCTTTTTTTTGTTTCGCTTCCGGTTCGCGTACCGGCGCGCGAACCGGGAAGCGAATCAAAAGAAATAGAGGTTGCCAGAGTGCTAAACATTCTAGCAATTTTTTATAAATGAGAGGTAGTTCTGAAAAGAACTTTTTTTTTATTGTTTTTGTTGTTTTATATTTTTGTTTATTTTTCTGAACATTTTTTTACTTTTTTGTATTTTTTGAACGGTTTTATATTTTTTTTGTTTTTTTGGGGGGGGAAACGAAAATCATTCATTATAAAGGGCTCAACAGGAGCAACAAAAAAAAGATAATTTACTTTCTGGGGCATTTTGGACATTTATGATTTTCAATAGCTCTGTTGATTAAAGTTATGCTACTCTCCCTATAGCAAATTAATTTGCCGCAAAAAATGCAGACTTGCTTCACGACCCCGAAGTTCAACTGAATGTTTGGGACCGTCTCCCTCGCCTCTGGTCCCGTCACTGCCTGTTCAGTTGATGTACTGGCCACAGGAAGGGGGTTTTCCTGCAGGTCACGTACCTGCGCAGCACTATAATTTATAGGGTGCCACCTCTCCATGTGCCGATGCATGGTGTAATTGCCAAAGCTGTACTTTTATCAGTCCCTCTGGACAGAGTTTTGTCACAGATCAGACATGTGACGTAGCGGGCATTTACTTTTTTTTGGCCCCGGGGAAATGTATAGAATTGCCAGATATAACTATCCTTCACATGGGACCTCCTTGGCTCTTCAGGCAAAAACTGTCTCCTCCCTTGCTCCTCTTCCTCTTCTTCCTCTTCTTCCTCCTCTTGATTAAGGATGACCTGAGGAGGTGGTCCTTCCTTCCTAGGAGGTGGTGGTGGTGGTGGGGGTGCACCAGCTGCAGCTACTAATGAAGCCATTTCTTATTAATCAAAATAGGTCTTCCTCTCACAAAGTTGAAAGTCAGAGTGAGAAAAAAGGTGGGGGCTTTCATCATTTGGGAAATGTTTTTTTTCTAAACCAATGAAAAGTGTTATTTTTAGGTCACATGACCTAGCCTTACATCATTAGGAAACCAAAAGTGAAATGAACCAATGAAAAGTTTTATTAACAAGTCACATGACCTGTTACGCTTACATTACGCGCTCCGCGCCCCAGATCGCTTCCGGGGTGCTGCGCTTCGCGCCTCAGTTCGCGCTCCGGAGCACTTCCGGGTGCGCTAACGTGGCGCGTCATAAGACGCATTACGCAACAACGCGATACGTCGCGCTTACGCGACGCCTCACGATGTTGTTTTCTAACGCGGCAGTTGCGCAAACGGAACGTTTACCGGTTCGCGGACCGGGTCGCGGCACCAAATTGAGCTAACGGGAAGCTACCCGGTGCGCAGACCGGTAGCGAAACAAAAAAATTCTTTTTTTTTAAATATATACATAAAAAAATTGTATTAAAAACATACAAAATATATTTTTCGATTTAAAGAAGAATACATTTTAAAGCTTTTGATATTTGCTATTAAAAAACCATTGAAATTCACTGAAAAAACCATAGGTTATAGACCATATATGGTTAGGAATTAGCATTTACAAAACCTTGAAAATTCACTGAAAAAACCATAGGTTATACACCATATATAGTTAGGAATTAGCATTTACAAAACCTTATTTTACTCACACAAAACCATTAAAAATTCGCATATATAGTTAGTTGCACTAACTATATATCGCGCACCCGCAATCCACTGCTGATCATGTCACATATTACATCATTAATGACATGGTCAGTGACATCACTGATGACATCACTGATGACATCTCAAATGACATCACTGATGACATCACTGATGACATTTCAAATGACATCACTGATATATAATAGGTTTACATTCCTCTAGTCCCACACTTGCTGCAGATTTTCAGTGATTTATGGCCCAGCAATTTTGTCCGTTAATGCAGATGATCCCTTAGTAAGAATGTGGCAGAAAACAGGTATTGCTAATATGTTAAGTATAGGCTCAGGGAGAACCCATTTTTAAAATGTCCGTTAACTGATACAAAGGTAATCTGCGCATCAGCGCTGAGCATGGGAAAGGGATTGTGATGAGGGGCATACATCACGGACATACACCAGCAGAAAACTAATGTGTTGCAGGCTCGCATTGTTCATGATAGAACCTTAGTTGCTCTCTTTCCCCCGCTCATAACTCTTTCTCGAACACATACAATGCTTTGAAGCCATCATTAGGTACAGGAGGAGCGCCAATGATCTGAGATGCAACATCTCTGGGTATGACAGTCAGCAGTTAGACACATGCTAGGCTGATGAATAAGTGTGGAATTCAACTGTCTTCAGATAAAATAGTCAGCAGCCTGCACACTGTAATGAGGTACAGTTCTGATGTATGAGCAGAGTATAATGCAATCGGTCATGCATTTGCGAGCGATTAAGCTATTGGCATTGTAAATGACAATGCCATTTATTTAACGATTAAGCGATTGGCAATGTAAATGACAATGCCATTTATTTATGATTTAAAAAAAAAAAGTCATGAGAAATGCCAATAGCTCTACCTTTAATAATGCAGAGACCATTGCATTGTAAATGCTTGTTTTTCTAAGTTCTTTCACCTCCTTATTTTGAGGAATTGGATTCTCTCGTAGCAGCATGGGCGTTTTCCTACATCGCTTCCTTCTGACAGGATGCCTGAGGCTGGAGGAGGCCCACCACATGCTTTTCAAGCCAGACTGCCCCATTGTCATTCTGTATGTGGCAATCATCAGCCACATTCAGAATGACAATGGGCGGGTGGGGCTGCTCTTGTCCTCCCAGGAGGAGTGTGAGGTGGTCCCATCAGGGAGTTGAGGCCTCTCACAGGGGAGCAGTGCCGCTCTCTGTGATGACCAAAATTACGGACAAAAGGCGTCCGTAAAAGGGATCCTCACGGACAACGGACGTGAGGTCCCAATTACGGACTGTCCGTGAAATTTACGGACGGTTGGTCACCCTACGCTGTGCTCAGGTGGGAGCAGATTTCCTGCATATGACATGTTCCTGTCCCTCGCTGCAGATATACTGGCAGGAAGAAAAGGAGGGCTTGTCCGAATGCACTGATCGCCCACAACTGAACACATGGGAGGAGTGTATTTAGGCTTATTTCCCAGGACCTAAAAAGCACAAGGTCACCTCTAGATTCAGAGACTTAGGACTTATAGCCGCCAAAAGACTGATCACCAAAAGGTGGAAAAATAAACACCTCCCAGCAGTTGACAACTGGAAAGGCTCACTGGAGGTGTGGGCCCAGGCGGAGAGCACCACATTGCACAGAGAGGAGGTGGCTGGGCTGCGCAAGTACCCTATCGCCCAATATTGGGACACAATTAGAACAGTGACGCAACTCCCTGGGCGTGCCGCAGAACACAGAATTTCACAAGGGGGGAGGAGACCAGGGATGACTTGAGTACATAACCAATCCACACAGCGGTTACTAAATAAGAGTGACAAGCTCCCACTGAGCAAGCAACATTGAAACGCCAGGCCAAGAGCACAGAACAGGCACAAAATATACATCAACCAGTTTAGACAAGTCGAATACACATGGGAGGGATTGGGTAGCACACACGACATTCGCGTTAAATTGAAACAGAAAAGGCATGTATCAGAAGGGCGAGGTGTTTTACTTTTTTTTGTATACAGATGTTAGCAATGCATTGTTCCAACCATTATTTCTGAAATGAGCGGATTGAATGTAAATTACTGATGTTGATTGTCAAGTAGATCAGAAAAGTTACCGAGACACTAGTGCTAAATCGCAATGCTGATATACACAAACATTGTTGTGACTAGTGGAATGCACATTGAATGTAAATCTTCAATTGCAAACCTAGTAAGACTGAAGTGCTCAGGCAAATGTAAAACGCAAGTTAAACATTGATATACGTCTTGTACAATGTAAATTGTGTAGACAAGAGTTTGTTTATACCGAAAATGCAAATAAAGAAATGTAATTTAAAATTCAGTGCACTGTAGCTGTGCTGCGGAGACGCAGGTCATTGTTGGACCTGTGCTCTCTGTCACTATAAAAAACCCTCCCCAAATCCTCCCTGTCGTCCCTCCCCCGGGGTCTTTTCTCCAAAAGTGATAAAGACACTCCATCGTTAGAGACACTCACATGTCCCACAATTCCCATGTTCCTAGCCTCACAAAAACCAGACACTTCACTGTTCACCTCCTTGCATGTTAGGCTAATGGAGACTGCTTCCTTGGTCATAGCAAAGCCCTTCTAGGCAAACACTTCTTTTAAAACATATCAGCCTAGTCCGATTGGTCCTGGATCACCATTAGAAGTCTCATTGTTAGAAATTGAATTTCAAGCAACAACCATATTCCTTGCAAGGGTGAACCACAAAAAGTCACTAAATTAACTCTCTGGTAACTTGGCACAAAAGGAGTCAGGTTTAACTTAGAGGCACTGTGTTAAGTAGTTATGCAGAAATCAAACAGTAATAAAGTGAAAACCCAACACGATATATATCCCACACCAACTTAGAAAAATGGAGTAAGATGTAATAAATAATGATACCAAAACAAATGTAAAGTTTTAAATGAAAAAGTAGCACCTGAATAATCAATCCGCCAACCACGACTATCTGGTCATGCGAGATCGGGGCAAAGTCAAATGTTATGTTTTGTATTTCTACCTACAGACTTTGTCACTTTTTGGGAAGTCAAAAATCTCCAGCGGGACCAGGTTAAAGCTGACGATTGAGTATCTATTCCCATTTTCCCCTTCCCAAGTGCCTAGTGGATTATCTGGCCTCAAACCCTCAATGATCCTGTTAATCTTATCCTGAAAGAAAGTTGCCAGACCATTACAGAGCTCTTGTGATGGGGTGATCTTATTACTCATACAGTCAGGATTTGTCATATCTCGCAATATAGTAAAAACACACTATTTGGAGATTTTAAAATGAGATCTGCAAAGTATGCTGCCTTAGTAGATACTATCTCTTTTTTATACTTTGTTAGGCAATCCTTCCAGATTACCTTATCACCATCAGCATAGTACAATCTCCACTGTCTTTCGGCCCGTTTACAGAGTAGCTTATAGGCTCTCAATTCCTCCTTGTACCACGGGGCAGAGGGTTTCCCCCGTTTCCTGATCTTCTTCAGGGGAGCCAGCTGATCAATTGTCCTAGTTATTTGCCCGCAGAGAGCTATATAATTCTCATCCACCCCCTTCCCCGGGTCAAACAGAGACTCCATATGGAAAAGCGGGACCATTTTAGCTTTCCTCGCTAGGGCCTTCCAATCCCTACCCAGAGCACACCTTTCCTCCATAAGGGTAAGCCTGTTCCTGCTACCGGAATTCACTTGGAATTGGACCAGGCAATTATCAGACCAGCTGACTGGTAAGATTTTACCCATTGTGACCCAGTCATCCTCAGAGAATACCAGATCCAAGACATGTCCTGCTTCGTGGGTAGCTTCTATGACCCGTTGTACCAAGTTCAAATTAGCACAGGACTGGATAAAGTTGTTATAGATTAAATCCATCTTCCCATTAGGCCAAAGATTAAAGTCACCCAGTAGCAGTAGTCTACGATGGGTAAGCGTCAAGTTGCTAATCACCTCCATTAACTGTTGCTGCTCTTGAGCGTTCACTGCCCCCAGGGGTCTATAACAGACCATGCGCGTCAGGATATGTCCAGTCCTATTCTTCAGCAAGAACCCTAAAATTTCGACATGTGCAACCTCGTCGATATCCAGAGGAGTGAAGTCCCAGGAATCTTTAAATATGATCCCGGTCCCCCCCCCTCTTCCATTGGGTCTTGCTTTATGAAATGCTTTATACCCTGCAGGGCATGCTAACCCCAACTCAAGATCTGATCCTACGTCCGTCCACGTCTCGGTCATGAACAGGATGTCCAACTTATGCAGTTCAATCAGGAGTTGAATTTCTGTGGGGTGTTTAGGGAGAGACCTCACATTGAGAAGGCCACAATTCAGATTACCCGTTTGTAGCGAGTCCAAAACACTTCAATCTAAATGGTCCAGAGCAGATACTCTGTGAACATTGCCCCGCTCACCGATAGCTGGGGATTGTTGTGGTCATTTGAGTTATACCAGCATGGAGGCTTGCGCTGGGTGCTGCCGGTGTGCGGACAGGCGCAGACGGGCTTGACTTTGGCGCAACTTTCGTGCACCATCGGCACGCCCGCTGCGCGGTCCGCAGCGTGGTCGCTCCAGTGTGACGCTATATAGGCGCCGCTGGACTGTGACTGGAGCGCTAACCCCCCTCAGCACGGCGAAGCACTCCCAGGTGAGCGCTTAAACGGTTTATTAAAAGGATTCAGGCAATTTTAAGAGATTATTTCATACAATACAGTTGCCCCTTATACATGTGCAAAAATGCAGCAGTAAAGTGCACCACAAATTTTATAAAAAGTTCTACGATTTTAAAAGTATTTCATTTTCCATTTTTCCGTTTTCTAAGATTACTAATCACAAGGTGCCACTAAACATATACCATATATGCCATTTATAGAAGCGCCACGAGTCAGTTTCTGCCGATACAACCCTCAGTCAGCAATTCCCCATGTCTAGTAATGCGCGGCCACTCCAGTATGACGCTATATAGGCGACGCTGGACTGTGACTGGAGCGCTAACTCTCCTCAGCACGGCGAAGCACTCCTAGGTGAGACCTTAAACGGTTTATTAAAAGGAGTCAGGCAATTTTAAGAGATTATTTCATACAATACAGTTGCCCCTTATACATGTGCAAAAAACGCAACAGTAAAGTGCACCACAAATTTTATAAAAAGTTCTACGATTTTAAAAGTATTTTGTTTTCCGTTTTACCGTTTTCTAAGATTCCTAAACACAAAGTGCCACTAAACATATACAATATATGCCAATTATAGAAGCGCCAAGAGTCAGTTTCTGCCGATACAACCCTCAGTCAGCAATAACCCTTGCCCCCCTTGGGGGGCAAGGGTTAAATTTGACAAGAGGGGGCAAGGGGGACAAGGGCAGGGGCAGCAGAAAGCTTGGTGGGGGGATCTGGGGACAGGCCTTGACCAGGACCGGCCAGGGTTAGACATAGCTGGGCTGGAATAGAGTGAGGGTGAGGAGGAGGGGGTTGAGTGACAAGGAAGTAGGTGATTTGTTTAAGGTAGGGCATCAGAGAAGACTTTGGGCTTAAATAAGAGAGGAGAAGGTAGACAGGGGATGAGGGTCGGAGGTCCGGCACACCAGACCAATCATTTATATTGCAGGGCGAGGATTCACGTACGGGTGCGGACTTGGCAGAACTGGGTGCGACTTACTGGCGCCAAGTAGAAGGGAGGGTACAGCCTCACACGGCGTACCCGTTACCATCAGGGGATCCCGGCGCGGCCAGCACATGAAGGCCCTGAGTCGTCTCGCTGGCCCCAACACCTGACGGACCTCCAAGGTCTGCAGGATGGAAAACCAGCAGGAGAACTCAGTCAAAGGACTCAGTGTGCGAAGTCAGATTCGATGAGGAGAGCTTGAGGAAGGCGAGATGAGTTAGATGGAGTTGGGATAAGAGTAATGTCTCTTGGAGTGTTTTTCAGGTTACCAGAATGGAGTAAGAATCTACGGCAAGGCCAACCAAGTCAGGATCGACCACAGGGCCACTGGCAAGGCGGACTACAGCAACACGGGCACCCTCCTTTGAGCCAGGTAAAACATATGGGATGAGGGAGGGGCCAGTAATAGTCTCCGTGGGGATGGGAGGAGAGGGGGTTTAGGGGAGGGAAGAGGGTAGGTTGCGCAAGGGCAAGTATGTTTTAGACATAGGGGTGGGTACAGAGGAAGAACGTAAGAAGGCACAGAGAAATCTAAGATAAGGGAAGAAACCAGCGGAGATTATAAAGATACTCTTGAAAGTAGAGAGTTGAAGATTAAGAGCCTCCCTTATATGGGAGTGCCTGAGCCATTGGGGGCACAGTTGATGCTGGCGACTAAAGAACGCATATGGAAAGGTGAATATGTTGAAATGCTGAAATTATTGCACAGGGTAGTGCATGCAAAAGAAGGGTCTAAAGAAGGGGAATACGAGCTCGCTAAGCGGCAAAGGGCTCCATTGGCCATAGAAAACTGGACAGCAGCCTTTTTGATTTATGCTAAGGTTTTCGGTGAGAATTTCCCGGAACGCTGCGTAGCACTATTCAAGTACATGGATGTCATTCGCAAAGCGCAGAGCACGGGGGTTACGCATGGGCACAATACGATGAGTAATTCTGGGCCCCTGTGGCCTGGGATACCAAGGTAAAATGGGAGGAACTTGACTCAGATTTATGGCAGCACACAGTGGGGCTTCCAGTGCGGGTAAGACTATTTTTACAGCCAGTTGGACTCCTGATTGTCCACCGGCCCTTTCAGGGGAAGCCCGCCTGGGGAGGGGTGGGTAATACCGGAAGGTAACAGACAGGGGCAGCGGGTCCTGCTGGGATTTCACTAAAGGGCTGTGCACATGCAATTTGGCAGATTTCGCCATGAGTGCTCAAAATGCAGGGGGGAACAACCCTTGGTCAACTGTTTTGGGGCAGGGGGTTTCAGCAAGGGAGGCGGCAGTGGAAGCAGGGGGGGCAACACAGGGGGACGTCAGCAAAAGAACATTCACAGGTTGTAGAAGAGAAATTAGACAAAGAGGTGAGGGAAGGGAGAATGGTGGGCCCTTTCCCAGATTGGCCTCTGGACAACTTGATTGTGTCCCAATTGGGCTGGTGCCCAAGAAAGAACCTGGACAATTCAGGCTTATTCAGCATTTATCATGGCCAGAAGGGTGCTCGGTGAATGATTTTATCGATGAAAAGGAAGCTACTGTTTCTTACTTGTCAGTTGACGTGGCCATGTCACTTGTAGTGACGGCAGGCTCAATGGCCGAAATGGCAAATTGCTTCATAAAATCGGCTTTCTGTTTGCCTCCAGTCCATCCAGATGATTGGGATCTTCTGTGTATCCATTTCAATGGTAAATGGTATGTGGGCAAGGTATTACTCGATGAAAAGGGAGGTACTGTTTCTTACTCGTTGGTTGACGTGGCCATGTCACTAGTAGTGACGGCGGCTGCAATAGCGGAAATGGCAAAATGCAACATAAAATCGGCTTTCCGTTTGCTTCCAGTCCATCCAGATAGTTGGGATCTTCTGTGTATCCATTTCAATGGTAAATGGTACGTGGACAAGGCATTACCGATGGGCTGTACTATGGCAGGCGCATTGTTTGAGTGTTTTAGCACCTTTCTCCAGTGGTTGTTTTAAAAAAGGATGGGGCACATGTTAGTGACCCATTACTTGGATGCTTGATTCTTTGTTTGAGCCTCCGGCTCCATGGAGTGCTAGGAGGCCCTGAAAAACTTAAAAGAGATGACATAGGAGTTAGGAGTGCCATTGGCACCCGAAAGGACGATGGGCCCCAGCATGGCACTGTCTTTTCTTGGAATTGAGATTGACTCCAGAAAAATGCAAGCCCGGTTGCCAGATGATAACAGGATAAAAATACCAGAATTGCTTAACGCCATGCTGGCACTGAAAGAAGTAACGCTCAAAGAGATACAGGCCTTGCTAGGGCATCTCAATTTTGCATGTAGGGTAGTAACAGTGGGGAGAACCTTTTGCAGTAGGCTATGGAGGGTATTAGCAGGGAACAGATTGCCTCATCATCATGTGCGTCTCTCTGCAGGCGTAAAAGAAGATTTGAGAATGTGGTGAGTTTTTCTGCAAACTTACAATGGCATTCCACTGGCACAAGAGGGGGATCTCATTTGGGATGTGCAGATTTTGCAGATGTAGCAGGCTGCGAAGATTTTGGCCTCTACTGGCAGGGGAAGTGGTATGACGAGCAGTTGCCAACAGAATGTAAGGAAGGGGGTAGGTCCATTGCATGCATTTCTAGATTTCTTCCCCTTAGTTGTGGCAAGTGACACTATGGGGTAGTCACCTTACACATAGGAAGCTGACTTTTAGAGTTGATAATATGACGGTTGTAGAGATTGTGAACCGTCAGTCAGCAAGTGTTACAGTTGCTGAGGGTTTTTGTCCTAGGTTGTTTGCGTCATGATATAGCGTTCAGAGCACTGCACTTCCCAGGTGTGGACAATGACCTTGCGGATGCTTTGTATCGTTCGCAATGGGGGAGATTCCGTGGGTTGGCCAAGGACACAGATAGGATCCTGACGCCCTTACTGCAGCAGTTGCGGTATGTAGGCAACACAGGCTACTACAATTAGTGGTAGGATCACTGTATAAGTCTACTAGGATGGCCTATAACCTAACATGGAGGGAGTTTTTGCTGTCAGGCACCCAGCAGCGCTCGAATGAGCTACAGCAAAGAGACAATGTTATTCAGTTTATCCTGGCTTCGATTGAAAAGGGTTTATCCAGGGGGTCCATTGCAGGGAAATTAACGGGAATTGCATTCATGGGTAAATATTTCTGGGGTTACATGCCTTCAGCAGATGAATTGGGAGCAAGGATGCTGGAAGGGTGGGCCAGGGAGCGTAGCCAGCTGAATCCGGTTAGGGGATCCTTGTTGTGGCAGTTGCTGAGCAGAGTACTACAGATTTTGCCAAGGATTTGCATGGACGCTTTCGAGTCATGCCTGTTGTCCACATTGATGGTGTGGATGTTTTTTGATGCATTTAGAGTTTCTGAGTTGTTAAGGGACAGAAGGGGCGGGGGATCTGATGGGAAGAGGTGGTATCGCGCGATGCGGGGATAAATATATGCTTAAAAAAGTCCAAAATGGATCAGACGGTCAAGGGAACATGGTTGATGTTGCAGGCTCCATTGCCTAAGCTTACTTGCCCCTATAGATGGGGGTTTCGCTGGCAAGCAGCATCCAAGGATATCGGGGAGTCCGTTTTGTACAGGTGAATGGGAAAAGAGTTACAGCTCTCCATCTGCTAGCGGTGCTGAGGAAGGCACTAAAGGAATAGGGCATAGTCGGGGCAGGTTTTGGGACACACTCTTTCCGGATTGGGGCAGCATCTGAAGCAAGCACTAGAGGGTGGGAACAGGGTGATATCATGCGCTTGGGGAGGTGGTCCTCGGATTGTTATAAGCGATACTTGCACTGCAGGGATAAGGATTTTAGTGTGGTTGTTAACAATACATGAATTCAAGCAATGTTTCTCGTTTCAGGTTCGGTGGCTGGCCCCCTTTCGTTGGAAATGTCAATCTGGGTTGTGGGACGCTCCTTCATGAAGCGGGCGCACGTACAGGCACGAATAAGATATTTCGGACGGAATCTTGGTTTTAATGATAAACTGTTTAAAATGTCATGGGAAGGAAAAGGGGGCATGTTGTGGAAGGAGCTGATTCCGTGCCTTAACGGTCTGCTAGTTGGGGGTCGGTGTCCAGACATTTTGGTCATACATTTGAGTGAAAACGATTTGTCGAAAGAGAAGGGTACAGGCCTGATGAGAAGTATGAAGGGGGACTTAGCACTTATTAAACAACAGTGGTCAGCTTGTTTTGTGGTATGGACTGAGTTTGCACCCCGCCGGGTCTGGCGGGGGTAAGTTAATACAGGAGCAGCGGACAGAGCCAGGAGGAAGCTTAATATGGAGATGTCTCATTTTTGTAGGGAATTGAGTTTTGGTAGATTTGTGCACAGAGACATTCGTTTTGATTCAGAGGAATTTTTTGGAAGAGACGGGTGCACTTGTCAAGGCTGGGGATGGACCTTTATTTGTTGGAAATTAGGGCGGTGTTAGCCAGAACATTAGATGTTCTGAGCCAATATAGAAAGTAAGAGGTCTACAGGACAGGGGGAGCCATAAAAAAAAGGGGGCTAGGCAGTAGTAGCCATAACCCCCTTTTTCCTGGGTGGCGGGGTTTTGAAAAGTTGGCCAGTGTTGGCACAGGATTTTGGTTAAGTATTGGAAGTTTGTGAGCAGGGGCAGGAAAAAGGTAAGCAAGTAGTCTAAGTTTCACAATAGACGTTTGTTAGTTACAGTTGCAGGAAGGCATTTAGGGAATGGAGTGTCATTGGGGAGAAAAGTTTTAACTGCAATACTGTGTAATGTTGCTGTTATGTTAATGCCAGGGTGGGGGAACTTTTGAGGGGATCGTAGGGGCGGGGGTAACAGGGGTCAGCTATTCGACGTATAGCGAGGCTTTAGTTTTGTAAGGCAGTTGCCAGTTGATTATTTTGTAATATGCACCTGTTTCAATAAAGCAGCCTTTTTCACACACAAAATGGGCCTTGGTTTGGCTCGTCCAGCCTCCCTCCCAAGGGGTGTTTGGGTGGCAGCCGAACGTAGTGAGGTCTGCCCCCCGGGCAGTTTTGGAGGGGTTTGGGATGACCGGACCAGCTATTTTGTGGTTTTGGGCTTTTTTGGGCGTAGCCCAAATATAGCCCATGTAGCCCAAGTAGCCCAATGCTTATATATTCCTATGAGGGGATTTGCCAGCCACCATTTTAGGTTTTGGTGATCTGGTGGCTGGCACCAGGGTAGCTTGTAATAGTTCTCTTGGCCCCGCCCTCCCATCCCTCTTTTTAAGAATTTTAGCTGAGAGGAGTCTTTGGGGTTTGTTTTTAGGTTTATGCCAGATTTGTGGTGACAAGCGCATAAGGGATCTTATGGAGGCTGTCGCTTGGACCAGGTGCTTGCGGGTTTTTGAAAAGTTGGCTAGTGTTTGCACAGGTTTTTAGTTAAGTATTGGAAGTTTGTGAGCAGGGGCAGGAAAAGGCTAGGCTGGTAGTCTAAGTTGCAGGATAGACATTTGCTAGTTACAGTTGCAGGAAGGCAGGTAGGGAACGGGGTGTCATGGGGGAAAAGTTTTAACTGCAAAACTGTGTGATGTTGTTGGGGGGATCAGGGGTCAGCTATTCCATGTATAGCGAGGCTTTAGTTTTGTAAGGCAGTTGGCAGTTGGTTATTTTGTAATATGCACCTGTTTCAATAAAGCAGCCTTTTTTACACACAAAATGGGCCTCGGTTTGGCTTGCCCCACTCTCTCTTCCAAAGCATTGATTTCCTGTTCCTATTTAAAAATAAGCAAAAGCTGGTTTCCAAGTGACAGCGAGACAGGCTCCAATGGGAAGGAGAGGTGTAACAAAGGAATCCCTCTCGAAAGTTCCTAGAGACACAAAGCCGCTCCCGCATGGATCGACAAGGCAAAGCAGCATTGGGAAGGCGTACACGCCTTCAGAATCATCTCCCACGCCCTGCATCCAGGAATACGCTGTAGCATGCCAAAATCTTGTGAGGTCTTGGCAATCCAACAACTATACTACTAAACGCAATTCAGTACGGTACAACACAGACGTGTATCTCTCCATAACGGAAAGGGATTGGGCCCAAATCAGACAGTGACGTGCAACTCTGAGGTTTGAAAGAATGTATTCATTCATACCCAGGGCCGGCTTTACTGCTGGTGGCGCCATGTGTGACAATGTGTGTTGGCGCCCCCCCCTAATGACCACCTCTGTCATGGATTCCCTCACCACCGCCCTTTAACAGTGCCCCTCAAGTCTCCAGAACCACTGTCTCTCTGATTTATTTTTTATAGCACCACTCCTACCAGCGTAAGCTGTCAGAGCTCTTTATATCACACACACATTCACAGAGACAGTCATAGGTGTGTAAAACAGTGTATAAGAAATGTTACAGCCGACAGGTCTACAAGATGTAGTGTAGGAGTAACTTGTCATCAATACTGGTAGGCAATATAGTTTAAGAGTCCTTATTCTGGAAAAGCACAAATTTAAAATTTAACACCCTTGTTAGGGGTTCTCTTTAACAAAAAGCATTGTTTTCCACCCAAATAAACCATTTTGGCAAAATTAGGATAATGAAAGACTGGGCAAAGAAACATATAGCTCTAACATATATCTTGCAGTTTACACACAGCTCTTTGATGTCAGTTAATAGCTCAATGTTCTATATTATAATTTTGACTTACAAACAACAAGTAAAAAAAGGAGCTCTCTTACAGAAGCAGTAACTCACTGACCTATTTACATTACATGCACTTTGTTATCTGCATGGCACACGTTCTTAGCGGCAGGCATTTTAACCCTCTGAACTATCTTTTGATGAGTCAAAACTTTCACTAGACAAACCTCCGGTCTCTTTCCAGGAACACAATAAATCACCAGAGTTATCTTGACGTTTTAATTGATGCCTAAAAAAATTGCTGAAGGTCAGGAACGCGCCAGCAGGTTGGTGTTTCTAAAATGATAATATTACTTGTAAAAATGACGCCCACCACCAAGTCAGCGCCCGGTGTGGTGGCACCGGTCGCATCCCCCTAGAGCCGGCCATGTTCATACCAGAGCACCACAGAGTAAAAAGAGTAACATACTCCCACACATCCTCTAAACATAAAATGGTGAGCAATAGCATTACCTCCTTCCTAATGTGGCTATTTAACTGCAGTACCAAATTGTGTAACAAGAACTTGCCCGAAATCATGACACTATGGCACTGATATGTATAGAAATTAGCATGTTCCTGTACACATGACTGTGGCAATGTCTTTACTGATGTACTACTGTTTCTATACTGGGCTTCCAATGGAAATGCTAATAAACTTCGGTGCAAACAAAATGGTTGTACCAAATGCATCACGATCCCTGCCTTATCTAGCATTTGCTGGCCTTGTTAGTCCGGCCTGTCTGCTGCTCCTGGAGGTGGAACAGGTGATCCTCCCAGCTGGAACTAAAGACAACAATGTCATCTAGGTAGGCAGCACTGGAAGCCTCCGTTCCAGCCAGGATCTTTTCAACTAGCCTCTAAACGGTGGTAGGGGCATTCTTCAACCCAAAGGGAATCATCCTGAATTGGGAGTGGCCATCTGTGGTGGAGAATGCAGACCTTTCCTTAGCCCTATTCGGTTAGGGCAATCTGCGAATACTGTGATGTTAAAACAAAAGGTACTTAGGAACTTGGCAGCTCCCAACCTTCTCAGATGTCTTCTTCCAGAAGCTCTGAATCTGATTTCATAAAGTCAACATGTAGCAAACTACATCCTGGGGGGCTTCTTGGGAGCTTGCCCCACCTCCTCCTTCAGCAGGCTGAGAGGTCCCTTTACATGATGGCCATACAGGAGATCAACGTGATTGAGCTCAATTCCTTTCTGTGGCACCTCCCAGTAGGCAAAACACAGCATGGCAAGAAAACACCCCATTTCCGCCTCATGGGCTATGGTACACCCTTAATCATGCCTTTAAGAGTCTTGTTGAATCTTTCAACAAGCCCATTGGTCTGACAGTGTCAGGGTGTTGAGAAAAAGAAAGTCACCCCACACTCATCACGTATTTACCTCAAGTAGCCACACATGAAGTTTGTGCCCAGTCAGACAATAATTCTTCAGGAAACCCCAATGTGTAAAAATCCCCATCAGGGCCTTAGCCACTGCAGGTGTAGTTACAATCCTCAGAGATATGGCCTCTGGTTATCTAGAGGGATCATAAACCTCTTGTTTAAAGCAATATTAAGGTGCAGGGGCCCAAACATGTTGATGCCTACTCTTTCAAAGGGGATGCTAATGACAGGTAAGGGTACTAGCAGATCCTTCATCTTTTTCCCTTACTTGCCACTGGCCTGGCAGGTGGGACATGACATACAGAGTGCATCTGTGGTCACCTTCATTCGGAGTCAATAGACGTGGATGACAAGCCTGGCAGAGGTCTTGTCCTTCCCCAGTTGTCCTGCTGTTCTGCCAGGGGTATGCCATGAGCCAGACTCAGAAGGAAGGCTCTGTATCTCTGGGGACCATTAACACACAGGTTACCCCAAGTTCAGGCACCTTAAACTCAGTATACAAGAGGGCATTCTCCCAATAGATCAAGTGATCTACAAAGGTGTCACCAGCTGGTGGGCCTCAGCTTGCCTCAGGCCCTCAAGAATGGGCACTCCTTTTGTAGTCTACATAACTCCTCCGTAGATCGCCTACCTTCTACTTGCTAACCAGCCAGCTCAGGGCGGTCTTCCAGGGAAGCAATGTCAACCCCTGTAGGTTCTAGGGCGTCACCTTCAGGCTATCCTCCTCTCAGACCGCCAGAGTTTAAGGGGTGGTTTCCTACTCCTCTTGCCCTTCCCTAGGGGCCCTTCCTGTAGGCCCACTTGTAGTATTTAATTTACAGGCCCTGCGTACATATGGTACTACTTTCCTTGGGACGTTTGAGTAAATCGAATGTGGCAATTGGGTGTAAGCCAATTTTACCAAATTTAAAGGAGAGAGCACAAGTACCTTAGCACTGGTTAGCAGTGGTAAAGTGCACCGAGTCCCAATACCAAGAAAAATCAATCGCAACAGACCTGTACAAACATAAAGTCAAAAGTAAACAGTGTCTGTTTGTATTCCACACATCAAGACAAAATTCGCTGTGGTTTTTCTTTCTCCTTTTAATATGTGTTGGCACAGAGATCAGCCAGCCGACACGTGTTTCGTCAGAGAAACCGTAATCTCTGACTCTTCAGGGCTGGAAACAAAACAAAAGGAACTCGCTCAGTACAAGATATATACAGTTAGAATTTCGAAAAGGTTCCAAAGTTTCAGGTAAACGTTACATCATCCAGCACTAGTGGAAACCAAAACTAGTGGAGAACCTTGGACCTCCCATGAAATTACGACCCAAAACCTGGAGTTTGTGACAACAAGTGATCAAAGTGCCAAGTAATATGTGGGTGACACATGTTTGTACGACGGCGTTCAACAAGTATACCCATTGTGAGTGGTATTTCAGAGAGATACATGGAGAGATACACACACTGCCACCCCGTGAACTGGTGACCGAACGATAAAAGGAAGGCACATGTGACACAGATCCACACAAGAGCAACCAAAAAAACTATGAAGGAAAGGTAACATACCTAAGTCGTGGTATACCTATTGTATAATCTAGATGATAGGAAGATACAAAAAGTTGGGAAGGGGCGGTTTTAAAAACTAAAAGGGCCAACAAGGAGAGCTTGTGGAAGACAGAATTGAATTCCACAGGACATAGATGGATAAGTTAATCACAGAGACAGAGCTAAATATCAGAGACTCACCCCTGTACCGGTGATAATTCCCATCCGGTCGGGTTCAAAAGAGAATAGGGTAGTAATCAAGAGTAGCAATCGGGCAGTGTATCCCACAGCTGAAAAGAAAGAGGGAGGGTAGATGAAACACCGCAAAAAGATTGATACAATGTTGTGTCCCTCAATGAGAATTAGCAAGGGCGTACCTGTGTATGGATGCGTCCGTGTAGACTCTAGTAAAGAAAAGAAAGGGGATAAAAAGGACATAACATCAGGCAATGCCTTGTGTAATCACATGTTCACCATAGTCAAAACGGGGGGAAGAAAGGGGAATGGATGGGGCTAGGCAAAGAACAGAGGACATGACGGTGAAGGGCAATGGTGGCAGAGTGTACAAATTAGGAAAAATTAGTGCTCACCAGGAAAGCGGCAAAAGATGCAATCGGCATCCACGATGACAAAGTGTATGGGGAAGGATAGCATTCACTGCAAAATGAGAAATTGCCACGTGAGTCTCGTATACAAAAGAATGAAGGAGTTTCACGCAGCCATAATTACTGATCAATGTTAAAACACGAGCCTCACCTTCTAATTAAAATGTGAAGCCAAAGCGCCAATACAGGGTCATAGGGAACGGATAATTCCATACAGAAAGTAACCTGCGTAAAGACAAGCACATATGCCCATCAGTAAACTCGCATGATATCGGAGTCCAGAATAATGAGAAACCAGCACAAAAACCCTATGTGATAAAGAGAGCAAGTGAAGCAAACTTACGTAAGAGAGCAAAACAGGTTAACCAACATCGGTCCTCTCTGACACGAGTAAGTGCCACAAGAGTTCTAAAGTAAATAAAACATACAGCAAAGGGAAATTATGAGTCCCAAGTGTCACAGGAGTTACACAATAAACAATTGACAAAACGGTAAGAGTGCAGAAATTGGGGATATACACATCCACTCACAGAATTCAGGCGTGGACCCCGTGTCTTGGCGGCTGACGATCCAGTAAATCGCCTGGGAGTTTTGACCATGAGATCAGATTGGGCCCCAAGGAATAGGGCGAGGCAGTGAGTGTGGGTAAAGTACCTTGCCCATAGGTCCACAACTAATACTTTAGATTAGATGTCTTGGAAATCTTATGGTAGTGGGAGGCCTGAAGCAGTTTTGATAGGCTAGAAGTTCAGTGACCTGGCTTGGCTAGCCCTGAGGAGATCAGAAAGGGAAGGTGAGCTTCCTAGAATCTTTGGATGGGTTAAAGATGGACCCTAAGACACAAGGCAGGGTAGACAACTTCACAGTTTTAGTGAATTATGTCTTCGTTAGCATTGAGTTCCCAATCCCTAAGGAAGAGACTGTGGTAGTGCACAGCCATCTGAACTCTCAGATAGTCCCTAAGGATAGGGGTTCTGGGGAACCCTAAGAAGAAGGAGGCATAGAAGGCAGGCCGTGCTTGCAATGACACAAGCAGTGAGGCAAGTGTTGACTGTTCTAGTGGTAGAGGGCCCTGTGCTGAAACAGCTGCTTTGGCAGATACTTCAGTCTGGGGGCGTGTTTTTGTTTAGTTTTCTGTTGGATGGGCTGTAGAAGACTCTCATTTAGCAGACTCCTGCCTATTGCACAGAGAATGTGCAAGCCCTGAGGGGTCTGCCTTGAGACTCCCTAACAGGTACATGCTCAGCTCCAAGAGTTAGCCTCTGAAGTAGTGGTAGTGGAAGAAGCCAGCGTACTCTGACAGAAGGAGGCCTGTCAAACCTCATGGAGGCATTGGTCTGGCCCTTTCCCAGTCTCCAGCTTGATAATTTAGAGACATGGGAGGTGCTAGGGGATTGCATGGGTCAAATGAAACTTACACACTTCCCATCAGAGCTCTTGGCTGTCCTGCAGGGGTAATGTTAGAACTACGGGTCTTTAGTTGGCAGAGGTAGGTACGTTTGATCAAATAGGGACCCTTGCTTCTAGTCAGGGTAAGAGGGTACACTTCTAAAATAACCCCTGCTCACCCCCTTGGTAGCTTGGCAAGAGCAGACAGGCGTATCTCAGAGGCAGTGTGTAAAGCATTTGTGAACACATACAGTAACACAGTGAAAACACTACAAATGAACACCACACTACTTTAGAAAAATAAGTAATCTTTACTAGACTTAATAGACTTAACACAAGACCACAAATGACAAAAATCCACAATACTGTACTCAAAATAGACTTAAAGATGGTGAAAGTAACTTAGTTCAAAACAAAACTAACAAAAGGTTAGCAGGGAGGGTGATGCGTCGGTTCCTTGCTTAGGGGGAGGTGATGCATCGTGCCTCAATGCTTGCTCAGAGTAGGGGATGCGTCTGTTCCTCACCAGAGAGGAGGTGATGCGTTGATTCTCGTACTGCGTTCCGGTTACAGTGCGACAAGATAGCGTCTCGATGTGATGCGACAATCTGGTGCGATGCAATAAGATGGCGCCCTTAATACGATGCATCGACGTGAAGGCGATGCGTGCACGCCCGATGACTGTGCGGTGATTCGACAACTTCTGACCCGCAACAGGCACTGCAGCACGCTTCTCCTATGATGCGACGGCAACCCTTGCAGTGGTGACATGCTTCTCCGGCGATGCGACGGCAACAGCTGCGACTGTGACACACTTCTTCTTCTTGACTCGCGCTTCCAGCTCCCAGTGACATGCAGGCTTCTGCAGGCGGAATTCCCAGCAAGGAAATTCAGTGGGGGGGAGCTGATGGTGAAGTCTTGTAGCGGTAGACTTCAGGAAGGGGGCAACCACAAGTTCAGGCTGATCCAGCGCTCTGATTGAAAAACTGTCTCAAAAACGCTACCTATCACCTCAATACTCACCATTAATCATGAAACACATAAAAAGGCCCATATTACCAATGAGACAATTTTGAGCGACTGAATCAGGTGGTATGATTAGCTAAACTACTCACATATTTTTTACATAATTATATACAATAGCTGTTTATCTATTATTACCATGGATTTAACATTTATCATTTATTAATCAGACCACCAAGGCGATTGAATCAACTGATGATAACTAGACCATGAATAAACAAGACCAGCTTGTCTTTTCAAATCTAATTTTATTAACTTTATTTTCATAAACGAAAATAGCATTTACATTTTAGAATCTTTATTTTATAAGCAATTAAGAAAGCAGCATTTTAATAAGGAAATGATTTAATAAACTGACACTTTCAAAGCAAGCTCAGAAACATGAAATATTAGCAGAATAACAGTTTCCATTCCCTAAATCTATTTCCCTGTCTAATTCTCACTTCACCTAGAAAGGAAAAATCAATTAAAGTCTGCTGTCCTTACGTGCGCCAAAAGTCCAACAGCATGTCACGTCATTCAGGAATCGGAAAGAAGAGAGTTTTTTCCCTGCTCCTAGTGTCAGGTTTTATACCTTTCTTTCTAGCTAAACTTTCTACATTGTACATTCTTTAAAGCAAATCCGAGCTTTTCATTGGCTGTCCTGTGTCAGTCCATGACAAAATATTAGGTCATCTCCGATTCTTGACCAAGTCCAGGCTTCACATAAGCCCTATTGTCTTTCATTTCCACAACTTTCAGCTTCTTCAAGAAAGTTACTTTTCCTCGAGTTTTGAACATTTACTTCCTAGCCTTGGCAGACACTTTAAGTTTCTGTCCTTGAGCTTTTTCTTCATGAGCACGTTCAACTCAACCAAAGAACTGCTTTTTCAATTAACGATGACAGTGCAATAAAAATCTTCACAGCTACGCATGTGCGAAGGCTTCACTCTGGACAAGCTTTTGCATCTGCAGCTCTGTCAGCCATGTTTTCTGAACCACCTTTAGGCCTCACTTTTGGAAACTATTATTAAACAAACACAAGACATCAATTAATTAAGGAATTGAGACCCATTCTGTTACCCACCCCCTTTACTAATTAATCCTGTTAATTATGTTACCTAGCAGAAGCACAATCAGGCAGCATTATATTTACTTCTCCTTTAGGAACTGCACGAACTCCTTGAGCTTTTGTCACAGAAACTACATAACATAAGCACACAAAATAAGCACGTGCCATTAATTAAACAGCCGCATTTAATACTGACAAAGACAATAGACAAGGTTAGTTTATTATTTTTTCTCTTTGCGTTTGCAACATAAAGCACATTAGTTTATCCCACGTGTATTGATGAATGTATTCTTAAACTAAGTTGATTAGTAATTTCACCACAAGCTTATTAATTCAATTACAGTTATGAGAGATTAACTTCACAAGTTTGAACAAAATCTTGTTCTTCAACTTGCTTTATCAAGTGGCTCACTGGTTAGAGGAGGCAGACCTGGAAGCAGAGGTCAGCCCGGGACCAGGGTTCAATTCCCGGCTCGGCGGGGTCTTGAGTCCTAAAATGTCCATGGACTCGACAATTCTCGCTCTGGTGCCTACTCAATTCACGGGTTCACACTCTGCGACTCTGGGCAATAGCTTGCTTAATCTCCACAACGGCCCCTCGCGGCGGGATGCCTGGCTTTCACCTTGCGGATACCCTGCCGGGGTTATCTCACAGGGGAATACCAGGACGGGTTCCCTAAGCAAGCGCTTAGAAACCGCTTGGTGATTTGCGCTATATAAATTCCTGTACACTAACTCCCTCATCTGGTGATTTCTAAATCATCAAATAATACCCAAAATTTATACATTTTTAACCCTTGAACATGTTTTGGACTTTCTTAATATTAGTATTTCTCAACTTTAGATTCATCTGTTTTTCTGCACTTTTCATATTGAGATCTCCGAAGCTCTTCAAATTCTATTTCTTTTTCTTTCTCCTTTCTAAGTTTACAAATTCTTTTATTTTCTATTACATATTTTCTTCTCTTATGTATCATGCAACTTATTTTTAACAAAAGTATCACTATAACTATGACTATTAAAGGAAAAACTATTTTACCTATAATTGAATTACCAATTTCTTGAAACCAGTGTTTAATTGCTGCAAATCTTTTACTTGAACATTCTGAAAAACTTTCGTCTTATTAAGGTTCAACTTCATTATGTAATTCAGTAATGTTCTTAATATACATTTCTATATTCTGACTTTTGTCAGGTATGTAAGTACAACAATGTTGAACATGCAAAATTCCACAGACTCCACCCTCTTTTGCCAGCAAAATGTCAAGAGCAAGCCGATTTTGCATCACCATAGTTCTCATAGCAATATGCTCTGTATTCACTAATTGAAATCCACTTGCTGTATCAGTTGACAATCTATCAACAATTGTAGACAGTTTTCTGATTTTGTTTGCATTCAGAGTTATTCCTACCATAGGTATTAATGCACCAAATATGTCTCCCATTATTTCTGAAAAGCTTTCCCTTCTAAATCTATTCAGGTGATTGCTAATTTCAAATGAACCTTTTGCATTTCTATCATACCAGTGGTCTGGGAGATTGTAATAAGCTTTATTCCCACAAACAAAATAAATTCCAGGAAAAATTGGATCTTTGCCTCCTTTAAATCCCCAACCCCCTATAATACGATAAGTGTCTTCACATTGACTTGCACCAACAAAATAATTATCAAACAAAGTATTATCTCTTCTTATACAGAATTTTCCATTAACAGGTTTATCTATGTGAATTGCAACATTTTCATTTCTACCATTAAGCTTTTCATCTTCCATCTGCCAACATTTAGACTTAGGGGCAGATTTATGAAGGCCTTGCGCCGCCGGTGCGTCACTTTTTCCCATGTTAAAAATGACGCACCGGCAGCGCAAGGCCTTCATAAATCTGCTCCTTAGTATGTTTCATCATCTCATTTCGCTTGTAAATTGCCCTTCTCTCTTCCACCATATTTAATAACGTCTTCTCTTCTGTTCTCAATTTACATGTTAAATTATTTCTAAAAGCGTACTCATAAGTGAGTTCACTAGTTACTAGGAAAAATTCCCTCATCTGTTTAGCATATTTCACTTTATTCAAGCTATCTTCAACTTTTAAATTTGCAAAAATCTCATCAAAATCTGAATAATAATATTCCAAACGGGGAGGAGCCAAGATGGCGATCGAGATGGCTGCGTAACCGCTCGGCTCTGTGAGCCTCCTCACCCCGCGCATATATCCTGGCACTTATCCTGAGCTGCAACGGCATCTACATGTAGGCGAAGAGTCACTTTCACTTACCTCTTGCTCCTGAGGCTTCTGCTTGCTGCGGACCCGTTGGAGTGTCCCCGACAGTTTTGAGGCCTTCGCGGAGCCGGGTCCGGGGTCTCGAGTGCGGAGAGTGGCTGGCCGCGAGTGCAACAACAGCGGCCTCTGGTGGTGGTGAGGACTTGGCCGGAGGAAACTGTAGACCTGATTGCCGATGGCGATAGTGCCGACCCAGCCCGACTGGCGGAGAACCGTGTGGGGAGTGTGGTGCCGCTGGGTCGAGGGAGGTACATGATTATTAGCCCCCCATTCCGGTGTTGTACCCGGGCCCACCACTGCCTTTGCCCGGAGTCAGCGTGCTGCCCCCAGGGTGCGGCGGAGTTTTTAGCCTTTTGGTGACTCTCCGCTGAGAAACCGCCCTGGCCTGTGAGATTCCCGTTGTGACTCCTGTTCATCCCTGGTGTGAGACCCGGTCCCGCGGTGAGGTGGTGAGGGACGAGGCCGGAGCAGCTAAGATGGCGGGGAGCACCCTCGTGCGCACACCTCACCCGGGCAGAGAAACCGTTCCGCGTGAGAGTCCTGGGGTCTGGCGACTCGACAGAGAGCCTACGTTCAGAGATGTTTTGGCTGCATTAACAACTCTGCATAGGATCGTGATCCGGGACGCCCGGGAACTGGGACGGAGGATGGCCGCCATTGTCGTCCCGCCGCTTCACGTGGGTGGGGATGGATCACAAGGAAGCGCCGATGTGCCCGCCTTTGCGTCAGTGTTGAACGTTCCAGCTGCGCCTATGTTTGTGGAGACGCCGATGGACCCGGTCCGTTCCATCGCTCTGGATTGTTCTGTTGTGTTTGGGAGTGACTCGTCGGGGTCTTCATATGTACGGCGGCGGAAGAAACAACATCGATCCGTAGTTTGGGTCGCCCCGGCGGCGCTTCAACAATTGTCGGATTGTGTGTCCTTTTCCTCCTGGCCGGTGAGACTGTGTTCTGCCTGGGGGATGTTTCCGGCATCGGTGCTGCCACGCGCGGAGTTCCGCCATGCGTGCTTGACTGGGAGTTGGGGGCTGCGGTCCCATGGAGTATTGGCGCCTCTCGGACCGCCCGGTTTGGCTGGACCAGCCACACTGTACTGTATGCCGATTGATGACTGGCCGTATGTGGGTACTATTGATAGAGGAGGCCAGGGATGATCTCGTCTGGGATAATGATGGAACACATTGTTGGCTGACGGTGTTTTGGAGGGACACTCCACGGGGATGTTACCGATTGACTGTATGATTCTTGCTTACTGTGGCTCTCCTGACTTTGCTTCTGATGTATACTGTGCGCGATAGGGGAGGGGGGGCCGGGTGGTCTGCTCGATGGCCCTTCTCCGTATTTTTTCCTTCCTTTTTCTTCCTCTTTCTTCTATATTTCGGGTCTCTTTTAGGGCGATAGGCACGCTGCAGGGGGGGGGCGTAGGCCGTAGCCTTCTGCAGGGGTGCAGGGTGGGGGGTAGGGGGGAAGCGGGTTGTTTCTTTGTCCTTTCTTTGTCTCTATGGCCCTTTGCTTTCTCTTTTTCTGGGTGTCGTCGTCTTCATGTTTCCTACAATCTGTTTTGTTTTTTAAGGGTTGGGGTGCTGATTCGCCATGACGTGTAGGTGTTGTTTACTTTAATCCTGACTCGTATGCCTTGCCCCCGTGTCCTTAAGTGTATTCGCACTCATTCCGGGGTTCTGTTTCATGTTGTTATTGTGGGATCATGTGTGACTGTCTGGCACTTCTTCTGCTGTTTTTTCAGTTTTATTTTCTTCATTGTAAAATTGACCTTCTTAAATCCTGTATATTGCGCTGTACGCTCGAATACGAGTCTTATCCTGGATATTTACCTGCCCCGGCTTATCGACCGCTGTTTCTTTTATATTGCTCTGCTCACCTTATGACTTGCTTAGCGGCCAGCCGAGATGGTTGTAGGCCCATGCTTGTATTGAAGTGAAGTGATAATAAAGGTCTTAAAAAAATAAAATAATAATAATAATAATATTCCAAACGTCCAGTTTGATAAAACAAACTAGCTATTACACTACATGTTATGCCATAAGTAAGAGGAAGCATATTATACGTAACACCTTCAGACACAGAAGTAGGTAACTTCACACAAATGTAGCAGTCTTTTGCGTCCATCACCTTAACATATTCAGATAAAAGTCTTGAAAAGGTATTACTAGAAAAATCTCCAACAGATCTATCTTGATGAATCTCTGGTTTATGTACAATGATTTTATCAGTCTTATCAACTTTATCATGATTAACCACAACTTTACTAGTCATGTTAGTTTTATACATCTCTTTATCTATTCCAAAGGAAAAATAACAGCTAAAATTAACCAAACTAAAATTATCAAGATTACACATATTGAAGACAATTTGCAACATCTTTTGAAAATTGAGCATCTCGAATTATTATTAATGTAAGGCATCTTTACTTTCAAACAAAAAAAATGAAAAATGAAAAATTACTAAATATACTCCCCTCTTTTTTTTTTAACAGATAATTTTATTTTCTAACAGCTTTTCTTCGACCTTATGTCATACATCAATGTGTTTTCCAGCTAACACAATTTCTTCGACCTTGTGTCACCTAATGAACAAAATCAATCATTATCACTTGCATCATCAAAATTTCTTTGACTACTATTTACTTCTACCACTGGTGGAATTATAATAGAGGTCCACTCAGATGATTTGTACTTCTGATTTGGCTTTATTACTCTTTTTGCTCTGCTGTTTATCACTTCTATTTTCTTTTCTACTTGTTCTTTCTTATTTGAGTCTTCTTCCTTTTGACTTGTGATCTCATTTACCTGTTCTTTTGCTTTATTCACTAATTTAAATGTTAGGCCTTAGTTTTCATTTGGCCAATTATCTCCTTTTCTTGTTATTTTCCTTTTCGGTACTGCTAAATTATACTCCACTCTCCAAGCTCTTTTCCTTGATCTTTTCACTTTCGATTCATCTCCACTTTCATCTGTTTCACTTTCTGTGTTATCAGCTGATTCATTAATAATCAGTTTTATTGTATCAGATTCTTCTTTAGATCCAGGTACTTCTTTACTCGACAGTTTCACTCTGTTAGGAACATCATCCTTATAGCTGGTACTTGGAATTTCTTCTTCTTCTTCCTCTATTACTTCCAATTCACTAGTTTCAGAATTTTTGTTCCTGCTTCCAGAGCTTCCAATCTGCTTTTCAATACTCTCCTGATCTTGATCTTGAATCACTTCTTGTTCAGCTTCCTTTTATGCTTCTTGATCTAGCAGATCTTCATAATTTTCATTTTCTCCAGAATCTTGTATCACAATTTCTTCATTTTTTTTCATTCAATGCCTCATTCGCAATTGGATTTTCCAGATGTCGACTTTCTTGTCGATCTTCAGGATCTGGATTTCTTTCAGGTTCTTCTTCTGAATCTGAATCAGCTGTTGTTTCACCTTCGTCAGGATTCTCAGGTGCTGGCATACGTATGGTGTGACTAGCATGAATCCATCTCTTCAATCCCCTACACTTTACTGCATTTGTTGTGACTAATATCACCTGTCTTGCCTTTATTTATTTAGTGTGTTTTGTATAGCGCGCAGCTACCACAACGGGGTGTCCCGGCGCTCCTGTGTGATTGTAGACTGGATCTGACTCAGGTGGAACTAGCAAAATAGGAATGATTTCAGGGCTTTTCGGAATGGAAGCTCTTCCTGGATCATTCGGATGGAGATGGGGAGCTTGTTCCAGTGGGAGGCAGCACATACTTGGAACGTTTTAACCCCGGAGCGTACTTTTTTGAATCTGGGGGTGATAAGAAGGTTTTTTGAACTGGATCGAAGGGGTCTGGCATTGCTGTAAGGACGGAGGCAGGAGGAAAGGTATGCAGAGCCCTTTCCCTTAACTGCCAGGTGGGCCAGAATTAGGGCCTTGAATTCTGCTCTTTTTTGAATTGGTAGACAGTGGATTCTTCGTCGATGTGGCGAGATGTGCTCACTAAGGGAAATGCCACAGACCAGCCCGACTGCAGCATTCTGGACCGTCTGAAGTCGATGACAGAGGCCAGAGGCAAGTCCTATGTAGAGGCCGTTAGCGTAATCGAGGTGGGACGTGATCAGGGCCTCGACAATTGTTTCCCTGGTGATACTAGGTAGGAAATTGATGAACTTTTTGACCATCCTGATTTTTGAGAAACACGCAGCGGACACCGTCTGGACTTGTTTATGGAATGAGAGGCTGGGGTCCAATCTAACCCCTAGGTTTTTTACTGATTCCTTGGGTGAGGGGGCATGCTCAGGTCGAGGGGCCACCAGAGATTGGAGTCTAATGGAGAGGGCTGGTGGAAGAAGAGGACTTCGGTTTTTTCGGCATTGAGCCGAAGGAAGTTGTCATCCATCCATCGGGCGATGTTTTTCTATTTGGGTTAATCTGTTAACAGATAAGACACCTCTGACAAAGGGACTCGGCAATTATTCTGAATTTTGGATTGTACCATGTTTGTCTAAATAATCTAATCATTGAATCTCTACCAATATGTCCCGGACCATGGTACATGCGTGCCAAGTCATAAATCATACTGTCTGGCATTACTAGTCTGTCATCTTTGTAAACCCAAACCTCATCTTCTTCTCTTTGTCTTCATCCTGCTTTTAACCATGTGTTTTTCTCCTCATCATTTGCCTCATCTTGCAACTGTTTTACTCCCTGCCAAGTCTCAACTACAGATGTTAGCATAAGTGAGTTCAAAACATGTTCATTTTCTTTTTCCTGATTAATTGACACATTTTGTTTTGCACAGAATGTTGCTATTGAGTCAGCATATGAGTTTTCTTTTGTTATGTAATCCTCACCTTTTTTATGTGCTGTACACTTTACTACTGCAATTTTTTCTGGTAGCTGAATTCCATCAATCAATCGTTTAATCAACTGTGCATTTCTAATTGGTGATCCCGCAGAAGTTAAATACCCTCTTTGAGATCAGAGCTGGCCATAGTCATGGACTACGCCATAACCATATTGACTATCAGTCACTACGGTAATTTTTAACTCTTTTCCCAATTCACATGCACGAATCAAAGCAATTAATTCTGCTACTTGAGCTGCACGAATTCCTTTGAGACAGGAAGCTTCAATTACATCTACAACTGTACATACCGAATATGCTGCACTCAAAACACCTTCATCTGTTCTTAGGCATGAACCATCAACAAACAAAACATAATCTGATTTAGCTAATGGGACATCTTTTATGTCCTGTCTGGGTTTGGTGCAATATTCTAATGCATCCAGGCATTCATGATCAACCTCATCCCTGATTTCTGTTTCAGCAGTGTCAGGTAATAATGTGGAAGGATTTAAATTCACACATCTAGCAATTGAAACATTGTCCGAGCCAAGGATAACCTTTTCATATTTTGTTAACCTATTATTTGTCAAATGTTTTGTTCTGCTTCTTGTGAGAAGAATATCAACTGAGTGTGGTACATATACTTTTACAGGAAATCCCATTATTATTCCTTCACTTTGTTCCAAACTTACACTTGTTGCAGCTACTGCTTTTAAGCAACCTGGTAATGCTTTTGCAACAGGGTCAAGAACAGCTGAGAAATATGCTATTGGCTTTCTCAGTCTTGCATGTCTTTGAATCAGAACTGATAATGCACATCCTTCTCTTTCACTGCAATACAGTTCAAACTCTTTTTCATAATCAGGCATTCCTAATGCTGGAGCTTCACACAAACTTTTCTTTAATTGTTCAAAAGCTTCTAATTCAGTTTCTGTTAGGCTAATCGGGTCTTTTATGTCTGCTTTTGTCAGTCTCTGCAGTGGCTTTGCAATTACTGAAAATCCACTAAGCCATTGACGACAATAACCTACCATTCCTAGAAACATTTTAACCTGTCTCTGTGTTTTTGGAGGTTGCATTGCTTGAATCATTTTTATTCTTTCTGTTGTCACTTGTCTGACTCCCTTTGCAATTCTGTGACCAAGATATTTTACTTCTTGTTTTGCAAAACTGTAATTTTGCAGGAGATACTTTATGTCCCTCATCTGACAGATGATTTAAGAGAGTAATGGTATCTGTTACATAATTATCTCTTGTTTTTGCAGCCACAAGAAGGTCATCAATATACTGCACTAACATAGATTTTCCAGGTAAATCTAGATTTTCCAATGATTTTTTTAGCAACTGATTAAAAATAGATGGACTTTCGGTGTACCCTTGAGGGATTCGACACCATGCTAAAATACGTCTTTGAACCGGAACGCAAAAATGTGTTGGCTTTCTGGATGCAATGGAACAGTAAAGAATGCATTACACAAATCAATTACCGTATACCATTCTGCATCATGAGGAATCTGATATAAAATTACCGCTGGGTTTGGTACAACTGGGCAACATGGAACAACAATTTTATTAACCTTCCTCAGGTCTTGAACAATCCTGAAAGTTCCGTTTGGCTTTTTAATTCCCACAATCGGTGAATTACATGGACTACTCTCAATCACTTTTAGAACACCTTGTTTTATGAATTTGTCTATTACAGGGGTAACGCCTTCAATCACTTCTGCTTTCATTTTATACTGAGGAATGTTTGGATAATCTGCTCCTTGTTTTACTGATAATTTTACTGGGTCTACATTTTTCATCAAACCCATTTCATCTCCAGTGAAATCCCAAATTTTTACATTCACTGTGTCTTTTTATTCTTCAGGTAGATTATTCTTATCAAACACAGGAAATAATGTACTTTCGTCTGCCTCAACCATTGACATTGTTAATTTGTAAAGCCCATCTTCTTCTAGAGTTTGAAGCTCTATACCATCCGGTGAGCAATATATATATATATATATATATATATATATATGTTTTTTTTTTTGGTGTAAGATATTTACTTCACATTGTCACATAGGTAAAGTACATTTTCACCGCCTACAACCTTATTAGGCCGGCTATACAGTTTGTTTACTCTTCTTTTTTTGCTTGTACCATTAAGCTCGCCTTTCTTCATACACGGCCCATCAGCCGACAACCGTAGGTCCGGCGGCGTTTCGTGAATTATCAGACATGTGTGAATGTAAACAATGCTGCTATCGCGAGCATTTACGTTCTTGTTCTTACTATTTTTATATATTGTATGTGAAACCATAGTAAACTAGATAAACAAATTAAAAAAAACCCTCAAAGCACTGTGTCACAGCATTCTCCCTCCCCCAATACTCTACATATAACCATACTCATTTCCATGTGGCCGGATTCTTCCCAGATCTTCAGTAACGTCTCAGTCCGTCGTATTTGTTAACAAGTATTGTCTAAAAGGAGCCCAGTAGTCCCTGGGGCGTGAACTTGCAGGCAAGTCTTCTTCGAATGTGGCAAGTGTATCACAACAGTACGTTAAATCCTCCAACCAGTTTTTTATCTTGGGCCTCAGTTTACTGTTCCAATGTAAAGATACTCTCCGTTTTGCCATTAAGAGTGCTATTACACACAGTTTACGCCTCTGCGCTCGCAGCTGCGGTACTATTCCTAGCAAACAAATCTTGGCCGTACACTGCAAAGTTGCTCCCAGTATGTCATTAATGGCCTTTATCACTTGTTCCCAGTAGTTCGCTACCGGGCCACAGTGCCATGCTAAATGCACAAAGTCTGCATTTTCTTGTCCACATCTTATACAATTGGAGGTGTCCCTTAATCCATACCTGTGTAGTCTATGCGGCGTGTAATACATTTGGTGAAGATATTTATAGTGGATAATTCTCAGGTTGCCATTAGGTGTCAGTAACCCCGTCAGTAGGCAGGTGATTTCCCATTCCTCTTCCGAAAGTGTATCATCTAACGCCTTGCTCCATCTTTCCCTTGCCCTTTCAGTTTTCCCTCCAATGTCTGTTTGCGCGCTATTGTACAACTTAGATACTAAATGTGAGGCCGTAGGTGTGGTGATACCAGCTGTAGAGGGGCCAGCGTCTGTGGTTCGTCTGGGAATGAGGGAAAGTATTCTCTCATCGCCCTTTGCAACCTATAGTAATTGAAACTAAACAACAGTGTTGGGTTGCTGATGTAATCTAGTTTGTCAAGAGTTAGAAATACTCCATCCCTATATAAGTCGCCTATTCTGTCTATGCCCGCATGTTTCAGTAAGTCCATTCCAATTTGCTCCTGTGTAACTGATAGGGCCGGATGATGGGCTAGTGGGAGTGCAGGAGCGTAGAGTGGCATGCTTTGTGCTACTTTGCCCAATATTCTCCACGCCTCAGTTGTGGTATTTACCGGATTGATGTCATGGTCATGTAACCTTACTCTCTTATGTGTCAATATACTCGTCAGCGGGATTGGGTCAGCGTCTCCCTTTTCCACCGCTACATGCGTTAGGAAAGGTATTTCGTGATACCAGTAATGCGCAAATTGCGCTTGAGCGCAGAGGTAATATAGGTAGATATCTGGGACCTTAGCATATGGTAGTGCCATCGTTTTCAATTCTAGTCTGGCTTGTTTCCCTGCCCAAATTAGGTTCAGTATGAGGGTTTTGATATTACGGAACACCTCTGCTGGGGGTTTGATAGGAATGTTGTTGAACAGGTACAGGAACTTGGGGAGCAGCACCATTTTCACAATTGCGATTCTATCTGTCAGGGATAGCGGCAGCTTAATCCACCGCTTGATTTTGTCCTCCAATGAAGATATAGCTCTCCCATAGTTGGTGCGGATAACCAATTCCGGGTCCCTGTGGAACCAGACTCCCAAATACCTGGTAGGCTCATTTTGCCATTCTAGAGGATAGTCCAGGGCCGTTGGATGAGTACCGTCTGTTAATGACAGAATAAGGGACTTGGACCAGTTGATTTGTAGCCCCGAGTACGGACCGAATTTGATATACTCTCGCAACAATGGGTTAAGGTGTTGTTCCGGGTTCTTAACATACAGCACCATATCGTCTGCGTATAATGAGATGTGGATGGGTCGTGTTGGGAGCTGAATGGCCGAATAGTGGTGGTGCTGTCTGATCTTGCAGGCCAGTGGCTCAAGTATGAGGGGAAACAGCATAGGTGACAGTGGACACCCATGCCTGGTACCGCGACATATTGCTATAAGAGGTTTATTTATCCGTATGCGTGCAGTTAAGTTTGTGTATAACATCGTTATCCACCCTATAAATAATGGCGGAAAACCCATTCGTATAAGTACTGCGTGTAAAAAGGCCAGTCAATCGTATCAAACGCCTTGGCCGCGTCCAATAAAACTGCCACTGCCTTTACTTCAGGTGCCAGGTAGTGCGCCAGGGCAAACAATGTGCAGGTGTTATGTGTGGTTGATCTTTCCGATATAAAACCGGATTGGTCTGGCCTGATCACCAGCAGCATTAGAGGTTTCAATCTATCAGCTAGTATGCTCGCTATTATTTTAGTGTCTACGTTTATGAGCGAAAGAGGGCGGTAGGAATCACATTGTTCCTGATCCTTTCCTGGTTTTAATAGTGCAACGATTAACGCTTCCCTCATTGAAACCGGTAATGTTTGCGCTGCGTGTGCCGTCTCGTACAGTTTTATCAGATGTGGAGCGAGCGTGTCCGCAAACGTTTTATAAAATTAGATCACGAATCCGTCTGGCCCCGGAGCTTTTCCGTTCGGCAGACGTCTAATGGTATCTAGTACTTCCTGAACCGTGATGGGGCGAGCTAGATATTCCCTATGCCCGTCCGCCAACCATGCCAGTTCCACATCCACCATATACTCCAACATTTCTTCTTGCGGTATCGATGGTCTCGCCTCATATAACGCCTCATATGTGCCCATGAACTCTCCCAGTATGTTCTTGATGTCGTGTGTGAGTGTGCCCGCCTTAGTTTTAATTGCTGTGACGTGTTGTGGTGTTCTACCTGTATATATCTTTTCAGCCAGGGCCCTTCCCGGTCTACCTCCCTCTCTATACCTCCTTGCAGTTGTCCTTTTGAAAATATATTTGAGCTCGTCCTCTGCAAATGTGCGGTGCTCTGTCAGTAGCGCCTGTATGTCACCTAACATGGCAGTGTCTCCAGTTTGTGTGTATCGCTGTTCTAACTCATGTATTGCCTCTTCACGTGTCTTTAATTGTTGGCGTATGTCTTTTAAAATGCCTGAGGTCGTGCTTATACATACTCCCCTTATCGTGGCTTTGAAAGCTTCCCATAATAGACATGGGTCGTCCGTCGTGGGGGAATTTAGTTCAAAATAGTCTGATATCGCTTTCTGGATGGTATCAACATACAATGGGTCACGTAAGGCTTGTGCATTAAAACGCCACGTGAACGGTGGTGGTATATAGCAAGGGATTCGCATCTCCAAGAGCACGGGGCTATGATCCGAAAGTGTCTTGGGGAGGTGCTTGACAGTTACAACCCATGTTATTATATCCTGTGTGCCTAGCCAGTAGTCCAGCCTGGACCAACTGCCATGCGCTGCATTTATGTGTGTCGCCATTTGTTCCCCTGGGTGTAATATCCTCCACATGTCGCCCAGGTGTAGGTCGGTCATCGCGTCAAGTAACATCGCCCTTGCTTTCGTATGAGGTTCCATTGTGTGCAGCGTTCTGTCTAGTCCGTCTGTTAGCGTGACATTAAAGTCTCCTCCCCAAATTATATTCTCAGCTTGAATGTCTGCAAGAGTGTGCCATAGAGTCTCATAGAACTGAGGGTCGTCTATGTTAGGGCCATACACGTTTACTACGGTAACCTTTAGTTGTCGAACCTTACCCACCACCACGACATATCTGCCCTCTGTATCTTTGTGCGTTTCTGAAATCTGGAAGTGTGTCCCTTTCTTTATCAGTATGCTAACCCCTCTTGCGTATGTCGAGTAGTTTGAGCTAGTGATTGATTCCGCCCACCTATTACCCAGTGTTGACGTACCTGTCGGTGCCAGGTGCGTTTCTTGTAGGAAGGCAACATCTACCTGTGACCTGTCGAAGAACGCAAACATTTGCCGTATCTTCTTTGGGTTGCCTAGGCCCCTAATGTTCCATGTTATGAAGTTCAGTGTAATATTGTGTACCACGTCGTTAAGTCTGCTTGTCGATCGTCCATGCCGGGACCTACTACTGCTGATTCAGAAAAGGGGGTGGTGATGAACAGAGTGCCTGAATTAAGCAGACCACTCTTACCCAGTCCAAAGATCAGGGCTTGATCCATCACCGTTTTTTAGCTCACTGCACCATCCCAGCTCAGAACTTGGCTATATGCAAATTAGTCTGTTCCTGTCCCAGTGCATGATGGGAACAGGGCAAACCAAACTACCAAGCCAATTCTTATACTGGGAAGGAAACGCTTCCGGGGACCGGTTTCTGCCATTTCAGGCGTCGTCGGCCCGGCTTGCTTGAATCCTGATGGACCTACTACTGCAGCTAATCTTCCAGCATTGTGCCCTAGTGGACACGAGCGTATAACTTCTCTGGTGATGAGTATAAACAAAACAACAGCATAGCTGGTAGTGAAAGAGGTTGCAATGCCTCTCAGACACAGTGCATCTATTTGAACATTTCCCAACATCCCTTCCCCCCTCCTCCCACTTCAGTGCCCAAACTTTGCCAAAGCCATCCCCCTATTAACAGCAAACCAGTACCAGAACTTGAATTGGGGTACACCCTCTTGGGGGTGTCGCCAGGTGCACACGTCTCCATCCACATTGTGGATGTGGACGGGTGCTCATTCCATCATTGTAGCCATGAATTGCTTTCCCTTCCCTCCCCATCACCCCTTATACATGTCAACAGTCCCTTTTTTTAAAAACACTAACATCTTCACCATGTTTGGGATATTTTGTATATAGTGCACAACGGGTCTCCCATGTGGGCCCCCCCATGTAGTTACTATCACAGTGCATTAGGTTAGGGGCTCTTGTCCATTAGTTTGCTGCATACGTACCCCGAGAAAATCTCCCTAAGAGTTTACCACATTTGACTAACATCGGGGAGCGCTAGCATACTCACTGGTCAGTACTAATGTTCACACTCATCGCGGCTCTGTCAGTTAGTGACTCAGTGCCCTCCATGAAGTCCAGTTTTCCGCACATTGCCTTCTACATTATCCGCTAACTTCCGCTTCCTGTGGTATCGCATTTACTCTCTTTAAAAAAGGGGGGGGGATGTATCAGCAGCAGCCACTGGACTCCCGGAGATCCCGCCAGTCCTGTATGTCTCAGCCGTTGAGCCTCTCAGTCGTTATCACTCATCCTGTCTTCTCTTTCCCGTTCCTTGCGGCGCTTCCCAAGTTTCTTGATGTAGTCCTGCGCAGCCTGTACCGTTGGAAGAATCACAGGTTTGCCCGCATTGGTGATTTTTAGTTTTGCAGGGTACAGCATCGCATATTGAATGCCCATCTCTCTGAGTTTCTTTTTCACTGTGGCGAATTCCTTTCTCGCCATCTGTACCGCCATGGTGTGATCTGGATAGAATTCCAGGGTGTTGCCTTGATACGCGACTGTACCCTTCTCCCTTGCGAGTCTCAGAACTGTGTCTCTATCCCTGTAGTTTAACATGCGGGCAATAATCATTCGAGGTGCGGCTCCCGGCTTCGGGATTGGCGCCAGTGATCGGTGCGCTCGTTCGACGAGGAAAACCTCCGAGAAGCTCCCTGCGTCAAATATGTCCTTCAGCATTGCCTCTACGTAGGTCTCCATCTTGCCCGTGTTTGTTGACTCCGGCAGGCCCGAAATACGTACATTATTTCTGCGAGACCTCGCTTCTTGATCTTCCACCTTCGCTCTTAGGCCCTCCAGTGTCTTTTCAATGTTTCCGCATGTTTTCGTGGTGTTCCTAGACTCATCCTCAACTGTAGAGATCTGTTGTTCAGCCTCCACCAGCCGCTCGTCGTGATTTTCTAGTTTCGCTGTCATGGTGTCCACTTGCAGCATGACGTTATCTAGTTTATTGTTCATCTCCTGTAAGCTTTGTTGGATGGCCCGCAACACTGATTCCATGCCGGCACTTTCACCCAAATCTTGTTCACCCTCCGCCTCCGAAGTAGTCGCCGTGTTCCTGGGCTTGTAATGGCCGTGGTATCCGCGGTAGTTCGATTACGACGCTGAAGTGTTCTTGCAGCCGACTGCGTAGTAGTGCTATGCATTGGACCCTCCACGTACTCACATTTCTGCCCGGCTTTTTTGCAGTTTCTTTTCGGGTATTCTCTTAATTTGCGCAGTGTTGTCTCATTCCTTCCGTGTCACACCATGCCAGGCGCTGTCTGGCTTGCGATTGCAGGATGTGGTCATGTGCAGCTCTTGGGACCACTAGCTCTTATTAGCGTGCGGCTATGGAGTGTGTATGTGAGGCGGGCAGTCCAGCTCCAAACTGTCTATGGTGCATGAATGTACGTTTTGTTTTCTTCTTCTTTTCTTTTTGCGCCCCTCAGTGCTGTTATTTAGTCGTGCAGGCCTCCAGGTAGTATCACGGTCCCCGTGCTCTTTGTACGTCCGTAATGTCGTGCTCGCGAGGCTCACCTCGCAATTCTCTCGCAGCCTCTCCCGCAATGGCGCGCAGCCGCTCTCCAGGTGCAGCGCCTCGCAAGCTGGCCCACCACCAGTCTCTCCCCGCGCTCTGCCGCTCCTGCCCAGCCTCTGTATCTGCTTGCGTGTCTTTACCTTCCGCCGAGCTGCAGCCTCGTGGCATCGGAGCGCCCGCTGTACCCTGTGTTGGCTGCGATGTCCTTGCGTTCCAGCGCCGCCGCCATTTTGCGTGATGTGGAACGCAACCTCTTCCGCAGCTCTTTCTTAGTTATAAAGGACGCCCAGCCTGCTGACCTTATTAGCGCTGTGGCTCCTACTTACTGGGGCTAAAGTCTTGCAGTCCATGAGCCTGTCGAGGGTGGTCATCGCCTGTAAGACCCGTGGCTCTGTACCTCAGGCGCCGCCATTTTAAATCTCCTCTCGCCTCCACTTGTATTTTCGCCGTTTTTATCCTCCTAGGACGCTTATGCGGAGTTGAAGTTCCTGCCGATTATTGCCTCCGTCTTCCGATTGCCATATTTCTTGCCGCCGTCCTTTTTAGCTCAGGTTTAGGGGTAGGAAAGTCGTTTTTCCCGCACCCGTCCGGCGGAGCTGACTCACACGCCAGCCATCCCGCAGTGCGCCCTCTAGCGCCCCCCCTCCGGTGAGCAATATATTTTACAATTCATCTTGCACAGGATATCCCTGCCTAATAGATTTACAGGACTGCTATCACAAACTACAAATCTATGCATGTCTTTAAATTTACCTATTTCAACTTCAACTGGTTCAGTTAAATCTGTTTTTATTTGTTGATTAGCTACACCTACTACTTGGATTTTATCTCCAGAGAGAGGAAGGTTATCTATTTCCACTGATCTAACAGTAGAACGGGTAGCACCTGTATCCACTAGGAAAGTAATTTCTACATCATTCACTTTACCATTTACAAATGGACCAGATTGATCTATCTCAAGAGTGGCTCCAAGCACACTCTTCCTCCTCTCTCAGGCACCGTCAGAAGGAATCTTCAGATTCACTCCCTCCATCTTCTTTCATCCAATATTGTTGAGACACATTCGACACATTCACTCTTGGCGATCTGTTTACCTGTTCACCTCCGCTGAATCCTGTTTCTGCACTGTATCTCTGCACATTTACACAGTTTAGAAGTGGCAGTTGTGGTAACTGACTTTGCTGAATCACTACCTGTCGCTGTAGCTGTTGCTGCTGATTTATCTCATTCTGCATCTGTGGATTTAATGATGCATTTTTTAAATAATTTCTGAGCGGATTCTTGCATTCATGCTTCCAGTGTCCAATTTCGCCACAATTAAAACATGGGAGTTTCTGTTTTAACTCTTCTATATTTCCCATCAATTTTGGTTTATTATAATTACCTTTAAATTTCCCTTGATTCTGATCAACATTTTTATTTCCTAAAGTTGCTAATTGTTGTTCAGCCACTTTTACCTGTGCCCACATAGCCTTTTCTTTTAACTTCTTTTGTTTAGCATCTGTTTCATCACTACAGTATTTTGCTTTTCTCAAGATATCATCTACTGTGTGTGATTGCCAACCAACTATTCCAGTTCTTAACATTTCACTAATTTCAGGTCTCAAGCCATATACAAATCTGTATATAAAATGTCTCATGTCTTTTTCACTTAAATTTTCATAACCACTGTATTGTTTAAATACCAGCAGTAATCTTTCATAAAATTAATGTACTGATTCTTTTGGCTCTTGGGTTGTTCTATCTATTTTAACCCAATCTATCTCTTTTGGGGAATTTATAATAATTTTACATTCTGCCCAAAGATCTGATGGGACAACTATGTCAAAGAATCCATCAAGATCAATCCATAAAACTTTTGAAGCTTTCACAAATCTGTCTACCTGTCAATACCATTCTACAGGTTTTTCTCTTAATCGAGGAAAATCATTTGTAAACATTAAAATGTCCTGTCTTGTCCATGGGACATGCACATACCCTCCTCCTGGTATTTCTCTCATTGGAAATTCATTTACTACTTCTTCCTTCTTTTCTTTGATAGGAAAAGCTAAACTTGTTCTGTCTTCATCTCTTTTCTTTGTTCATTTCACTCTCCATTTACTTAATTCACCCGATTTTCTCAAAATCACAATTAAGTCTATTATATGAATGATTCTTCCTGTGGTATTCATATTTTCAATATCTTTTTCAGAAAAATCCACCCTATAAGTTTTCTGCAAATTCTTCTGCTTACTTAACTCTACTTCTAATTCAACAGCCATATCCTCTAATTGATCATATTTGTTTTTCGTTTTCCATGTTATTCTTTTGCAAATAAATAATAATTCATCATCCTGATATGCCTTCAAATTGTCAGTTCCAATCGTTCCAATTATTAATTTCTCTAAATCTGCTTTCAATTTTGCAACATCAAGTAATTTACATTCTGGGGTTTGTGTTAAATCTATTTTACTCAGACTCTTTTCCGGAGTTCCAGAATCAGATTCTGCACCAGATGGAGTTTTACTTGACACACTTTGATTAAAAGTTAAGTCAGGCATCATTATTTTCTCTTGATGTATTTCAGACAAATCTGAATAAAAATTTTCAGTCACTTTCTGTATTTCTGAATTTAATGGAACAGTTAAAGCTGAATGCCTAATTTCTTTTTGATCAAATACTGGAAGAACAGGTCCAATCGTTACAGGTACTGTTACTGCTTCCATGCTTTTAGTTAACTGCTGTATTAATTCATTGGTAGAACGATTATATTCTGAGGTATTTGGTAATTCCTCATACCTTTCTGTTCTTTTTCCATTTCTTGCGGTTTTATTTCTTTGAACTGGCGATTCAGTATAATTTCTATTTTCTCCTGATATATTTGAATTACATCTTGTTTCTACTCTTACAGGTGTTTTTCTATGATTCTGATTTGTTTTTGGCGATGTCTCATCAATAATTTCTCTTGGAGGGGCACTTGGAGAAGTCCATGAACAAACTGGTTGATAAGGTGGCGGTTTTCTAGTATAAATTTCTTCTAATACCGCATCTTCTGAATCACTTTCTTCACTAATATTATTTTTCTTTTGGACACTCTTTTGTCCAGTTACCTCATCAATTAGTCTCACTGGGTACAAGCCATCACACATGTCTGCACTTCTCCATCAACACATTCTATCCTCATGTGTTTCTCTATTAAGACCTAATCCTGTTCTCCTTGATATTCCTCTACTCTCTCGTTTTAATTCAAACATTTCATCTTCCCATTCAACTAAAGCGTCAAATTGAGTAGGTTTAGGCTTTGGTACGAGTTTCATCATTTTTTCTCTTAAATTTTTCAAAACTGCTATGTTAAATGATCCATCTTCCGGCCATGCTAATATACCATAATTTTCTGTATACTTCATCCAATTCTCAATCCAAAGACAAGTATGATAACCATATTCACCCAACATATACGCTGCAGGTGTTTTGTACTTATGAAGTAATCTTCCACCCCGCGTTAAAATTTTCTTGTCAGGTTTAAATTTGTTTTTCAATTTCTGAAACCATGAAAGCTTCTTTTTCTCCTTCATGTAATAGTAATCCATGTTTTTAAACAATTTCTTTTACTTCGGTAAAGATTGTAACAACTTCCTTCTTATACCACAACACCAACCAATCCGTGCGCGAAACTCACCAACAAACCAATCAAGTTAAGCTTCGTCACTATTTTGCTCAACCAATAGAATTACTGTTTTTCAGGATGAGCCAATCAGCTGTAAGCTTGCCTCAGTCACATGAACCAATCTGTGCGCGAATACTGTGACGTATGTTAGCCAATCACAGCACGACACTTGTGACGTATGCTACCGCTGCAGCTACTCTTTCCCTCGCTCCTTAAACAAACACCTCCTTTACAAAAAATTTCAAAGTGCCATATTTACAAATCTTTCAATTGAATTCAGTTAATAACTCCACAAAAAACAAACCATTTGTCTGTTTCCCTAAAATAAAGTGATAGCTTTCTCAATCATTCAAGTATTCTTTTCACGTGAAATAGACAATGCTATTTTCACAGAATATTTAAATTTGTTGATAAAGTAAGGCTACTTTACCCTTCAAGCAGGTAATAACGAACTCGTTTCTCTCTAAATGCACATACAGAGATATTTTACACCTCCTTAGAGACAATTCAGAGTTTCACTCGATCGTACATTACGAATTCATTTACGCACATTCATACAGAAAAATCCCTAACCATGCATACATAAATCTTTAGTAGGACTTTAACCCACTAATAGAAATCCTCACTCACCAGTAAGATAGACGATGCTTCCTTACCCTTCACTCAAGCTTAGATAAATTCTACTACTCTTTTCACAGTGAGTTTTAAATCAGGACATATTTCCCTATACTCGAAAGCTACCATTTCATAGACAATCCTCACTATGCATTCTACCTTACACACCTAAAATCCCTAAACTTGTGCTGTACGACCACAACACTTGTGATATACGGCGATACCACTATTTTGAAACAGATCAAATGCACTGTGTAACTTCACCTGTCACACTTCTCATGCCGGCACAAACCAGAAATGTTCACACTGCTGGAAAAAAAACTTTCGACTACATATAACAATTGAACAAACTTAACATGTTTTAGACATCAATCCTATGTATTACCATGTAACATACTAGTTACCATAGAAACTGTAACTCTGCTACCAAGAAATTGATCCAGCGCTCTGATTGAAAAACTCTCTCAAAAACGCTACCTATCACCTCAATACTCACCATTAATCATGAAACACATAAAAAGGCCCATATTACCAATGAGACAATTTTGAGCGACTGAATCAGGTGGTATGATTAGCTAAACTACTCACATATTATTTACATAATTATATACAACAGCTGTTTATCTATTCTTACCATGGATTTAACATTTATCAATTATTAATCAGACCACCAAGGCGATTGAATCAACTGATGGTAACTAGACCTAGTCTTTTCAAATCTAATTTTATTAACTTTATTTTCATAAAAGAAAATAGCATTTACGTTTTAGAATCTTTATTTTATAAGCAATTAAGAAAGCAGCATTTTAATAAGGAAATGATTTAATAAACTGACACTTTCAAAGCAAGCTCAGAAACATGAAATATTAGCAGAATAACAGTTTCCATTCCCTAAATCTATGTCCCTGTCTAATTCTCACTTCACCTAGAAAGGAAAAATCAATTAAAGTCTGCTGTCCTTACGTGCGCCAAAAGTCCAACAGCATGTCACGTCATTCAGGAATCGGAAAGAAGAGAGTTTATTCCTGCTCCTAGTGTCAGGTTTTATACCTTTCTTTCTAGCTAAACTTTCTAAATTTTACATTCTTTAAAGCAAATCCAAGCTTATCATTGGCTGTCCTGTGTCAGTCCATGATAAAATATTAGGTCATCTCCGATTGTTGACCAAGTCCAGGCTTCACATAAGCCCTATTGTCTTTCATTTCCACAACTTTTAGCTTCCTCAAGAAAGTTACTTTTCCTCGAGTTTTGAACATTTACTTCCTAGCCTTGGCAGACACTTTAAGTTTCTGTCCTTGAGCCTTTTCTTCATGAGCACGTTCACCTCAACCAAAGAACTGCTTTTTCAATTAACGATGACAGTGCAATAAAAATCTTCACAGCTACGCATGTGCGAAGGCTTCACTCTGGACAAGCTTTTGCATCTGCAGCTCTGTCAGCCATGTTTTCTGAACCACCTTTAGGCCTCACTTTTGGAAACTATTATTAAACAAACACAAGACATCAATTAATTAAGGAATTGAGACCCATTCTGTTACCCACCCCCTTTACTAATTCATCCTGTTAATTATGTTACCTGGCAGAAGCACAATCAGGCAGCATTATATTTACTTCTCCTTTAGGAACTGCACGAAGTCCTTGAGCTTTTGTCACAGAAACAACATAACATAAGCACACAAAATAAGTAGATGCCATTAATTAAACAGCTGCATTAAATACTGACAAAGACAATAGACAAGGTTAGTTTATTATTTTTTCTCTTTGCGTTTGCAACATAAAGCACATTAGTTTATCCCACGTGTATTGATGAATGTATTCTTAAACTAAGTTGATTAGTAATTTCACCACAAGCTTATTAATTCAATTACAGTTATGAGAGATTAACTTCACAAGTTTGAACAAAATCTTGTTCTTCACCTTGCTCCATCAAGGCCCTTGGCAAAACATTCTGCAAGATGATAAAAGTTCCTTAAAACGTTCAGTCTCCTTTCCTTGGCAATAAAGAAACCATTGCAGGCCAACCCAGCAAAACAGCACACTGGCAGAGGGGGAGTCCAAACCCCTGCAGCTTACTTGGTTCTTCTGCTTGGCAAAGGTTTGTCTTGATTTCCCAGAAGTGATCTAAATTCTTGGGGTCTGGGCCCGCCATATTTATACTACTATTCTCTTTGTTCTCTGAAGGCAGAGGGTCCTGTACCTAGTCCAAACCAGTTCTGGGTGCATTCTGCCAGTGCATACCTTCTTCCTTTGTCTGTGTGGGCCAAGGTCATCAGACACACCACAGAAGGTGGAGCCAGCATTGTGGAAGGCAGGCACAGCCCTATTCAGGCACAGGTGCTACTTCTCCCACCACTCCCAATGCAGATAGTTCTATTCAGCCTAGTGCTGACTCACCCTGTCTCCTGGAGCCCCCAGGCCCAGTCACTCACAAAACCAGACATATAATACACAAGTTAGCAGAGGCAGGCTGGATGGTTAGACAAGAAACTACCTACTTTCTAAAAGTGGTATTATCAAACACAAAGTTAAAACCCACTTCACTAAAATATGTATTTTATCATTCAGGCATACTGAACTCAAATTTCTACTATGCTCCCTGGGTTAGAAAGGGTTATAAGATGTTATAATCAAACTGCCCATTCGGGCCTATGGGGACAGGTAGCCTTGCAATAGTGAAAAACGAAATTGGCTGTAATTCACTATCAAGTCAATCCACACACATCGGGGCATGACCTACCTTTTACATACAATGCATTCCGCCCTAGGACCTACGTTAGGGGTGTCTGATATGTAGAAAAGGGAAGGTTTAGGGACTGGCAAGTGGGTGCACTTGCCAAGTCGACATGTCAGTCACATACTGCACGCAGGCCTGAGACACACTTTACAAGCTGCTTCCATGGGTGGCACAACCAGTGCTGCAAGCCCACCAGCAGCATTTGATTTACAGTCCCTGGGCACACATGGTGCACTGTACTAGGGTCTGACAAGGAAATCAAATAAGCCAATCTTGCAGTCACTAATCAATACATGGATTTCCAATAGGGAGCACTAGCACGGTGGCACTGAATATCAGTGGCACCGTGCCCAAAGCAGCTAAACCAGCAAAGCGTATCAAAAACAGAGAAGGCAATCAGTGAAAAATAGAAGGGAGACTCACGCCAATGGTACCAGGTCTAACAGCAGGGAAGGCTTGCAATGACACAAGCAATGAGGCAAGTGTTGACTGTTCTAGTGGTAGAGGGCCCTGTGCTGAAACAGCTGCTTTGGCAGATACTTCTGTCTGGGGGCTTGTTTTTTTTAGCTGTCTGTTGGACAGGCAGCAGAAGACTCTCACTTAGCAGACTCCTGCCTCTTGCACAGAGAATGTGCAAATGGTGAGGGGTCTGCCTTGAGACTCCCTAACAGGTACATGCTCAGCGACTTAGCCTCTGAAGTAGTCGTAGTGTAAGAAGCCAGCGCGCCCTGACAGAATAAGGCCTGTCAAACTTCATGGAGGCATAGGTCTGGCCCTTTCCCAGTCTCCAGCTTGATAATTTAGAGACATGGGAGGTGCTAGGGGATTGCATGGGTCAAATAAAACCTAAAACTTCCCATCAGAGCTCTTGGCTTTTCTGGATGGGCTTATCAGCTCCTGGTTAGCAATGGGCCAGTGACTGGAGTGGTTCACTGTGGTGGGGCCAGCTTGTAGTGGGGGGTCTCCAGGTAGTGTTATGTGCCCAAGTTAGGCCCATGTAAAATAGCTGCACATTTTCGTATATTGTCCTGTTTTTGCACAATAACATTACTGCTGTGAACATATTTGTGTGTGTGACAATGCTGGATTAGTTTCTCTGAAACTACTTCTGTTTACACATCTGGCTTCGCATAACATTATCAATATGGCTCAAACACCAAGTACAAGGCCTTTACGCACGATGTACAAATGTAGTTCTATCTTTATTCTCTGGGAAACAGAGCTATCTACATATCAATTACATTGTTAATCTATACGTACATCACAAGGATGCTTTTTAATATAAATAATAAGCATCTCGGAAGATTAGCAAAGGAGGCACTTCAGCTGACATTGAGGGTCCCTGCATGCTGAGACTTCAACAAGCAGTGGTTTGTCATCTTTGTGAAGGGTGTCCAATTTGTGACCAAGACTTACTAAGTGGAACACCATTTCAATGCGTATTCCATGTCGTGTAGTTCCTACAAATCTATATAGGATCTGTGCGTTTTAGACAACATAACCTAAGGGATTGGTGTTCAGACTGATTGTACGCATCCCCAAAGGATATGTTAGTCTGTAGACCAGCTTGCTCACAGTGCCACAATAAACCCCACAACTTTACCAATGAGCGGATCGTTTCTGTCAACTATCGACATGACAACCTTGACCCCTCAGGGATCGTGGAAACAGTAAAGGTATTTTTCACTCAGTCACTCATGCTTACTTTGTCTCAGAGAGATACACAGAATAAACGGTAGAGACGTTTTCAATAAGTATTTATTGAACCAGCATCATTCTTGTATAAAATACATGTGCTGCAACAACGATGAGACAGAAACAGATATAGACGATTACATGCACCAATAGAGAAAATAAAAGGTAGAATTCTACCATAGTGCTAAAACAGTGAATATATGCAGGAATATACATGACAGTAAGAATGCGTACTCCTATGATGCAAACAGTAGATGTACCTAAGTGTACCTCGGATGTATGTAGGTGTATAGCCAAGAATACCCCTAGGAAAGAGCCAACTCCATTACCTAATGGGAGAGAACGAAGGACTCTGTCTTGGTCTTGAGTTGGACTCACTGTGAGAGATGTCAGACCAATGCATGCTGGAGTGTCTGCATGCAGGAACTTCAGCATCTCGTGTCAGCATGGAACTTCCCCTCTGGTTTTTCCAGCGAAGACGTGGTATTTATATACCCGAAAGGTACCCTCAGGGTTTCTACCTAGATGTGTCATGGTACTGTGAGCATGTCGGTTAAGGAAGATGATAGTGGTGACCCTTATACAGAGTTAAGGAAGATGCCAAAGATGGTAATCCTACTGTGATACTGAGAATCCTAATGCATAATAATGAGGCTAGATTTCGGAAAACAACACGCAACATTTATGCAGCAGCAAACTAGGTAAAAGGTCAGTGCTAGAACCATTATGTAGAGCAAGGTAGGACAAATGTTGGGACAAAGGTCGTGAGACTACTTAAGCCTATATTGGGATACATTGGGGTTCCTAACACTTTCTTTTGATCGATAAATCTTTGCCACCATGTTAGAATGGAGCACAGCTTGAATAAATTACTAAAATAATCATCAACTTACAGCATTTAATGTTCAGTCAATGATGAGAGGTTTGATAAAAATGTAAAAGCTTTATTTTTCATTAAAGAGATTACTTCATATTTTTGTTCTTTTATTTAGGTTAGTCAGATGTCTGTTTACAGAAATATAAAAATTGTTATTAGAGACAGTATTGAAAATAACACTGTGCTCCATAAAGGAAATTTGTCCCTATCTCGACCTAAAGGACCTAACCTATCCTAGCTAGATCCCAGAAGGAGTTATTACAGAAAAGAGCAAGCAATATTCAGTAAAAAGCTAATAGCTATGGAAGGTCGAACTCCCCAGAAAGAGTAATTCTGGTATCTCAGCAGGGTTCCCTAACAGCTGCCGTAACAACCATTAAAATAGGTAAAAGGAAGCAATAACAGCAGTAGCTATGATTAGCATAAAGACAGAAGGTCTCCTCACAATAGGTAATGAAAATAAGGGAAATCACCGTTAGGAGAAGCTTACAGAAATCGCGGGCAAGATTAACAAAGTAAAGTACTCAGGGGTATGGCAGGGAAGGTGTGCATAGAATGTGTTGCCTCTCTAGGTAGGAACATGTACTATATAGAAAAAACACAAAATATGTTGCAAACTTGAATTGTTGACTCATCCTTGACCAATGGGAGAGGATCTTCCAATGGTCTGTCGCATTCTTCTTCGATTCCTGCGGTTAACATCCATGTCAAAAAATGTTATTAAAGATACATCTAGGAAGGTTCACATGAGAACCTTTAGCAAGCCCACTCTATCATTTATTCAGTGTTCCATTGTGTAACAATGAGCTGTTCTATCAAATGAATGATTAATATCCGGCATTTCCTGGTTAGGTCATGGAAATCAGAGCAATAGCAAGCATTTTCTTTCACTTACATTTTGTTCATTATTATCAAGTGGCAGAAAAACTACATATGATAAAATCATATAGTGTGGGGTGAAAAGAAATACATTTTGCGGCAAACAGCATATTTCACGAAATATCAAGTTTTGCAGTTCAATTATAATGTTAAAGTCAGCACAAAAGAAAAACATTTATTAATATTATTATTAAAGGGGCAGTAAAGAATAAGAATACGTTTAAGGCATAATCATGAAAGAACAATAGGAAAGGGAGCTTTCTGGAAAAAAAACAGCATTTTCCATGTGATACTTCAAAAAAAGAACGCACTTTTCTCTAACCACTTAGTTGACACTAAGTTGACCACTAAGTTGACAAACAATTTCCTAAGTTGATGTTAAAGCACATTTCTACATGATTAAGAGCCTACATTTACGTAAAAAATTTCAACTTCCACACTCCATCAGATATTTTATCCTTTTTTGCAAGCAGTCTACAGCCCTCCTTGAAAGGGTCTTGCCTAGCTGGTCCCAACCTGGAAGGAAACCAGTAATCAGGGATCGTGGGTCTGCAGGTCAACTATTTCTCACCCACCCCCCTCCACCTCTGCACCCCTGTTATTTGGGTCTCACTCTGCCAATTAGAATCGAGTGTGGAAATCTCTTGAAAGTATTATAACCAGCTCCACTTAAAGCCTTACTAAGTGCAGCTCCATATTCTTTCTTTTGGTCGACACATTTTTGCAACCGTGTTAGAATGGAGCACCTGGCTTGGCAGTTCGGTCTGGGCTGTTTCAATGAGGCACAGGTTGATTTGCATATGGCTGGGTCTAAACTGGGGTGGCATGGTGAGCAAAAGGACAATGGATTTAACCCAGATCTATTGACTGGGGGAGAATGTTTGATTTGCTCTGCATTCCGTCCATCATCTGTGTGTCTTTTTCTTTCTTGCCCTAAGTGTGCCGGGGATGCCCAGATGTGGGTCCCGGGCGCACTAAGAACTCAAAGCTCCTGAGGCGTTCAAGCCGGGAGTTAGGACTTGCACGCACTCACCTGCCCTTCCTGTTTCAAGCTCGCTCTTGTTTTTAAATGTACGCATTTTGTGGTGTGTGTTTAATTAATACTTTTTTTAATCACTGACCTTAGCGGACAGTCTGAAGCGGGATCGCGCCGGGTCCCCTCACTGCTCCCGTGTTAAGCGAGGGCCGATTGAGGGCTCTGACAGCTAGCAGCCACCCCACGGGCGCAGAATTTGGGCGCCATCTTAGGACAAGCTAAGCAGGTCAGCTCACTAGTGTCCGGGCGATTGTCGGCCCAGACACTACAAATTGGACTCACTATTCCACGCGCCTGCACTAAGAGCTCAAAGCTCCTGAGTCGTTCAAGCCAGGAGTTAGGACTTACACGCACTCACCTGCCCTTCCTGTTTCAGGCTCGCTCTTGTTTTTAAACTTTCGCATTTTGTGGTGTGTGTTTAATTAATACATTTTTAAATCACTGACCTTAGCGGACAGTCTGAAGCGGGATCGCGCCGAGTCCCCTCACTGCTCCGGTGTTAAGTGAGGGCCGATTGAGGGCTCTGACAGCTAGCAGCCACTCCACGGGCTCAGAATTTGGGCCCCATCTTAGGACAAGCTAAGCAGGTCAGCGCACTAGTGTCCGGGCGATTGTCGGCCCAGACACCACAAAATGAACGTCACTTCCTGCATGCGCAGCGGGCGCGCCAGAGGCAAGCCCGTCTGTGCCCGTCCGCGCCAGACTGGGCCATGGGCCAGATACTCTGCCCTTTACCACCTCTAAGGATTGCAGGAAATACAACAGGGATGAGCTTCTTCAATTAAAGCCTAAGGTAGGACCTCAGTGCGGACAATGGGAGAGTCATTATAGCCAACTCAGACAAGGCCAGCCCGGTCCTAATTTCACCCAGGCAAATAGAACTAATGACAAAGCCCGTAGTCATCTAAGTATGGCACTCCTTAATTGTAGGTCACTACCAAAGCGCGCTATCGAGATTAACCTCATGCTCCAAGAGGGGAAATTGGATATACTGTTTCTATCTGAGACATGGCTATCCTCCTACTCAGAGTTTGACATTGTCAGCGCCCTCCCGACTGGCTTCCTTATTCAGTGCCAACATAGGCCGCAGGGGAAGGGAGGTGGCGTGGCCATAATCTATAAAAATAGGTTTACATGTAGGATTGAGAACAGTTCTATTGCTGACTCAGAGAGTTCTCATTTTATTATCCAAATCACCCCTAACAACTCTCTATCAGGTCTCCTTATCTACCGCCCCCCGGGCAGCATAAAACAATTCAAAGAATCTCTTTTAGATACCACTATAGCTGCAGCTGCGTCCTCACCCAACTTTATGATATTGGGGGATCTTAATCTACATTTCAATGATCCTGATGACAAGGTGGCAGCGGATCTCAGGCTTGACTTTAAATTTTTCGAGCTCGACCTTATAAATAAGGAGGCCACCCACATTAAGGGACACTTATTGGACCCTATATTTACTAATATCATCCAGTTGGATTCCAGCCCCCCTCTCCCTCTTCCATGGACTGATCACTTTCTGGTTCCTTTCACATGGAAAGCTTGCACTGACACACCAAACGCCACACTATCCCATACATTAGAGAGAGCCTGGTCTAAACTACCCCTGGAGAACTTTATCAGGATTCTGGAACAAACAATACCTATGCCAGAACCAGATCCACTAGTGGCAGACACCAATTTTCATAGTTGGCTGAATAATTCTCTAGATGTAGTACTGCCTAGGAAAAGTATAACTAAGAAGAGCAGTCCTTTCAAAACACCATGGTATACCTCGGAACTTAGAAATATGAGGAAAAAGTGCAAAAAACTAGAACGCACATGGCAAAAAGACTGGTCGGCCAATAATAAGGCAGCATACCGTTCTGCTATGAGGCATTATAAAACTGCCCGTAAAACAGCCCAGTCAGCCTACCTGGAGGAGAGAATCAAAACCGCCTCTAACTCATCTAGGGATACTTTTAAAATAGTAAAAGAATTGCTGAAAGTCCCCGCACCCTCAACTAGGCAGGAGAACTCAGAAGCAAGATGCAATCAACTAGCCGACTTCTTTGATATGAAAATCCAGAAAATTTTAGATAGTCTTCCGCACAGTGGCCCACCTTCTCACCTTGTTGACCACTGCCCCCTTACACCTGGTCCATCGCTGGATTCCTTTTCCCCTTTAACTAGGGAAGATTTTTGCAAAACCTTGTCTTCTCTGAAAAGTGGTTCCCCGTCCGACCCCGCGCCTATGCACATCCTCAAACTCATCTCAGACACCATTGCCCCTGTAGCCACGGAGCTTATAAACGCCTCCTTTACCTGTGGTACCGTCCCACCCAGCTAGAAGCAAGCTAGGGTGAAGGCTCTTCTTAAAAAAACAGGCCTTGATCCAGCAGATTTGGGGAACTTCCACCCAATATCATTATTACCTGGGCTTAGCAAAATCGCGGAGAGAGCGGTAAACCAGCAGCTTTCCTCCTTTTTGGAAAATAACATGCTGCTGCGTAACTCACAAACAGGCTTCCGCCCGGGTCAGGGGACTGACTCCGCCCTGATAGCGGCGGCGGAAGAGGCAAGATGCATTTTAGATTCAGGGGGATCTGCAGTTGCGATCCTCCTGGATCTTAGTGCAGCTTTTGACACGGTGGACCATGGTATCCTAATCCGGCGACTCGCCGGATTGGGAATTTCTGGCATGGCGTTACAATGGCTGTCATCCTTTCTGAGCTGTCGATCCTTCCAGATCTGCGAAGGCAGTGCAACCTCGAAATCCATCCCTCTCCAGTGTGGAGTACCTCAGGGCTCTTCATTGAGCCCTACCCTTTTCAACGTTTATATGTCCCCACTGGAGGAGGTGGTTAATCCTTATGGGATAAAAATAGTTACCTACGCTGACGACACCCAACTAGTCGTCTCGTTATCCCAACAAGAGAGTTGCTTTGAAAATCTTTCTGCCTGTCTCTCGGGAATTTATGCCTGGATGTCCAACTCTCGGCTCAAATTAAATGGAGCCAAAACAGAGATCATGCTCCTGGGCCACCAACTAACAGCGCTGCTCAAGTCCATCTGGCCTCTCTGCTTGGGTGATGCCCCCGCCCCTAAAGATGAAATCAAATGTTTACGGGTTTGGTTTGAGCGGGACCTTACCTTTAAGACCCAAGCAAAGAGAACAGCAGGCATATGCTACGGGTTGCTTCGGTTGGTTCGAAAGGTGCTTCCACTTCTGCCTTTCCAGTCCAGGAAGCTGTTAGTCCAAGGTCTAATAATATCTAGACTGGACTACAGCAATGCCCTGTTTCTGGCAACACCTGAAGCAACCATCAACACCCTCCAGCGGGTCCAGAACTCGGCAGCTAGGCTGCTTACTAGCTCTTCATTAAGAAATTCCGCTAAACCAGCATTAAGATCTCTTCACTGGCTCCCAATACGGGAAAGAATAGAATTCAAATCTCTCTGTATAACACACAAGTCCCTTCAGGACAAGGAACCCCCCATCCTGAGGAGTTTGATACGCCCTTACAAACCCTCCCGTACTTTACGATCTGACCGGGGAAACCTGGCCATTGTCCCCAGAGTGAAGAGGGCACGCTCGGGTGGGCGTCGTTTTTCGGTCAACGCAGCATGAGGAATACCCTTCCTGCGACGATCCGAACTGAACCCAATCATTGGAAGTTTCGGAAGCTTCTCAAAACTTTTCTTTTTCCCAACGACCCTTAACTAATGGCCCCCATCTTAGGTTGCTTTTTGTTCTGCAGCACTGGGACGCTTTCGGGCAGCCATGCGCTTTATAAATCAAATTTCATTTCATTTCATTTCACTGTGCCAGTAAATTCAAGCTAGCCTCGCTGATGAGGGGTGATGCTCCGAAAACGGTCCCAGGATGCTTGTTTACGGTACAGGGAGGACCTGGTTTGGCATTTCGGTCTGGACTGTTCCCATGAGGCACAGGGTCAAGACTAGTTTGCATATGGCTGGGTCTAAACTGGGGTGGCATGGTTAGCAAAAGAATGATGGATTTAACCCAGATCTATTGACTCGGGGAGAATGTTTGATTTGCTCTGCATTCTGTCCATCATCTGTGTGTCTTTTGCTGTTCAGTTCAATAGGCATGGCACATAAATTACAATATGTTTAAAAACCTCATACTTAAATTGACCTCCTATAGCAAATAAAGAATCGAAGCGTCTTAAGATAATGTAGAACAATATAAAAATTAGAACTACAGTAAAATCTCATCATAATAAGAAGTTAGAATAATTGATATCTAGGGAGAAGGATTGTACCTTCGTCCTCAATTTTGCCCTTGTCCTCCACGCTCCCATCAGGTATTAAATGAGTGCAAAGAGCATCGCCTTATTGTTATCGAACCTCAGTATTGTGAGAGATTCTTTGCACACCTTGACCCCCATACACCAGCATAGCGGAATTAACCACCGACTCCTATGGTCAAGATAAAGCTAGCAAAAAATCATGACATGTTCCACAGTTTCATTGCTACCGTTACAAGCTGGGTAATGCTGATCAGTGACTCTCTGCCCTCGTTTCCCACTAGGAATTATTTAGTTTTGCAGCTGCAGAGCTTTCCTTATGATTATTGATTTACAAGCTTTGCCACACAAACAATCATCCGCTGCATCACTTGCAGATTTTTACAAACAAAATTTTGTTCTAGCTCAAATGGATCAAAAGTTGATAAAAGCGTGTGACATATGCTGCCACACAGTGGAGGGTCTGTCGCAAACATTAACTGGTCACCTTTCTGTTGCTTATTGTTGTATTTGTGTGTCAAACTGGTATTAATGAGATGAAACCTTAGGCAAAGTCCTGCAGCATTATTCCAGTGGCCCTGAGTATATTAATTCTCTATACATTTAATCAGAGAAACATTAATGAGAAGCTACTTAAGATAACACTTGGTCTTGGTGATATCCACTCCACTATGAGGACATTGTAGTGAAGACGCTACACTTGGGTAAGTTTAACAGTCTTTATCAGTGACCAGACGTGCAGTAGGACCGCCTGCTACCTAGCGCAGCTGTCAACTGACCGTCCCAGCTGCGCAAACCTAGACTCCAAGGAAACCCTCATTATAGAGTCATAACTACGACATTCTACACATCTTAACTAAAGGCCTACACTACAAACCTCCCCCCTTTATTTATTTATTTATTTTAATATATACTCAACCCACAAAATTACAAATCATGAAATACAAAAATAGAAACAATCACACTGCAATAATAACAGATATAATTATACCAAGCAATAGGTCATTTGGAGTCTCTTAAAACAAAAACACTAATCACAAATATAGTCATACAAAGCTGTGGGGAATTTGATGTGTCCTCACATTCCACTACTAATATTCTTACCATCTATGTCACTCTGTATGCTTTTATCTTTACTCACAGCCATAAACTTATTGTGTTTCTCAATAAATTAATCAGAATTCTCGTCTGTAATTCTAACACTTGTATCTTCCTTGTCACAATTCTGAATTTCTTGGTTCCAAGGCAGTTCTATTCTACGTTTTGACTGCAATTCCCTGTTGTTTGCCTGTCCCTCACTATTTTGCTCACATAATGCTACTCTTTTGGGATTCCAGCTTATACAATTTTCTAACTTCACAGAGTTTTTCCTCAACTCTACAATGTTTTGTGGCTCAATAAACGTACTTTCCTTCTTTGGAACAAATCCAGGTTTCTTAATCCTTACCCATTGTCCTACTGTGAGACTCATTTTTTAGAATTGTGCTTAACATAATAATATTCTTTATATTTATGATGTCTGAGCAACAGATTGTTTTTAACCTCTGAAGAAGACCAGTTCACATACCCTAGGTTTTTTACCCATCCAGAATTCCATTTAGATCTGGGCTTCCTCCCTCTCATGAGTTCGAACGAGAGCACTTTGCACTACCAACTTCTATCACTCTATACAATCATAACGTTTTAAAAGCTTGAATTTCCCATGGTATGTTAATCCTGCAAGCTAGTTGAATAGCACCCTTTAACACTCTATTATAATGTTCCACCATTCCATTTCCACTGGGATTATATAATGAAGTTCATCTGTGTTTATTTCCACATGTTTTCAAATATTGCACCACCACATCTGAAGTGAATTGCACCCCTTTGTCACTGAGAATGGTAGCCGGGGTACCCTCATTAAAAAAAGTCATCAATTGTTTTTATAACAGTATCGGTATCCAACTTCTTAATAACTTTCACAATAGGCCATTTGGAAAAGACACCCATAAGGGAAATTATGTACTTCCCAGAACTCCCAACTAGTCCCATGATGTCTACAGAGACACACTCCCAGGGTGAATCTGGACACCTAAAATCACTCATGGGAGGTCTCAACGTTTACGGGAGCATTGTTCACATGAAATGACCTCATGAATTTGGAGAGTTTTATCAGCCGATATACATAAACTGCACTCAGAAACCACTCTTTCCACTTTGATGTCCATTCCAGGCCACCAATACACACTTTTTACATGGAATTTGGTCTTAATAATTCCCAAATGTCATTCATGACATAAGGAAATTATCAAAATTCTTGCCAACCTAGTTAAAAAACAAATTGTTCATACAAACCTTAGTCAATACTTTGACTAAAGGTTTGTGATCACATGTAACTCTTACTTCTTTAACCCAAACAAAAGAATGAAAATGTTCAAGTGCCCATGCATACGCCAATGCCTTTCTTTCGAATTACCGCATATTTACCTTCAGCAGGGGATAAAGATCTTGACGCATAAGCAATTATTCTTTCACTACCATTTTTCTCGATTTGGGATTTAACTGCGCCAATACTAATGCTACTGGCACCTGTGTTCATAATATTCTCTCCTAAAGGGCCAAACTCCTGCAAGGCACATGCTGTTGCAATAGCATTCTTGACATCCCAAAACTCATTTTTACATTCCATTTAGTAGCTGTCTAATGCTAAAAGTTCTAGTGTAAAAATGCCTGACAATTTTTGAAAAGAATTCAACCAGACCAAGAAAGGATTTAACTTCCTCTTTGTTTTTTGGGGCTGCAAGCATGAATGATAGCTTGTACCAACTTGGTCTTAAGCTGAATACCTGTTACACTGATCTCGTGACTTAAATATGTCACCTTCCGTGCAGCAATTTTGCACGTTGCATATTCCACTGTCAAACCATAGGTATTGAATAAAGACTGAACATGTTTGAGTTTATCATTATGGTTGCTACTATCCTTACCCATTACAAGGATATTGTCTTGAAAGATTAACACATAGTTCAATTGCCCAAAAATATTGTACATTAAACACTGAAAAACCGCAGCCGCAGAGGCTAAGCCAAACAGCATCCTAGTGAATTTGAAACATCCTACAAGTGAGATGAATGCTGTAAATGTGTTACTCTATTCACACAAAGGAATCTGATGGAACACTTGGGATTAATCAATGGTGGTAAAAAATTCCATGCCTCTGGTTTTGGTCAACATTTCACTGATTTTGGGTAGCGGAAATTGGACCACTAAGATGTTACCATTAAGGTAGCTAAGATCAATGCACAATCTAATTTTTCCATTGGCTTTCCCTGCAAAAACCAAAGGAGAGATCCACGCAGATGATTCCACAGGTTCTACCAAACCATTCTTAACCAACCTTCCCAATTCTTCTTATACTTCAATAGACATTGGTACACTTGTAAGTTTATGAATGTTGGGGGAAGCATTTTGTTTTAACTTAATTTAATGTTTAAATCGAATCAACCTTCCCACTTTACCCCAAAAAGAATTTGGAAATTCCTCATTAATTTTTTTCCCTACAAGCTCACCCTCAAGTACTAACACGTGTCCTATGATATTAGGATCTAAAATAATGCTGAGATGTCTCTGATCCCTCCAACTTAGGACTGAAGGACCTTTCTTTGAAATGTACATTTTACATTAAGCCTTCCTGTTCTTAAATCTAAAGATCAAGTGCCTATAACCCAATAACTCAGTGGGTTCTTCTGTGCAGCTCTCAGGAGCAATGTCTGTGTCATAACGATTTGGACCTAACTCTTCTACGAATTTGTTTAGCCATATAGATTTATTTACTATGGTAAAAGGTGAACCCAGAATCCACTGCAATGCAAATTTGTACTCCCCTTATAAACATAGAACACATCGGTTTACCAGAGTTATCACCACTAGTAACATTTAAGACCACTTTCTCTCTTATATTCATAACACCAATATCCTCATTTTCACTAGAATCATCAGTTGCACCTTCTTCTATACATTTAACTTCATCTTTTCTTAAATTCTTTGTAAAGCACACACAACTGAAGTGTCCCACAGTTACTACACTTTTGTTTCACAGCAGGACAATTCCTTTCATTGGCTAAATGATATCTACTGTCGCACCTAAAACATTTGAACTCCTTATTTTTAACTTCATCCTATTTTTGTAAACCATTGCTTGACTTTTAACATTTTGGGTTTGTTGGTCAAAATTCTAGCAAAAGTCTCTTGCTGTTCAACTAATTGATTAGCTTTCGCATACCTGCCGGACATTTCAGCTTTCCTTACCACTGATAGTACATCTTTCAAAGGACTTTCCCTATTAATCCACAATCTTTCTTGAATTGAAGCATCATAAGCAAGCATCACCACTTGATCCCTCACTAATTCTTCTTGTATGACACCAAAACGACTATCCCAGGCTAATTTTTTCAAAGCAGTTAAATATATTTGTCCATGAATTCAGTTTTATCTTGTTTCCTTTGAAAATATTTGTAATGAGTAATGCCTATGCATACTTTTGGAGAAAAATAATTGTCCAGCTCTCTGATGACTTCATTGAAAACATTTTCCTCTCCAACAATGACTTCTTTATTTAACTAATTGTAAATTCTCAAACTCTGTGGACCTAACGAATTAAGCAACATTTTTTTTTCCTTTCAGCAGATCATTTTTTGGCATGGTCAATAGTAGAAATGTAATTTACAAAATACTCTTTCCATTGTAGCAACGGCACTGGAGGATCTCCAGGAATGCACAAAAACTCTTTGGGTGGATTCACTATGATGTTTGGTGTAGAGGTTGCCATGGTAATGATTTACAATGTGATGTTTAGTAAAGCAACAATCAATACAAATAAAGTTGCTGCACGGAGATGATGACAAAGCTGAACGTAAATAGACTATTCTGTAGAAAAATTATGTTGTGTTTATCACATTACTTGTTGTTCTATTTCCTTGTTCACATTCTGTTCCTCGTCTCGCTCTGTTCTGTCCACATCAGCATGTAGTTCTCGAGTGCTGGTTAGTGGACTTCGGAGGTGGGCAGGGAATGGAGGCTCCTGCTGTACCGGTGTTTCTCGTTCAATAAAACCCTATTTTAAATTCACTAGTGTACGACTCCACTTAACAAGTGGCGATGAGTGAAACACCGGAAGAATCCACGCGTTTCCACAGTTTTACTGTGACCAAACAGTGACCAATTTTGTGTGCCTTCGCTGCTGTTTTAGTTCTAAGGAGCTGTCGGAGTGTGTCAGTGTGTTGCAACGTGGACGCACACACAGGAGTGCTGAGGGCAGGTCATATACTTTGCTTACTGCTGATTCCTGACTTTTTGCTGTGTCGCGGCCATAAGCTACGGTTACTGCCCAACCGTTTTTTTTTAAATGCTGTGAGAACTCACACATGTCTGCATCTCCGCGCTCATGCCAAACCTGGAACACACAGTATTGGTTTGCAGGGCTGGTCTGTGAAACTTTACTCTGCCTCTGAGTTCTTTGCTTCTGGTCACTGTTACTGCAGTTAGAGCCTTGTTTGTGATTCACGCTGGGGTCACCTAGCGTGAACGTACGTGTCGCCATCTTGTCAGGCACCTGCTTTTCCTTGCTTCAGCATGGTGATGGGCACACCCTGGCAATACTTAAAGGCGTTTACTGGCATTTTGGTTACCTCATTTCAGCGCGGTGATGCACACCCTTGCAATATTTAAAGGAATATACCGGCGCACACTTTGCGTATTGTGGTATTTTGGTTACCTTGTTTCAACGTGGTGACGTGCACACCCTTGCAATAATTAAAGGAATATACCGGCACTCACTTTTAGCAATTATATTGTTTCAACGCGGTGATGCACACACCATACGAATATTAAAGGCTTTCAAACCATAGCTTTACTTGGCACATCTATTATCATTGCTTCAGCGCTGTGACGCGCGCACCTTTGCAATCATTAAAAGCATTGTTTAGAGCGGTAATGCACACACCTTTATGATTATCAAAGCCTATTAATCCATAGGTACCACAGCGTTACCAGGCACCTCTATCTCCATTTGTTTCAGTGCGGTGACGCGCACAACTTTACAATTATTAAAATCATTCTGCCATACAACTATGTTTACCAGGCTTTAAGCAGTATTTTGCATTCTGTGCGTTGCAATTGTACGCGGTGATATGCACACCCCTAAGAATTGAACGCTTTTACTTATTTTTATTTATAAAAACACTATATTTTGCACAGTGAACCAGTTCTTATCAAGTGAAGTTTGGATGCTGTTAATCTTCACGCATCCTTGTGCATTTTATTCCATGGTAATATGGCTAGTCAAAGGTTTTCACTGCAGCCACCTCAAGAATTTTGGCCTGCAGTAGGTAATGGACTGAGTGGAAGTCTTATTTCCTCAACTTCATTTACACTATTGATGAAAGAGGGAAGGTGACTCTAGATAGGAAAAATAGGGTTTTATTGCATTCAGTTGGTCCAGGAGGGCTAAAAGCTTATGAGGAAATGACGAAAGCGTTGGGGGGTGGAGATGTTAATGTTTTAACACTAGTATTAATGACTTTGACAACTACTTTGCACCAAAAGTTTGCATTGGTATTGTAAGGTTTACATTGTTCCACAGAAAACAGGAGGCCAATGAGACTGTTGATGAATATGTTTCGGCCTTAAGGAAGCTTGCATCAGATTATAAGTTTGTTCATTTGGTTGATCAGTTCATTAGAGATCAAGTGGTTATGCATGCTAGAGATCCTGTAATCCAAGAGTGATTATGGATTAATGGGGATGCTGAACTCAAAGATATTTTAAATATCGTTAGGAAGGCTGAGATGTCTAGTCGCAGGGCTAGACTGCTTAAACAAGATGCTGCTGTCACAAATACCCCGGCGGAGGTAATCAGCAAGGTTAAAGTGAGGACTAACACTATGAAAGCTAGTTCTACAACTAAACCCAAAACTGAGGTTATAAAGAACAGAGATTTTAATCGGCATGGTAACTTCAGGTGTTTCCGTTGTGATAGTCCCACACACATTGCTTCTAGTAATCATGTTTTGTTGTTAAGCAAAAGTGTTCCAATTGTGGAATACTAGGACATTTTGCTAAGGTTTGCAGAAGGAAAGGTAGGAGGAGGGTGAAGTGTGTGAATGAAGCTGACTGTGATTTGAGCGATAGTGAGTGTAACATCAAGAAGCTTACCTTTAATAATTGTAATGATGGTTCTCAAAATCTTGATCCTAAGGAATTGTTCATTTGGAATATCAATGACAAGAGCAACGTGTGTTTGAAGAAACTGTTGTGTACTATGTCTATTGGTGGTGTCATGGTACAAATGTATGCAGATTCAGGTTCACCATACACAATAGTTGATGAAAATACTTGGAAATCCTTATTAACTGTGCGTTTAGGAGATAAACTTCTTGAGCCTGACATCCATCCAGAAGGATTTTCTGGTGAAAAATGTATATGGTCGGTTACAGGTCTTTAGGTCCATATGTAGGTAAACTACATTTACCGATTCTAAAATACTGAATTTTACCGTTTCGGTATTTTAGAATCGGTAAATGCAATGTAGGTAAAAGTTCGGTAAGTATTACCGAATCTGTACGATTCGGTATTTACCGAATCGGTATTTACCAAATCGGTAATTCCCCTTCATTCCTATGGGCCTGGAGGCACATAGCAATGAAGGGAATTACCGAATCGGTCAATACCAATTCGTTAAAAGGGGGGACACATTGAAGGGTGGCAGGGTGTCACTTTGACATCCTGTTGCACCCCTCAATAGTGCATGGGTGCACATGTGGCACACATACATACCCTAAGGGCATGTATGTCTGCTACATGTCACTGTTTTAAATTGCAAAAAATTGCTTCTTTTAGGGTTTTCGATATTTACCACCAACGTGTAGTTGGTGGTAAATAACGAATCCTAAAATGGGAAAAGCACTCATTTGAGTGCTCTCTACAATACGGATTCGGTAATTTACCGAATCGGTATGTTAAGAATTCAGTAACTTTCCGATTCCTTAAGTTACCGATTCGGTAAAATACCGAATCCTACAATCATGCCACCTACATCTGAAATTCGGTAATTTTGGCCGTTACCGACCGGTATTATGCTACCTACATCTGGCCCTTAGTATTTAAATTTAAGAATAGAGAAGCTATTAGTAAATTGATGTTGCTAGGAAAGGGCCTGCTGTTCTAGGTTGGAAGGACCAAGGGAAATTGGATATTATCCTCAACCCTAATAGCCCTGATCCTCTTATGGTCCTTAAAGATAGTGATTTACTTTGTGAGGAGATTTTAAAGACATTTCTCAAAGTTTTCAATGGGGGTATCGGTAATCTCAATGATTTTGCACATCGCATTGTCTTGAAAAATTATGCATGTCCCAAGGTACATAAGGTTAGGCACATTCCTGTTTTACTCGGAGATGATGTTGAAAAAGAGTTGGAAAAATTGGCCAAGGCTGACATTATTGAGCCAATTGAGTCAGCTGAATGTATTTCTCCAATTGTGGTGGCAATATGTAGCAATGGCACGTCGAGGTTATGTATTGACCTTAGACATTTAAATAATAACATTGTAGTGGACACATTTTCTCTTCCAAAGATTTCTGAGATGCTATCTCTTGTAAAAAATGCTAGGTGGTTCTCGTCCATTGATCTTTCAGCTGCATACCACCAGATTTCCCTTGCTTAAGAGAGTAAGCAGCTTACTGCATTCATTACCCCTTTTTGGATGTTTCCAATCAAAAGACTCCCTTTTGGCTTAGCCTCGGCTGCTGCTATCTTTCAATGGTTAATGTACCAGTTATTTGGAAAAATATAAATCATCAGGTGTTTCAGATATCCTTGGTTTTGAGGGAAGATAGGTTGGAACATGACAGGATTTTAAATGAAGTTCTTGCTATTCTGGAGGCTAAAGGGTTGACAGTTGAACATTCTAAGTGCAAATTTGCAGTCAAATTTATTACTTATTTAGGTCACGTACTTAGTTGTGAAGGTGTTTCTCCTAAACCTTCTTTAATTGGTGCCATTCGTGATGCTTCCAGTGCTAAGAACAGAGAGGAGGGCAGATCTTTCTTTGGACTTGTGGAATTGTATTCAAAATTTGTGAAGGATTTCTCTACAAACGTGTTTCACATTAGACAATTACTTAAAAACAAAGTTAAATTCTTGTTTGGACAAGGAATGGCAATTTGAATTTGACCATATCAAATGTGCAATTGTGGAAGCTCCTGCTCTTAAGGGGTTTGATACTGATTTAGCTAATGTGGTCACTGTGGATGCCAGCAACAAGGGTTTGGGTGGTGTTTTATCACAAGTCAAAAGGCTGATGGGAAGGAAAATATTGTAGCCTACGCTACTCAAGCTTTATCTCCTACTGAGGAAAAGTTTTCTGTAATTGAAAAAGAAACCCTTGCATGCGTGTGGGCCATGAAGCATTTTTCTTCATTTGTCTGAGGAAAATCTTGTGAGATACGGAGTGACCACCAACCCTTAGTAAACTTACTTACTATGGAGGGATTTTTGAATGCTTCTGCAAGGATTACTAGATTGTCTATGCATCTGCAAGACTATATTTACATAATGGTATGTGTTCCTGGTAAGAAGAATGTTATAGCCGATTTCTTGTCCAGGTTACCCATTGACATACAGGATTGCGAGAGTTCTGATTTAGATGTTGAACAAATTGATTTGATTTATTACCAAGGTGTGCTCAATTTTGGAGAGAAAGAATAGTCAGAGCGTTATAGTCTAGACAAAGATTTACAGAGGCTATCCTTGTTTATCAACACTGGTTGGCCTAGTAAAACCAAACTCCCTGATGTTTTGAACCCATTTTGGGAGATTAGACATTAACTCTCTATCATCAAGGGGTCTATCTTCAAAGGTGATGGGATGGTTCCTCCCTCTTCCTTGAGGTAAGAGATTGTTAAACTTTGTCAGGAGGAGCATGGCTGTATTGTCAAAACCAAACAAAGAATCAAACAATAGTTCTGGTGGCCTGGTATTGATGTTCTTGTTGAAAGAAGTGTGCATGATTGTCTGTGGTGCACTAATTCGGACAAGTCCTTAGTTACATTGAGACATAAAATATGTGAGTCCATTGTTCCAACCAAACAGTGGCATACCATTGCTATTGATATCATGGGTCCTATTGGTATGGAGGCAAAATATATCATAGCGCTCATTGATGTTTTTTCCAGATGCCCTGTTATAAAAATTGTCAACCAAGTTATTTCTGATGAAGTTTTGAAATGTCCAAGTGATTTCGGACAACAATGTCCAATTCAAGTCCAACATTGCTAAAGAATATTTCAAGAAAACTTGAATCAGGCATAGAACAACTTCTCTTTACAACCCTTCGGGTAATGCTATGATTGAAAGATTCAATAGAGTGTTGAAAAACTCTATTCGAATGGCTGTTCAGAATGGTTGTGATTGGGAATTTGGCCCTTTGCGAGCGGATTTTTTTGATGAATCTGGCTGTTATTCTTTTCCCATTTCCCCGCTTCTACCACTGGCCTCACATTAGTGTGTATCTGGTCACTGGCTTGGGGTGGTGGGGGGTGGTAAGAGATGGTGAACTGAATAGCTTCCATTGGATTCTTAGCGCAAAGGTTAGTATACCCTGACACTCCAAAAGCAACCTTTGCTGTGTTCAATGCAAATAGATTGCTTAAACATTTTCCATTGCCCCTATACCAGATAATGAGGACAAAGAAAGAGGGATCTTTTATCAGATGGGTAAAGAAAGGATAGCATCTAAGGAGGTGTATGGAAAGGCTATAAAGGCCAAAAAAGGGGATCACAGAGTGATTGCCTGTGATGAGGCCTCTAGTAGTGGGGACATTGTAATTTCTTGTTCTTCTGAATTTGATTCTTCGGAGGATGAGCTCATTGAGACCAAAACAAGTAAAGGATCCCCTTGGTGATTTGATGTTTGATCCAAGTTCTATTCAGCACCCTTTATCTCCACAATGGGTTCTGATTAAACATGTTGCGGAGTATTTGGAATTTTGTGTTAGGAGGGAGATGCCAAAAGAGGTCCGTACAAGGTTACAGTCAGTATGTCCTAGGCCTTCTTTGGCGAATAAGGTGGCTTTCACTCCAGAACTGCATTCGAAAATGTTAACTTTTCTGAACAAGATGCGAAGAGACCCAAGGAGGGGTCTTGATAAAGGGTTGATAGGATGTCAAGATCGTCTTTTGGACGTCTTTGGGCCCCTAACAGAAATCTTTGACATCTGTGAAGAGGCATACCTTCAAGACGGCTCTGTTGATGTTTTAGAGCTAAGGCAATGGGTGCAGAGGGCGGTGTGTTTGCTGGGAAATGTAAATGCGTCACTCTGCAGTGAGAGAAGGAAAAGCCTTTTGATGAAAATAGACCCTAAGCTGGCAGATTTGTCAGGGAAGGAGTCAGGCAAGGAGGCAAAGGGACTCCTTTTTGGAGATGAACTTGTTAAAGAGATGGCACATATTGCAGGTGCATTTAATTCAATACAAAAAGTGCAGAAGGATATTAAAAAGGTTTTTGGAATGGCTGGGAGAATGCGGGTCGATTCCCCGGCCGATGTTATGGTATTTCGCGAAGTTCATTCTTGCGAGGATATAGACCCGGAGTTTCCAGTCCTCAGGGAGTTTCACACCCAGCTTCTACCCTTAAAGGAATCGAGGAAGAGGACGAGTCAGGGGAGAAAGAAGGCAAAGACAAGGTATGTTTGGTAAAAGACCTTTCTTCTCTTCCGGTCAGATTGGGTGGCAGACTAGCCCAATTTTTAGACAGGTGGAAAGAGATAACATCCGATCCTTGGATATTACAGACGGTAAGTGGTTACAGGATAGACTTTGTGAGTATTCCAGTTCAGAGGAAAAGGCCGAACCCATTGAGGTCTTCAAAAAAAGAAGAAGAAATGGTAGAGAAGGAAGTCTCAGAGTTGCAAGAGAAGGGCGCAATAGAAAGGGCAGAGGATTTGTCTGCAGGGTTTGTAAGCAATATTTTTCTTGTAGAGAAGGACAAGGGTATAAGGCCTGTCATAAATCTCAATGAATTAAAAGAATGGGTGGAGTGCGACCACTTTAAAATGGAGGGAATACACATGTTAAGAGACCTCCTAAGGAAAGCGGATTAGTTGACCCATTTAGATTTAAAGGACGCTTAACTAACGGTTCCAGTATGTCAAAGACAGAGGGATCTTTTAAAATTCCAATGGAAGAGTTCCATGTGGAGATTCAAAAGCCTCCCTTTCGGTTTAACTTCGGCACCATGGTACTTTACAAAAGTAATGATACCAATTGTAGCTTGGTTACACACAAGAGGAGTGAGACTGATAGTGTACTTGGACAATATACTCATTATGGCCGAGAGCAAAGAACTAGCACAGGAACATACTACTCTGGCTGTGGGTATGATAGACGATTTGGAATTTGTGGTGAACAAGAAGAAGTCTTGCTTGGATCCAAGTCAGGAGACGGTAAGTAATACTTTATTGTACATGGTTATTTAAAACCGTTACAATATAAAAGAAAAAAGTTTGGTTAATAAGTCATGAGTCAAGTTCATACATAATAATTCCTTCTATAAAAACATAGTTAGATAGCAGCAGCAGGGTTAAAATAAGCTTGAATTTATGATGGTCGCCTGATTATCATGGAAAATTATGCAGTAAGTTCATCCTGGGTGCCGGCCGAGGGGTAATATAGTAAAGTGCCGGTGCAATAGAATATTTTTAGAGAGTGCCCCTTCGGTAAAAAAAAAAAAGCCTGTTTGCATTACAAAGAAGAGTAATTAATTATAGTAACAGTTCGCAGTATCCCTGTTGTATAGTCAGTGTTAATCGGTATAAGACAAAGTTGAAGTGACCCGCTCAAGCTTGCTCTTCGGGGGTACCGATGAATTGATCCTCTCGTCCTTCATGGTGCTGCTAAAATTTTGTTAGTTTCCTTCAACATTTTGAAGCGGGCCTCCGCTGTTTCAGAGAATTTTACCATTCGGCAGCTCAGTTGGATATCGTTGCCTTTGAAACAAGCGAGCACCGCTTTCCTGCAAGTCCGTATCTTACGGATGTTAAAAAGTGGTCTCAGGAAGGAGCGTCGTTCTTGAATGAGTTTGCTGCAGATGGTGATCAGATGGACAGTGTTTTCTTTGCTGTTCCCGCAAAGTCGGCATATTGTTGGGGATTGTGGCCGTATCCATGGTGGTAAGTCGGCCGCTGACAGCAATATCCCCAGGCGAAATTTCAGGAACTTCTCTTTTATTTTTTGGGGTAAAGCCTGTCTGTAGATAAGCTTGGGACGAGGGCTTGATGTATGATTGAACTGTAAGCCAGCTGTGAGCCCGCTTTGACAGGGCGGCTTTGTCCTGCAGCTGTGATTCTTTGCGGACTGTCTTATTGACCGCTTATTTGAAGCCTGCTGGGGAGCCTGGGAGTTCCAATAATTGCCGTAGGCCAAGATCGTCAATAGCGGCCGCCAAGTACAGCCTTGCAGGGCAAGTATCTTTATTTTGTAGTTCCTTCCACAGAAGAGCATTTAGGGTTTTCGGCTCTCCCCTGCTTACTTTGTGCCAGCTTTTTATGTAGGTTTCTTTGCGTGCCAGCTCTTCTTTTGGTAGCCCAAATTCTAGTCTCATTTGGGCAGGCGATGTATACCTAGGGAGGCCAAAGATCATATGTAGCGCCTTTGTTACCGTTCTATCTACTAAGGAAGCGTCCCTCCCCCTCATAGATTCACTGCTGTAAGTGATGGCTGGGATTAATTTTGCCTGAATCACCTTAATGAGAGGAAGTAAGCTCGGGCCAGAAACCGCGTTTTTCAAGTTTCTCAGTGCCACCGCAATAGTTAGCCCTCTCCTTTTTATAGCTTCACATTGCAGCTTGAAGTTGCCCTTGCAGTCTATGATGACCCCCAAATATTGATATTCCCAGACAATTTCCAGCTTCATGGATGACAAGAGACAGTTCCATGTTACTTTCTTTTTAGGGAGGTTAATGCACGTTATTTTAGATTTTACGCGGTTAATGTCAGGAGACGGTGTTTTTAGGTTATCATATTTGGACCTTGGATTGTGTATTGAGGTTGCCGATGAACAAGGTAAAAAAGATCCGCAGAGAAGTACGGAGAGCTTTAGTGAGCGAATGGTTAACTCTTGAGACAGATTGCAAGGATACTGGGTCTGCCGTCTGCTGTTTTCCCTGCTCCCCTGCATTATTGTGCATTGCAGAGATGGAAGTGGACTTATCAATCTACATAAAAATTTCCAGAAAAGACTAGTATTGAATGGGGTGCTTTTGGAATGTGTCCCCAACTTTATATATCTGGGTGTTACAATAGACTCAAAAATTACATGGAATTCCTAAATAAATAAATAAATCAAATATAATCCTAATGCAGAACTCTATTCCTATAGTGAAGAAACAGCAGTCCACCTCATCAAAGACCATTACTCCTGCATTAGAAGTTTATAAAGCTAGAGTTCAATCAGCTACACTCTTTGGATCTGAGCTTTGGGGAGGACAACATTTTCAACCTCTTATTACTGGGGAAAACAAAATCATTAGAATGCTTACACGCCTGCCTAAAACACCCAGATGATCCCTCTTACACATGATATTGAGATAAAAAGACTAGGGCGTCTTTCTGTATGGAGGCTACTGGCCTATTGGATTAGAATTTGGAAAACTGAGGAATTAGAGATTTATAGGCAGACTCTGAGGGAGTTATTGCATTTGGACGTATTTGTCACTTTTCCCTGGTTGGCCCACATCTGTAAATGGCTCACCGATTTGGGTCTGAATCTCTACTGGGTAACCCCGAGCTTGCTGACCCATGATTCAAAGAGAGAGATCAGGTTCATATATTGGAAATTTATAATGCGCAAAATCACTTTGAACCCTGAGTTGGGGAGATTGACTATTCAATTCCTGACTTTTCAATTGATCCCAAGTTTTGAGCCCTTTCTAGACAAGATTGAACCGCAATTGGCTAAGTCACTCTATATGAAATTTAGGTATGAGATATTACAAGTCAATGCTTTCACAGCCAAATGGACAAAATCTCAGGTGGTGGTTAATGATCCTGAATGCTCACTGTGTACAATAGATGCCAACGAGAATATTGCGCATGTTCTATTCTTCTGCATAGCATATGCTACCCCCAGACGCAAGTGGATTAAAACCCTGTGCAGAAGTATTAATATCAGGAGCTATTTACAGCTGCTTAGAATACTAAAATCTGACAGTCGCCAACTTATTGTATTTGGCGTCAGTAAATTTTTGTTGGCTGCCAGTCACATAAGCTATAGGAATGGGCTTAAATTTTAAAAATATAAAAAATTGATTTTTAGAGTTTTGTATGTATTTTAACTTTTTATGGTCTTGGATTGAATCATCTAATAATGCTAGCAGTAGTGGAGCCAAAATTGGTGCTGCGTGCGATAATTGAATAGTTATCTTTGTACTGTATTGGCAAGAATTTTATTCAAACTGCGTGCAATTGGGGCTTGACTAAAAGGAGAAAAATTTAAACTGTAATATGTCTTGTATTTTAGTCCCTTGTAGTTGATATATGTTTTTATGTTTGTATTAGATGGATGGAATTTGCAATATGTACAAAGATTTGTTTTGTAAGCTTTGATGATTTTTCGAATCGAATAAAGATTTTTGATGATGATGAAGAGGACCTATTTAAACAGAGGACTGAGTTATTCAGAAAGCTCAGAAGGATTTAGAAACAATGGAGAAATTGAGGTGGTAGCAGCAGAATATAGAGGCTTGGAATGGAAGAGCCATTTTCGGTCAGAGTGCCGATTTGGTCATAGAGTCAGATGCCGCGAACGGAACGGAATTTACCACCCAGGCCTAGTGTAGATCAGTAACAACAGGAGGGAAATGGACAAGTAAGGAGAAAGAGATGCACATTAATTATCTAGAGTTACTGGCAGGGTCTTTTGCAGTGAAGAGTTTTGTGAGGGACCAGGTGAAGTGTTCTTTTGAAAGTGTACAATGTGTCAGCGGTGAGATATGTAAACAAGCTGGAAGGCCCACGTTCAAAGGCTTTTGCGGATCTGGCAAAAAAAAGTTTGTAATTTTTGTCTGGGAAAGAATATCATGATACAAGCACAGCATTTACCGGGGGTGAGCAACTTTGTGACAGAGTGAAATCCGAGACAACTGAAGGAATTCAGTGATTGGGGTTTGAACAGGGAAGTGTTCTCTGCGATAAATTCAGTTTGTGGTCCGATGGAGGGGAACCTGTCTGCGAACAGAGTGAATGCACAACTTGCAAAGTTCTTCAGTTGGAGTCAGGACCCTCAAGCGGTGGCAGTAGATGCTTTTTTACAGCATTGGGTGCATTGGGTATGCTTTCCCGCCTTTTGCATTAATTCAAAGAGTTCTTCTGGAGGTGAGAAGGGAAACAACAGAGTTAGTTTTGATAACCCTCTTTTGGAGTTTTCTGGTTTTGTTTCCAGATGTGATGGAGATGTTAGTTGCGGACCCTCTTCTTCTTCCAGACATTCCGGAAATATTAATAGATGCGTTGGGAAGGAGCCACAAGCTAGTTCTTTGAGGTCATTTAAGGCTGATGGCTTGGCTGATTTCGGGAGAATCTGGCAGGTGTCAGGATTATCGTTGAAGTCATGGTCAGAAACTTCAAAGGCATACAAGTTTGCTTGGAGGACATGGTTTCGTTGGTGTTCTTCGAGGGGTTTGGATTCCGTATCAGAACCTCTGGTAGAGGGGATACATTTTCTAACAGAAATCTTCCTTGAAGGAAGATCATATAGTACTGTGAACATTGTCAGGTCTGCTATTTCAGCAGGCCATGAGTTGATTGATAGTTTGCTGGTTGGTCAGCATGATGTTGTGAAGAGGCTTTTAAGAAGTATTATAATGAAAGTACCCCCAGGCCCTAGATATTCGTTTGTATGGGATGTAGATGTTGTTCTTAAGGAATTAATTAATTGGTCTGAGAATTAATTCTTGAATCTTAAACAGCTTTCTTTGAAATTGGTTATGTTAAATATGTCTTGTGTCATTTAGAAGGGTTTCTGACGTAAGGGCGCTTGATGTTTCAGGACGAAGATTTGTTCTGGAAGGTGTGTGCTTTTATATCACAAGGAGAACTTAAACTATGTCTAGGACTATTTTCTATCCGAATCTTGATGAATGCAGAAAATTATGTGTTGTGAGGTGTATTCGTGAGTATGAGAGAAGGACTGAGAATGGTAGGAGCAGTTTGGATTCTCAACTTTTAATTTCTTATAAACATCCCCATAGAGCTGTTTCCAATCCTACCTTAGCTCGGTGGGTTAGAGAAGTTATGGTAAAGGCAGGAATTGATTTGGGTAAATTTGGGGCACATTCCTCTAGGAGTGCTATGGCGTCTAAGGCTCTTCTTTTGGGTGGTAGGCTAAATGGGATTTTAGCTGCAGCAGATTGGTCCTCAGATTCAGTTTTCAAAAAAATCTATCTTAAACTTGTGGAGTCTTCAGTTAGGAATAATATGGCAAGGCCTTGAACATGCATAATATTGGCCTCTGTGCCTTGCCATAAAATTCAGATTTTCCACAACTAGGTGGGTAGAAAATCATGATTTTATTAAAGACATGAAGGCTGATATTATCCCTCCCAAGATACCCGCCCTTAATTATTTTGTATTTTTTTCTTTTAGGTGGAGAGTTTAAGAAGTGATCCGAAGGAGTTTATATGTTCGTGGATTTCACGGTTAGATGTCCTTGCTGGGTTTTGTAAAGTTCAGCGTATCTTAGTATTTTGAGTTGTTCAAATCAACAAAGAAGGAAGATGGCTGCCTCACAGGGGACTAAATAGTTTTGGAATTCATATTCATTCCTATTCTAAGTTCTAAACATTGTTGGTAGTTGCTGCTGTAAGTTGGCAATTAAAGAGATATGCATAATATCAGCCTCCTTGTCTTTAATAAAATCATGATTTTCTACCCACCTAGCTGTGGAGAATCTGAATTAGTTATTTCTTAGTAACTTTATACCTTTGTCAAGCTTGTGTTTTTAAATAATTTAATAACTTTAATCTCTTAACAATAGAATGTTTTCTGGTAAATATTTGATTCTAGCCTTTAGCGGCTATAGATAGGATGCTATCACTAAAAAATGTGGTCACAAATGTTATTCCCAAGGCCTCAGCTTCAATTGGCAAAGCTTACAAACCTATTCAATTGTTATTCCTTCCTCTCCAACAATGCTAGGTATGCTTAGCGCTTTTCCTAAGAGCTTGACTTTGTAAGATTTATAATCAAGATATTTTTTCTAAACAAGGCCTGCACATCTATATGTCATCATTGGCAGAATATTTTGCTTGTCTGCTACCAACATCAACTTTATCAAGAGCCTTCATTTTTGGCTTTCAATCTAATTAAACCATTCATTGCCTGTGCCACAGCGAGATGCTCCTTGTAACTTTGTTTATTATCCACCACTACTCCTAGATAATTCTAACTGTACTTTCGTATCTATGTACCATTCACAATTTAGATTATTTGTGCCAAATAAAAAAACACAGTTTGAGTTTTGTGTTGATTGATAGTTAAATGATTTTGGCTGCAAATGTTTCCCAAAGCTACAAATTGCCTTTGCAGGCCTATAGGTTTGTTCATACAAATAAAATCATCTGCATAAAGCAAGAGGTTTTGTTTTTGTCCATCAATTGTTGGGTGATAGCCTCTTGCCTTTTTCAACCCCTCATGTAAATCATACAGAAGAATGGAGAAAAACAATGAAGCAGTGACACACTCTTGATGAGACCACTAAGAATAGGATATTTTTCGTTATCGTACCATTTATCCCAAGTTGAACATTTACCCACGCATTACAGTTAAATCCAATATTTATTGAGAGGAGGCCATGAGCGATACAAGGAGCATTTAGTTTCCTCCATAGTAAAGGACAGTTCTGAGCATCACATTATTGAAAGCTGAATTGCAATCAACATAACAGACCAGCAGTGTGCCATGTATGGTGGTCTTTCCTATAATACATGTTAAAATAAATATATGACATTGCATGCATATTCCTACTCTAAATCCTGCTTGCTTAGTGGGAATTCAGTTATTTTTAGCTGGGTGTATATTGAAAGGGGAATCTGAGACAAAGGAACAAAAGAGATGGAGATGTTTGTATTATGCTAGTACATGCAGTGGCGGCTGGCATCTATGGGGAGTGTCGGGCGGGCAAATGGGTGGTGAATAAAAATTAAAAACACTTTCCTGTGATACATTTGGCCCCTTCCTTGCTGCATGTCTTCCTCCTGCAGCATGAGCCCTTGAGAAGTACCTTAACCAATCCTGGTGCTACTCTCATGCTGTGAAATTAACACCCTGATTGGAGGGGGCGGCCTCTCTTGCCGCTTCCAAGGACACTGGAGCCCTGCACTTACCTTAACCCAGCTGTCTTATGACAGCTGGGTTAGAGGTTTCAAAGTGTTCATGTGTACCTGGCCATAGCAAGATGGCTGGCCAACATGACATGTGCACTTTGGAAAGTGCAGACACAGCCCACCCTCCTCCTCGCTGCTTTCACTCGGCAGCGACACCGCCACTCTCCTGGCACGAGAGTCAGGACGGGGTTATATTGAAAAATTAAATAGCAATAAACTAACGTTATTACCATTTTATTTCTCAATACTGGGGCATGGAGGAGCATTTTAGCCGGTGGGGTGATGCTCCTCCACTCAAACGTAGTACATGGAACTATCTACAGTAACACCCCTAAATCAGGAGGATCAACATCCTGTTATTCTGGGCAAATGACAAAATCTCCCTCGTACCTACCAAAAATAAACGTGGCCTTGTGAAATGTAACTGGTGCTCATGTAAAGCGCTCCAATACCTTCAGGTTGAGTTTACACTGTATAAAACTGCAAAAAAAAGAGTGGCATGGGCTATCACATCCTCTTTGTGAGAAGGACAAATCACTCGCCACATTACTTATAGTGTCACTGTACCCTAAAAGTACAATATATGGCCCCACATTACTGGGCCTTGATCCCTCAAACTTAGCACTTAAGTTGTGGTTGTTGGCTGCCCCCTCAGGAAGACTATTCACACCAACAGCGCCCGATCAGACACTGGGGCATCCACTCAACATGGAGCTACCCAAGGGATACTGGTCTGAATCCCCTCTGGATAACAGGATCCATACCCTTCCACCAGACTTCAGGTAACGTTTACCACCACAACAGCGCTGTCAAGAGGACTGTATTCTTCTACAGAAAGGAGAACAGGGGCATAGCTTAGTCAGTGATATTTTGGGGTGTGAATATCAAATTTCCTAACTCTAAAAGCGATGGGTTCCAGTGTAGAAGGGTGAGCTGACCAAAGTTCGGGATGGACTGTTCGCATGAGGGACAGGGCCAATATTGATTTGCATTAGGTGGGCCTCTGTCTGGAGAGGCACAGTGGGTCAAAATGATGGATTGGAATGTTACCCCAAGCGATTACAACTTGTTAGACTATTTGCTTGCAATCATCCCATCTCCTTTTGGGTGTTTGATTGCCAGTAGTACTCTTGAAAACTTGAGATTGATGCAGCTTTCCAAGCATACTACTGCTAATGTTTGTGAGTTTCAAAAAGCAGTACATTTTCACATATTCAAAGAGTACTTCTATGGGTGCAGATTTATTACTTTTTTGGTAAAGTTAAAACATCTTGGTGAAACGAAAGTGACAAACAAATTTGACACAGGTATAGCAACCCTGATTCAGGGCCTCAGGTCCAACTACCAATCCTAGTATGTATATTGATGGGTTTCACACCAACTGAAACTATCTTCTACTCGTCCCACCTGGGCCTTGTAGTTCTACTTGGGACGTCATGACTACCTAGAGTCCCTCCAATAGGATCACTTCTTTTAAATGCATCTTCACTGCAAACATTCCTCTTCGGTTCTGCGACAAGAAGCTTTGATGGTAGAGTTATCAAGTCTGTGCATGTGGGCAGGGGTAAATGTTTCAAGCCCTCGCCTTTTGCAAATCATTTTACCAAGTGACTAACAGACCCATGAGACGCAAATAGAGGAGGGAGGGAGTGGAAGCAAATTAATAGGGTTAGTCGAGCCAGGAGTCTGGCTTGGCTCTAAGAGTCAATGCAGAAGCTGAGCTATAAAAATGTTTGGGTTCATATCATGCATTAGATATAATGTGAAAATATTAAACAAAACCTAAAAAATGTTAAAAAATACATGTCTTTAACATGCGGAAGCATTTCACGTTAGTGAATTAGATTATATCACTGCATAGACAGACTTTTATTAAAAGTGATTGTTTTTAGAAACATTTACAGCTCGCCCCAACGACAATACCGCTTGTGAACTCAGAAGTTAGTCAGTAGTCATGTAAACCCTAAATGTGGCCTTAATTCTTATAATGGATGGAGCAACATTACAATCTATTAAATCGAACATAAAATTGGTTGTACAGAGCACATCCTGAACTCAAGTATTCATAAGTGGGCTCATATGTGATAATAAAGAAAAAGGAGGTTCTGTGAAATAAACTATTTGGCTAGGAGCACACAATATGGACAAGCAAAGAAGCAGGTATTGATCTCAGATTATATGCTTTCACATTTTGATTTTATTCTTGGCTCACGATAAGAAAAACCAACACAGGAAAAGGAGGCCCACCTGAGGGCCCCCAGGTCCAACTTAGGGGCGGGCGATAAATTCCACTCCGCTGGACGAGTTGGCGGAGTTTTGGCCACTCCTCATTATGCATGTAACGTGGAGTTCCGGCCAGCGGTAAGTTGGAGAGCATGAGCAAGATCTGGAGTCCCCTAGCATGATTTTTGGTCACTAGGAGGGCACCCGGCGACATTTCCCCAATGTGGACGGTCGTATGTTGTCGCAACCGTTCATGGTGAGAAAACTTCAGCTTGAGTAGAAAATCTACTCAACTAGACAAGCAGCACCCTCTGACGTGCTGTGATGTGTCTTTTGCACTGATTTTTCAGCACAGATCGAGCTCCTGGCTCTAAACATCAGCATGAACAGCGCAACAAGCCTAATTCTGCCCGTTCGTGGACCTCCGCAGAATCTCAGAGGGTTTTGATGTAACTCCACGGAATTCCACTGAGTTAAACTCTGCAAAATCCACCCCCCCTTAGCTCAACTACCGAGCCAAGAATGTATTTATATAGAGGTGTCACACCCCAGGCACTCTCTAGAAGCTACGACCCTGGAAGTTAACTAGCCAATGCCTCTGGGTGAACAGTACACCCTTCGTCTATAGACAATTAATGCAGCATATAGAGGAAAGATGTATCAAACCAAATACATTACTATATTGCTGCCCTTTTGGTTCAGTACTGCAGGTGAATAGAAAGTTAAACGACATTTGAGGTAGGATATTTGACATATATGGTTACTGAATTTATTTATCTCTTAATCGTTACATTTTCAGTGCTAATTTCAATTCCTTACATTATATACGCATTTAATGACCCTCATATGGGAACAGACCGTTCCTTCTTTCGTGTCTCCCCCATGACCCCTTTGGATGTTTGGCATCATCCGAAGGCTGACCTTTTGACTTACTTGAACACTAGTTTAAGGTGTACACACAGTAGAATGTACAACCAGCACACCATAGACACCTCCACCTTCTTGAACAATTGATATTGCGGTTGTCTTCCTCCTATAGTATAATCGTCACCTACCTTCTGACATCTGCATCACTGTACTTGAGGACTACTGACAGATGTACAACTGCAGTTCTGCTCGGTTACATTGTTTTACTTCACCCATACTCCGAAAGCCGTCAGCTTCCCAACAACACGTTCTCCTTTCAAAGGCAATAGTTGGGTGGAGCAGCTGGACCGTGCTTGGGATATATATCTAATTTTGGGCTTGCGCGTGGAGAAATTAAAACACTGATCCTCCATTAAGATATAATCCTGAATCACTATAACTTCTATTCAAAGTGTCTGGAAATGGTTTGTACTCTACATTCCTGAAGGCATCCGCCATTGCAGCCCGCAGACTATTTGGGTGTGTTTACGACACTGAATCAGAGAGTCTGGGATGTTAAGCACTTTGTTTTCAGTGCATATACTGTGAGGTTTTAGGAAACCTCATGTTGCCTTCCTCCTCGTGACCTCCAATGGTCCTCCCTCATTGTTAAAGTTAAAGTTAAAGTCCACATTTGTAAAGCGCACAATCACCCGTAAGGGTCTCTAGGCGCTGGGGGGCCGTCGGGAAGATTAAGCGAGCTATTGCCCAGAGTCACATGGTGCTGGGCTAACCTGCCGCCGGAGCCGGGAATCGAACCGTGGTCCCCAGATTCCAGCGTCAGTCGCCCTGGCCGCGGCGCCACACCTCTTGTGTGTTCACTGCTAACAATTAAGGAATGTTAACTAGTATATTCCAGTAGCAAACAAGTGTAGGACAATTACAATTCTTTCTCGGGTATTCACATTTGCTACATACACGGAAAGACATGCCGAGTTTTAACGTAATGTCAGATGGGAGCATACTCTATGTGGGCAGCAGTGGGTGCCACATAAAATGGGCGCCAAATTCGAGAGAAAAACATTGACAGCATTAATTGCATACCTCGGCGAGTTTCCCAAATAACAGTTTGCCTGGGTTTTTCCTTGCTGCAAGGCTTGTGCCATAGCTGCCAAGGTTTCAAATTGCTATTTGTGACATTTTCATAACTTCAATGTAATTATGAGTGACATTTCAACAACTATGAGTGACTCTTTCTCGCAAGCAAAATCAAGCATGAGGGAAACACATAAATAAATACCAGAAATTGCATGCAATTGAGCAACGGGAAAGTCTAGAGCAACGGGAAAGTGTAAGGTCTTAAAACTGCTACAAAATACCAGAAATGGAAGAGTACTAACTGAGACAGAGTGCATAATTGCGGTTCTCAGCAACAAAGTACACACTCTACAGCTATCATAATGCATAGATCGATGGGAGAATGCTGATAGTAATACACAAAGCGCTGCTGATAGTAATACACAAAGCGCTTAGAAGCTACATGCCAGAGGCACTAAACAATAATTAAATATGTTATTAGGGATTCTGTGTTACCTATGTGATAAAATAATACGAACAACGACAACTGGTATTTATTGCATGTGAAAGGTGCAAGCCACAGACAGTATACTTAATATGTCCATTACATTATGGTTTTGTCAGGGCTGGCTAAGAACTCATTTTCACGAGTCACTGTTTTGTTAATGTATAAAGTAAAAATAACTCCTGCCTTTTTACAGTACTTTGAAACATTAAACCCGAAGCAGTAAGCATCGCATTGTCTGTAAATCTAATGTGCTCCAGAACCTGCAGGATGCATGGAGCACCGAGCAGTATCAAGTATAAATACTGCATGCTGTACTGATCAGAACTATGCAGCGACGGCCACCATAAACAAAGGGCGGTGGGACGGGTGGGGTTGAACGGGAGGCGTCGTGCGGGGGGGGGGTTACTACAATATAAAAAAATATATAAAACATACTTTTTTGCCGCTGCGGTTGGCCGCTCCAGCATCGCGTTGCTGCTTCTTCTCTTCCTTGGTCCCAGCATCCCCTGGGACCCAGACTCCCATCCAATCCCCATGCTGCAGAGCAGGGCGGGGATTGGTCTGAGCAGGCAGGGAAGACGCCCTGCTCAGATCAGGGAGTCCAAGGGGTTTTCCCAGCCCGGCTGCTAAATGCAGCTGGGCTGGACGAAACCTAAGTGCGCATGTGTAACCATTTCTTCGATCCCGCTCTGCCACAACAGAGGGTGAGACTCTTCGGTTTTGGCTGCCAGGGGTTGGAACGCACTTTCAACTTACTTTCTTTTTGTTGGATGATCATCTCATTGTTGGAAAATTTGTTAAAAACCAGGCTGTTTCAATTTCGCAAACATTTTCCTTTTTTTCAGCTATTTTACATTAGACTGTTTTTCCTTTCGTTTCCATTTAGCGGAATGATACCCTTTGGAGGGTTGTACTCTCTGTTATAAGTTTGTTTTCATTCATTCATTTGTTATATAGGATCATGTAGTTACTTTTATTCTTGAGGTTGCTGCCCTATGGCAGTCAAGGTGCAGCTTATGGGAAAAGCTGCAAAGGTGGATATCTAATGAAAACAAATTACAGTGTCATCACAGATATTCACTTTCAAAGTGGAATATCCCTTTTATTACATATCGGATTAACAATACAGCTCATTAAATCACCGTAAACTAATAACAGAAGGTACTAGCCCCAACGTTTCATGAGAGATAGCCCTAAACAACTTTGACACAAATAGGATACACCACTCGCATAGAAATATATGGTTCAATGTAATCTGAAGGGCTATTCATGATTGTTATCTTCGAGACCAATGCTGGTCTATGTGTGGTGCTCACAATCTCATCAGGCAAGTGAATATGTAGGCATGAATGGTACAATGTTGTCTAGTGGGCCAGTGTTAGCCCATGTGTTGCATCATAATATATAGCTCTGGAGCTGCTTTATAATGACAGTTTATGGGAAGGCACAGGGGTTGAGAGGGTCTCTAAATTGAGGTTCATTTTCTCAAGGTTCCTGTGCTTTGTCTTACTTCTAGAGACTCCTGGTTTGAGAAATAATTCAATGTCTGTGTGAAAAACTGGGCTCAGCTAGCATTAAAGCAGCCAATGCAGTGTACCAGGGCCCAGTGATGCGGGTGAGTAAAGGCCACTGAACACTCATTATGACAGTCTTTTCAACTTTTACTATAAAATGTGCTCACTGCCAATTTTCTTTGTTCGCAGTATTTGCAATCAGACTCCCTGGGACAATTGTAGAGCTCTGCCATAATATTCTTGAGATATGGATTTCTCTATATCGCTGCCACATTCTTATACATCCCCAAGTTACAATGCCTTTACTAACTAGTGGTTAGTGCCACCACATCCTCTCCTACCATCTTTTGGGTTCCTGAAGATCGGAGTCAGCGCTGGAAGTGAGGACGCTGGCACCTCAGTTTGCACTATTGTTATTGTTATCTGGGATTTATATAGCGCCAAATCACCATCAGGTCTCTAGGCGCTCATGACAGAAGCAGTAACAACAGCTGAATGAGTAAAGAAAGTACAGATATAGGAAGATTACTTCAGATGGAACAGAAGGCTTCCTTAAACAGCAGTGTTTTCAGTGACTTCCTAAAGTGGAGAAGATTTGTTTCTTTGCGGAGGGGCTCCGGACTGGCAGTTATCAAATTTCCAACTGGATGCGTATTGTGGTTCTGGACGTTCCTGTGGTGTTTTCCTTCTTCCTCGCAGTCCGTTAGCATTTACAGCTTCACACTTTGTGCCAAGAGCTGCAGCTGTCATGGTAGAGCTCAGTTGTTGGACACTTTTTGAATGTTTACAAATCTGGACGCCGATATAATGGCCACCAGCCCCGGATTTCAGCGCTGCACTGTTGAGGTCTAATTAAGTTTGTAGTAAAAGTAAGTGGGTGAGAAGTCCTTGCTCGATGCCTTTTACAGCAAAGAACCCATCCTGTAGAGGCTTTCTTTTTAGGCGTCAGGAGAGACTTGGCATGGATTCCCCATGGTCTCCCTGGGCTAGGCTGCTGTTGCTCGAGGAATTGCAGGAAACAGATTAAGGTTGAGGTTTAAAGTTTTTATATAGCAGATCTCACTATGAATAAAGAGAACAACTTCTGGTCCATAAACCGGAAGTCTCTCATCGCGTCAACTCGGGTCCTTAAGACTGTTCAAATGTCAGAATACATTGATCTGAATTCCAGATTCCATGGGACCATTTAACTTTTGGGCACTTCTCTGCATCCACAAACATTCATACTCAAAAAGAATATGTTGATTAGCAGTAGACCAAAGAAAAGGGAAATTGGAATACGAAAGTAAGCCGAGACACTGGGCATTAGGTCTCTGTCTTGTCTCTCTGCATGGCGCTGATATCTACTAGGTCCCAGTGCGCATCTTATAAGACAAGACTGATATATTTAATAGCTTCAACCTGTCTAGAATCAGATACATTTTGTAACATATGATATATCTCTGGGATATTTGTAGAACTGTGACATTCCTGGAAATGAAAAATAAACAATATAGATGAATTGTGAAACTATTAACAGTTTTTATGGGTGATAAGGATCCTTTCTTCACCTTATGTAGCTTAGTATCCAAAGTACAACAGAAATGTAAGTTTATACTCTTTCAAGATTACCTCTTAGACTGCAATTGATACTATTCAGATTTGTTTCCAAACTACAATTACGTTCCTTAGAATATTTCTCTATATTCAGCTTCACCTCCAAAAATAAAACAAATGATCTCTAATGTTTTCACAATATCTGGCAGCAGGTTCTTGGATGCAGAAAACAAAGTACCGTATACTCAATATCTTCTAAATAGCGACCAACATTTTCCAAACATCTCAAGAGTTCTGTGGCTTTCTTGGAAATATATAGTCTCTTAATGTCTTCCGTCACTTATCCCTAGTGTGTCTTCCAAAGATGTGAAGATCTTTGTCAAGTGATGTTGACTTTCTCAGTGCACTGGCAGCCTGTCCATCTCTTCCATCTCTAGAATGAGCATAGTGCTAATGAACTCAGAGTCTAATGTTGGAGGGTGCACAAGTGTAGGAAAGTAAGTCCAAGAGACAGATCAACACATCACAGTACTGACTCGGAGGACCAATACTTTTACAATTAGGGTTACTGTGAAGGGGCCATAGCTCCTAGTTATCAGAAATCATTATTTGATTTCAAAAGTCTTAGACCATTTAAAGATATAGGCTGTTTTTTGGCTTCTTGCAGAGAAAACTGGAAGTAGCTTGACAGGAAGTTCTGTATATTCCATCCAGCTTCTCCAGACAGAAATAAGCATCTCCTTTTTATGGGCATTGCCAGTTCCAGCAGTGGCTCACGAGAATAAGGAGAGTGCTGTTAGAGAAGGGGGTCTCTAGTTGGCAGTGGTATGCACCCTGTGCAAGTAAGGAGCCTTCCTTGTAGTCAGGGTAAGGGGAATACACAGCCAAGATAACCCCTGCTCACCCCTTTGGTAGCCTGGCACGAGCAGTCAGTCCTATCTCAGAGGCAATGTGTAAATCCTTTGTACATTCACACATAGGGGTCGATTCCGATTCGGGGAAAAAAACGTCCGTACGATTTGTATCCGGAGCCCTCTCCGTATGAATCGTACCCGTCCGTCCAAGTCGTGTAGTACGATCCGTATTCCGTGAATCCGTCTGAATCGTCGCGATCCGTACATATTGCAAGGCTGAAACCGTGAACCGTACGACTCGTACACATGCCGTACGACCCGACGAGTACAATCCGGACCGGGGTATGAGGATGCAATTTGTACGGTCCACGTCAGGTAAGGGCGAGTCGTACGGAAAAGCACACAAACACATACACACCGTACGGTCCGTACCCCCCCATGATCGCAGGGGTACGCATCGTACCCGTGCGATCATGGGGTGTACAAGCCGTACCCCATGTACGATGGGTGTACGAGCCGTACCCCATGTACGATGGGTGTACGAGTATGATGGGTGTACCCATCGTACATGGGATACGGCTCGTACACCCATCGTACATGGGGTACGGCTCGTACACCCATCGTACATGGGGTACGGCTCATACACCCCATGATCGCAGGGGTACGGTGCGTACCCCTGCGATAATGGGGGGTACGCACCGTACCCGGGGGGGCCGTTTGTACCTGTTTCGGCGCGAACTCTGCTTTTATGGCTGTTTTCAGCTCCCGTAGAAAAAGGGTCATACGGTGCGTACCCGACACGTATCGTACTTGCTGGGTCATAAAAACCAGCCGCGAACCGTATAGATGTCGTGTACAGCGGGTTCCGAGGGAGAATCGTACGGAGACTAGAGTCGTACGGTCTCTGTACGACTTGTACGGAGTACGGCTCCTGGTACGAATTGTACATCGTCGTACGTACGGGGGACGTTGCTGGGTACGATTCGTATGGGAAAAAAGCTCCGAACGGCTATTCGGAGCGGTTTTTCCCGAATCGGAATCGGCCCCATAGTAACACAGTGAAAACACTACAAAGGGAGACCATGCCAGTTTAGAAAAATAACCAATATTTATCTAAACCAAACAAGACCAAAACAACAAAAATCCAACATACTTAACTCAAGATATCACTTTAAAAAGATTTAAGCAATTATATCTATAGAACTCTATGGATGCGTTGATATTAGTACAAAGTACCTTTGAAGCGTCAAAATACAATTTAACAAACCACAAAGGGAGGAAAACATCAGAAAACACAGCGATGCGTTGGTTCTTGTGTCCCAGGGGAATGGAGGCGTCAGTTCTGCTGCATGCAGGAGAAGTATTGCGTCGATCCCTTACAGCGAGGCGAAGCAATGCATTGACTTCCAAAGGAGACACCTTTCCGCAGGGAGATGCATTGTAAACGTGGCACACAGGTGCAATGCATGGAAATCCGGATGTGCTGGGGTAGATGCAGAGGCAGTGTTGGAATCAGAGCAGGGGTCTCGGACATCGAAGACATGGACTCGGGCTGCGGCAGTTCTTCTGGCTACGAATAGGCGCTGCGCTGATTTTTCAGCCGCACCATGACGATGCATTGGTTTTTCAACTTCACGGCAAGCTTGCAGCGTGAAAACATAGCTGGAAGGGCGATGTGTGGATTTCAAGTCTTTAAAGAAGCCATACCACCTCCAAGGGCCCAGAACTGGAATTGGCACCATTTGGCGGGTCAGAACTCCCAGCAGAGGAGTTCAGGGGGCTGCAGTTGAAGTCCTTGATGACCCTGAGACTTTTTAACAGGAGACAAGTACACACAAGCCCTTGGAGAATCCTTTCAACAGTGCAGACTTCGGCAATGTTGGTGCCCTGCGTGACAATGTTTTTTGACGACCCCCAATGACCACCTCTACCACGGATTCCCTGACTACCACCATTTAACAGTGCCCCTCAAGTCTCCATGCCCACTCTCTCTCAGATTAATTTAGTTTTATAGCGCCACTAGTACCAGAGTAAGGTGTCAGAGCACTTTACATCTCACACACACATTGCACAAAGACAATCATACGTGTGAAAATCAGTGTATAGGAAATGTTACATAAAACAGAGGACCACAAGGTGTAGGACTCACATGTCATCCGTACTGGTAGGCAGTATAGTTTAAGAGTCCTTGGTCTGGAAAAGCACAAATTCAAAATTTAAAACATAACACCACGCTTAGGGGGTTCTCTTTAATAATAAGAATTAATTTCTACCCAAATGAACCCTTTTTGCAAGATTTGGATAATGAAAGATTGGGCAAAAAAACATAAAGCTCTAATATATACCTTGCAGTGTGCATGCAGCTCTTTAATGACAGATAATGCCTCACTGCTCTATATTAGGATTTTAACTTAAAAACTGTAAGTAACAAAAGGATCACTGCACTACCTGATGAGTCAAAACTTCCACTAGACAAAACTCTGGTTTTTATCCAGGAAGAACATTATTCACCGGAATGATCTGGACATTTTTATTGATGTCTGAAAATTGTTGGAGGCAAATAACATGGCCACAGGTACTTTTAAAACGATAATGGCACCCCCACCCCAATTTAGCGCCCTAGAGCCATCCCTGCTTTTCAAGCAGGATACAAAGCAACGTCCAGTCCTTTTCCTCTCCAAGACAGAAGCAGGCCAACCCAGCAAAGCAACACAGCTCGCTTCTGATGCCCTCAAATATGTCAGGTGACCCTATTTCTTAAGAAACCCTCCGTTGATATGAATGGCCTTAACAATTTCCGTCCTAACAATTAACCTCACTCTCCTTGCTAAAATCACTGAAAGATGCGTAGCAGAGCAACACTCCCAACACATTATGGACAACAACCTTCTTGATGAATCACAATTTGGCTTCAATCAAGTCTGCAGCACTGAAACAGCACTGCTACAAGTTATCAACAATGCCCTGCGAATGCTCAACTCAGGCAACTCCTGTCTCTTGATCCTTCTGGACTTTTCGGAAGCCTTTGACACTGTAAACCATAATACTCGTCTGAACACACTAAAACAAAGAATGGGATTTGAGGGCACAGTACTCAAATGGTTTGAATCATACCTCATGGCAGATTTCAGATGATTAAAATTGCAAAGGCTGTGGACCTAGGCGTCCTTCAAGGCTCGATCCTCGCACCCACCCTTTTATATTTTTACATGGAACCACTGGGAAACCTACAAAACAAAAAGTCCGGGATCCATATTCACCTCTTGGCTGATGACATCCAACTCTACCTCGAGATGTCCTTCACATTCAACATTCAAATCCTCGGTACCACCCTCAACTCTATCCAAGAATGGATGAAGTCTCATTATTTAATTCTGAATCCCTCCAAAGCCGAATTCCTTTATTAGTGGCGGCTCAGGCGGAGGAGCTCCCCCCACTGCTCAAAAGGAAAAATAAAATGATAATAACGTAACCTATTATCATTTCACTTTTCCTAATGTAGTCAGTGGTGGGCGGGGCTGGCTAAAGCAGTGGTTTGCACTCCCTAAGTGCTCATGAGTGTTTGGCCAGCCCTCCTGGGCCAGCCAAACAGTCATGCGCACTTTGCATGTTCCCCACCAGGCTGCATTACACAGTCTGGTGAGGAATATGCACAGGCTTCCTGTCCCCGTCTGAGCGCTGAACCACTGTGCTCAGACCAATCACAACGCTGCATTGCAACATTGTGATTGGCTCAGGGGAACCTGTGTCCCGGGTCCTTCCTGCTGCCAGCCAGGACAGGAAGAAGGAAGGAAGATGAAGAGGACGAGGACAGAGGAGAGGCAGTGGCTGACCTTTCCAGGTAAGTCCTTTTTTTCATTCACTCACTTCCCACCGCTACCCCACTACTCTCATCTTGTAGCAGCTGCTACTGCTTCTTATCTGAACTTCAAACTCTCCACCGCCTGATCAATTATGGATGGATAGTTTGAATATTCTTATCATCAAACCTACCATTGGTGACAGTGCCAAAATGCCTCGGTGTCATCATGGACAAAAGACTTAACCTCAATTCCCAAATCAACACCAATGCCAAGAAGGCACACTTCCAACTGCACCTTCTCTGGGGGATTCAGCGTTTCATTTTTGAGAAAGATCTGAAAACTCTGGTTCAATCTTTGGTACTCTCCAGACCGGACTACTGTAATTTTCTCCTTGCAGGCCTCCCCAAAACCTATCTCCTCTAAAATCCATCCTCCATTCAGCCGTCTATGGGGGCAAAAGAAACGACCATATTACACCCATACTGATGTCTCTTCGCCGGCTTCCCATTGAAGTTATGTCAATATATAAGATTGCTTGCATCACCCATTATGCCATATACACTGCCACCCCTCGCTACCTGGCCAACAAACTCAAATTATCAGGTGGCTCCAGACTTTTACACAATACTGGAAAATCCCCTGCTTGAACCGGAAACTTTCAAAATGCAAAGACTTATGGCGCAATCCTTCTCAGGTACTGCGTCTAGAATTTGGAACTAGCTACCTCCAACCGTTCGCACCACCACCTCTTTCTGGACTTTCAAAACAGATCTTAAAACTCTTCGTTCCAAGGACACTTCGATCAATAATTCTCCTCGCCACCAGGCACACGCCCCCTTATCACAGGTCATGACCCGATTGTTACATGACACTCAGGAGAGCTACTACGACTTTCTGTCTTAATTTCGTAAATATGTAATATTTATTTGTGTAACCTTAATCGCTCCACCTTTTCTTAATATGTATTCTAAGTAAATATATAACTAGTTATTCTGTAACTCACACCACGAGTAACTGTTGTACATATAAGTAGTGATACCTTCTACCATGTTACTCTTTTTCCTTATGTAATTTACTTCGATCTATTGTAAAGCACTCTGACACCTCTGGGTAAAGTACATGCTGTATAAAAATGTATAACTAAATAAAGAAACACAGGGGCAGCACTCCTCCTAACATCTCTCCAGAACTTTCTCTTGGCAGTATCCAGTAGTGTTCTAAATGTCTGGGGTTTTAGGTCCAATACTTTTACGCCTTTTGGCTGTTGAAGCAGGCATTCTTCAAAGGATTGTCTTTTTAGTGCACAAGTGGTCCCTGTGGACAATATGTGTGATATCTAGTAATGGTTAGCTCAATGGCAATGTTTCTGGGTGAGGAGATGTCGGAGAGAGAAAAAGAGCCATAAACAGCAACACATTTATGAATATTTTCATTTTTTGTAAATACGTAATTAGCTTAATCAAAAAGGTACGGGGGTGTCCCAAGTAGACATAAAACCTAAATATCAAATATGTGACAGCTTGTGACATACAAATAGGTTAAAAAATACAAAAAAGACCATGCCATAATATTCAGTAGTAAGCCACAGCCATCTAGTACAGTGGTAGGGGCTGCGGAATGGTTCGTTTTGGTATTGTGTTGATTGCGTTTGACCCCATCATCAATAGGGGGTCTCCTCAGGACCTAACATGGAGGTACACCTGAAAATGATAACCAGGGGGATCAGTAAGTAGGTCAAGAAAGGAGAGATGCAAGAGGAAACTACAGATGGTAGAATGTTAGGTTGTCTTACCTAAAACAATGTGGATCAACTATCAGAATGATAAGTGCACACCACAGGGAAGTGTATTGTAAAAGAGGTATTCACATGGGGCCCAGCCGGGCACTAATTGGGGAGGGAAATAACAAGAACATGTACTTGGATGTGGTGTGAAAAGGATCGCTTGGCTCAGAAACGGGACACGCTGCGACTTACCCCAGTGAGGGGAAGAGAACTGACAGTAATGTCAGCGTAATGGTGGCATACAACATCCGTAACTTTATTGAAAAATTATGGGGATCCGTGTTTGCAGAAGGTATCTACACGGGAAATTGTTGGCAAGAGTGAGAGACACAAAAGCCAATTGATGTGGTGTTGCCGGCAGCAATAATGTGTGCAGAGAAGTCCCAAGAGACTTATCCGTTATTAGCAGCATGTGAAGAATATCATGTGTACGCTGTGCATGCGGCCGCCATAGTCAGCCTCTTTACTGTTCAAGGTTGAGGGTAGAGGTAGGAGGACCGCCGAGGTCAGCCTCCGTTCAAAGATTGTCATATGGCCTCGAGCAACTGTAGTTGCTATTTATAGTTAGGACGTTGCATCCAGACGCACACGTGCAGTGCTGCGTGACAGGCATTGTAAGGGATAAGAGAGGAGCGCACGTTTGTCGTGTTGCTCTGTGATCACTGGCAGTTGAGAGCGCTGTCTGAGGATTTTTACTAGCTCTACTGCTTCGTATCCATACTAAATAAGTCATGGACACAGTTATATTTAAGAGACGGACAGTTGTACTCATTATAGTAAGGAAATAGCACAATTTGGACATCAAAATGATGAGTACAGGTGGGGACATAGCTGTTAATGGGTGATCAGGATATTTTCTATCTCCATAGATAGATGCCAATATATGCAAAGGCCGCCTGGAATTGTGTGTGAGGAGAATTTTGATAATGATAAGAGGACGGAGAGAAGGCTGTACGGATTAGCACGGGTAGGGCATAGATTAGTGGGAGAATACATAGTTGGTACATATCTATAAAGAACCACATACATGTCAATGAATTATTGTGGTTACAGAAGGGTAATTGTAAATAAAACAACATACAGAGATTAATACGTGTTAACAGAACAGGAAAATGACATCTCCTTATGTTACTTAATAAAATGTACAGTTCGAGAGCTGAATGAAAAGTCAGTTTGATAGACTGGCTACAAAGCCACGCCATTCCTCAGTGGTGTTTAGTCCATGAGTAATAGAGTTGGCACGTTCTATCCAGCGGCATTCCAGTCTTTGTAGGATGTGTGATAAGTCTCCTCCTCTTTCCGGAATGGTAGCCCTGTTGATAACTTGCCATTTGAGATCACCTGCTTTAGGTTCTTCCCAACAAAATGAGTTACCAAAGGTGCATTCGGTACAGAACATCTTATTCTGCTGAGGTGTTGGCAGATGTGTGTCTTAATAGGTTGGGAGGTTTGCCGAATGTAAGATAAATTGCAAGGACATCTTATTCAGGAAACCACATTACTTGTATTGCAGTTGGAGAAAAAATGTAAGTGTTGTCCTACATTACAGTGTTCAAATATCTTAGTGTCAAAGGAAAAAGTAGAGGCAATACAATTGCCACGCCGGTAATGACCTTTTACTTCTGGAAGGCCCCAGGCTGATTCTTTCTTTTTTTATTATTCTTTTCATAGATTTTTTTATTTGCACAAAGTCTGAAAAAAGTTAATTTCACACGTCATGCCATTTTCTTCATATATAATACAAAGTGAATCAAGTAAATTAAGAGAGAAGAGATAAAATGCATAATTCATTCAAAATATATAAAAAAATATCAAGAAATAGCAGCTCAGATCATCTCATAGGTTGCAATCAATAGAGGAAAAAAGTGCATGTACAAGAAATAGGTTAGTTATTACAAACTTCATTAGTAAAAAAAAAAAATCTCCCGACGGGCAGTAACCGCAAGTTACAAGACTAAGGGCCAGATGTAGGTAAATGTCATTTACCGATTCTTAAATACCGAATTTTACCGATTCGGTATTCAAAAATCGGTAAATGAGATGTAGGGAAAAAATCTGTATTTTTTACCGATTCGGTAAAATTCGGTCTCGGACATTCGGAATTTACCGAATCGGTATTTACCGAATCTGTATTTACCGAATCAGTAATTCCCATTCATCCCTATGGGCCAAAAGGCCCATAGGAATGCATTGGAAATACCGATTCGGTAAATACCGATTCGGTAAATACTGAATTGGTAAATTCCGAATCGGAAAGCAAGCAAAAGTAAAACTAATGAAAACAGCCAATCAGGTGCTACCACCCTCCCCCTCCCTACCAGGAAGTGGCTACCCAGGCAGCTGCAACTCATTAGAAGGTTCTGGAGAGGCAGTCAGAGCTGAGCAGAGACACAGAGCAGCAGGGAGAGTTTTGTGGAAAGTTTACTACAGGAAAAATGGCAAGCAGCAGTGAGAGTCAGAAGGCAGAGAGGAAAAGAAAATTAAGTTCAGCAGCATGGAGCTGCAGGTACTGGTGGAGGAGGTTGTGAGGGTGCACAAGCAACTATTTGGCAGGCACTCCCTCACTGTTCCTGAGTCTGCCAAACGTAAAATGTGGCTTGCAATTGCAGAAAAAGTAAATGCAGTGGGAGTCACAAGCAGGAATATTGAGGATCTGAAAAAACGCTTTTATGACATCAGGAGCCTCACCAAAAAGAAGATGTCTGAAATACATAAGCAGGCTGGTGTCACTGGTAGAGGCAGGAACCCAGCGCCCCCCTGACTGACCTGGAGGAGTTGGTGGCCTCAACCATTGAGCCATACAGCGTTGTGGGACTTGGAGATGTGGACAGCTCAGCCAGAGCAACAAGAAAAGGTAAGACGCAGGCGCAGCATGACACCCCATACCAACCTGCTTCCCTTTACCCTCTGTGGACAGGCCAACCCCAGTCCAGTACTGCTAGCACTATACAGGAGCAGTGCATTATGGGAAATGTAGTCAGCTAATGTAAGACCATGTGTAACTGCGCAGACATCAGCAAGGCACTGAAAGTAATGCAGAAAAATGAAAGTTAAATGTGTAAAGCATTTATTGTAGTGACTGTGACACAGTAGCACTCAGTTGACATATGCTTATTTATACCTAGGGGCAACATCAGGCAGTCGACCCACAGAAACAGAAGGGACTGCACCAGCGAGGGAGGAGAGTGAGGAGGCAGGGCCAAGCCAAGTACAAGCCTCGCAGGAGGAAGATGACACGACTGCCATCTCCCATGAAGATGAGACAGTACAGACGCCAGAGTTTCCGCACTCCCCACACCTTTCATAATCCCCTCCATTGGTTTTCTCACCTGAAACCTCCCCATCACTGTTCCTGTCTGCACCTGCAACCTCACCAGCCAGGAGGCGTGTCGTGGCCCCACTGCCAGTAATGGAGGCAGCAGAGGGTGAGGCTCAAGCCACTGTACATGTGAGTCCTGCTGCACTGCAGTCCACCAATGAGCCAGTCACCTCGCGCAGAAGGCAACGCAGACCCAGCAGTGCAGGTGGACCTGGAGATGGCACTGTGTTCCGTGGGCTGGAGGGGAGCATGGTGCGCATACAACGGATGCAGGGAAAAGCCATTCAAGCCTGCCATCGCCAATTTCGAGTCCTAAATGAACAAATAGGAGACATGGGGAAGGGGATCAGAGACATTGTTGACTCCAATAAGGAGGTTGAGAAAACAAAGGCAGACATTGCAGCAGGAATGCAGCAAATGAGCAACTCCATCACCCAGCTCTGCTCAAAACTAGACAGCCTGGAACACACAAGGCGCAGGGATGCCCATGTCCACAATACGCCATTAATCGTCTGGCCACTGCCACATCACAGCTATGCCGTAGAGGCATTAATATGCAGGAGAGCCTGACACAGTACACGGCCGAGGTCACCAGGGGCATGGCCAGGATCACAAGTGCACTGGAGGCTATGCTCATTTCACACACTGCACAGAATCCTGCCCTGGATGTGGCAGAGGCAGAGGACAGCAGTAGCCGCAGCAGCTTGGCAAGCGCTGGAGTGGAGCCACGTAGGAGTAGCAGGCGCCTAGCTGAGGCTGCAGGCCACGCTGAAAGCAGCGACCAACATCCCAGTGGCTCAGGGAAGCGCGGGCGCAAGTGACATAGCGGGTCTGGGTGAAGTAACCCGGGACATACAGTCCCCACGTTTATAATGTTTATTTTGTTGCACTTCAGTGCATGAACGTTGTGGCAACATAAAATTACGTTGTTCTCATTCACAACCTGTCTGTGTCTCATTACTTACTCAGAAATAGTTGTGTGTAATCTCCTCACGTCTGTATCTGCCATCACTTGGTGTTGGCAGTCCAGCAGGTTGTGTTTCTGGCACAGCAATGTCATCGTCATGATCCTCATAGTCTGACAACTCCACCTCAGTACCCTTCTTCACAGCAAGGTTGTGCAACATGGCACACGCAGCAATGATCTTACAGCAGGTGATGGAGGTATACTGCCTTGCACCTCCGCTCTTGTGCAAGCATCTAAACCTGCTTTTCCAGATACCAAACGTACGCTCCACGACATTCCTTGTGCTCTTGTGGGCCCGGTTATATCTCCTTTGGCTGGGTGTTGAGGGGTTGAGGTAAGGGGTGAGTATGAAGGAGCGGAGGGCATATGCACTGTCTCCTAAAATGAAATGGAAATACGTTACTCATATGCATACTTGAACTTCTTACTGCAATAGGTGTTATGGGGGTCGCACACTGTGTCTCACCTAGGAGGTATCCTTCTCCAAATTCCTCTGCAGTCAGTCGTGCATAGATGCCGCTGTTTTGAAATATATAGGAGTCGTGGGTACTCCCAGGGAATTTTGCAACAAGGTCAGTGATGGCGCACTTTGCATTGCAAATCACCTGCACATCTGGTGTGCGTTGACTTTCTATTCCTGTAGATATATTCTGTGGCAGCAGGGGGGCAAATGGGAATGCGCGTGCCATCAATGCAGCCAATTATATTGGGGAATCGTGCCATCTGGTAAAAGTCAGATTTTGTTTGGACCAGTTCAGCATGGGTTGCAGGAAAAGATATATAATGCTCCATCCTATGTAACATGCGTCAAGGAATTTGCGGAAAAACCTTGACAGGCTGCTATGGGTCACCCCACCTACCACAGCTACCACACTCTGGTAGCTTCCAGACGCTAGCAGGTGTAGGCTGCACAGCACCTGCACGTGGGGTGGAATAGCGTGTGCCCTTGGTGTAGTATGCTTCAACAGTGGGTGGAGGTCCCTGATGAGTTCCGTGATGGTGTCTGGGGCCAACCTGTACCTCTGGAGTATCTCTGCCTCTGTGATCATGAACAGGGTGATCCTCTGTCTGTAGACCTGCTCCTCCCTCTGCCATTCCCTCTCTCCTTCCTCCTGTAGCCGTAGCCGTCTTGCAATGACATAAAATGCCGCCATTGTGCAAGTCGAATTGCATTTTGGGTCCATTTTTATAGGTTGCACCTGGTTACCACCTGATTTCAATCCATGGTAAATACCGACTCTTAAATATCGAATTTCAAGCAAATTCGGTATTTAAGAGCTTCCCTACATCTCAATATTCATTTTTACCACTTCTTATTTACCGATTCGGTATTTTACCGAATCGGTAACTTTACTGATTCGGTATAATTACCAAATCGGTAAATTTACCGAATCGCAAACTGTTGCGATTCGGTAAATTTACCGATTCGGTAATTTTTCCGATTCGGTATTTTACCGATTCGGTAACTTTACCGATTCGGTAAATTTACAGAATCTGCCGATTTTCTCTTTCCTACATCCCAATTGCTCAATACCGGTCGGTAACGGCTGAAAATACCGATTTTCTGCAGTTACCGACTGGTAAAGGGCTTCCTACATCTGGCCCTAAGTTACATACTCCGTTCCTGCCACCTAGCTTGGGTGTCCACACTGCCAGCCCTCCAACACTTCACGCGGATGCCCCCTATTAATTAACCAAGCTTCTGATTGGGACCCAAATTTTTGGTTCGAAGTCCCTTTTTCTTCTGCCCCTTAACTTTTATACCGAAGATTCTAAATTATAAATAGCCAGCATTCTAGACCGACAGTTGGAAAAAGTAGGAGGGTCAGTACTTATCCATTGTGAAGTAACACATGAGTGAGTAATAGCCATTGCAATGAACAAAACGCCTACCTCTTGCCTAGCTCTTTTATTTGACTCTGTGCTATTTAATAGCCCCAAAATAAAAACAGTTGGGGTAATTGATTCAGAGAACCCTAATACCTTAGTTAAGAAAGCCTCAAGGTCCTGCAAAAAGATATCTATTTTTGATAAAGGTAAATTACAAGGACACTATATGCAGTAAACCACATTACTGTATTGCAGTAGAAGAAAAAATGTAAGTCTTGTCTGACATAACAGTGTTCAAAGATCTTAGTGACAAATTAAAAAGTACAGGCAATACAATTGCCACATCAGTAGTGAACTTTTACTTCTGGAAGGCCCATGCTGATTCTAGTGTTCTGGGTTTATGGCTAGTGCTGCATTGTGTAGAAGAGTGCTCCAGACAGTCATGATGTTTTTGCCATGCTTGAACGCAAACATTGGCGATTCTATTGTGGGATCAATGTTTTTTATGAGAGGACCGTTTTATTTAATCAGATTACGGATCTTGTTTGTATGAGTACCAAAGGTGGTAACACAGATCAATTTCTCAAAGGGGGGTTTTGTTTTTGGTGATGAGTAATTCCTCTCTGGGACAAAACCATGCACTTTTGAGGGAGTTCGTCATTATTTTGTTTGGATAACCCCTCGTGATCAATTTTGCTTTTAGAGTTTGTGCTTCTCTTATATAATCTTCTTTGTGGGAGCAGTTTCTACGGATACTTAGAAATTGGGCGTATGGTAATCCATCCCTCGGGCCCTGGGGGTGATTACTGTTATACGATAGAAGAGTATTTCTTTCCGTGGGTTTCTACGAAGGCAAGTGTATAGTGCTCCTTCCTGATGTTTAATGGCTAGATCAAGGAAGGCAATTTCTGACTGTATGGTAGATGTGAAAGTTAGATCATTTTGAACATCATTGAGATATATGACAAATTCATGGAAATTACCTTCAGGGCCAGACCAGTTATGGAAAATATTGACCTACTTACTGATCCCCTGGATTTCATTTTCTGGTGTCCTTCCATGTTAGTTCCTGAAGAGACCCCCTATTGATGGTGGGGTCAAAACACTGCCGACACAATCCCAAAACAAACTATTCCTCTGTCCCTAACATTATACTAGATGACTGTGACTTACTACTGAATATTATGGCATGGTCATTTTAGTATTTTTGAAATCTATTTGTATGTCACAAACTGTCATAAATTTGATATTTAGGTTCACTTGGGACACCGTGCACCTTTGTTGATTAAGTTGATTACGTATTTATATAAAACGTAAATATTCATAAATGTCTTGCTGTATATGGCTCTTTTCTCTCTCCGACATCTCCTCAGGGACGTAACCAACACCCCTTCAGGGCCCCCACTCTTCAGTAAATGAAGGGGGCCCCCCCAGCTCTTCGGTTGAGAGCTGTGAGAGAGAGGCTTGCGCTAAAGCAAGCCTCTCTCCCTCTAAAGCAGGTGCAGTCTGCAGCCTGCTCTGAGGTCCTCGTGCTGAAGAGAAGCAAAGTAACAAGTTACATTGTTTCTCTTCAGTCAGAGCCAGAGCCAGGCCGGAAAAGGGATGGGGGTGGGGGCCCAAGAGAGAACATTCCCCACAGAGCATTGATCCTCTGAGAAGAGGCAGCACAGAGCTGACAGGGCCAGGAGCAGGGACATTTTAAGGATTTTGGGGGCTCTGGGCCAAATTATTTTTGGGGTTCCTGTTTGGAACAGTTTTGGAGTTATGATCCTATTTCAGCTCTTTCATGCACCCTTTGGCCAGGTCACTGACCGTGCACAAGCACACTATTGCAAATTCTAAATGTGTTTACATCTAATATTAAGGGATAGTAACTTCTGTTTTTAATATTGTAACACAGCAGCAGCTCACTAATGTTACTGCAAATAATCTCTGTGTCACCCTCCCATTTCTCATATATCAGGTCCTTTTGATCTAAAAGAACCTTTTTTTAATGGATTTTGCATGAAACATAAACACAACATTTCTCTGCAAAATGTCTGTAATAGACTTTCACACATCACCCACATTAAAAATAAATTAAAGAAAAATGGTATATAAAACAAACTGTCTAAGCATTACTCAAGGTCACCAGGACAAGACTCTGCAGAAAAGAGCTAGCTCTATGAGGGGGCCCCCTGAAGGGCCGGGGCCCTGGGCCAGAGCCCACTTTGCCCATGCCTTAAAACATCTCTGGCCAGGAGAAGGTTTGCAGCTCCAGGAATAGGACTCTGCTGGGACGCATTGGAAGGTAAGGAAGCATTGGAAATGCAATAGTCCTCGCATTTGTTTGTGTTGGAGCTATTGGCATTGTAAATGACAATCTTTTTACTTATTTGTTACACAGTGTATGCATGTGGTTTGTTGTTGAATCATGTGGGTTGGATTGAATGAGTTAGTTATGTAATTGTGTGGCTTGGAATTGTGTGGTGTGGAGTGAATTTGTGTATTGGAATGATGTGGTGTGGGTGCTGTGGAATTATGTGGATAGTAATTATGTGGTATTAAGTGTCCTGGAATTATTTGGAGTGGGATTGTGTCATGCTAAATACAAAAACGTAAACAGTCCTCATGATATCTAGCACTCTTTGTTTTTAAAGAGATAGCTTCGGTATTTATCTGTGAATAATCTGCCATAAACAAAGCGCAACGTATTAACTATGGTGACGGAATTCCATCACACGAGCAGCGGGAGGATCAGGGGAGGCGGGGCTTTAGCAAAACGCAGTGCAGATAAGAGGAGGGACTATTACATGCTGTAACAGGGGGAACCATGAAAGTACTATCATAGCCAACAACATTGTTCTCTTAGTGAAATCGCCTGGGCATCAACCAAGCAGCCTGGGGTGGGACTTTGGATGCAGTCCACCAAAAGGGGGCCAGCATTTCTGACTGGCACAGCAGAGAGCGAGTGAAAAGCGCTCTGACTCTAAGCTTGACCTAAAAAGCAGAGCTATGCTGCTACTTTGGGTCTAGGAAAGCAGGTTAAAGTTTCAGCGTCAGACTTTTCATCCAGCATGCATGGCACTGTTGGAAAAATCAGGGCAGGCTGAAAGTCAGTAATGTGCCGACAGCTGAACACCTAGTATAGCAGGGACTAGGGAGGAGGGGGGTGAGTGGATGCTGGGTGCCAAACATGAGTTATTGGAGATGCCAAGATGGACCAGTAAAGCTTGACACAGGCCGCCAGGACAGGCATTCAGCTGAGTGCAGACCTAAAGTCCCAACACCCAAAGGGATACCTGAAGGGGTCTTTTGTAATAGGGTCACTTTAAAGCTGCTATGACCATAGCTTCCTACTATCTCTTCTGGGAACAAGAGATACACCACCCATAAGTCACACTCTAAAACATGTCCTGTTAATGCAGGTAATTGTGAAATGTGAGGAGGAGAGTGGGGAGAAGGCTGAGATAGGCCCCAAAGGTCCTTTTCCTGCTGACCTTTGTATATCCACAAACATGTGTACACACGAGGGATAGGTGCCACTTTCCCCTTAATGGCTTTGTGTTAAACATGCAGGCTAACAACTGCATGTTTAGTCTTGGGGTAAATGTGACCTATTTAACAGTTCTATGTGTACAAGTCTCAGAGCCCTGTGTGCATGTGTACATATGTCTTCTGCATTCATTTCTTTTGGGTACAACTCCCAGGGCCAGAGATGAACCTGTGTAAACTAAAGATGATAACAGATGTTTTTCTACATTCCAGTGTCTGTGTTCATCCTCCTGGGTCCCAGTCACCTGCACGTGCACATAGGCAGCTTGAAGGCTTCTTTCTACTCTGTGTAAAACCAGGAGCCTCCTGTTATATTCAATGCATTGATATGTTGACATCAGAGACTCGGTTTAACCCCTTCTATGCTTGTGGTGTACCGTTGGAGAGGTATGGAAGGAAACAAAATAGTTTTTTTTAAAGGGGGTGTCTCCCAGGCAGTCATAACGGAATAATAAATGGAGTACTGGTTCAGACAGGCATCCCCTTTGGGTCCCTTTGGGTACACACAGACACCAGAAGTTATTGTCGCCTTGGCTGAAGCACACGCTATCCATGACACTGTGGGGCTGCCCCCATGACAGGATGCCAACGCTCTCTTACCTGAGGTGTCCCACATGTTCAGCTCTATCCTCTGCTATCTAATCTCACAGCTCGTGGTGTTGTTCTCAAAAACAGCAGGCACGTAGTTCTGAAAGCGGCGGTGACAGCAGCTGCGAGTTAGTACACCACTTTGAATTTTACTTTTGTTTGTGGAATATTATATTAATAATGTTAAAATGTAAATATTTTGCCGACCCATTGATCTTTTATTGTTCAGATCTTTTTATTAATTTATCCAGGAACAAATACTCTTACCTAAATCCAAAGGCCGATGAGGTAGAACAGTGGGAGAACAGACGAAGGAGATAGAAGGCGAGGAAGGGAGGATACTAGGGAGGACTGGGAAAGGTGAGAGGGAGGAGATAAAATATCAGGGGTTGTCACCCAGGGAGCATAGCCACTCTCACCAGAATTAGCTCTTTCGCAACATATTCAGTGTCAGCAGGCTGTGTCTTTTAGTGCATCATACCCACTGCGGTCAGTCTTTGTCTTGCTGATCAGGCATACCCCTTGTCCTGTAAGCTGGTGTACTCATAAGTAAAGAGGTCTATTAAGTTCCCTAAAGTCCTGTGCCAGATATTGGATGAATGGGCCCCTCATTTTGTCAAAGTGTAGCAACTTGTTCTGCAGAGAAGCATTAAGCTTGTCCATCCCTGTGAGGTCCCACAGTTTATGCAGCTAGTCAAAGTGAGACAGCAATGTATCTGTGTCCCATTTGGTTTTGATGACATGTTTAGCCCCACACAAAGCCAAAACCCATTATTATTGCTTCCCCTTTGTTAGAGTGTAGAGGGTGTGTTTGGGCATTGGTGAGGCTCAGGAGGACGTAGCTAGAAAGATAGGGTATATATGTTGCAAACATTTAACTGATATCTTTCAGACGGCCTACCAGTTTGCGTTTGAGTTTGTGACAGAACCAGAGGACACGAGTCAGTGGTTTTGGGTGGCGGAAGTTGCGTTAACAGTGATTAGGACTGCTGAGTTTCCATTTCACCTTCTGGCTGGGGTGCAGTACCAATAGTGTGTCAACTTAAGCATTGCTTCTTTTCCTGAGGCACAGAATGAGGAGGTGTGCACTTTGTGGAGGATCTCAGTCCATTTCTTTATGATGAAGAATAGTTGCACAATTCCCATGTTTTGAATTGTGTACCCAGACCCACCTTATCTAGTATTTTCCACAGAAAAAGGCCTGTGCACTCGATCAAAGGCATGGTCCCTGTCAGTTGACAAGAGCAGTGCTGGGACGCACTCTACAGTGAACGTGTGTTTGTCTGTCAGTCTCTCAGACACCTTGGAAGAGAAAGCTGCACAGTGTGAAAGGTTATGTTTGTGACTGGTTGCCTTTGTCTTTATCATTTTTGGGAAATTTGGGGAAGACACCTTATATTGTTTCTGCAGACCAGTAGGTTGAAGAAAGAGGCAGGTCTTACCTTTGGGCTGATGATCGACAAGACAGGATTTGGGGAAACTTATGAGTGTTGAGTTGGTAGGTTGGGTGTTGGCAGGAGATCCTTGAGTTGTTCTCTGAACAGTAGCAGGTTGGATGGGTTTTGATGCTCTACAGGAAGTCTGTTGTTTCAAGGGCTGTTGTCAAACATTAAATGGATCAGACCTCTGCGGAGTATTTTAAAGTGAGTCATTGGGAAGGTGGTGTGGGGTTGGAACATAGCTTATTTTTTGGGGTGATTTTGTCTTTGATGAATAGTGGTGCTTATCAGTAAATGGCTTTGTGAGGTAGTGGCGTGGAGGTTGAAAAAGCAGGAAGAGCGAGTAGTTAGCATCCAGGAAATACAACAATGTAATGTTTAAATACATCTGTCCAAGAATGGTAACAGACAGTTGCATGTGTTAAAAACCTTAGCCCTGCCTGGTCTTTACAATTTATTAGAAGAGTGTAAACACTGATGAATTAGCAAAATTAAAAGGCAGCAGGGAGATTCCAAGACCAGGTTTACTAATGTCACAATGTCACAGGTGATGGAAAATGTTTAAACGAACTCTGACCACAAGAAAAGTGTACATCCCATTTAAGCCAATGTGCTGACCTAATAGATGCACCAATGTGGATGTCTCTGGATATGAGGTATAGACCTGGTGGGGTATTTTTTTCTTGTTTGCATAAGAGTTTACAACAACATTGCTATGTCACTGTACATAATACAACGAGAATGCTGTATGAGTGATAAGGGAAGTAAAGGGGTTTGAACAAGGCTATTATAGATGGTCCAAAACAAAAAGTGCTTGTGGTGGGTCAGAGGTAAGAATGTGTCCCCTACTCCAGCAAAATCCTCTCCTCCATCAGTGGCCTTTTTGTATGTGTGTGGGTGTGTGTTTGTGCGTGTGTTTGTAGATGGAGAGAGAGAGAGAGAGGGGGAGAGAGAGAGAGAGAGAGAGAGAGAGAGAGAGAAAGAAAGAGAGAGAGAGAGAGAGAGAGAGAGAGAGAGAGAGAGAGATTCAAACAATATAATCAAACAGCACTGATTTGCTACAAAAGGTAGTTGGACAATATAATGTGTGTGGCAAGGTGCAGTGTCCGTTTTTTCAGTGTCGTCACCCAATACATTAATCAGCAGTGGTGGAGGGCACTACGGGAGCGAGGACTAATAGCACTGGGGAACAGGCACCATCTGGCCTCTGTAGAGACACCAGTGAAGACTCTGGAGTAAACAAATACAACCTTTTAGGCTAAGGGTTCTGGGAGAGTATGAGAAAGAAGAAGGGCAATAAGGTCTGTACAGGATTGATGAGGAGCATAAGAATGCACTGGAAGCGCTAATTAAGGGACCCAATCAATGGTGTGGGTAACCCAATGTACCCTTGGCGGCTTGGGCGACAGTATATATGGTAAAAGAGGCCTACAAGGGATTTTTTTTTACAATAGTTTAAAGTTGTTCAAAGATAAATCGGAGAATCAGTCCTATTGGAACAGATTCTGAAGTGTCATTGGACAACAAGAAATACAGAGAAAAGTTCTTGGTGGAAAAAACACGGGGAGAACTAGTAATTTGAAAAAATATATCTTATTTTATATCTTTTAGTTTGAAACAATAGAGTACATAAACACATTCAGCATACAGTCATGAAAAGAAGCAAAAACTCAATTGTCCTAACAGTACATGACTAAATATCTATTCCAAATCAGTTACGAGCAACAAATCTCCAAATGAAAAAATCTATTGCTTCAGAGTGACAAATTATCTTGGGAATAGAGAGGAGTGGCAACGTTTCCGTCTGTTTGGCAGTAGGCCCTCAGACCATCTTCAGGACAAGAGCAATTGTAGCTGACAAGAAGACTCTTTTCTTAAAAATAGACGACTGTTTGGTACCATATGTCAATTCTATGGTTACAACTGCAGAGACGTGTGCTGTGTTATGGGAGAATTAATATCCTATATTTGATTCTTCAGCCTGAGTAAGTCTGAGGTGAGATCAGATAACTGTAGGATGTTGTATTTATTTGTGCTATCTCTGTTGATTGACAACGTTTCTGAATGGGTCAGGAGCATGCGCTGAGATAGCACAAATAAATACAGCATCCTACAGTTATCTCTGCAGTTGTAACCATAGAATTGACATATGGTAACAAGCAGTCGTCTATTTTTAAGAAAAGAATATTCTTGTCAGCTCGTAAAACACACCTCCTGTCTCAATTGACGCAGGCAGGCAATTCTTCAAAAACACTATATCAAATCCTCCATTCCTTCACTAATCCAAAAGCCTGTGAAAGTCTGGAGACTCCATCCCAGGAACTGTGTGATAATATTGCCATATTCTTTGCCCAGAAGATTTAACACATATACAAGAAAATACCTGTAGATGACAACCTATCACAGATTCCTATGACTATGGACCACCTGGATGTGATAAATCAGAACAAATTAGAGTGTTTTCCTTCTATCACTTTAGCAGAAGTTAAATCCTTGATCCGTAGAATAAAATCTGGATCCACAATGGATCAAATCCCAGCAAGCTGATTCCATCTCTGGAGAATCAGCTGTCCCCCGTGGTGCAGTCCGTTATCAATCTCTCTCTCTCAGAGGGACACGTCCCATGGGAATGGAAACTCGCCCAGGTTAGACCAATCCGCAAGAAATCTAACTTTCCATGGACAGACCTCTCCAACCTCCGTCCCATCTCGCTTCTTCCATTCTGGAGCAAAATAATGGAGAAACATGTGAAGACCCATTTGTCTAACTATGTCAAACTGTCTGGATGTTTAGATCATTCCGAGTCCAGGTTTAGGCCCAAATACAGCACCGAATCTGCGTTACTCACAATAACTGATAACATCAGAATGACCCTAGACAAGAGTCATTCGGCGATTCTGGTGCTGTTAGACCTATCCGCGGCGTTTGACACAATCTCCCTTATGTAGGTAGGCTTTTACCGGGTGGTAACGGCCGAATTCGGCCGTTACCACCCGGTAAAAGCAATTTGACATGTAGGGCCCTGTAATTTACAGACTCGGTAAATTTACCGGTAGGTAAATTTACCGAGTATGTAAAATACCGAGTCGGTATCATTACTGATTCCGGACAATTGGTATGTAGGTGGGACTCTTCTGAGTCCCACAAGCAGTACCACATCGGTATTTTACCATCAAATACTACTTGATGGTAAAATACCGTTTCTGGTGTGCATGCACATGTGTGCATGCACACCTATGCCATATGACAGGCAGACCTGCCCTTAGGGCAGGTATGCCTGCCACATGGCACCCGAGCCTCTTTTGGGGGTGCCAGAGGGTGTCAAAGTGACACCCCCTGCACCCTTGTGACAGTCGGTATTTTCCGATGTGGTAAATACCGACCGGTATATGCCCAATCAATCCTATGGGCTTCAAAGCCCATAGGAATGCATGGGCATTAACTGGTCGGTATTTACCACATCGGAAATTACCGACTGTTTCCGATTCGGTAATTGCACATCTGCAATTACCTACATCTCGGTATTTTTATTTTCCGACCTCTTAAATACCGAGTCGGTGTGACTCGGTATTTAAGAGGTCGGTAAATAAAAATTACCTACATCTGGCCCTAGTGTTTTGCTCAGAAGACTGGCAGAAGTTGGATTATGAGGCTCAGCTCTGTCATGGATGAAGAGTTTCCTGCCGGATCATTTCCAAACTGTCAACCTAGGCTCTTATCAGTCGGAGCCGGTGGGTATGACCAAGGGAGTACCTCAGGGATCATGCTCACTCTTTTCAACATCTATGTTGCTTCCTTGGCCAACCTTATGAGGATGTATGGGTTCATCCCCATTTCCAACGCGGACGGTACTCAGCTCCTCTTTCCTTTCAAAAAATTCTCATCTCCATGGGTGTCTGTAACATGAAAGTTTAAAAAATGCATTTTTGAGCATTTTCATGACTTTTTGCAAATTACCACAAGGTTCCACCTCGTGGTAATTTGCACCCCCTAATTGCTAATTCGCAATTTGAAAAACAATCATGCATTGCTTTTAAGGAATCGCAAATTTGCGATTCCTTAAAAGCAATCGCATTTTTGGAAATCACTAAAAATAGCGAATTCCACAAAAATGTATGATGCATCCCAAAAACGTATTTAGGAATCGCAAACGGCCGAATTTACCGATTCGCACCGTTTGCACTTCCTAAATAGGTTGATGCATGTGGCCCTTAGTCTTTACTGAACACCTTCATTTAGTAAAACAGCAAAAATCAGAGAGAAGGATGGTGGTCTGCTACTTAGAGTTCTAACAATTCAAAGTTCTAATCAAAATAAGCTTTCATAGAGAGTCTTGCTCCATGGTTCACATATTGATTTCGGACTGACTTATGGTTCCGTGGTTCACGTTCTAAGAGGGTTCTCGGGTATCTAGAGGAACCCTGTGAGTAACAAAGAGTAATCTTATCACTGTAGGATGTTTACCACCTAGTCCTTCTGGTTCCCCCTGTTGACCATCCACCAGTAGCGAGAGAGGAATGCGTATAAGTGCTTTTGAGCTATGCTTTGGCCACAGTCTTGAGGAATGTTCTCAATCTCACAAGCCAAGTTCTTGCCTGTCGAGTACGAGCCAGGGGCAGACCTTTGCAAGGGTTTAGGTGTCTGAAGGATTATTAGGAGAGATAGGAAGAGAGGCCAGTGGATATGTAATGGCTGCTGTTAAGCTCAGAATTGATGGCCGCATTGACAACTGCCGCATAAAGCAAAGGACAGGTGAAAGGAAGGATGAGCTTCAGTAATTCAAAATAGACCACATCAGATGGTGGCTGCCTGATGTCAACGCTAAGTAGCCGTAACGGCCAGAAAGCACTGACAGGAATGCAGCAGCTTCCATTGTCGCAGTCATTCTTTTAAGCATTATTGCAATTCCTTTGCACAGGACACATGGGACCCATCACAAATTTCTGGAGATATCGCTGACCCTTTGCGAGCTGCCATGCCAGACAGGGCCCTTCACAAGCGCAGCATGTACCTCTCAGAATCCATCACTTCAATACACGTGCATCTGCAAAAGCAGGCGGCTTTTTATATTTTTACATTTTTAAAACACAAAGATTATGATCTTGTTTCTTGATTCCCTCTAGTTCTTGGACACTCTCACCTCTCATGGTCTTTGCTCTTCGGACTTCGCCAGTTCCCCTTTCCCTTTCGGCCCTGTGAGTCTCTTTGTCTCTGTTTGTAACTCTGTTCCCCCGGGAGTCAGTAATGCAGCAGCCCTGACTGGCTCTTTTACACTTCTGCCCCCTGATGTACAACAATACCACCTGGCTTCATTGCTGTGGCCCTGGGAATGTGACTGCTTGTACATTTAAGTAGGGGATGTGAGATTCTCAGGTTTTTCTCACACAAACTTCCAGTAATTCTTGCGAAAATATTATCTCCAGCAGTAGTTTGCAAAGCTGATTACATGTGGATTTTCATCTTAAAATCATAACATTCGCATCCCTTTTAAGTTGTTCTGAAGAAAATACACAACACAGACATCCATCCAGTGACTCAGGGGCGAGGAATACATTTGTGAAGATAGCTTGTCGGAGCGGCACACCTATTTACCAGAACCGGAGAGGAAATCTTGCCATTTTTCGGGGAAAAGTAAGCAAGGGTGTAGTCTTAAAAAAATTCAGGAAACTCCGCACAGTGTGGGCAGGGCGACCATCGGGATCAGCGCAAGAAGTCCCACGCGCAGTAAGAACATTGAAGCCCTGTGGGAACTCCCACACAGGCTGCCATGGTGGCGCGTGCACACTGGCCATGCTGGGACACACTGACCATTCAGGGTGCACTGTTCCCATTGTGTCCCACTCCCATCACAGCTGGAAACGAGTTATGCTGATTGCAATCCCACGCTATCTTCTGAAACAGAAAGGAAGATATTCCCAGAAACTGTGTAAACAGCCACCCTGTTAAAAAATAGGAGAAAATTACAGAAGTTTTCAAACAGATGTATTTGCCTGGTCCCACTTTACTTGTGATGAAATCTATTTAGGATTAAATTATTTACTCCAACATTCTTTCGTCAAAGGCAAAATAAAAAATAAAAACTGTTCTTAATACAAATTTCTGGAAATGGGATGCTGTCAATGAGGACCAAGGCAAAAAGAGAACAAAACCCTTCCTTTTGGTAGCAGTAAGTAAAGCATATTTTTCCGAATTCTAAACAATAGTAAGACGAAACTAAACAACAAACATGATCTCTATTTATAAAAAAAATGAATTTCCTTTTAAGGAGAAGTCAATATTTTGGTATCAACTAATCAATCAATCAATCAATCATGCAATTGTAAAGAGCACTACATACCCGCGAGGGTCTCAAGGTGCTAGGGGGGAGCTGCTACTGTTCCAAGAGCCAGGTCTTCTGAAGGTCAACAGGTCTTTGGTCTGCCATAGGCGGATGAGGAGGGTTTTCCATGTTTTGGCGGCGAGGTGGGAGAGTGATCTGCCGCCACCGGTCACTCTTCGGATGCGGGGGATGGTGGCGAGGGCGAGGTCTGCGGAGTGGAGCTGGCGGGTGGGAATGTAGAGGCTGAGTCAGCTGTTGAGGTACGTTGGTCTGGTGTTGTAGAGTGCCTTGTATGCGTGGGTGAGGAGTTTGAAGGTTATCCTTTTGTTGACAGGGAGCCAGTGTAGGTCTTTCAGGTGGGGTGTGATGTGGCTGCGGCGAGGGATGTCGAGGATCAAGCGTGCGGAGGGGTTCTGGATGCGTTGAAGCCGTTTCAGGAGTTTGGCCGGAGCTCCTGCGTAGAGTGCTTTTCCGTAGTCCAGTCTACTGCTGACGAGGGCCTGGGTGACCGTCCTTCTTGTTTTCAGTGGGGTGCCACTTGAAGATCCTGCTAAGCATGTGGAGGGTGTGGAAGCAGGAGGAGGAGAGAGCGTTGACCTGCTTCATCATGGAGAGGGTAGAGTCGAGGATGATCCCTAGGTTGCGTGCGTGGTCGGTGGGAGTTGGGGGTGTTCCTGGTGCAGTCGGCCACCAGGAGTCGTCCCAGGCCGAGGGGGTGGAACTGAGGATGAGGACCTCCGTCTTGTCCGAGTTCAGCTTCAGTCGGCTGATTCTCATACTGTCGGCGACGGCCTTCATTCCTTTTGGAGGTTTCTTTTGGCGGTGTGGGGGTCCTTGGTGAGGGATAGGATCAGCTGGGTGTCGTCGGTGTAGGAGATGATGTTGAGGTCATGCCGTCGTGCAATGTGGGCGAGTGGTGCCATGTAGAAGTTGAACGTTGGTTGAGGCATGAGCCTTGGGGTACGCTGCAGATGATCTCGGTGGCTTTGGAGCAGAAGGGGGGGGAGGCAGACGCTCTGCGTTCTACTGGAGAGGAAGGAGGAGGTCCAGTCCAAGGCTTTCTCTTGGATTTTGGCATCATAGAGGCTTGTTCGTAGTGTACAATGGCAGACCGTGTCATCTATTATCTATTGAGTTTAGCCTCTCTACCACTGTTTAAAAAAACCTTCTAAAACATTTATTTTTAGTCTGTATTTTTAGTTTACAAAACACCAGTCTTTAAAATATGTTGGACGGATTTTTTTCAATGTTTATGTATTTGGTGTGCTTTATGAGTGACAATCTTCTTTGCAGAGTTTATGTCGCCATGTCAAGCGCTGAAACGATTCAAAAAGGGGGTGATGATGGACAGAGTATCTGAATTAAGCAGAACACTCCTACCCAGTCAAAAGATCAGGGCTTGATCCATCACCGTTTTTGCCACCACAAGTGTGGAAGGGTATGCTCAGACATGAGTCCCTTGCTCACTGCACCATCAGGATTCAAGCAAGCCGGGCCGAAGACGGCTGTAATGCCAGAAACCGGTCCCCGGGAGCTTGTTTCCTTTCCAGTAAAGAATTGGCTTGGTAGTTTGGTCTGCCCTGTTCCCATGATGCACTGGGCCAGGGTCAGACTAATTTGCATGTAGCCAGGTTCTGAACTGGGATGGTGCAGTGAGCTAAAAAACGGTGATGGATCAAGCCCTGATCTTTTGACTGGGTAGGAGTGTTCTGCTTAATTCAGATACTCTGTCCATCACCACCCCCTGTTGAATCGTTTTGGCCACCACAAGTGTGGAAGGGTATGCTCAGACATGAGTCCCATACTACTGCACCATCAGGATTCAAGCAAGCCGGGCCGAAGACGGCTGTAATGCCAGAAACCGGTCCCCGGAATCTTGTTTCCTTTCCAGTAAAGAATTGGCTTGGTAGTTTGGTCTGCCCTGTTCCCATGATGCACTGGGCCAGGGTCAGACTAATTTGCATGTAGCCAGGTTCTGAACTGGGATGGTGCAGTGAGCTAAAAAACGGTGATGGATCAAGCCCTGATCTTTTGACTGGGTAGGAGTGTTCTGCTTAATTCAGATACTCTGTCCATCACCACCCCCTTTTGAATCGTTTTGGCTACCACAAGTGTGGAAGGGTATGCTCAGACATGAGTCCCATGCTCACTGCACCATCAGGATTCAAGCAAGCCGGGCCGGAGACGGCTGTAATGCCAGAAACCGGTCCCCGGAAGCTTGTTTCCTTTCCAGTAAAGAATTGGCTTGGTAGTTTGGTCTGCCCTGTTCCCATGATGCACTGGGCCAGGGTCAGACTAATTTGCATGTAGCCAGGTTCTGAACTGGGATGGTGCAGTGAGCTAAAAAACGGTGATGGATCAAGCCCTGATCTTTTGACTGGGTAGGAGTGTTCTGCTTAATTCAGATACTCTGTCCATCACCACCCCCTTTTGAATCGTTTTGGCCACCACAAGTGTGGAAGGGTATGCTCAGACATGAGTCCCTTGCTCACTGCACCATCAGGATTCAAGCAAGCCGGGCCAAAGACGGCTGTAATGCCAGAAACCAGTCCCCGGAAGCTTGTTTCCTTTCCAGTAAATAATTGGCTTGGTAGTTTGGTCTGCTCTGTTCCCATGATGCACTGGGCCAGGGTCAGACTAATTTGCATGTAGCCAGGTTCTGAACTGGGATGGTGCAGTGAGCTAAAAAACGGTGATGGATCAAGCCCTGATCTTTTGACTGGGTAGGAGTGTTCTGCTTAATTCAGATACTCTGTCCATCACCACCCCCTTTTGAATCGTTTTGGCCACCACAAGTGTGGAAGGGTATGCTCAGACATGAGTCCCATGCTCACTGCACCATCAGGATTCAAGCAAGCCGGCCGAAGACGGCTGCAATGCCAGAAACCGGTCCCCGGAAGCTTGTTTCCTTTCCAGTAAAGAATTGGCTTGGTAGTTTGGTCAGCCCTGTTCCCATGATGCACTGGGCCAGGGTCAGACTAATTTGCATGTAGCCAGGTTCTGAACTGGGATGGTGCAGTGAGCTAAAAAACGGTGATGGATCAAGCCCTGATCTTTTGACTGGGTAGGAGTGTTCTGCTTAATTCAGATACTCTGTCCATCACCACCCCCTTTTGAATTGTTTTGGCCACCACAAGTGTGGAAGGGTATGCTCAGACATGAGTCCCTTGCTCACTGCACCATCAGGATTCAAGCAAGCCGGGCCGAAGACGGCTGTAATGCCAGAAACCGGTCCCCGGAAGCTTGTTTCCTTTCCAGTAAAGAATTGGCTTGGTAGTTTGGTCTGCCCTGTTCCCATGATGCGCTGGGCCAGGGTCAGACTAATTTGCATGTAGCCAGGTTCTGAACTGGGATGGTGCAGTGAGCTAAAAAACGGTGATGGATCAAGCCCTGATCTTTTGACTGGGTAGGAGTGTTCTGCTTAATTCAGATACTCTGTCCATCACCACCCCCTTTTGAATCGTTTTGGCTACCACAAGTGTGGAAGGGTATGCTCAGACATGAGTCCCATGCTCACTACACCATCAGGATTCAAGCAAGCCGGGCCGAAGACGGCTGTAATGCCAGAAACCGGTCCCGGAAGCTTGTTTCCTTTCCAGTAAAGAATTGGCTTGGCAGTTTGGTCTGCCCTGTTCCCATGATGCACTGGGCCAGGGTCAGACTAATTTGCATGTAGCCAGGTTCTGAACTGGGATGGTGCAGTGAGCTAAAAAACGGTGATGGATCAAGCCCTGATCTTTTGACTGGGTAGGAGTGTTTTGCTTAATTCAGATACTCTGTCCATCACCACCCCCTTTTGAATCGTTTTGGCCACCACAAGTGTGGAAGGGTATGCTCAGACATGAGTCCCTTGCTCACTGCACCATCAGGATTCAAGCAAGCCGGGCCGAAGACGGCTGTAATGCCAGAAACCGGTCCCCGGAAGCTTGTTTCCTTTCCAGTAAAGAATTGGCTTGGTAGTTTGGTCTGCCCTGTTCCCATGATGCACTGGGCCAGGGTCAGACTAATTTGCATGTAGCCAGGTTCTGAACTGGGATGGTGCAGTGAGCTAAAAAACGGTGATGGATCAAGCCCTGATATTTTGACTGGGTAGGAGTGTTCTGCTTAATTCAGATACTCTGTCCATCACCACCCCCTTTTGAATCGTTTTGGCCACCACAAGTGTGGAAGGGTATGCTCAGACATGAGTCCCATGCTACTGCACCATCAGGATTCAAGCAAGCCGGGCCGAAGACGGCTGTAATGCCAGAAACCGGTCCCCGGAAGCTTGTTTCCTTTCCAGTAAAGAATTGGCTTGGTAGTTTGATCTGCCCTGTTCCCATGATGCACTGGGCCAGGGTCAGACTAATTTGCATGTAGCCAGGTTCTGAACTGGGATGGTGCAGAGAGCTAAAAAACGGTGATGGATCAAGCCCTGATCTTTTGACTGGGTAGGAGTGTTCTGCTTAATTCAGATACTCTGTCCATCACCACCCCCTTTTGAATAGTTTTGGCCACCACAAGTGAAGGGTATGCTCAGACATGAGTCCCTTGCTCACTGCACCATCAGGATTCAAGCAAGCCGGGCCGAAGACGGCTGTAATGCCAGAAACCGTTCCCCGGAAGCTTGTTTCCTTTCCAGTAAAGAATTGACTTGGTCGTTTGGTCTGCCCTGTTCCCATGATGCACTGGGCCAGGGTCAGACTAATTTGCATGTAGCCAGGTTCTGAACTGGGATGGTGCAGTGAGCTAAAAAACGGTGATGGATCAAGCCCTGATCTTTTGACTGGGTAGGAGTGTTCTGCTTAATTCAGATACTCTGTCCATCACCACCCCCTTTTGAATCGTTTTGGCCACCACAAGTGTGGAAGGGTATGCTCAGACATGAGTCCCTTGCTCACTGCACCATCAGGATTCAAGCAAGCCGGGCCGAAGACCGCTGTAATGCCAGAAACCGGTCCCCGGAAGCTTGTTTCCTTTCCAGTAAATAATTGGCTTGGTAGTTTGGTCTGCTCTGTTCCCATGATGCACTGGGCCAGGGTCAGACTAATTTGCATGTAGCCAGGTTCTGAACTGGGATGGTGCAGTGAGCTAAAAAACGGTGATGGATCAAGCCCTGATCTTTTGACTGGGTAGGAGTGTTCTGCTTAATTCAGATACTCTGTCCATCACCACCCCCTTTGTCAAGCGCTGAGACACCTTTTGATCGTGCTCACACTCTTGCCTAAACTAAGGAAAACATAACAAACAAATTATAAGTTGAAATGCAAATGGTCATTTCAGTGAGTCCGTCGCCTTATTACAGCACTGGTAGGAAATCCGCCTTTTTTGGGTACAAAATGTCCCAAGTGTGAACGTGGGGAAAGATGGAACATAAGACTTCTGATGAACAGATCTTCGAATTTCTTACATATAAAAGAGAGACATTCTAATCCAAGGACACTGCATCGCTTTTACAAAGAAAATCAGGTTTTAGAATAAACAAAAGGCTGATGACTGGTACTTAAGAAGGATAATTCAAATGCAGCTAATATTCTATGGCAGGTTATATGCATTTCTGTGCCAAAGATGCTGTGATTGGTATGGTCTTGCAGCATTAATAGGGATCTAGGTGCCTTCCAAAACATTTTCTTTAAGGTGGGTGTGTATGCTAACCCTCAAACCAAGGTCCAATGTAGATGCTTCGGTCCGCTGGATGTATTACATTCAGTGAGTTGTAGGAAATTCATTTATTTCACCATATTTCAGCAAATATGGGCAGGTAAAACCAGTTTAGAGTGTGTCTCTTAGAACGCTCTTAAAGGCACAACTTAGTTTATTGACTGGATTTTGCTAACAGGGGGACACATCTGTTTCTGGGTACTAGAGGTCTTTCTTTGCACAGTGCCACTTGTGGTCTTTAAGGCAAGAATTACGTCCCTTATACCATCACCGGCCTCTTGACATTGGTGTTCCAAATGCCAAAAATGAGCTCTGATGTTGGCAGCATTTTGTCACAGATGTCCCTTATGTCAAGAATTGATTCTAATATGCCAGGTCTGGCATTTTGCCATAGGCGGCTTTTACAACAAAAATGTCTTCTAGTGGGCTTGTGCCAGTTTTTTTTTGTCACAGGTACCCCTTATGTCAAGAATTACCTCCAGTATGCCTAGGTCAGTGGCAGACTCCCCAGCATAACACTCGCACACTCCCTCATGCTCACTTAATTACCTCACTCAGATTCATTCTCACTTATACTCACATTTATTCTCACACACACTTGTACTCTCATACTTACTCATTCTGTTTCACAATTTCACTCTTACTCCTGCCCACTTACTCTGACTCACGTATTCTCCTTATTTTGTAGTTTTGTAAAGCTCACAGCTACCCCTCAAGGTTTCCCGGCACTTAGCTTGATGAAACAGAAGAGCTATCTACTTAGAATAGCCATGTCTTCAAACGTTTGCGGAACGCTAGATGAGAGGTACGGTCCCTGAGGGATTTGGGAAGGGAATACCACCGTTTTGGACCAAGCACTGCATAAGAACGTCCTCCCACCCAGACCCGAGGGAATCTCGGTACCATGCCGAGAACCAAGTTGGACGATCTCAGGGTACAAAATGGGATGTAAGGTGTCACCAGCTCTTTGATGTAATATGGCCCTTTTCTAGCCTTTGCCTTGAACGTGTAGCAAAGAGCCTTATATTGAATCCGTTTAGGGATTGTCAGCCAGTGCATTTCATGAAGGAGTTGTGAAACTGAGGCATGCTTGGGAAGTCGGTACAGCAACTGAATTCTCATTCACTGTTTCACCACTCATTTACACTCACTTTATCTCTTTCTCATTCACTTTCACATACATATACATAATCCCACTTAGATGATGGTTGAATCGCATGCGGCTAACTCGCTGTCTCATTCACATGCTCACACACTGTCTCACTCACACATTGTCTCACTCAGATATTCACATACTGTCCCAGACATGCTTACTTGCTATCTCATTCATGTACTCTTGCATATGTTCACACACTCTCTCACTCACACATTGTTTCAGTCATAGACTGTCTCAATCAGACATTCACATACTGCCTCAGTCCTGCTCACTCACTTTCTCGCTCCGGTGCTCACACACCTTCTCACTCACACTGCACCACTCATTTGAGGGCCTTTCCTTTACTCACAATCAGCTGCCTGCCCTGGTCTGCTCATCTGCTGGTGCATGGATCCCTGGCACACAGCCCTCTCGTGAGCCAGGCTCTGTGGTAGGAAACTTCTAGCTGAGGCATGTGCAGTACACACCTAAGGACAGGCAAGCTTCAGCTTTCTTTCTTGATTTTTCACCTGATATCCTAGGGCACTGCAGGGCTTAAGCCTAAAGTGCATGAACTACCTGTATGGGTGACACAGCAGCACATTACTAATGGGGTGGCACCTAGGTGTGCTAGATATCTGAGGTCAGAGCTGGGACTGGCAATCTGTCTGATGGCAGGCGCAAGCACCTCTATGTAGCTGCACAAGTCATGGGACAGATTCACCGCTCTTCACCTGCAGCAAGGATCTTCATTTTTTGTATTATACTCATAGTGAAGAATAGACTACCACCCCCAATTGTCATTATGAACTTGAGGCAGAAAGCAAGGAGAGCAGATCGCCAACTCCCATATTGGGGGACCGCCACTTTCTCTCACTGATCAGCCTCACACATCCGCATCACATCTATACATTTTGCTCATGCACACTGCTCTGAAGGAAACACAAGACACTTTGCAGCAATATATAAAACTACATCATATATGGCATAAAGTAACCCTACGTTCATTACAAAGATTTTTCAAGTCTTTGATGAGTTCTATGACTGTATAGAAGAAGGATGCCGAAGGCAGAGTTCTGTTATAAGATCATGGCTCTCCGAGGTGTCTTGCAGTATACTTTAAACGTATGGCAGAGGATATTTTATTGCTCACTAGCTTACCCGTCGCGCGTTGCTGCGATCTCCGAAGAAAGGAAATTCAAGGAAACTCGTTATGATAACATTCAATTTACATTGTGTCATTTTTATTGAACCTTCTTCATTTTAATATGGAAAACATTTCAAAGTGTCGTTTTAATTCTTTTTATTTATTCGAGTGCTTGTGGATACACGGATTTTTATTTTTCCGTCTGGTGCCTACATTAGTATTCGAAAGATTATGAGGGCCCTGAGGGGCCGATATTTAAAAAGATTTTATGCCAGAAACCTTCCCGGGAGTGTACTCCCCAACTTTCCAAAGTTTCCTGGTGATCGGATGGATGCTATTTCAATTCTATTTATTTGTTCGAGTGCTTGTGGATACCCGTTTTTTTGTTTTTCCGTCTTGTGCGTACATCAGTATTCAAAAGATTATGAGGGCCCTGGGGGGCAAATATTTTTTAAACCTTTATGCCAGAAACCTTTGCGGGAGTGTACTCAACAACTTCCCAAAGTTTCATGGCGATCGGATGAATGGTGTTTTAATTCTATTTATTTATTCGAGTGCTTGTGGATACACGATTTGTTGTTTTTCCGTCTGGTGCATACATCAGTATTTGAAAGATTCTGAGGGCCCTGGGGGGCCGATATTTAAAACAAATTTATGCCAGAAACCTTCGCGGGAGTGTACTCAACAACTTCCCAAAGTTTCATGGCGATCGGATGAATGGTGTAGTAATGCATAAAGGACAAACAGACAGACAGACAGACATACATTCGTTTTTATATATATAGATAATGCATGATCACAACATCATCCTCGCACATTCCATTTAAGTCTTTGATGTCTTGCTCTTTCATAAGGAAGAGATAGTTTGATTGCAGATATGTAGAATAATAGTGGAATCTTTAGGGCAAAAATCAACTAAATGTATACATAAAAATCTTTTAGTAATTTGTTGCCAAAAAAGTATTAGAAACAGTTTAATGCAAGTATTATTATTATTATTTAAAATTTTATATAGCGCGCAGTTACCCTAGGGCATCCCAGCGCTTAACAGGACACCAACAGATAAAAACAGTAAGTCAGGTGCAATCAAACAGGGAACAGATGAGTTTTCAGACATTTGCGGAAGCGCAAAGTGCAGGTCTCAGCGTGCAGTTTTTAAGGTAGGGAATTCCAAAGCCTCGCAGTGTTCACCGAAAATCTTCTCCCGCACGTGCGTGCCCTCTTTACTCTAGGGACTAGGAGGAGATGTTTCTGGTCAGAACGCAATGTTCTGTTCGCTTTGTATGGCACTGCTAAATTTCTCAGAATAGGGGGTCCTGTCCCCTGGAGAATTTTGTGGGCTATACAGAGTGCCTTAAATTGTACTCTTTCTCGCACTGGGAGCCAGTGCAATGCCTTTAGGGCAGGTCTAGCTGACTCGGTTCTGGGAGTGCCCATGAGCAATCTGGCCGCCGCATTTTGGACCAGCTGAAGTTTGTTAAAAGTAGATTCAGGGGCACCCAGAAAAAGGGCATTGCTATAATCGAGTAGCGATGTTATCAGCCCTTGAATCAACAACTTCCTGGATGGAAAAGGAAGAAGAGGGAAGATTTTGCGAGCTGAACGTAACAGGGCGAAACAAACTCCTGCCGTTTTTTTAGCTTGGGTCCTGAATGAAAGATCAGGTTCCAACCAGACCCCCAAGCTCTTAATCTCCTCTTTCATGCTGGGGAGATCGCCCATACAACTAGGCCAGCTGGTCAATGGGAGTGAGGGAGCTTTATTCCCTAGCAGCATTATCTCTGTCTTAGAGCCATTCAGCTTAAGAGCTGATTGGTCCATCCAGGTGTGGACTTCCGACAGGCATGAGTACAGCAAATCGGGATTCTCTACCAGTTGTGAAAGGGCGACCACTAACTGATTATCATCAGCATAGCTGATTATCTTGATGTTATAAGGGGTCACCACATCCTCCAGGGGGGCCATATATACATTAAACAATGTAGGGCTAAGGGAGGAGCCCTGTGGCACCCCCCACTGGAGGGGGATAGATGTAGTCCGATTGCTGCCTTCCCAAACCTGATATGCACGGCTGTCAAGAAATGACCTAAGCCACTTCAAAGCGGCCCCTGCCACACCCACCCCTGACAGTCGCTGAATCAGCACCTGATGATTAACAGTGTCAAACGCCGCACTAAGGTCCAGGAGGATCACCGCCACTGATCCTCCTGAGTCCATAATGCGTCTGGATTCTTCTACGACTGCCAGGAGGGCAGTGTCAGTGCCCTGGCCTGGACGGAAACCGGTCTGCGAGTCTCGGAGCAGTCCATTCGACTCCAAGAAGCCTGACAATTGGTAATTCGCTAGTCTCTCAGCAATTTTACCGAGGCCTGGCAGAAGAGATATGGGCCTAAAAGTTGCCAATTCCGCCGTGTCCAAGTTAGGCCTTTTTAAAAGTGCCTTAACCACTGCTGTTTTCCAGCTTGGTGGCACCAAGCCCTGGGAGAAAGAAGCGTTCATCAAATCAGTGATAGGAGTCACTATGGAGTATGCTACTTGCTTTAAAAATGTCATAGGGACCGGATCCATAGGGGAGCCACTTTTCATAGATCTAAGGACTTTCAATACTTCAGCCTCTGAAACTGGGCTGAAAGTATCTAGAGAGGTAAATAATTCTCTAGACTGAATTAAGGAGTTCTTTTCCTGAGTCTGTTGAGGTCGAATAATCTGAGGCAGGGAACTAAGTATCTTTCCTATTTTTATGTGAAAGAAGTCAGCCAGCTCCTTACACTTCTGTTTATCATGTGTAGCTACAGGTTCTGGAACTTTAAGGAGTTCTTGCACCACTTTAAAAGTTTCCCTAGATGAGTTTGAGGCCGATCTTATGCGCTCTTCAAAAAATTGGGCTTTTACCAGCCGGAGGGCAGCTTTATAACCCCCCATAGCTACACGGTATTCCTCTCGCTTATTAGCCTCTAATTTCTTCCTCCATACCCTCTCTAGCTTTTTACATCCTATCTTAAGCAAGCGAAGCTCGGCAGTGTACCAGGGAGCCGAACCGAATCTTTTCTCCCTCTTTTGCACTCTCTTATTAGGAATGAGGGCATCAAGCGAGGCAGTCAACCATTGGTTGAAGTTCGCATCTCCTTTAATCGGGTCTGACTTGGGAGAAGGAAGCGAGTCTACCAGTTTGGAGGTCCAGTCATTGATCGATAAACTGGACCAAGCTCTGTCCACCAGGAAAACCTGTTGGGCGGGTGTTGGGGGTAGCTCAACTTGCCATTCAACCGAGACCAAGAAGTGGTCGGACCACGGGAGAGGATATGCTGACCTGGCCAGGAGACAGGGGATATTAGAAAACATTGGGTCTAATAGGTGACCCTTATCATGCGTGGATCCTGCATTAATTAAGGGCAACTCACATGCTTTCAAGTCACCTTGAAGGTCTCGGGCTATTAGATCTGTGGGATCATTAAAATGGAGATTAAGATCTCCCAACACTATAAAATTAGTTGTCGATGAGGCCAGCATCGTCACAGTTTCCATTACGGAACTCACGAAGTTGCCTAGGCAACCTGGGGGCCGATAAATCAGTAAACCTGACAATGCCACTGTGGGAGATATCTGTAAAGAGAAATGGCAGCTCTCACAGTCAGCAACTAAGCCCTTCTGGGCCCTACATACGTAAATCTCTCTATATAAGATAGCGATGCCACCCCCGCACCCCTCAGGTCTGTCCAGATGAAACAGCAGAAAGCCCGGTGGGAGGGCTTGGACGATATCGGCGTCGGAACTGGCAGTTATCCAGGTTTCCGATAGGAACAGGATATCTAGGTCCTGGTCTTGCACAAGGAGATTGACTTCAACTGAGTGCCTCGGGAGAGATCTGCAGTTCAGCAAACCCAACAGCAAGGTCTTCTTACCTTTCTGCGGAGGAGGCAGCTGGTCCACCCTTCCGAGTGGTGATAAAAGCAGACCATTGTCTACCGGGTTGCGGTCCACAGGATGAGAGTGGCGCAATGCGATCAGCTCCTCACGGGAGTACCTAAGTCTGGAAGCCAAATTATTGTGCATAGTACCAGGCCCCAGGCCCGTCTGAGTCCGGACGAGCCCAGACGGGCAGGACTCTGGCTGGACTCCGGCGTGAGTCCGGCAGTCCCGCTGCGCGTCTCCGCTGCGCGTCGTCATTGGGAGGTTTAAATAGGGGCGAGTTATCCGGCGTAAAGACTAGGGCGCTGACCGAAATGGCACCGCGGTAAATCCCTGCCTCACCCAAGATGGTTGGAAAGGAGAAAAGGTGAGTTGCAGTCCTAAGTGACCCGCTAAAAATAGCGGTGAGTTTTCCAAAATTAGAATGCGGGTGAGCGCTATATGTAAAGAAAAAGAAAATGCAATTTTAAAAGATTAATCAACATTTTTTTTTTAAACGCATCTAACGCTGTCTACGCAAGTCAGTTTAAAAAAAGCTTTAGCTCAGAATATGTGTAATCACCTATAGCAAGCAAAAATTGGAAATTGTTGCCATAAGTATCTCCTTTTTCCCGATAACTGTTTATTTTAGGAAAGCAGACCAGTACAAAAATCAGTTCCAGTTTTGTTTTTTAAAATGCAGCTATAATTAAACTGTGCGACCACGCTTCATTGCGGCTGCTGGCAGCAGGCATAATAATGCAACAATTCAACTGTAATAGCAGCTAAGTTGCTGTATAAGCTCAATATTAAAGATAACTAGAGATGTCACAACTTGACTTGGATAAGGAAATTAGAGGCACCTTTAGGCACGGTTGCAGGCTCTCATGTAATATGTGTGGGATAAAGTGCACTGTGTCACACATGACAAGAATATTGCAAGTCGCCAAGTAAGTCTGTGAATATACAGAGGAATAAGGATGAAGGCAAGGTTCTCTTATAATTTAATGGAATTGTAAATCTTTGGCTTCTTAACTCTTTTTATTGGCATTTCAATAAAGAATACATTCAGAACACTGCTATGCACTGACAATCCCATGAATCTCTTTTGACATTATGCCATCCAACCTCCAGTCGTCCTACGTTTCCCCCCTCCCGCACACAACTGACAGTGCTCACAGAGAAGGCGCATCAATTCGGCTCCCCTTCTACATAGGTGGGGTCAAGGAAGACACAAATGTTTGTTTTATATTCATTCCAACGTCCCCAAATCGTTGCCCATTTGTGGGGACAGCCCTGACCCTCACAAACCGTTCTATCGACCTGCATACACCAGTCCACGTCTCTCTTCCAATCTCCTAATTGTGGCACTTCCTTCGCTCCTCACAATCTTACAATATTCTGCTTAGCCGCCACTAAACCCAGAGTAATCCATGTGCGTTCCATATGTGTCACATCTGTTTTGCCCCAGCTGTTGAGCAGGCACCATGTCGCAGAGGCAGACACAGCTGAAACATACACATCGCTCATACATGCCACCATGAACTCCCAACATTTCTGCACCATGGGAGAGTTCCATACTATATGATAGAATATGCCAACCTGTCCACAACCCCATCGACAACAAGCATCTAACTCTCTACCCATTTTGATCATCGTATTTTGAGCATAGTAGGCACGGTGAAGAGCTAAGTTGAATTAAGCAAAACCTCAATCATATGGCCAGCCGCGGCCCGTGGAGGGAGTTGCGGTGGAGCAGAGAGGCGGGGCGGGGGAGGGGGAGGGTGGGGGGTGTTAAAAACCGGCATATGGATAATTGGAGGTAAGTAAACAATTTAATTAATAAAACGAATTTCGTAGCGTGCCCTGTGTCGCAAAATGCGATGCAGCGAGCGCTATGAAATTCGTTTTATTAATTACATTGTTTACTTACCTCCAATTATCCATCTGCTCGTTTTTAGACCCCCATCCTGTCCCTCCCCCGCCCCACCTCTCTGCCCCACCGCAACTCCCTCCACGGGCCGCGGCTGCTTATGGCTACCTCGCTCGGAGACGCCAGCGACTCCTCCCACTCATCATCTTCCAGGCTGTCCAGGTCCTGGGTCCATCTCTCTCTCAGATGCAGCAGGGCAACAGGAGTGTTGTAAATCCATTTTGTATATGTCATGGATGTGTCCTTTTGGGGCATATATCCATCTAGCAGCCTGTCCTCCCAGGGTGGGGACCAATGAAGTTCCGCCTCCTCAGGGACTGTCGCACCTGTAGGTAGTGATAGGACTCGGCTTGGGCAAGTTAATATTCACGCTGTAGCTCTACCCAGGGAATTACATCACCATGGGCCCATAAATCACCTACAAGGGAAAAGCCAATTAGATCCCACTTATCGAATCTAGGCTGTGTCCCCAGCATCCCGAACACAGTCGCATCCCAAAGGGGTGTTGCTTGGATGTTCTTTCTCCTCCATCCCAGGGCGGTAGTAGCTGTGTACCAGAGGTTCACCACGATAGCCATTCGGCCTTGAGTATGCCATAGTTTGGGTATGCCATATAAGACCCTTCGGTGCCTCCTGGGGTGCATCACCAGCCTGTTCATGCAAAAAGCGGGCTATTCTGGGTAGGGGACGACCCAACTGTTAATGATGGTTAATTGAGTTGCCCAATACAGCTGCTGAATATCGGGCAGGGCAATCCCACCATAATACCACCCCCTTGTAAGCTTGTGAAGTGCTATACATGCTTTGTCCCCTTTTCACAATAGCTTCGTCATCTCACACTCAGTGGCTTTAAAATTGGAAGCGTGAATTGTGTAGGTCCTATTTTATAGAACATATAGAAAACGAGGCAGGGGCATCATTTTAAATAAAGCCGCCCTACCAAGGAGTGACCAGCGGTAGGGATCTTTAATGGCAGATGTCCCCCTTCAGTCTGTCAAGCGATGGCGATAGTTGCTAAAAAAACAGGTCTGGGTATGTCATTATGTAGATAGCTAGATGGGGGAATCCTTCCATGACTATTAGTGCATCACAATCTTGGGAAGTCGGGCTCTGGTTACATATTAGGGACTTCCGCTAGATGGGGGAATCCTTCCATGACTATTAGTGCATCACAATCTTGGGAAGTCGGGCTCTGGTTACATATTAGGGACTTCCGCTAATTAATAGAGTAGCCTAGGTACCGACCAAATAATTTAATTATGTGAATCAATCTATCTAGCGTATAAACAGTGTTCGTCACATACAGCAGAATATCGTCTGCATAAAGCAATATTTTTCCTCCCAAGTGTCCATCCAGCGCACACAACAAACCAGTGGGTCCTGTCTTATCCAGGCTGTGTGGGGCTCCAGTATCAGAGCAAAACCAGGTGGCGATAAAGGGCAGTCCTACCTCGTGCGCGTTGCAGCCCAAATATAATGAGATGTTCCTCTGTTTACTCATACTTGAGCCTACTGTTCAGGGAAAACCCATCTGTATACCCAAGCCTATACAAACCTGTAATTCCCTGGCCGCCTCTTCCATCTGACACTATCAACCCCCCAGCGCCAGGAAACCGCTTGGTCACAGAGCGCTTTACAAATATTTTCAACATCAACATCAACTGAAGTCTTACCCATTGCAGGAAGCGTGGCCCAAAACCCAATATAGCCAGTACCTCAAACACGTAGTCCCACAACACCATGGGCCATATGTAGGTAAATTGAGAATACCGAATCCTTAATACCGAATTTTACCGAATCGGTATTAAGGATTCGGTATACGCGATGTAGATAAAATTTCGTTAAAGTTTACCGATTCGTTATGAATCGGTATTAAATACCGATTTCGGACAAATCGGTAAAAAATGAGAATGAAATACCGAATCGGTTTTACAGAATCCATTACCGAATCGGAAATACCGAATCGGTAATTCAAAAATTCGTAATTTGCTGAATTAGCCAATCCAGATTCACCCAATTACCTCCCAAACAGGAAGTGGCCACACCCAGCCAGGTGCACAGGACCTGGAGCTCACAGTGAGGCAGGCAGGCAGGCAGACAGCCTGGTGAGCTGAGGAGCCAGCAGCAACACAGCCACACAGCCACAAGCAGGACTGCAAAACAACAACAAGCATTGAAATGGCAAGCCAGGACAGGGAGAAGGAGGGAGGTGACAGAAAGAGAAAACTCAAGTTTAGTGACAAGGAGCTGGAGGTCCTGATCCAGGATGTCAGTCAAGAGCACCACAAGCTTTTTGGAGCCCAGTCCCACCAAGTGCCAGAGTCACAGAAGAGGCAAATCTGGAGTGGCATCAGGGACAAAATCAATGCCATAGGTGTGACCCAGCGCACCATAGAGGACATCAGGAAGAGGTGGTACGACCTCAGGAAGACAGCCAAACTGAGGATGGCAGAGAGACTGAGGCAGGCTGGAAAAACAGGAGGAGGGAAAAACAGAGCCCCAGTACCAACACCACTTGAACAGATGGTTGAATCCACCATCCAGCAGGAGAGTGTAATTGGCGTGGGAGACACCGACAGCTCCGCCAGAGCAGCTAGAAAACAAGGTAAGAAGCATGCCCAGCATGCTGTGCTACCCCCTCCCCAACCCCAATCCCCATAGTGGCAAAGGGGCTCCCACTCCACCCCATGTCTTACTGGATACCTGCAATGCATTATGGGTGATGTAGTCAGAGGGAACACATGAATAGGACAGTCAGGCTAGCAAACACAATAGCATGGTAAAGTAATAGGCAATGTCAGGACAACCACTGTGCTCTGTAGGCATGTTGTTTAATGAAATCACATGGCAGACAGAGCAGTGAGTATATCTACATTTGTGTCATTACAGGCGAGTCATCTCGCAGTGCAGCAGAGAGCAGCCGAGCTAAGTCAGCCAGGCCGGAGGGGAGGCAAAATGAAGACGCCAGCAGGCCTGCAGGGACCACAAGCTCTGCGTCATCACGGCCATCTATTCCACCACCACAGCCATCACCACAGCGCCAGGGAAGTCCACACTCCCCTCTCACACAGTCCCCACTGCGAAGATCACCAACACCCCCACCCCCGCAGTCAGGCAGGAGGCATGCCGTGGCCACCCTCCAGCAGATGGAGGAGTCAGATGAGGAGGGCAGAGGGGGCGAACAAAGTCCCATAGGGGAAAGATCCAACAGGGAGAGGTGTAGTTCTGCATCCGAGGGTGCCCACATCTCATCCAGACGCCGCAGGGCAAGGCCGGACAGCCCAGAGGCAGCCGAGCTGGGTGACAGTGTGTTCGCTGGACTGGAAGGCAACATGCTGAAGGTCCAGCGCCTGCAATGGAAAGAACTGAAGTCAATGCACAGGGAGGTGGCACACATGAACAAGCATATGCACAGGATGGAGAAGGGCATCAGTGCTATGGGGGAGAACATGAGTGCAGGAATGGAAAGAGTGGCTACTTCGGTGGACAACCTCTGCAGCCAGCTTGAGCAGGACCGTCTAGCCAGGCGCAGGGAGAGACAGAGGCTCCAGGGCTATACCAAGTCGGTGAACCGGCTCGCCACTTCAACATCACTGATGTGTCGCAGGTCCATCGCCATGCAGGAGGAGATGGCGCATTGCAGCAGGGATGTGGCCAGGGGGATGGTGTCCTTGACCTCAGTGCTAGAGCAAATGCAGAATGCTAAGGCCGCCACAATGGAAGGGGGGGGGGACAGTGAGGAGGCCACCAGCCATGGTAGCATCACGCCCTCACCCACCGAGTTCAGAAGGCGTAGTGAACGTAACGTGCCTTCACATGAACAGTCCGACACACCGGACAGTGTTAATAGGGAACGGTCACGGGCAGCACGAGGCCGCAAGAAGTAAGGACCTATGGCTGTTGCCAAGCATGAGATGGGTGATGTAACCCATGTCCAATTGGACATTGCTCACATTACTGGGGGTGTGCCTAATAAACACCTTGAAATTTAACTGGAATAGGCTCTGTGTCGTTACTCACTCAGAAGTAGTTTGCCGTTATCTCTGCCCGTCTCTGTCTCCCATCATGTTCAATAGCAACACCTGCTGCGCTGGGCTCTGGCTGAGGGTTGTCCTCGTCCTCGTCATCTGAGTCAGTCAGTTCCACTGCTGTTCCTTTTTTGATGGCCAGATTGTGTAGCATTGCACATGTAGCAATAATCTTGCAACATTTGATGGGGCTGTAGAGACGTGCACCTCCAGTTTTGTGGAGGCAACGGAATCTGCTTTTGAGCAATCCAAACGTGCGCTCCACCACGTTGCGTGTGCTCCTATGTGCCACATTGTATCTCCTCTCCCTCGGGGTGGTTGGGTTGAGATAAGGTATGAGTAGATACGGCCGGAGGGCATATGCGCTGTCACCTATGTACAGATGTAAGTGGCATTATGTTGTGTGATCAATAGCTTTAGCCAGGGTGTACATCAGAGTGTGTCACATTTACTTACCTAGTATGTATCCGTCTCCAAATTCACCTGCAAGCAGACGGGTATGGATGCCACTGTTCCGGAAGATGTACGCGTCGTGGCTACTCCCGGGGAATTTGGCCACGATGTCAGTAATTAAGAACCTGGCATCACATATCACCTGTACATTGATGGAGTGGGTGGATTTGCGGTTCCTGTAAATGTATTCACTAGCTGCAGGTGGGCAGATGGGTATATGGGTCCCATCTATGCAGCCGATGACGTGTGGAAATTGTGCCATTTGGTAGAACTCCAGCTTGGTCCTCTGCAGCTCCGCCTGTGTACTGGGGAAGGAAATGTAGTGTTCCATTCTGTCCATCATGGCATCTAGGAAAGTGTTGAAAAAACGGGACAAACAGCTCTGTGACACTCCACCCACTGCAGCAATCACACCCTGGAAACTTCCTGATGCAAGGAGGTGCAGGCAGCAGAGTACCTGGACATGGGTGGGGACAGCGTGGGCCCTTGGTGTCTGATGCTCCAGATAGGGTTTTAGGTCCCGTATTAGCTCCAGGATGGTATCAGGGTGCAGTCTGTATCTTTCATGAATTTCTGCTTCTGTCAAATGGAACAATGTGATGCGCAATCTGTACACCTGCTCCTCCCGTCTCCAGATCCTTACTCCTGCTGCTCTCAAGCGTAGCCGCCTTGCAATGAGGTAGAGTCCCGCCATTGTGTTCCCACTGATGCATTTTGGGCCTGTTTTTATGCACTCCACCTGATTACCACATGCTCCTGAAAAGTGGTAAATACCGAATCGTTATTACCGAATCCGGTCATTTTCGGTAATACCGAGGTTTGCAACATAGCATTTTTGGGGATTGTTCCGATTCGTTATTTCCGATTGGGTAATATTTGTTTCGGTAATTTTGATTCGGAAAATAACGATTCGGTAATTTATTACCGATTCGTTATTAACGAATCCATTCGGTATTACGTACATCTCACATGGCTAATTACCGGTCGGTAACAACGAAAACTGGCCTTTTTCGGTGTTACCGACCGGTAATCGGCCACCTACATATGGCCCCATATTGTTTGCCATTTTGGAGTCTAGCGAGAGCACAAGGGCATTCTCATATAAGTTGCCCACCAGGATAAATCTTTGGCTTCTTCCTTCTTCGCATGAACTAGTACAGCTGCACATCTGTAGAAAAAAAATATGATAAATTAACCACATCAATATACAACTGGCAGTATTGTAAGCAATTTTATGCGACATATACAATAATAGCTATAGTTCATGATGTATGGTAACACCTGGAGAGATTCCCGATTCCGTGTAATGAACTATAACAGGGCAAAGCATGAACATGAACCATATGTTAGCGAATTTGTATAGCACACAGCTGCCCCAGCAAGGGAGCGTCCCAGCGCTATTGCTGCAGACTACAAGAAGACCATGGAGCGAGCTCCTAAGGCCACTCAGGTGGGGAAGAGATACGTTTTAATGACTTTGCGGAATTGGGCATGATTGCTGACGCTCCTAATGCTCACAGGGAGCGAGTTCCAAAGTTTAGCGTCATGAACACGAAAAGAGCACCCTCCTGCTCGGACCGTTCTCATTCTTGGGACAACAGCCAAGTGTTGGTCCCTTGAGCGTAGACAACGAGTGGGTACGTAGGGTGAAAGGAGATTCGCCAGGATATCAGGAGCCTGCAGATTCAGAATTCTGTGAGCGATGCGTAGGGTTTTAATCTCAATGCATTTTGCCACTGGCCGCTGGTGCAATCTATGAAAGGCGCTAGTTGTAGGACACCTTCTCGGCAAGCCAAGTAATGTCCATGCAGCTGCATTGTGCACCCTTTGAAGGTGTAGAGTCTCGGCTTTGTTTATCCCCAAATAGAGTGAACTGGCTTAATCCAGCCTAGAAAGCATACTGGGCTTGACGATGGCCTGCGGCGTGGTGGGATCAAAAAAGCCTAGCAATAGCTTAAGCCCACATTACAGTCCAAAGCAAGTCCCGGCTACCACTTTGGTTTGGGCCTGAAAGGTAAGCGTGGAGCCCTCCCAGATATTTAACTGCCTGCTTAGGGACAGGTGGGCGGCCCAAAGTAGAATGCCACCATTGCTCACTCCATAGTGCAGCATTTCCCTCCCAGCAGGATCCCTGATTTGCTCGAATTCAGTTGGAGGCAATTAGATGTCATCCAGTCTGCTATGGCTGTTAAGTCCTCCGTAAATTTAAGCACGTCCTGCGAGAGATCATTAGATAATGCCACAACTAACTGCGTGTCATCAGCATATGACACCACAGTTAGGGCCAGATGTAGGTAATTTTATTTTACCACCTCTTAAATACCGAATCATACCGATTCGGTATTTAAGAAGTGGTAAAATAGAAGTACCGAGATGTAGGTAAATACAGAAGTGCATTTACCGAATCGGTAAAATTCGGTATTTACCGATTCGGTAAATACCGACCGGTAATGCCCATTCATTCCTATGGGCTTTGAAGCCCATAGGAATGAATGGGCATTACCGATTCGGTAATTACCGAATCGGTAAATACCGAATTTCACAAGGGTGCAGGGGGTGTCACTTTGACACCCTCTAGCACCCCCAAAACGGGTTCGGGTGCCATGTGGCAGGCATACCTGCCCTAAGGGCAGGTCTGCCTGTCATATGGCACAGGTGTGCATGCACACATGTGCATGCACTCCGGAATCGGTATTTTACCATCAAATAGGATTTGATGGTAAAATACCGATTTTTTAATGCTTGTGGGACTCAGAAGAGTCCCACCTACATATCAATTTTACCGAATCGGTAAAAATACCGACTCGGTATTTTACAGATTCGGTAAATTTACCGATCCGTAAATTTACCGATTCTGTAAAATACAGGGCCCTACATCTCAAATTGCATTTACCGGTCGGTAACGGCCGAATTCGGCCGTTACCGACCGGTAAATGCCTACCTACATCTGGCCCTTAGTCCTCTGCTCCTCGCCACTGCAGCCAAAGGTTGGATGTTAATGTTGAATAGGGTGGGGCCGAGAGCCGAACCCTGGGGAACCCCTTGCTGGATGGCATGAACATTGGAGCTAAACGGGGGTAGTGATACTTGAAAAGTTCTCCCGGAGAGGAAGGAAGCAAACCAGCTCATAGCCCGGCCTCCGATACCCACCTCCCTCAGGCGCTGCAACAGGATCTTATGGGACACTGTATCGAAAGTAGCGCTCAGGTCTAACAATATCGCGGCGTATGTCTGCCCTTCATCCAGAGCGCCCCTTAGATGTTCAGTTACAGCCAGGAGTGCCGTCTCTGTGCTGTGATGGGGGCAAAACCCGTTTTGTGAGGGGTCAAGCAGGTTATTGCTTTCAATGAATGAAAAGGGTGTTTACTTCTAAAGGCTGTTCATTACAGGAAAACATTCATAAGAGCTGGAAAAACTAGTTTGAATGTAATCTGCCTTTCACTCACTCTGGCGGTAAGCACTGTGACATCATACTTCAACTCTATTGACGTGCGTTCTGCAGGTGCATCCTTTGCTTATTACAGGTGAGTAGTATTACTACAACTAGAATGTAATAAGAAAATATACACAGGTTTTTATCTAGGTATTGCAGGCTTTGTTGTATTATAAATAACCACATACAAATGTAAGCAGGACACCCTTGGGCGACCCGGAAAGACATCTTCTATTCTGACACTACCTTCTTCTGCATATCCCTCGACACAGTCCTCTCGGATACCAGGCACTCCTCTACACAACAAACTAGCTGAAGAAATACCCATTGCTTACACATAGACTTAACAAAGAGCTTTAATTACTTATCCACATATCAAAGACTTAAAAAAATACAATACACACAACAATTCCAAATGTTATCCGGAGTCTTGGACTCGATCAACAAGAGTCAGAATATTCAGTTACTATGTTACTAACCGCAAGTTTGTAGAGAGAGCGGCGTGTTTTGAAGAAACCCTCCCGTCGCAGTGGTGTAAATGTGGTTTTCATGTCACAGTCTGTGCCCGCGCCACACCACATGTCAGGCCGCCGTCATTTCAAGGCCCGGCCATTTTGGGAGACAATGACGCGCAGCCACAAGATGGTAAAAATCATTATTGGTAATTGCTGAAATTAAAGCATGCCTCCAAAACAGAAACAAAGACAGATGAAAGCTTTGTGACTTTGCCAGCTAATTCGGCGATATTAGGAGCAGCTGCTGTCCCCCACCCTATTTCTGAAATATCCGAGCGGGAGTCGTTTACGGTTTAATTAGGTCGGGTACCCTTCAATTTAGGGCTCAAAGCGGGATGGGAGAGGCTCGTTAAACCACAGAGAGGCCCACGTCATGTAGTGAATTAGAGCTGTTGTTGTTTAGTTCTGAGGCCACCACCCCATCCCAACATGTTCTTGAAATGTATTAAATTGGGCGGGACACCCCTGGCTCCGTATTACAGGGCCATTAGTTGTGAGTTTTGTTTATATCGTTTCTATAATCGAAGCTTTAAATGGAAACATAGAAATGCAGGTACCTATTATTAAGAGCACCTGTTTGCTCAAGAGAAGTGCCAATACTCTCTCATGTTATGTGTTGCAGCAGTAATGAGAAGTGCAAGTACTCTCCCATGTTTTGTCCTCCGGGCACAAATCCTAACGAAAAATGTGTGGAGACTAACCAAGGTATGCCGTATGCAAGTGACATCATTGCGCATGCCATTACAGCACATGACGTCACGACGAGTGACAACGCACGTGGCATCGCAGGAAGTGACCTCACTGGAAGTGACATCACAAGAAGTGACACCAGATATTAAGATCTCACAGATATGTTTATCAGATATATCATGAGTACATTTAAATGCATTAACAAATGAGATTTTACGTTGGGGTTGTGCCACAAAAGTGGTGCAACCCCAACCCAAAATCTGGGACTCAACTAATACATTCATGTTTTTTAAAACCCTACCACAAAGAAATTGGCAATATTAATAGATCTGTTCTGCTTAATTGGTTCTAAACTCTGCATTTTAAAATATTTTATGGGGTTAAGCCACCTGCTGCAGAGTATGTGCTCAGTAAATCTCGTGGAGTAGTAATAATGGTAAGATAACTCTGGAGATTAACGCTTTTGCTGAAGAGATCTGTGTTTTGTGTAATCCAGGATTTGAATCAATGTAGTATAGAAGGTTAATGTGTCTCCTGCAAAGCACATCATGTAACATGCATATGACAGATTTCTATTGTATGCAGATAGGTAGGTGGTTTGCTGCTTTCAACACAGAGATACTTTGGCTACTTGCAGTTCAAAAATTTTAATTTTTCTAATATTCCACAGTGAGATATGGACATGTGATTCCTACACCTTGCAACCATTGCTGTCTTATGTAACACATGTTGTTCGTTGATTTACACACTTACATGATTTATTGTCAATGTATAATGCGTATATTATGTAAAGCGCTCTCAGACCCTCCTTTGAGTTGAGTAGCTCTGTAAAAGAAATAAAATAGTGCTATTTTAATTGTTACTTGTGTAAATACTGGGACAGACCAACACATCTGACATTATTACAGTGTATACACCTACTCACAGGGACGGAACAAAGTCAACAGCATGCCTCCCTTAAGTACCTGTGAAGAGAAAGCAAGCTGTGTGCATTTGTGTCCCCTCCGTTGCATTTGCATTTAAGTGTGAGGTCCCAGGCCGCCTCCTGTCAGGATACTCGATCAAAAGGAGGCCTAATGGGCCCCTAACTTCGGCCTTTACCTTTGGCTTAGCTGGAGGTGAATATAAAAAAGCCTCTTGCTGAGAATGGGAAGCATACAAGTTGCAGGTGCTGCCGAACGTATCTGGGTGTCTGAAATTTGCACCAGGATGAGTTCAGTATATTTCTGTGGGACCCAACTTGTTGGCAGGGTGGACAGCCTACCCAAAAGAAACCTCTGCTCCGCCGACCTTGCCCTGGCAGGGATCCCACGCATCTGCAAAACCAGAGCAGGCGGAAAAGCCTTCTCCTACATCGCAGCAAAGACCTGGAATGAGCACCCAGTCAACATCAGCTGCTCCCCCACTCTGCACACCTTTAGGAAGAGCCTCAAGACCAAGCTCATCGGCTGATCCGGAGCTGCTCCCCCCACCCAGTGCCTTGAGACTCTCACGGCTGAGTAGCACGCTTTATAAACCCTGATTGATTGATTCACCCTGTGAAAATAGTGGGTGGATGCAGTGTACCCGTGTGTACCCCTGACTTGTGCCCTGAGTGTTCTGCTGGACACTTAGCTGTTTCAGCCACTGCCCGAGGACTGACCTTACTCCCACCCCACACCCATCCAACACAGGCATCGCCAGTCAGGTGACCCTGTCAATAAAAGGACCCGAGCCCATGTGCTTGTGGCCAATTTACTACGCCACTTGCCAGTGTCTGTATCGTTCTTTATCTAACATGGTGTTACTCAAAGTACGGCCGGGGGCTGCATGCGTCCCTCCTCACCTTCACATGCGGTCCTCTGTTGAACTACTGGACTTGGCTGCATTTTACTTGAGAGAGAACATTCGGCAAAATATTAAATAAATGGTTAGTGCTTATTTACAAGCTAACTGAAGCAAAAGAAAAGAAGCAAATAAGGTATTTTGGAGCTCATAACTATTAGAAACAGGTAGATCGCAGCACTCCTGAGGCTCAGCCGGGAGTTTATATTTGTATTTTGAAGCTGTTTTTAAAAAATTGTGTCACTTTATATTTTTAATTTGCATCACATGCCTACCTTCTCAGTGCTCTCCTGAGCTTCTCTTCGCCCCCTTGGACCCCCGCGCAGCCGAGTAAAGCGCTGCCGCGGGAGAACGTTGATTGCCTTGGGCGCCACCACCCAGCCTGATCACAGGCCACGCCCAGGTACATTAGGCCACGCCCCCGACTACTTAAGCGGTCTGACTGCGAGCCCGCTGGTAGATCGCGGCACTCCTGAGGCTCAGCCGGGAGTTTATATTTGTATTTTGAAGCTGTTTTTAAAAAATGGTGTCACTTTATATTTTTTAATTTGCATCACATGCCTACCTTCTCAGCGCTCTCCTGAGCTTCTCTTCGCCCCCTTGGACCCCCGCGCAGCTGAGTAAAGCGCTGCCGCGGGAGAACGTTGATTGCCTTGGGCGCTGTTAGAAGGGGCGATCTCAGAGGGCCAGGTTGTGCTCACCCGGTCACCCCAAGATCCACCTCTCCCACAGAACTTGCCGAGTCTTGATTGGGAGGTCCCCACCGGGGAGACCTTCGGGTCTAGGATCGTACACACGGAGCTCACACCACACTATGAACAGACACCACACCGTTGGATTCTAGTAACAAGTTCTTTATATAGCAAATAACGAAGGAAGCACTCTTATATACACAGTGGTCAAGGGACCACAAAGTCTTGGAGGATTCGGGAAGGGGGAAGCGGGACAGTCTTTTAGTCTCTGGGTCAGTACGTGGCGTTCCCTACGCACAGCTCTCAATCCTCGAGCCGGGGGGTACGGGATGATGGTCATACTGGCTGCCTCACCTCCGTCGAGTCGGCTCGGTCGTGATGGTGGTCTCGATGGTCCAGCCGGACCAGAGTACTCCTCGAGCCGCGACGAGGTCAGCAGGGCTCGATCGGGAGAGGTTCGTGAGAGCCGCGACAGCGTCAGCAGGGCTCCGGTGGTCTTAGAGGTCGAGCCGCGACAGCGTCAGCAGGGCTCCGATGGTTGCAAGTTCAGCTTGGGCCGCGACAGCGTCAGCAGGGCTCCGATGGTTGCAGGTTCAGCTTGAGCCGCGACAGCGTCAGCAGGGCTCCGATGGTTGCAAGTTCAGCTTGAGCCGCGACAGCGTCAGCAGGGCTCCGATGGTTACACGTTCAGCTTGAGCCGCGACAGCGTCAGCAGGGCTCCGATGGTTACAAGTTCAGCCTGAGCCGCGACAGCGTCAGCAGGGCTCAGAGGTTCAGGATGAGTCTTCTTAGGGTCAGCCGCAATCAGATCAGCAGGGCTTCAGGTCCAAGATACAACTGCCCGCTAGTTGTCGGGCCGGCCCAGTTATAGTCCTTTTGCTCTTTGATCTCTGGACCCTCGCAGGCAGAGGTCTCCTGCCCGGGGGGGCTGGTCGTTGGCGGGGTCCGGCGGTCGGCTCTTTGATCCCTTTGAAAGATGGGTCCGGGAATTCCCAGACGCCAGCGGGTCTGAAACCAGCCCTCGGGGAGGCCAGAGGGGTGATCAAAACTGGCCCACAGGGGAGGGCCAAAGGTGTGACAGAAACCAGCCCCTCATGGGAGGCCGGAGGTGCCATCGAAACTCCCTGGCTTATCTCACTCGGGGAGCCCTTTACCCCCCAGCCGGGACTGGCGCGGCTTTGGAGTCTGGGGTTCGCTGGGGCCTGGGTCACGCTAGGCCCAGGGAGACAGGGATGACGGGAAGGGAAGATGGCGTCCGAACCTTGTGGGGCATGCCATGTTAGGTGCTCGGAGCCGGACGGGGAGCGGGAACGGCAGGCCTGGTCGAGGTTCTAGGGGGATCTTGGCTTAACTGGAGTAGGACGACCAGGCTCGGGTGTAGGCTACACTAGCGGGGAGGCTGCACAGGGGACTCGGGGTACAGGCCTACGCTCACAGGGTGTGGAGGGACAGAGAAGGACCACGCCACGAGGCCGGGTCCAACACGCGTCCCCCCCAGCTGAAGGTGGGGAGAACTACCCATCCTCTTGGGGTTTCTCTTCGCTGAGGCGGAAGAATCGGGACAGGCCGTCTGCGTTGGCGTGGTCAGAACCAGGCCGGTGCTCAACAGTGAAGTCCATCCCCTGGAGGGAGATGGACCAGCGCAGCAATTTGGGATTTTCCCCTCTCATCTGCATTAGCCACCGGAGAGGTCGGTGGTCGGTCTGGACCCGGAAGTGAGTACCGAACAGGTAGGGCCCAAACCACCGCGAAGGCCTCCCGCTCGATGGTGCTCCACCTTTGTTCTCGAGGGAGTAGCCTCCGGCTAATGAATGCCACGGGTTGGTCTAGGCCGCTCTCGTTCACCTGGGACAGGACGGCTCCGATGCCATGTTCGGACGCGTCCGTCTGGACTACAAACTCTCGGGAGTAGTCGGGGGCCTGTAGGATGGGGGCCGTGCACATGGCGTCTTTTAAAGTTTCGAACGCCTCTTGGCAGGCAGCGGTCCAGCCGACTTTCTTCGGCTGTTTTTTGGAGGTTAACTCCGTGAGGGGGGCTACGATGCTGCCGTACCCCTTAATGAACCGTCGGTAGTACCCCGTGAGCCCTAGAAACGCCCGCACTTCCGTCTGGGTCGTGGGGGCCTCCCAGGCCACGATGGCATCGATCTTGGGCTGGAGGGGGGCTACGAGGCCGCTTCCAACCTGGTGCCCGAGGTAGACTACGGACCCTTGTCCGATCTGGCACTTGCTCGCCTTAATGGTGAGACCGGCCCTTCTCAGGGCCGTCAGTACCGCCCAGAGGTGCTGGAGGTGCTCGGGCCAGTGGGAACTGTACACTGCGATATCGTCCAGATACGCAGCGCTGAACTCCTCCAACCCTGCCAGTACCTGGTTCACCAGCCACTGGAAGGTGGCGGGGGCGTTTTTCATCCCGAAGGGCATAACCCGAAAATGGTAGTGACCATCCGGGGTGGAAAACGCGGATCTTTCCTTTGCTCCTTCGGTGAGGGCGATCTGCCAGTAGCCACTGGTCAGGTCGAACGTGCAAAGGAAGCGAGCCGCCCCGAGGTGATCGATGAGCTCGTCGGCTCGGGGGATGGGATGTGCATCAGTTCTGGTGACTGCGTTGAGCCCGCGGTAGTCAACGCAGAACCTCAGCTCGGGAACAGCACCGGGGGCGGCTGCCTTCGGAACCAGGACCACAGGGCTAGCCCATGGGCTGTCAGAGGCCTCGACCATCCCAAGAGCTAACATCTTTGATACCTCGGCCTTGATACAGGCCCAGACTCGGTCAGGGACGCGGTAGGCTCTGTGTCGTACTGGTGGGCTGTCCCCGGTGTCCACGTCGTGGACGCCACCAGTTGGTGACGCCGGGGGTGAGGGAGAAGAGGTCCGAGAACTGTCCCAACAACTGGCGACAGTCCTCGCGCTGCTCGGGAGAGAGGGAGGAGGAGAGACTCACCCCCTCTACGGAGCCATCTTTTTCTTTCACGCACATGAGATCGGGGAGAGGCTCCGTTTCTTCTTCTTCTCCATCGTCAGTGGCGAGGAGCAAGCTCAACTCGGACCGGGCGAAGTGGGGCTTGAGGCGGTTCACGTGAAGGACCCACAAGGGGTTCCTGGGGGACTCTACATCGATGAGGTAGTTCACCTGACTCTTGCGCTCCACTACCTTGAAGGGCCCTGTCCACTTGTCTTGCAGGGCACAGGGCTCCACGGGGGCCATCACCCAGACCTGTTGTCCGGGTTGAAACTCGACCAGAGTGGCATTCTGGTCGTACCACCGTTTCATCTCTTCCTGACTGGCCTCGAGGTTGGCCTCGGCCAGTTCTCTGAACTTCCTCGTCTGGTTCCGGAGGGCCAGAATGTATCGAAACACATCGGGAGGGGGCTCTGGGGCCGCCGTCTCCCACCCTTCCTTGACCAGGGTGAGGGGTCCCCTGACGGGGTGCCCGTAGAGGAGCTCGAAGGGGCTGAACCCCAGGGACTTCTGGGGGATTTCGCGGTATGCGAAGAGGAGACAGGGAAGGAGGACGTCCCACTTACGCCTCAGGGGTTCTTCGAGACCCATGATCATCCCCTTGAGGGTCCGGTTGAATCGCTCAACCAGACCGTTACCCTGGGAGTGATAGGGGGTGGTAAATTTGTATGTCACCCCACATTGTTGCCTAAGGGACTTCATGTACTTGGAGATGAAGTGGGTCCCTCGGTCGCTGACGACCTCCCGGGGGAATCCCACCCGAGAGAAGATGGCCATGAGGGCCCGCCCCACCACGGGGGCGGTCACCGTTCGGAGGGGAATGGCTTCGGGATATCGGGTGGCATGGTCCACCAAGACAAGGATAAAGCGGTGACCCAAGGAGGTCCGGGGGTCGAGGGGGCCCACGATATCGATTCCCACCCTTTCAAAGGGGGTACTGACCACGGGGAAGGGCTGGAGGGGAGCCTTGCGCTTCCCCCCGCTCTTTCCTCTGGACTGACACGTGGGGCAGGACTTACAGTGGGCCTCCACATCGGAGCGCATGCCCGGCCAGTAGAAGTGGGTGACTAGGTGGTGATATGTTTTGTCTTGACCCAAGTGTCCCGCCAGGGGCACATCGTGGGCCAGGTTCAGGAGAAAGCCGCGGAAGCGTAGGGGTACCACCAGCACTCGGGCTGACCCTAGCTCGGCGGATTTTTGTTCGCTATACAAGAGGCCGTTTTCCCAATAGACAAAGTGGGAGCCGGACTGGTCACCGGCGGCCTGCTGCCGCGGCCCAACCAAGGATGGACAGGAGGTCTGTTCTAGGCAGAATTCTTCTCTGGACGGTCCTCCTTCCTGGCGCCACTGGGCCTGCTCAGGAAGGTCGTCCAGGCTCGGGGTCGGTTCGACGCCGGGGCCTAGGGGCCCTGCGTCGAGGGTCTCAGAGGATTCTGGGACCTCGGGGTCCTCGGGGGTAGCTGGTGCTGCCTCTAGGGTCGCCCTTTCGGGGGTGGCCTCTCGGGCGGTCATCGACCTGGTACTCACACAGGCCCACTCGGGCAGGCCCACCATCTCCAAGTGGGTCCTTTTCTCGACCCGCTGCCATGGGGAGCTCTCCAGATCGTTGCCGAGCAGGCAGTCCACGGGCATGTCTGAGCGGACCGCTACTCGTAACTCTCCGGAGACGCCCCCCCATTCGAACGGGACTTGAGCTATCCGGCAGGTGCGGACGGAGTTATCAGCTGCGATCACCCTGCAGGAGTTGTGGGGAACAATCTGGGCTTCGGTGACTAGGTGCCGTTTGACGGCGGTGATACTGGCGCCAGTGTCTCGGAGCGCCCCTATGTGGTGGCCATTGACAGTCACCTGCTGTCGGTACTTCTCGGTGTTGTCGGGTAGGGGGGCTCCTGGAACCATCTCTCTATCACCCAGGGAGACTAGCATCATAGCTGCTGGATCAGCCCCCTCGAACTCTTCCTCCCCCCCTCTTCTATGGCTACTGAGGTAATGTGGCGCACTGGGGGCCCTGTAGCGGCGGGCTTCTTGAGCAAGGGGCAGCGGGGGTCATTGGCATAGTGCCCTGGTTGCTGGCAATGATAGCAGGCTTGGCTGACTCGGGGCCCTGGCTTAGCTGGGGGGAACCCTGCGCGCGCGGTGGGAGGCGAGGTGCCAGGCTGGTTTCTGGGGGGACTGCGCGGGGACCCTACCTGGGATCCCCTCTGTCTATTCTGATTCCCCCCTTCCCTCTGGCGGGATGGTCCTTGTTCGTTTCGGCCAGAGTCTCCCCCGGGCCCCCGGGGTACTCTAGTGCTCACCCAGCGATCGGCCTCGACGGCCAGTTTCCGAGGGTCAGCCAACTTGCTGTCCAGGAGGTGCTGCCGGAGTTTCACAAAGCAATTCAGGGACAAATGTTCATACGCAATGAGGTCGATGAGTCCCTCAAAGGTGGATACTTTGCTGCCCTTGATCCACCCTTCCAGGGCCCGGCTGTAGAAATTGACATATTCTACCCATGTGGTGCCGGGGATCTTCTTGCATTCTCGGAAGCGTTGGCGGTACATTTCTGGGGTGAGCCCGTACCTTGTGAGGAGGGCCTCTTTCATGTGGCTGTAGGAGGTCTGTTCGGCAGGCGGTAGGTCGAGTAGGGTATCTCTCCCCTCACTCAGGAATCGACCCCACAGGCCGGCTCCCCAATCTTTCTGCGGAACTCGATGGGAGGTTATGGCGACCTCGTAGGCCTTGAACCATTGCTGGATGTCATAGTTTTTGTAATATTCTTTGACCACATCCTTGGGGATGTGGACCTTGGGTTCCACCGGGGGAACGGACTCTCGGGTCGCTGCTGTTCGGTTGTCTTCGTTCCGGGCCTTTAGTTCTATTTCCAATATGCTGCGCTCGCGCTCCAGCTGGAGCTTCTTTCCGTCATGTTCTCGCTGGAGTTTCTTCTCCTCCAGTTCTCCTTGCAGCCGCAGCTGCTCGATGGCTAGCTTCTTCTCGGCCAGCTTGAGTTCTCCTTCCATTTTCAAACGGGCCAGTTCTAGCTTGTGGTTTCGGTTGCGTTCTCGGTCGGTCATCTCTTCTCGAGACAGACCTCTCTCGGTGCTGTGAGTCCGCGTCGGGGACTCTGCTCTTTCTTGCTCTGGGGCGTGGGTTTCGATCAGGGGTGCTCCCCCTCCATCGGCTTCTGACGGTGCTGGAGGTTGGGCTCCGGTCTCCACCCAGGCTGTTAGAGCTTGTTGGAAGTCCTCTTTGGTGTTTAATCCCGTTGACGGGATATGGAGATCTTTGCAGAATTGCTTGAGCTCACGGTGTGAATAGTCTCCCAGAAGCACCATCTGGAAGGTGGTCTTGTCGCTCGTGATGCTCATTGTTGTTCTTCGTTTGGGTAGTGTGTCAGTGCTGTACGATCCCTAGACGTAGGTTCTTATCGCGACGCTGCCACCAATGTTAGAAGGGGCGATCTCAGAGGGCCAGGTTGTGCTCACCCGGTCACCCCAAGATCCACCTCTCCCACAGAACTTGCCGAGTCTTGATTGGGAGGTCCCCACCGGGGAGGACTTCGGGTCTAGGATCGTACACTCGGAGCTCACACCACACTATGAACAGACACCACACCATTGGATTCTAGTAACAAGTTCTTTATATAGCAAATAACGAAGGAAGCACTCTTATATACACAGTGGTCAAGGGACCACAAAGTCTAGGAGGATTCGGGAAGGGGGAAGCGGGACAGTCTTTTAGTCTCTGGGTCAGTACGTGGCGTTCCCTACGCACAGCTCTCAATCCTCGAGCCGGGGGGTACGGGATGATGGTCGTACTGGCTGCCTCACCTCCGTCGAGTCGGCTCGGTCGTGATGGTGGTCTCGATGGTCCAGCCGGACCAGAGTACTCCTCGAGCCGCGACGAGGTCAGCAGGGCTCGATCGGGAGAGGTTCGTGAGAGCCGCGACAGCTTCAGCAGGGCTCCGGTGGTCTTAGAGGTCGAGCCGCGACAGCGTCAGCAGGGCTCCGATGGTTGCAAGTTCAGCTTGGGCCGCGACAGCGTCAGCAGGGCTCCGATGGTTGCAGGTTCAGCTTGAGCCGCGACAGCGTCAGCAGGGCTCCGATGGTTGCAAGTTCAGCTTGAGCCGCGACAGCGTCAGCAGGGCTCCGATGGTTACACGTTCAGCTTGAGCCGCGACAGCGTCAGCAGGGCTCCGATGGTTACAAGTTCAGCATGAGCCGCGACAGCGTCAGCAGGGCTCAGAGGTTCAGGATGAGTCTCCTTAGGGTCAGCTGCGATCAGATCAGCAGGGCTTCAGGTCCAAGATACAACTGCCCGCTAGTTGTCGGGCCGGCCCAGTTATAGTCCTTTTGCTCTTTGATCTCCAGACCCTCGCAGGCAGAGGTCTCCTGCCTGGGGGGGCTGGTCGTTGGCAGGGTCCGGCGGTCGGCTCTTTGATCCCTTTGAAAGATGGGTCCGGGAATTCCCAGACACCAGCGGGTCTGGAGCCAGCCCTCGGGGAGGCCAGAGGGGTGATCGAAACTGGCCCACAGGGGAGGGCCAAAGGTGTGACAGAAACCAGCCCCTCAGGGGAGGTCGGAGGTGCCATCAAAACTCCCTGGCTTATCTCACTCGGGGAGCCCTTTACCCCCCAGCCGGGACTGGCGCGCCTTTGGAGTCTGGGGTTCGCTGGGGCCGGGGTCACGCTAGGCCCAGGGAGACAGGGATGACGGGAAGGGAAGATGGCGTCCGAACCTTGTGGGGCATGCCATGTTAGGTGCTCGGAGCCGGACGGGGAGCGGGAACGGCAGGCCTGGTCGAGGTTCTAGGGGGATCTTGGCTTAACTGGAGTAGGACGACCAGGCTCGGGTGTAGGCTACACTAGCGGGGAGGCTGCGCAGGGGACTCGGGGTACAGGCCTACGCTCACAGGGTGTGGAGGGACAGAGAAGGACCACGCTACGAGGCCGGGTCCAACAGGCGCCACCACCCAGCCTGATCACAGGCCACGCCCAGGTACATTAGGCCACGCCCCCCGACTACTTAAGCGGTCTGACTGCGAGCCCGCTGGTAGATCGCGGCACTCCTGAGGCTCAGCCGGGAGTTTATATTTGTATTTTGAAGCTGTTTTTAAAAAATGGTGTCACTTTATATTTTTCAATTTGCATCACATGCCTACCTTCTCAGCGCTCTCCTGAGCTTCTCTTCGCCCCCTTGGACCCCCGCGCAGCCGAGTAAAGCACTGCCGCGGGAGAACGTTGATTGCCTTGGGCGCCACCACCCAGCCTGATCACAGGCCACGCCCAGGTACATTAGGCCACGCCCCCCCCGACTACTTAAGCGGTCTGACTGCGAGCCCGCTGGTAGATCGCGGCACTCCTGAGGCTCAGCCGGGAGTTTATATTTGTATTTTGAAGCTGTTTTTAAAAAAATTGTGTCACTTTATATTTTTTATTTGCATCACATGCCTACCTTCTCAGCGCTCTCCTGAGCTTCTCTTCGCCCCCTTGGACCCCCGCGCAGCCGAGTAAAGCGCTGCCGCGGGAGAACGTTGATTGCCTTGGGCGCCACCACCCAGCCTGATCACAGGCCACGCCCAGGTACATTAGGCCACGCCCCTAATTTCACCTATAAGTTATGTGTCTTCCACGTACGCGCAGCAGACGGGCGCAGCGGGCGCGCAGCGGGCGCGCTGTCAGCGCGCCGAAGGCACGCAGAAGGCAAGCCCGTCTGGGCCCGTCCGGGCCCAGCCGGCCTCAGGCCCAGTCACTATGCCCAATTCTCCTGCAGATCGCCTCTCCTACTCTAGAGACAAGCTTCTAGCACTTAACCCACTGAAAAACCCTAAGTGCAATTACATCCACACAGGAGGAAAACCTTTCATCAATTGTGACCTCTGCAATCCGGTTATTACCATTGACGAACGCCAGGGCCTACAGCTTGGCCTCCTTAACTGTAGGTCCCTCCCTAGGCATTCTCACGAAATCAACCTTTTGATATATGACCATGCCATCGATATACTGTTCCTTACGGAAACGTGGATCACCCCCTGCTCTGACCCCGACATTGTCAACGCCCTTCCACCCGGGTACCAAATACACACCCAGAACAGACCCCTCGGCAGAGGAGGCGGCTTGGCAATAATCTATAAAGATCAATTCTCTTGCAGAACCAACGACGGGAATATAGATAACTGTGAAAGCTGCCATTTTACCATCCAGATATCCCCGTTTCCTCCCTCTCTGGTCTACTGATATACCGCCGGCCGGGACCCCCAGCCAAATTCCCCAGCGCTTTTGCTGACTCAGTCATCCAGATGGCAACCACTACACCCAACTTTTTAATCCTGGGGGACCTGAATCTCCATCTCCTTGACCCCATGGATACAACTGCCTTTGACATCCTTCTCGATCTCATGTCCTATGACATCCGACTTGTGAACTCAGAGCCCACCCATGAAAAAGGACATCTCCTTGATCCTATTCTCACTAACATCCCTGACCTCAAAACCCACACTCCCCTTCCCCTTCCTTGGACCGACCACTTTCTTATCCCCATTCGTTGGTATGTCCAGGTCCCACCCATCCCTCTGCCAAAAACCCGGGTCACCGACCGGCGCTGGCACAAACTCTCACCAGAAGAATGGACCACTACTCTCAGGGCCGCTCTTCCCCCCCCCGGCCTCTGACCCAGTCAGTGCGGATAAACAGTTCAACACCTGGCTCACTCATTCACTGGACGATCTCCTCCCTAAAACTACCAGTTTAAAACGAGTAAAAAGAGTGAACCCGGCCCCCTGGTAAACTCCCGATCTCAATCTTCTACGTAAGGAGTGCAAAAGAACAGAACGCTTGTGGAGAAGGGATAAATCCACAAGCAAAAAAGCTGCTTTTCGCAGCTCCCTACAAAACTACAAACTCTCCCTCCGCAGTGCCAAAAGCACTTACTATGATGAGAGGATGAAAAACTCCTCCTGCTCTGCCAGGGAAACATTCATCATTTTAAAGGAACTACTCAAAGCCCCGGAACCTCGAGTCGAGAAACCTCCAGACCCACAAGCCTTGGACGAGAAATGCCTCAACTTAGCCAGATTCTTTGATGAGAAAATCCAAAAAATTCTCACCTCCTTACCTCCTGCCGATCTCAGTCTCATCAATGAGAGCTATACCAATCAGGACCCTGGTATCCCCCTCCTAAATTCCCTGGGCCCAGCAACTATCGAAGAAGTCACTTCGACGCTAGATACAATCAAAAGCGGTTCCCCCAGTGACCCGGTGCCCCTCCGTATTCTAAAAAAAGTGACCCCTACGATTGTCCCACCCCTCACAGACCTTATCAACTCCTCCTCACTGCTCCAAGGAATAGACCCCCCCAGCTGGAAGGTGGCTGTTGTCAAGGCGCTCCTCAAAAAACCTGCACTTGACCCCCTTGACATGGCCAACTATAGGCCAATTTCCCTCCTCCCTGGAATCAGTAAAATTACCGAAAAACTGGTCAACAAAAAACTATCGCAGTTCCTCGAGTCTAACAACCTGCTCAGGAACTCGCAAACTGGATTCCGCCCAGGTCAGGGCACAGACATCGCCCTGCTCGCAGCAGTGGAGGAGGCCAGAATCATCCTGGACGCAGGAGGGTCAGTGGCAGTGATCCTCCTGGACCTCAGTGCGGCTTTCGACACTGTTGACCACCGGGTCTTAATCCAGCGACTTAAAAACATCGGAGTAGAGGGTACTGCCCTGGCATGGTTCGCATCATTTCTGGACCATCGTTCCTTCCAGGTTTGGGAGAACGACTCCCGCTCCCCCGTAACCCCCCTCCGGTGTGGAGTGCCCCAGGGCTCGTCGCTCAGCCCGACATTGTTTAATATCTACATGTCCACACTGGAGGAGGTGGTTACCCCGTTCGGAGTCAAAATCATCAACTACGCGGATGACACGCAATTAGTGGTGTCTCTGTCTCATCCCAACCAGGAGCCATCTTGTAGTGTAGTTCCTATTATCCCAATAGGCTCTGCGCATTGGAATAATATCTTCAATAGTATAGACGTAGGACTGTGGTTAACTAGGTCTTCTACTGACGATATTAGACTTAAAGTTATGTGTGCCAGCTAGCTCAGAGTTCACTAGAAACTTTCTCGAATAGGCAAGGAGAAGTTTAACGTCCCTGGATAGACAAGAAGGGATTTAGTTTCTGACAACCATAGAACATGACAACTTTGCTCTCCCCTAATCAAGAGTATATCTCTAGAGTCGTGTGAAAACAAAAGACAACTATTTTACTCAGTCAGTACGTGCATTCTTAGTTTCACCAGTTTGTAGAGAGAGAAGAGATGGGCGTGCTTCAATAAAAAGATGTTATTTATTGATCAGTCTCTTTTCTCATACAAGAGAAATGAATCGCTATTATTGCAATACTTATAGTTAAGTAAAGTGCATACAGTAAAAACAGGATTATAAAATAATACTGTAAAAGCATTTATATGGTTTCTTAGCCATATGATACTTAAAATGGATAAAAGATATACATACATATATACATTGACTAATCGTTCTCAACTGGTGCTTCTAACTACGCCTACCCCGGTGTACCTGACCTAAGCCTAATACTTGGGAGGGAGTAAGTAAGTAGCAGTTTAAGTTAAGTTTGTTTTGCCAAGAATCTGACTCAAGAATTCTCTGTAAGGGGTTAGTCAGTTCAGTACCTGGGATTGAGAAGGCTGGAGGGTTGGTATCTCTGTCTCAGGACTCGATATCCCAGTTACCCGCGAGGGTGGCTGGAAACGCCGGAGGCTGGATCTCTTGGCAGGAGAAAAGGCAGCGTCTCTCTCAGCGCGTCAAAAGGGAGGGGCAGCGTCCGTGGGCTTTTCTGCATCAGCTGGTCTCTCCGGCAAGTAGCGCTGCTCCAAGCTCGTCACCACCGTGTCTTAGCTTAGGGCAGCGTTGGTATATTTATACCTGAAAGGTGCCGTGTTTGACGTAAGGATGGACATAAGACGTCAGCAAGAATGTCATAAGGACTGGTCGTTCTTACATTCTTTGCAGGAGTTCTCGAGCGAAATCAAAACAATAGCTGCGGGGGATTTCCCAGGTCTGTTGGAGGTTTGATTTGTTTTGAGAACTCGGTGTGCTTTCTAGGGGGCTGAAGGGATAGTGCTTGCTTAATGTGACAGCATGCGCTATGACCTAATCTGAAGACAGGTTTCTGTGCCGGTGTATGGACATTAGTGAATTAATAACCGGACAAGGGTCAGAAATAGGAGTATCAATATAGGTACCTAGATAAGCATACTACACCCACTCCACGAATTTATGTACATATTTACTAACCTAAGCAATAGTAAACATAACTAACAGTGCATGTGTATACCGAACCACCCCAAAAACATTTTGTTTTTTGTATTTGAAAAATGGTGTATGCGAAATGCACGAAATGAGTATAGGTACTGTATGCATTCAAGCAGTATAATCATTCAATAACGAGATGCATATTTTATATCGGCAAGAATGATTTGCGAATTTACACATGAAATGGCTCTTGATACAGAAAAAAATTGCGAGACCATCTCATCACATATAAACACAATTAATTGCATATAAACTAGAGGTTGAGGTAATGTAATGTCTCTAGTATTCCTAAGAATAGAAGTTCTGTTCTCTAAGAATAGTTTTACTTTAAGCAGAAGATAAGTGCCAAAAAGGTAAATATTTTGGAATTGGAAAAAAAGTTTTCGCTATTCAGGGGAGAAGAGAAAAAATAGTTCACAGTCACTTTGTTTTCAAAAGACTGAAGGCCAAATTCAGAGTTCAGGGAACGCCGTGTTCAAGTTTGTTTAAAATCATTCTCTCTGTTCCGGTGAAAACATCATTTCAGACAGACTCTCGAAAAAACAGTCTACAGCTTCTGGTGAAAGTTCGACTAGGTTCGAAAATGTCGCTACCATGCAGTCATGCGCATGATTGCTTCCAATGATGGTTTGATCAGAACTGCTTACAGAAGGTCGTACCTGGTTGATGCTGCTTTCATCTTGTACTTCACTACCCTTCAATCGTAGTGGTGAAGTCTCCACGAATGCCGTCATCAGGATAGGTAGCCGCTGGGGACAGCACAATGCATGAGCCTTTACTGGACCCAACAAAGTATCTGCATCCAATGGTACGTCTGATTGTAGTGTAAGACAGGTGTCCAACACGCATTCTTCGCCGCATAGCATGCACCTTAATACAGGCATAACACAATTCTGCCAGATGGGTCTGAATGAAAGAAACCAGATCATATTCAGATCTCGTAGCCGGGCTAAGCCAAGGACTTTAGTTATGCGGTCCCGGTAGCGGATAGCTAGGATCGTTTCTTCCATTGTTGCTGGAGTCTTGTCTGTGACATGGCTTGCCATAACGAAGCAAGAGTAGCAAGAATAAAATGCCTGCTACGAGTCCCAATAGGAGTGGAAGTCCGTCAAAGATGGAATGGACGAAATTTGGAAAGATACCCAGGATCATTTTGAATGGGGTTAAAGCGCCTGAAAAAACTGTCATAAATACACCCGCGATACTACTTGTATCAGAAATATTTAAGATTTCGTAGGAGCACAGTCTTCATTCTGCTTAAAGTATCAATTCGAATAGAAGAGATTTTTAAACTGGGCCATAACCTTCCCTCCCTGTCTGGAGCATCATTCGGGAACAATACTCTTTCGCAGCACATGACCCTTGAAGTCACGCTTACAAGATAAGGTTTTCCTGGCAGCAAGCCACAACATCTGTGATCAATTAGAATGTAACTCCCGTTCGAAAGTCTTCTAAAGAATGGTTCTATTTGTGTTGCAGGTGTGCCTAACTGGTGACATGAAAGGTTATTTGAAGTCCCTTCACAGGCCCCATGCAAACTAATACCCTGACACAGAAGTATGCCACTTAGTGATTTTTCACAATTATTACCACTAAGAAATACACTCTGTCCGTTATTACTGACACATGTGTGTGTATAGGGCAAGTTCCATGTGGACTTAATGTATCCTTTACCCAACCTTTCATACTGGCCTGCCTGTATATATTTGTGGCAGTATTGAAACTGGAAAGTTGTTATCGGTATATTTATTATCCCATGTATTATCCATTCAATGACAGGTCGTTCTGACATTGTCAATGGTAATCTCTCAAGTTTTTCAATGCTCAGAATTGTATAGTCAGCACCCTTTTGTGCCAAACTGATTTGTTTATCAGTAAGGTTAAAGATATTAAATAGTGACGTTGTGTTGATTAAACGCCAAGGCACATAGCCTGAACGCAGATTTTGTAACGTCCAGCCAAGCTGTACAATAGAACGTAATTGAGACTGACCGTGTTGCAACATCAGTAAGTCTTGTTCTATTATATCGATTGCAGAAGATACAATACTGTCCAGTGAATATATTCTGGAAGACAGAGTCATTAACCCATTGTCCACAACAGAAAGTGATTTTTCCAAATTAACACGGTCAATTTCCCGTATTTTTTCTGCTGTCTCAATTTGAGTTACTTTCCAAGCTTCATTGTAAGCTGCATATATAGAGGCCGCTATGAAACGTTTTTGACGCTGTTTGCGTGGTCCCATGATGAAATCACGCAAGTCAGCACCTTCTTTAAGTAAAGTTAAGTGTTGCTTAATTTCTGACAGTGTGGATGTATGTAGCCATTGAAGGCAGAGTTTCCCCACACTATAAGTAGTTACAATCCCTGGATGTTGTCTCTGGGAGTATCTTGGGTCTGGCCGGGTCAATGTGAATCCCTGTATTTTGTTCAGGAATCTGTCTTGACAGTTATTTGTGTCTGTGGGCCAGATCAACCATTGTTTCCAATCAGCATGTGTTCTGTTTTGGTTTAAAATATGGGATACGTCTATCTCTACCTCCGTAGTGCTATTACTGTTAGGTGTTGGTTTTGGAATAGACGGTTTATTTAAGTCTTTAATTTTGGCTAGGCCAAGACAGGATGTCTGTTGAATTGTATCATTCAAAAATATAATTTGTTCTGGGATCATGCAGGCTCTAAATAATGATTCTATACCTTGCACTTGCCAATCTTTTGTGCCCCAGATCGTTTTCGTTTCAATGTTACTTTTCCAGAAGTCAAAACCGAATGTATTCATTTTTTCAAAAAATGAGTCTGAATATATCAATTTTGTGTTTGTAAGCATGGTTTTCACTCCTGTCTTATTTAACAAATTGAAATAAAATGATTCTGCATTACTTGTGTTGAACCCTGAAAAGTATGAATATTTATCAAAAAATGTCTTTGAACTGCCTTTTGGTGGAGTCGCACAATGTTCCCATTGGTTAAATTTTAAAACATTTCTAGGTTGAGTAGATTTATGCAGATAATGGTTACCATAATGGTTGTAACAAAACATTTGATCATAATTAAATGAACCTTGCAAATAATCATGTTCTGTAAATTTAGCTGACATTACTAGATCAGACATCATACTATTAATACTTTCAAAGTCCCAATCATCAGCAAACGTGCTTGGTTTTACAAAGTCACTCAATGAAATCTTGAATTGATGAGGATACTTCAGGAGCTCAACCGGACCATATATTTCGTAATCAGTTTTGTCCCATGCTACCCCACCGGGTATAGGATTGGCTGTGAAGTTTACTGAAGAAAGTTCTCTTTTCTCTATGTGTGAAGACTTGTGTGGTTTCAGGACCAAGTTGATGTTCTGACTTGCTGTGTCCATTGTAGCATATTTTCCCTCAATGAAATGTCCCAAGCATAGTACCATGATGAGCCAAAGTAAGAGGATGAATACTCCTAGTGCCACCCAAAGTTCAATCCATGGAGAAATCAGATAGGTTTCTTTTAGTTGATGAAAGAGTTCCTTTGCTTTATCTTTAAAAGTTTTTATTGTCGGCTGTTCCTCAGGTTCACTCAGATCTTCAGAAAAATCATCGAAGTTGATGAAGTAGCCTGATGCTGTTCTGTCAATTGTTTCAATTGCTTCTGGATTCCTTTTCGTTTTTGGAATTTTCTTTGTTTCATTAGCATAGTCTGTGGTTACATCATTGTAGACTGGTGTTTCTTGATTTAAGATTTTGATTTGGGTTTCAAGAGGTTTAAGTTCCATGGCTTTGTTGCATAGTCCTTGTTGTTTTACTGTAGGTTTATCAATTGTGATTAGTCTTTCAGTTTGAACCTCTGTGTTTGTAGCAAACTTTGGTGTTCTACTACTTCTTGGGAGTCCACTTGGCCTACTACTTGTTATCGGCCACATGATTGTGGTTTAACCAGGTCGATGGATACAACTCGGTTCTCCTTTTTACCAGCAAGGGGCGGTAGTACTACTGATCTTGTCCCGTTGACAGACAAGACAGCAACTGCTTTTCTGTAAGAAGGCCCAAATTCCTTCTTCACCGCGATCTTCTCTCTGACCAGATCCCCGATTTTTGGAATCCAGACAGGCCTTGCTGGGACAGGTGGTTTCTCTTCAGTGGTTATTGGCTGCTGTTTCAACTTTATGTTGCTCAGGTTTTTTCTTGTTTCGTTTAAGTCCTGTAAAATAGCCAAACGATCTTTGATATCAAAGCATTTTTCTTTAACCACTGAAGTTTGACTATCAAGGTCCTGGATTAACATTCTAGTCCCAAACAATAGTTCGTACGGACTGAGACCTTTCAGAGAATTTCTTGGCAGATTATTAAGACTACGTTGGACACTTATTAAATGTTTGACCCACCCAGCTCCCGAACCTAATACCTTTGCTGTTATAGATTGCTTTATGTCACGGTTTTTTCTTTCCACAATTCCGTTTCCCTCAGCATGAAAGGGACAAGAGTACCGCAATGCAATGCCCATGCTGGTCATGGCCTCCTTGTAAGCCCGAGAGCTAAACGCAGGACCCTGGTCAGAATGTAGCATGCCAATTGCGTATGTGCCGATATAGACTCGCAAATCTTTTTATAACAGTTCAGACGTCAGCCAAGAGCTGGGGTCTACATTATAAGTGAAAATAGTCTCTATATGTTATTATGACGAATTATTCATACTGGGTATTTAATGTCGATAGCCTAATCCTTTATTGAGTTAAACGCCATGGCAATATACCGTCTCGGTCATCACTGCGGTCTCTGTTGCAGTTTGGACAGTTTTTTGCAAATATGTGATGTTGCAGGCTCATTCCTGGCCACCAGTATGTTGATTGTAATTCTTCTAGAGAATCCTTAAGTGTAAGGTGTCTAAGACCCTCACCCATATGTGCGTCTGCTATTAACAAGCCTCTCCTGTCCATGTTTGGAATCACTCTATCCCCCACTCCAGGGATTCGAGCAAAAGGAACGGAGTTTGCATCGATTATGTATGTATAATTGAGTGGATACATGAGGGGTAGCGCTGAGCAGTCACCTTTTGATGACGTTTTTACTGCCAGCATTGTTTCCCCGTCAATGTATTTTACTGAACGCTTTTTTGTAGCTACGGAAGCCGATTTAGTTGTTTCCGCTGTGGCTGTCTCAGCCAATGAATTCCCTGCAACGTGAACGCCATCACGCTGATGACTCAGTGTATGTATCACGTGAGTCTTTGGTAGTTCTTTCTTTAAAAGAACTATTTGTTCCCAAAGCGATTTTTGCTTTATTGTTGCACCTGTGTCATCTCTGTAACCGTTTTGAATCCATTTCTTTAAATCGTTATTGTATGATTTGACGCAGTAATACGAATCGCACACTATTAGTGTCTGGAATTCGCGATCGGCATTATCTAGCGCCATTTTTAATGCTATTATTTCAGTTTGTTGTTCTGAATTATTTTCCACTGAGTGTGTTTTTGAAAACAGAGGTTTTAATTTACCTCCGCGCCACACGTTTTTTGTAATCTCGCATGTGGCGTTATAAGCTTGTTCTCCCCAAACTGAGGGCTGAACATGTCCGTCTGTATGTATCACACAGGCGTACTGTCGTATGGGCAGAATGTCGATTGGCAGAGGATATTCTCTTTCATATTCTAGATTTTTTAATTTTGTCATCTCCGGATCAAAATAGTATTTCGCTCTGTCTGTAGCAAGAGAATCTTCCCATTGTATCCATTTTGGATTTAGTGCCATTGTAGGTAAATTACATGGGCTTGTTAATGCCTCAAAGACCGATTCAGCTGTTCTGACTGTAATCTGTCTGCCGTCAGCATGGTATCTTTCTCTTGCTACAGCTGTTTGAACCGCGTGAACAATGTTTTCCTTAATGCTGAATGTTTTTTCAGCTTCTGTGTACAAATGTGATTTGTATGTTATTGGTACCTTTTCTCCCTCATTTGAGGTTAGGTATGTGAATCCGCATCTTCCTGGGATGACTCGAATCACAAGGTTGCGTGTGTTATCGCGTGTTTGCAGTTTTGTTTTAACTAACATGTCTGTTTGTAAAGATCTCAAAATTTCTGTGTGTTTTTGAGTCCAATTGATTCTTTTAAAATCTGGTTTTATTAGATCATAGAGAGGTTTAACCCTCTCTGCATAGTTTATAATGTAAGTTCTTCCGAAATTCAGGAAACCTAGAATTGATTGCAAGTTTCTCAGTGTTCTAGGTGCTTGGATTACAGCACATTTCTCTAGGAAATTGTCAGCCAGGCTTTTGCCTTCACTTGATAATTCATATCCTAAGAATAGGACAGTCAGATGGGCAATTCTTGACTTCTTGAAGTTGAATTTGTAACCCTCTGCTGCGAACCCAAGTATTATGGTGTTCACTCTTTTCAAGTGAGTATCCAAGTCATCGTCTGTTAGATAGATGTCATCGACATAAGATAATGCCTCATCATCATACATTTGTAGTAACTCTGTTACTCTCGCTGAGAATAATCCTGGGCTGTTCTTGAACCCTTGGGGCAAACGACAGAAATTTTGCTGCGAGCCATTTATTGAGAAAGCGGTCAAATATCTGCTTTCAGGTGCTATATTTTGACAAAAGAATCCATTAGAGAGGTCTAATGTTGTTTTGTATTTTTTGCACACTATGCTATTCATTAGTGCCGCACTGTGTGAGTTTTGTACTGCAAACGTTTTGCAGCATGAGTTAAGGTGTCTGTAGTCCAAAACTAGACAATATGAATCATCTGGTTTGGAGACAGGAAACAAAGGATTGTTCATTTGTGAGGTGCATGTTTCAATCACCCCCTGGTATTCAAGTTGATCTGAGATCTCCCTGACCTGTTTTTTAGCTTCTTGCTTAATTGGGTACTGCCTCTGTGCAGTCGGTTGAGATTTTAACTGGATCTTGTGAGGAGGAGAGTCCTCATCCCATCCCACATGATTTTTATATAGTGCAGGAGCCTGGGCTACTGCCCACTTTCTTGCAAGTGTATATTTTTTATGAATTGGAATATGATTTGAGAAGGCAGGCATAATCATTTCTTCGCCATGAGGGCACTCCCTGACAAACTCTGGTGGCCAGTCTTTTTCAGCTAAAAGGATGTCATAGCCCTTGGATAGATTATCCCAAAATAGACCCCTTATTTTCCTAGTCTTATCTCCCTCTATACGTAAGGTTATTTCATATATTTTATGAGGTTTGCTAATTCTGGTATCTGCAGTTTCCACCTGAATGTATTCATTCGTGTCCACTGTCTCCAGATGACTCATCAGGATCTTGCAAGCTATGCTCACTTCTGCCGCGCTGTCTAGCATTGTCTGAGCCCACTCTCCGTTTTTCAGCTGAGTCCTCAGGATCCTCGGCATGTTTGATTATTTTAATGCTGGCTACCTTCTTCTTTGGAAATTGTAACTTTTTACTTTGATGAGCAGGTTCTTTGTCTTTGGACTTGACGTGCTCTTCCCTGTGTTCTGACCGTCCTCTTCTTTCCGATTTCTGCGAGGAAGTCTGAAAAGATCGAGAGGGACGTGTATCAATATCTTGATATCTATCAGGTTTCTTCAAATTATCCCTATATCTAAGGTTGTATTTTTTCTCAGAGGGTTCCCTCTGGGGAGACTTGTGTCCTTGGTCCGGAGATCTTTCTCTCCGCCGAGGAGACCTTCCTCTGGACTGGAATCTTTTTTCTTTGGGAGTGGATTGTTTATTTCCATCCCAGTTCTTTTTTGAAGTGTTTAGATTATTTTTAATAAATACCTTTTCAGGATTTTCTATAAGTTGGGGTTTCACTGGTTTCCCACCCAAACTATCTCTTCCTAGTTCTTCATAGGATTTTTCTATGATTCTGGCAAGTTCAAATGGTTGGTCTGCTATATCTGTTTCCTTCAATCTTTGGCGGATCGCCATATTTGCTGCTTCCCCTTTTATGTTTGCTAGTAATATTGCCGAGACCTGCTTGAAGTCTTTCAGTAATTTCATACCCAGAGTTAAAGCAGGTTCTGGACCGTATTCATTTTGAATCTGTTTTAGCACCTCTGGTATTACCGCCATGGACGGAACACCATGTGTTTTTGTGTAAATGGAAGCAAAGACTGTACCCCAAGTGTCACAGTCCTCCACATGTGGTGCGATCCCCATTGGGAGACAGATAGTCAGAATTCTGTGTTCCTCCACAGGGGTGGTATCTGGAAATACCGCCTCTATTTGAGTTATTTTCTGTGCTAACCAGAATGGAATTTGTTCCCTTTTAATGGGTACTTTACCTATACAGGACTGTATGTTCTGTGGTGTGATTTTATTTGTGTTCCCCTGATGAGGGGCCAGCTGTGGAATTTTAATAGCTGGTTGGACTGTTGAAGTCCGCATTACATATTGGACTAGTTGTCTGTGTATTTTAATCAGTTGTTTTAACTGTGTTAAAAGTTCTGGTATTGACATTTTTTCAATGTCTGGATGTGGTGTGTAGCTGGCTAGAACCGGCCACATTGCTCCTGGTCTACCTAGTGGACCGAGCCTGGTGATCATTATGTTTTAGGGCGCCTTTAAACCAGAGCAGGTGCTCTTGGTATTTTAGTGGTATTTCCACCTCCTCGAAAGGGGTGTACTCATCTGGAGGTTCCTCTATCTTGTAATAATGGAACTCCTTTGTTACAGCGTTTGCTGCTGGAAAATTTATCCATGAATAGAATACCTCTGTCTGCCGATATTCGTGTGCCTCAATTACGAATATGACTGTACCACCTCTTGGTGTCAGTCCATTTTCTATAAGTTTTAAGGTTATAGTTTTTCTTATGCTGACCTGGATGAGTATTGCATCCGGGTCTTGCTGTACGAGACTTGTGTCTTCCGCTAGGAGTTGAGCTGCTACTCTAGCTGTCTCCCTTTCTTCTTCAGTTTCTGACATTTTACTGTCAGGAAGGGTTTTTGTTGCAGATCAGGTTTCCACGGAAACAAAGATTAGATGCACAATATTTTGGAACACTGTATCCTTCAACGTTGAATAAACCAAAAACCATACATAGGAGTCTCCTCCTACTAAGTTGGGCGGATTTTAACCTTTCACCCACTCCAGACGTCTTTGGAGTTTTATGGGAAAAAAGGGTCTGTGTGAAAAAGCACGACTGAGTTACTCTAATGTCTTGCGTTAGATTTATCGCCTATCCAAACCGTTGGGCACCATGTAGTGTAGTTCCTATTATCCCAATAGGCTCTGCGCATTGGAATAATATCTTCAATAGTATAGACGTAGGACTGTGGTTAATTAGGTCTTCTACTGACGATATTAGACTTAAAGTTATGTGTGCCAGCTAGCTCAGAGTTCACTAGAAACTTTCTCGAATAGGCAAGGAGGAGTTTAACCTCCCTGGATAGACAAGAAGGGATTTAGTTTCTGACAACCATAGAACATGACAACTTTGCTCTCCCCTAATCAAGAGTATATCTCTAGAGTCGTGTGAAAACAAAAGACAACTATTTTACTCAGTCAGTACGTGCATTCTTAGTTTCACCAGTTTGTAGAGAAAGAAGAGATGGGCGTGCTTCAATAAAAAGATGTTATTTATTGATCAGTCTCTTTTCTCATACAAGAGAAATGAATCGCTATTATTGCAATACTTATAGTTAAGTAAAGTGCATACAGTAAAAACAGGATTATAAAATAATACTGTAAAAGCATTTATATGGTTTCTTAGCCATATGATACTTAAAATGGATAAAAGATATACATACATATATACATTGACTAATCGTTCTCAACTGGTGCTTCTAACTACGCCTACCCCGGTGTACCTGACCTAAGCCTAATACTTGGGAGGGAGTACGTAAGTAGCAGTTTAAGTTAAGTTTGTTTTGCCAAGAATCTGACTCAAGAATTCTCTGTAAGGGGTTAGTCAGTTCAGTACCTGGGATTTAGAAGGCTGGAGGGTTGGTATCTCTGTCTCAGGACTCGATATCCCAGTTACCCGCGAGGTCGGCTGGAAACGCCGGAGGCTGGATTTCTCGGCAGGAGAAAAGCCAGCGTCTCTCTCAGCGCGTCAAAAGGGAGGGGCAGCGTCCGTGGGCTTTTCTGCATCAGCTGGGCTCTTCGGCAAGTAGCACTGCTCCAAGCTCGTCACCACCGTGTCTTAGCTTAGGGCAGCGTCGGTATATTTATACCTGAAAGGTGCCGTGTTTGACGTAAGGATGGACATAAGACGTCAGCAAGAATGTCATAAGGACTGGTCGTTCTTACATTCTTTGCAGGAGTTCTCGAGCGAAATCAAAACAATAGCTGCGGGGGATTTCCCAGGTCTGTTGGAGGTTTGATTTGTTTTGAGAACTCGGTGTGCTTTCTAGGGGGCTGAAGGGATAGTGCTTGCTTAATGTGACAGCATGCGCTATGACCTAATCTGAAGACGGGTTTCTGTGCCGGTGTATGGACATTAGTGAATTAATAACCGGACAAGGGTCAGAAATAGGAGTATCAATATAGGTACCTAGATAAACACACTACAATCTAACCTTTTCAGCTGTCTTTCAGAAATCCAGGGATGGATGAATCGTTCGTCACTTAAACTCAACGGATCAAAAACAGACATCTTAATCCTCGGCCAAAAGGGCACCTCCCTTCCCTCCAATATCTGGCCCCCTTGTCTGGGTGAACCTCCCATCCCTAAAGCTGAGATCAAAAGCCTGGGTATTTGGTTAGAAAAAGATCTGTCCTTCAGGACCCAGGCTAAGAAAACCACTGGGCTTTGCTTCGGATTACTTAAATCCATCAGGAAAATCTTGCCCCTGCTCCCTTCCGCCTCCCAGAAATTGCTCATCCATGGCCTCATACTCTCAAGACTGGACTATAGCAATGCTATATATCTGGGGGCCCCCGAAGCTACCTTCAATAAATTGCAAAGGATCCAGAACGCTGCTGCACGGATCCTTACTAACACTCCGGCCAGATCCTCGGCCAGACCATCTCTGAAGCATCTCCACTGGCTCCCAGTGAGACAGCGAGTCGAATTCAAAGCGCTCTGCCTGTCCCATAAGCTCCTGCAGGACAAAGGTCCCCCCATCCTCAAAAAATTCATCAGGCCATACAAAGCCGCAAGATCTCTTCGCTCTGACCATAAACACCTCATCACCACTGTCAGAGTAAAGAGGGCACGTACTGGCGGGCGGCGTTTCGCGGTGAATGCGGCGCGCCTGTGGAATGCCCTCCCCCTCAAACTTAGGATGGAACCAGACTACCTTCGGTTCAGAAAATCTCTGAAAACCCACCTCTTCCCCTGATCCCCTCCCTCGCTATCCTCCTCTGTGCCTGATCTTAGTGCTGGGATGCTTACGGGTTACTACGCGCTCTACAAAACCTTAAATAAATAAATAAACATAAATTTTTTAAGACATCTTGCAACAAGCATCTAAAAATATGACAAATTCTCTTCAAAATGCAAAAAATTGTATTTCATTAACATGCAGAAGTGTTGCACCTTAGTACATCAGATTATACTAGTGCATTGAGAAGTATTTTTTTTTAAAGAGATAGCTTTCATTAATGAACAAAGAAACATTTACGCCTATCCCCACCCTACAGCAATGCCAATAGTGAACTTAACCCCTTCCATGCTGATGACGGCAGGGAGCCTTCATGGCACACAGTGCTTGTGTGCTGATGACGGCTCCCGGCCGTCATGACCGCACCCATGATCGGAATGTGCCGCACAGGCGCAGAATCGCGGCCGCGCCCAAGGGGTTAAAGGCAAGTCAGTTGTCACGTCGAACCCTCTGGGTGGCCTGAGTTGTTATTATACATGTACATCATTATAGTTTCTTAAATAGAACAGAAGAGAAGTTTTTGTATAGTGCAAATCCCGAACGCATGTATTTCAAGGGCCTTTTACATGTCACTATGAGGAAAAGGAGGCGAAGTGAAATAAAACAATTGTCAAGGATCACAAAATTTGGCCAGGCGGGGAATTCTAATAAAGCTTGATTCTCTTCATGACTTTTTTGTCTGTGTGTTAATTTACAGGCCTCCCTGCCAGTTGCCCTACTTTCCTCTGGCACTCAGCGAACAGATGGCTAAACTTGTAATTGATCATGCTAAGGTCCTTCTCGTGGGAGACTTTAATTACTGGTACAAAGACCCTCACGAAGGGCCACATTCAGTTGAAATGACTGACCTTCTTACGAACCTAAATTTCACCCAACAGGTTTTGTCTCCTACACACCAGAAAGGTCACATTTTGGATCAAGTCTGGACAAATTGCCTCACCACTTACACCCCCATTATTGCACCATGCATTTGGTCTGATCACCATCTGTTTAAATTTATACTTAGATTCCCGTCCATTGAGAAATCCAGCCCGACCAAAGGTGGCCTTGCTAGGAAATGGAACACTGCGAATAAAGAAGATTTTCTCTGCACGTTATCTGACACTGCCCCATCCCGTGGTACAGATATTGATGCTACAGAAGGGAATGTCTCTGAATGACTATTGAATGCCAGTGATAAGCATGCTCCCCTTGAAAGGTTAAAAACAGCCCATCTTACCGACGCGCTGATGGTTTTCCCCTGAACTTAAAAACCAGAAACGGGCACTACCCCATCTGGAGAGACAGTGGCGATTAAAGTACTGCCCTGATAAAAAAAAACTCCCCTATATCGCAGCCAGGAAAGAATAAAAGGAAAGCATCCTTACACCCAAAGCTAGCCATTTTTCTACATGTATTCTTAACTCCAATAAGAACTCTAAAGAAATATTTATAATAGTCAATGAACTATCTAACCCAGAGAGAATTTTACTGAAGGCTTTGCCTTCTCAAGCACTGTGTAACTCCCTTAATGATTATTTCATTGATAAAATCACTGCTATCAAGGCTAATATTCCCAAGCATCCACTCACTCCGAGTTCCTCTGCTCTGTCCCAAAATAACAGTACTTTAAGTCATTTTCCTAGTATTAACACTGAAACCTTCCATAAACTTTTAGTGAAGATTAAATCAGGCGCCCCCTCTGATTGCTGCCCGCCCCACATACTCAAAGACTGCCTTACAGCTTTTCCAGGTCCTGTACTCACTCTTCTGAAGGAGTCTCTTTCATCTGGTCAAGTCCCTATGGCTTTTAAGAAAGCCACAGTGGTACCTCTTTTAAAAAACCTGGAGCTGATCCCACGCTTCCATCCAACTATCGTCCGATTTTCCTGCTCCTGTTTTTAGCAAACATAATGGAGGCCCATGTAACCAAATGCCTCTCTAATTTTCTGGAGGAGTCCAAATACCTTGATCCTCACCAGGCAGGGTTTTGTCCGGCCCATTCCACCGAAATCTTGGATACTCTCCGTGATCATGCTGATAAGGGTTTTCCTCAGGCACTGGTACTATTGGATCTATCTGCCACTTTTGACACGGTCGACCATGGTATTCTGGCCGACCATGTCAAACTTGCTGGCATCCAAGGTGCGGCTGCTTGCTGGTTTACCTCATTTCTGGATGATCGGTCTCAGGCTTTCCGTCAAGGTTCCTGGCTTCCCCAAGTAAAATTACATGTGGAGTCCCACAGGGCTCGGCACTCTCCCCCCATTTGTTTAATATTTACATTTCCCCTCTGATTCAATCTTTGAAGGAAAGAAAGGTGACAGTTTTCAACTATGCGGATGACTTATAGTTGGTCTTCAAGATTCACGGCTCCCCCAGCTCTGTTGTGGATTTCCAGGCAATGATGTTATATATACAACAGCGGATGGATCATAACCATTTTAAATTAAACCCGCGAAAGACAGGCTTGTTCTGACTGGGGATAGTCATAAGTTCTGGGGCCCGCACTACTGGCCACCAGAGCTGGGTCCCTCTCCTTCCCCTTCCCTCTCGGCCAAAACATTGGGAGCCTCCCTCAACAACGAACTTACGCTGAAATCTCAGGTTGGCACAGTGATCTCTTAGTGTTTCTTCCAGCTGCGTAAGATTAGGAAGATACAACGTCTCTTCACTCATGATGCACTGATCCAGATCATAATCTGTCACATCTGGATTATGCCAACTCTGTGTATCTGGGAATGCCACTCTACTTGTTTAAACAGCTGCAGCTGGTTCAAAACCATGCAGCCCGGTTGTCTTTCGACAACCAAGATGGCAACCAGTTACGCCCTTGTTAAGGAAACTACATTGGCTACCCATCTTCCAACGCTGTGCTTTTAAAATGGGCTGTCTTGTTTTAAAAGCCTTGCATGGCAATAGCCCTGCATTGATTAACAGCCTGATACTTAGGCATATTCCTTCACGTAATCTTCGATCTGTCCACCTATTACTCCTCACCACTCCAACTTTTAAGCGAGTACGTCAAGGAGGCTGCAAATTTGCGGTCCTTGCTCCTAAACTTTGGAATTCCCTTCCATTGGAAACCCGGTCCAGCACTGACATTCTGCAATTTAGGAAGTCTCTTAAGACCTGGCTGTTCCTGCAAGCATACAATTAAACATCTTCTGGTTAGCATACTGAGCCTGTTAGCGCCATGAAGCCGCCCGGTGTAAGTGCGCTCTATAAATGATTATTAACATTAAAATTAACATAAGCCACCTGCCGCCCGGCATAACAAAGAGTCTGTCGTGCCCCCGCGACTTCGCCCCAAGGAGCAAACACACAGACAGTACCACATGAAGACGTAAGAATGTAGCATGTAAATAAACAAACCTGAATTGCAGTCACATTCCCCAACACAGCAAACACAAAGAGATGTTGCTGAAACTTTTCAGTCACTCACCCACAGTCAGAGATCTGGGTTGAATCCATCATCATTCTTAAGCTCACTTCGCCACCTCAGTTTGCACCCAGCCATAAGCAAATCAGTCTTGCCCCTGTGCCTCATGGGAACAGTCCAGCCCGAACTGCCAGGCCATGTCCTCACTGGACCGGAAACAAGCATCCTGGGAATGGTTTCAGGGTAACACCCCTCATCAATCAGGCTACCTTGATTCCAGTGGCAAAGTGAGCTAAGGACCCACGTCTGGGCATGCCCTGCCAACTTAGGGCGAACAAAGCAAACACAAAGAGATGATGGATGGAGTGCTGAAACTTTTCAGACACTCAACCCCAGTCACAGATCTGGGTTGAATCCATCATCGTTCTTTAGCTCACTTCGCCACCTCAGTTTGGACCCAGCCATGTGCAAATCAGTCTTGACCCTGAACAGTTCACCATCTCCCATGCTATTGCGAAGATCGAGGCTGGGAAGAAAAGCAAAGACTGGCCAAAAGAGCACTGCATGCCCCCCGGTGGTGAACTGCCACCGACGCCTGCTGCCAGAAAGCTGCCTATCGGTGCGGTCAACGGTGGAAACTGACTGGCATACTTCCCCTGAGAGGGTTTGATGCACATTGGCCTGACTTCAGATGACACACAAGAAGAAACAGCCTGTCAGCCCGGCCACTGCAGAACAGGACAGAAGATTCGGCAATAGAAAATCCTGCAGTCCAAGTACCTTTAGCGCTGGGAGTAGCTTACCGGGGGGTGAGGAAAGTCTATGATGAGCGATGAAAGCATCACACACACCATACTGTCAGTGTTCTCCCACCACACCCTGGGGAGAGGGCCACACCCCTAGTGGCAAGCTGCCACCATCACATGTAAAACGGATTTTGATGCTGGCCTAGGTTTACAAAAATAACTTAAACACTGGGAAGTGGCAAAACTTTGCACCTCCCCAGTGGAGGCGTGATAAGGAGTAATGTTTTTATTTCTCCTTGTTTTCTCCTCTTTCTTTTTGTGCTGCATTCTACTTCGCAAATAGAAAGAGGAAAATGCCTCTTGGGATTGTTTTAGTGGCGGACGGAGCCCATTCCTGCACAAAAACTTTCCAGCCTATGTTGATGCTAGGCAGCAATTAGTGTGCCAATGCAAGGGGAAAGGACAGGAATGCACCATATTTAAGAAATACGGTGCATTCTTGCCCTTTCACACTGGCATAGGGCAATTGGCCCTATGCCAATTACTCATAATTGAGGTCCTTTGTTTTTAGCTACACCTTTGACCTCTATGCTCACTGACCTTTGGTTTTGCTAAACACTGTTTACTATTATTTCCCCACCGTAAAAAAAATTGTTGTGGGAATTGGGGGCATTGATGGTTATCGAGAACGGTGGTGGTGGTGTGGGGCAGGGTCAGAGTCAGGGGGGCCCTGTATGGGGGAAGGTGAAAAATAAAATTCACTTACCTCCTCTGCAGGGCCGCTGTCTCTCCCAGGCTCCCCTAGGCCAATCACAACGCTACTGTCACCATGACAGCAGCGTCGTGGTTGGTCGCTGCACCATGGTTTGGCGCTCAGACAGGCAGTGGGAGCCTGGTCATGTTCATCACCCAGGCTGTGCATACAGTCCGGTGGAGAACATGCTAAGTGTGCATGACTGTTTGGCCGCCTCAAGACGGCCAGCCAAACCGTCATGCACACTTAAGTACATGAACCCCTGCTGACTGTGAGACAACCCAGCCCACCCCATCCCGTAAAACTGCCTCAGTGAGGACAAATTAAATAATAATAACAAAGTGTTATTATCAATTAATTTTTCCTTTTTTCCACTGCTGAAAAGCATTAGGGCGATGCTCCTCCACCTTAGCGGAGGAGGCACCAGTGCCCATTGCCAGCTCTATAGCAGCCACACACCCACACAACCCATGCAAATACTAACAATGTCCTCAACTCCCCCTCTAAAACCCACACCACACAAGCCCCAACATTGCCTACACACCCACCCTGCACCACAGGCCAGAGCAAACTAATACGTCAACACCCACTCGCATGCATGCTTCCCAACACATGAACACTCAGCAAACACACAACCAAAATATTGGGCCTACTGAGTAGAGACGCACCTGACAGCCTCTTTATCACAGAGACCTGGCATAAGTCCTCATCAGCTCCTGACATCGCTGCGGCAATCCCAGCAGTTAACAATATCACTCGACAGAACCGCCTTCACAAGAGGAGGACTTGCTATCATTTACAAGGAATCCTTCAAATGCACAACATCCACAGAGAACGCCACCCCATTCATGGAACACCTACACTTCAACCTGCAAATCTCAGAAAACTAGGGCCGTTTCTAGGTGTTTTGCTGCCCTAGGCGAGAATTGAAAAATGCCTCCCCCTTCCTTTCACTTTATTTGCAATTTGGACCAGTGTGTCTGTCAGTGTGTTGTGTGTGTGCGCGTGTGGGCAGTGTCTGGAAAAAAGTTTGTGTATGTGTGGGGGTGCGGGCGTATTTGTGGGTGTGTCTGCATGAATGTGTGCTTAGGTGTCTACAGAAAGGTTGTGTGTGTGTGTGGTTTGCTTAGGTGTCTCTGGGGAGTCGTGTGTGTTTAGATGTCTATAGGGAGGTTGTGTGTGTGTGTTTGAATGCGTGTGTCTAGATAGGGAGATAGTCTGTGTGAGTTTGGGTGTCTATATAGGCCCTCTGAACCCCGGCGCCAATGCTCTTGCTGCACTAATGGAGGCTACGGCTCTGGTCGGTGCATCCGATTAATGAAGGAACTGAGATTAGAGAAGGTTTAAACCTGGATCATCGCTCTAGGCCCACAGCAATGGAGTACAGTTGCTGCAGCACCTGGCCTCTCGCTGGCTACATTAGGGACAAACGTATGTTTTTCAGTCCAATGTGCAGAAATGGAAGCGAGTGACCACAAACCTCTGCTGCATCTCTAGCTGCCACAATCTGATCTGGGGATGCATGTCCATTTTTCTGTACTACACTGCGCACTCAACACTCCTCATTGTAAAGCACAGGGAGCACGTTTCCCGAAACAATGTAAGTTCAGAAAGGTATTCTATCATCACACCTGCACTATTAAAGGCCCTTCCACGATGTTAGCGTTTCTGAATCGCCTCGCTCCTATACCCCTGCGTCACATCCTGTTTGGTGACACACTTGCTCCTCCGACAAGAACGGATTTTCCGGGAAGTATTGGGGAATATCTAGATCTAGACAAGGAAATATACAAAGGTACCATGCGCAGCACACAGCCACCTTGTGCCCTACAGCACATTACACTCAATGACGCAATGCAAAATGGTGGGGCCAACAGGCAGAATTTGAAGAGGGCCCCTGAGTCTCCCATATCTCACAGATTGAGGGACGGTCTCGACCTCCTTGGGCCCCCTTTAGAGACAACACCAATGAATATGGGAATCTCAGTGCAGTGGCCCCTCACCACATTCTGCAGGGGGGGGCATTGTTTTGCGTTACACCATGGGGCTAAATCTAAGCATATATCCCCCAGCCAAGGTTTATTTCTGATCAGGTGTCATTTATATTAAGAAAAGTTTTGACTAGTGCCCTCACCTACCCACAGGCACAGACGGGCTAAGTATTCCTAAACAAAGGCAAAAGTCTGGGCGCGGGTCAGACTTAGAATCTGCTTGTAGGTGCCAAAACAAGCTAAGTAAAGTAGACACCCCCAACCAGAGAAAGCTAATGAATTATCCCACACCAAAGGCGAAGTAGGGGTATTTATTACTCTCTACAGGAAACTCTAGCCACACACCCGATGAGTGCTTATGCACCAACGTTTCGCAAAGCCACAAGTTTTTTTCATGAGCTGCACTTCCTCTATGTAATTTGTTAGTCATCGCCTTCCCGCGGAGCAGGCTATGCACATAACATCCCTTGCATCCCCATGGATGCCGTTCATGAGCTGGGTGCCACAGAAGTTGGTGAGCTTATTTTCCCAGGGGGAGAACAAGACAGTGAGCAGTCTCCAAATGCAGAGTCCCCAATCTAACCTCCACCCAGCGCTAGATCATGTCTCTTGCCTCACACCCCCTCCACCTCCACGTGAACTGCTTGGCTTGTGCATCCCCTCCTGCTGGTCAGCACAGTGATTGCTTTACCGGAGCCAAAAAGAATCTCAAAAACCTTATTTTCTGGCTGCGCCATTATCGTTCCGGGTCTTCCCTTTGCCACCCTCCCCCTTTTGCCGCCCTAGGTGGCCGCCTAGTCCTGCCTAATGGTAGAAACGGAGCTGCAGAAAACCTCACCCTGAACGGAACCCTCATCTACTGACCACATGGAACATGACCCACCTTGATCAATCTCATCACCAACTTCGTCGCTCCGCTCACCATTGAATGCAGAGCCTGCATTCTACTCAGTGACCTTAACTTACACCTGGAAGATGGAAACAACCCCTACTCCACAGCACTCCTTAAAAGCTTGAGCAACATCAGACTCACCAAGCTCATCCCACAACCAGCAAACACAGTAGGACACACACTGGACTCCATCTGCACCACAAGCGACAGCATCAAATACAATTCCACCTCACTGCTCATATAGACCAACCATCATCCACTTCCAAATCAACACAACACAAGTCAACACCCCTACCAGGTTCAGCATTCCAAGTCACAGCTGGGGCAAAACTACTGGAGCAGACTGGCTCACTGCACTGATCAACCTTGCCCCACAGACAACCTCAACAAGAACATCAACAACTGAATGAAATACTGTACTTACTCCCTCATAGCCATCAAACTCAACAAGCATAGTAGATCATACAACCAGGCCAGCAGGAACACAGAAGACATTAGAGACACCAAAAATGCTGTTAACAACTCAAAAGGAAATGGAGAGCCAGCACAACAGCAATAACAGAATTACATACAAGGCTGCACTCAGATACTATCACCAGCAAATAAGAGACACCAAGAAAAAAGAACTAGTATACATCATCGAAGGAAGCTCCAACAGCTGCAAGGAGATCTTCTCGACCATTTTGAATTTCACCTTGGTCTCAGGTACTGTCACCAACATCGTTGTCTTCCAGCAACTCTGCAAAAACCTATCCAACTTCGTTCACAGCAAAATCGCAAACATCAACAGCAACTTTGCAAACCAACCCAACCCCAGAGAACTCATTGCTAACCTACCCACCACCAGCCAAGACAGCCACCTGACTAAATCGACAACCCTCACAAGATACAACACAGCGGCAAACATGCAGACCATCCACTCATGGGCCCAAACGGATCATACCCACACCACATCCACAACCTGGGAACATGACCAATCAGCACTACCCAGACCCACAACATCAATACCTCCATCACATCCACCACTTTCCAGGGTGAATGGAAACTTGAAGAAATCAACGCCCTCCTCAAGAAGCCCACAGCCGACTGAGCAACTTCTGGCCCATCTCCCTGCTTCCCTACCTAGTCAAAGTCATTGAGACGTTAATCAACAAGCAACTCACCTCAAACGTCACCATCTTCCAGACAACACTCATCCAGAATTTAGAAAGAATCACAGTACCGAAACAGCACACATCATGGCCACCGATGACATTCGAATCATCCTGGACTGAGGAGAAACAGCAGCCTACATCTGCCTGACCTCTCTGTGGCCTTCAACACTGTCTCCCATAACATCATCATCAGAAGGCTCCACAAGATTGGCATACAAGGATCCGCTCTCAAATAGATCTGTTCCTTCCTCACTGGAACAACCCAAAGAGTTAGGCTGCCACCCCCTTCACATCAGAGACAAGAAATTCACATGCAGAGACCCACATGGAACTTCCCTTAGCTCTACCCTTTTAAACATATACATGATACAGCTCGCAAACATCATCCAATCACAAGACATCACCGTCATCTCCTATGGCGATGACACTCAACTCATCCTCTCCCTGACAGACAAAACAACCACTGCCAGAACCAACTTCACCAGTTGCATGACCATGATAGCAGACTGGATGAGAACCAACTGTCTGCAGCTCAAGTCTGACAAAACAGAAGTACTGGTCTTTGGCAACAAGACCTCCCCATGGTACTCCACCTGATGGCTGTCAGAGCTAGGACCAACACTCGCATCCTCAGACCATGTTTGAATTCTAGGGAGCATCCTAGATGACAAGTTCAACATGACAGTTCAAGTCAAAGCAGTGTGTACCTCCTGCTTACACATCCTATGCATGCTGCAAAAATCATCAATTGGTTGCCTCTGAAACCCAGACAGGCCATCACGCAAGCACTCATTACCACGAGGCTGGACTATAGCAACACACTCTATGCCAGAATCTCCAAAGAATTCCTACACAGACTCCAGACCATTCAGAATACTGCTACAAGACTCATACTCAACCACCCATGCCGCACCTACATCCCAATGCACCTCTGGAAGCTTCACTGGCTCCCAAGTCACAAGCGTAGCCAATTTAAACTTTTTACGCACACATACAAAGCCCTACACAACACAGTACCAGAATACCTGAACTGCTGTATACAATTTCATTAACCCACAAGATACCTACGCTCTGCTTCCCTCTCACTTGCACACATTCCCCCATCCGCAAAAACAAAACTGGAGGTTTGCATATTCTCCGACATTGCACCTAAGACATGGCACAAGCTTCCTCAGCACATCCTTGTCACTTCTTTTTTTTTTTTTGTTTTTGTTTTTGTAAACCTTTATTTGTACAAAAAGGAAATACAAATCTGGGCCTACAACCAGACCGGCCGGCCACGATACAATAGAGCAATCCAAAAACTACAGAAGAAAAATATACAGATACAATCAGGATAATATGCAGTCAATACAGGTCGAAAAAGGAAGGGGGGGGGGAGAATCTGGACGACCCACAAACAGGAAGAATGAAGGTTAATTTTTTATAATTTTACAATAAGGAGTATAACAGGCTCGGATACAGCATAAATTAATCCAGGTTCCCAGAGCAAACTATTGGCCATAAGAAAACTAAAGGGGGAGCAATGCGGAAAATTATCACTACAGTCTACATCAGTACGAAAGCAGATGCGGTTAATTCAAATCAACATACAAGTAGACTCATCGTGTGCACCTCTACCACCCAATAGCACAGCAGAGATAGGACGATGGAACCGGAACACTAACATCACTAAAGCCAACCCGTCATACTAACCCTAGGGAGAGAGAGAAAGAGAAGGGGAGGGGAAGAAAAGGGGGAAAAAGAAAAATACAGACTGAAAGAGAAGAGCGCCGCGTCGAGACAAGCATCCCGTAGTAAGGACACAGAAAGAGCAGGAGTATTAGCAACAAGGAAGGGATGGGAGTCGGCACTGAAACGCAGCATACCTACAAAAAGGAGAGAAGCAGCAATCCAGACCCCATCCCTATAATACCACGGGAGGCAGGGACAGCCGCGGCGCTCCTATAAAGGGATACAAAAGGGCCATAGAACAAAGGAAAATAAACCGGGAAAGAAAACCCATCCCACCCATCCCACCCAGCACCCCTGCAGAAGGCTACGGCCTACCCCCCCAGCAGCGTGCCTGTCGCCCTAATCCCGAACCCGAAATGTAGGAAACACGAAAGAGAAAAAGAATAAGGAGACAAAAAGAAGAATATGAAGACAAAAAAGATATGAGGGAGGAGTGAAGAAGTAAAAACAAAATGGTCGGCCTCAGCCCTCCGCCCAACCAGTCAATCGTAATACGTGTAGACGAAAGCGATACAACTCGAGCATCATAAAACGTACAAGGGGGTCACCCACCGCACTATGCACACGGGAAAGCTCGCCACGGATATGTATACCAGCAATCCACCGGAAGCAATGTATCTCACCCCAGGCCTTCCTTAGCTACAAGCAACTCCCACCATACGACAGCGAGAAGCGAACAACTCGGTGCAAGGCAATCACACGAACAAAAAATAGTCCGATGAAGACGTAGGCCAGGGAGGGCAATCCATAAGCAAAAGATCAAAAGTCCGGGTATACAGTTCAAGTGTCCCAACAATGTTAACAGGGGCAGGAAAAGACAGGAGTTCAGTCTCGCCGCTCGGGAAAGCGGGGGTTCCCCTGCAGAGCAGAAACACGACCTCATCAAGGCAAAGAGATGTAGCAAGCCATCATGTTTCTCGGACACTCGAGTAGGATCCGACCCCAGAACGACATCCGGGCCCCCAAACTCCAAACAGTGAAGCGCAGGAGATTCAGAAGCCAGTCGTTCGCATACCTGTCGACGGCCAGTGGCAGTAGCTCTCAGCACGGCCGAGGGGGGTGAGGCAGAAGCATCACCGAGACGAGAGGGGACCGTGAGAGACCGGCCCTCTAAGATGGCGGCGGACCGCACCGATACCCCAGGGGCAATGGGGGTCAAGGCCGCATGCAAGGACCGCAGTGCTTCCAGAATGTCGCCAATTGTAGGCTCGCGCACACATGTCCAGGCCCCCGTGCAGTCCAGTAATCCAGGTCCGCCATCCGGAGGATATCCACGGCCTATCCCGATGGCCGCCATTTTGTGGATTCAGGCTCGTCACCACCCCCCACGACTCCCGGATCAGGGCCTCAGATGCGGACCCCCACAGAAACCAAGGGGGTCCCACTAAGGCAGCCTTGGTGCAGAAAGGAGAGCCGCCAAAGTCGGGGTTCAGCCTGCAATACCTTTGGCTTGGTCGAAGAGCAGATCCCGGGCGCGAGGCTCCAGGATGGATGGACGGAGCCGCGGCAGGGGGGCCCCCTTCACACGAGCAGCCCTCAGTGCACCGTGCCCCACACCAGCTCCACGGCCGCCAAGGCAAGTCCGGATCAGGACCACCGGAATGTTCGCACAACGGTCTCCCGCCAGCGGCTCACGCTCTCGGCCGGGGCCGACGCGTACACCAATGCCAGGCTGGGTCCAGTAGGCGAGGCCCCGGCTTCATCACCGCGGAGGCCCTGGTTCCTCAGGGGGCACAACTTCAGAGTCGTGGCACGTAGGAGCCTCCAGGTCAGACGGTGAGTAAGAGCAACACGTCGCGTTTCAATCTCTGCTCGAGTGCATCGTCCCGGGGCAGGATATATGGCAGGATTTGCGAGTCAGGCCGGAAGGCTGACGGAGCCGAGCTACAGAGCGACCATTACGATCGCGAGCTTGGCTCCTCCCTCACATCCTTGTCACTTCTTGAGTTCCGCCAAGAAGCTGAAGACCTAAAAGTACCTGGGGGACTACAAACCTACGTATCTGCCTAAGTGCCTGGATACCCTCTTGGGTGATTACTGCGGTATACAAATCAATATAACATAACATATAACATAACATAGTATTGTGTCCAGAATTGGGACCGATCACAAGAGGGAAGACGCAGGTACCAAGCGGGTGCCTGGCAGCGAAGGCGGTGTGCCATTTTGCCATTTTGCCACCACCCCCCTCCCGAGACCCATGGTTTAATAAGTGATTACACCCCATTGTAAACTTGGTTCCTCCAACACGGGGAGTACCTGACTATTTAAGTTTTTATGAATTTTTCACACCCATATCCCCAGGAAGGGTGGTCATTAGCTCGCCCATGCCACCAGGGTTCACTTTCCTTCGATCCTGATGAATGCCTGATTAATCTTCACACATAGGCAGAAAAATGTTACTGAGACTGCACTATTTTAAAAACTATTTTTAGCACTGACAGAAAGAAATCGTTTTTTTATATTATTTTAATTAGAGGGAGCTATATTATTTTAATTAGAGGGAGCTAATGTCTGCCACTATAGAGCTGCATCATATTTGGGGGGCTTAAAAAACAAAATTTGGGTCTTTTCTCGGGACACTCTCGGTCCCTGGCGGCCATCTTTAATTTCCGCGCGCTGACGGAGGTCAGCGTTTCACTCCTTGCACGCAGACCGGCCCTGCTGTTATTTAAGAGCCATGGTCTTGGCGCGCAGCCGTCACGCCAATGTCGTGACAAAGGCACGACAAAGGCAAGACCGTCTGCGACCGCCCGAGACCGAACGGCACCAGGGGCCATCATTTATGCCCAAGAGCCTTTCACCCCTAAACCAACTATACAATATTCGTCAGGGCAACTACTTAGCTTGCAAGGTAGGAGGGGCATAAATTGTAATTTACTATGTCCGGTAGAGGCCAACTCGTTGTGTAGTGGCTGTAGCTATGGTTTCAATAACTCTAGTACAAACAAAAGGGACTACAGGCAAAATAAAAGATACAGTTTCTGGAGCATTAATTGTCACTCCCTTCCAAAACACAAGGAAGACATTTTTAATTTGTTAAATAGAGAAGGTCCCAATGCTATTTTTTTAACAGAAACTTGGTGAAACAATAGTTCTGGTCCGGATGTGGTATGCGCACTTCCCGACAATTATACTATAATAAGGAGAGACAGAATCCTCAGGAAGGGTGGAGGGATTGCGATTATTTATAAAAAGAGCTACTCATGTAAATGGGAGAATCTCCCATTGCAGGAGTGTGAAGTTGCTCTTTTTAAACTTACTCTCTCTCCTCAACTCACTCTATCTGGGGCCTTGATCTATCGTCCCCCAGGACCAGCTGGTTCGTGGGTGCCTATGTTGCCAGACCTGTTGGCTCCTTGGCTACTTAAATTAGCCAATTTTACAGTCTTAGGAGACCTAAATCTTAATTTGGAAAACTCGGACTGTCCTGTAAGTAAGGCGCTTATTGCTGATTTAGCTACATTGAATCTCCCCCTTTGTAATGCTGGCCCCACTCATATAGCAGGTCATTTTTTGGACCCTAGTTTCTCTAACCTACCTGATATTAATTGTCTGCCAGCACTGCCTTTGTGTTGGTCCGACCATTTTGCGGTTAAGTTTCAATATAGTAGTTAACTTAACCTGTCCCCATTGCCCTCTGACACATCAGATCGAACCAGAAATTGGGAAAAATTGGATATTGCAAAGTTCAATCAGTTACTGTCAAACAATGCTCCACCTTATAACTCCATATCATTGGCTTCATTGAATAGTATTTATAGTTGGATTACCTCCGCCTCTAATGTTTGCCTGCCAGCCACGGCGAAAAAACTTAATAACCACAGACTTCCCGCTCCTTGGTTTACAGAGCAGCTAAGAGTTGAATAGACCAAGTGCAAAGCTTTGGAAAGAAGCTGGAGAATTAATTACACTACCGAGTCCAAAAACATCTATAAAGCCACATTGAAAAAATATCATGCTCTATGCAAGAAGGCACGAGCTGACTATGTCTCCTCTACTATTCTGGGGGCAGAAAACTGTCCTCATACTTTATTTTCACGGTTAAGAAGTTAGCAGGTTCAGAGACTAAACCTAGTCCACCTGTTCTTGATGAACCACAGTGTGACTCTCTTGCTAACTTCTTTATAAATAAAGTTGAACAAATCCATCAGACATTAGGTGGAATTTGTGTGTCAAACCCGGCTCAGTTTGATAGTGAGCGGATTCATACCATGGTAGAAGGCTCTCGGTTAAAATTGGAGCAGTGATCTCTATTGGACACTGGTGCCTTTAAACATTTTTTAACGAGCATTAAATCGGACTCGCCATGCGACTTGATCCCTTCCACAGTGCTTATACAGATGGAAGATCCCGCTTTAAGAGTGGTCACGGAGCTACTAAATGCTTCTCTTAGGGAGGCAGTAATGCCAATGGCCTGGAAACATGCTATGGTTCTGCCATTGGTAAAAAAGCCAAATGCAGATCCGGCCATGCCGTCTAACTTTAGGCCTATTTCCCTGCTCCCAACTTTTCAATATAGTAGTTTACTTAACCTGTCCCCATTGCCCTCTGACACATCAGATCGAACCAGAAATTGGGAAAAATTGGATATTGCAAAGTTCAATCAGTTACTGTCAAACAATGCCGTCTAACTTTAGGCCTATTTCCCTGCTCCCAACTTTTTCTAAAGTTTTGGAGAAGCATGTGAATGGCCAATTAGCTATGTTTGTGGAATCCTCTAAATTTGTGCATACATCTCAATCAGGTTTTAGGACAGGGTTTTCTACAGAGACCACATGGCTGGGCGTCACTGAGGTGCTACGTCAGCACTTGGATGATGGTAATACAGTGGCCCTTGTATTATTAGATCTAAGTGCCGCTTTTGATACGGTTTCACATACCGTATTAATAAAATCTTTACAGACATTAGGCACCGCTGGTTCGGCGCTTTGCTGGCTGTCCTCCTTTCTATCGGAGCGAACCTTCCAGGTGTTCTCCTCTAGGGCCACTTCAAAGTCCTTTACATCCCAGTATGGAGTACCTCAGGGCTCTATTTTGAGCTGACTCTTTTCCAACATTTATGTGCAACCCCTAGCAGTGATTACTGAAGCGGCAGGGCTTACACTGTTTTCATATGCCGATGATACTCAAATCATCTTTTCTGATAGGAAACAAGGCCCATCTACTCTGCAATTGGACTTTCGCAATATTGCAGCATGGATGCAGCTCAATTTGCATAAGTTAAACGGGGATAAGACAGAAGTGCTTATCTTTGGAAAAAATTCTGAACATTGGGGCCCTCAACATTGGCCAGATGAAATGGGACCTTTACCCACGCCCTCCTCTCAGGTCCGCAATCTAGGCTTTATTATTGACAATAAATTGTCAATGAAACAACAGGCAGTACAAATTGCAGCCACCTGTTTTACCATCTTAAAATGGCTAAAAAAAATAATCTGGATGCTCCCTGTGGACACCAAAAGGACGGTAGGCAACGTCCTTTTTTTGGGGTCTAACAGAGATGTATTGCGTAAGCTTCAGGTGGTGCAAAATTCTGCAGCCCGATTGCTATGTGGACTTCCTAGAATGTCTAACACGGGTAATGTTCTGAGAGAACTGCATTGGCTTAATGCAGAACATCGTATACAATTTAAAGCCCTGTGTTATATGTTCAGAATTAAGTTTGGTTCTGCTCCTAAATACTTACAAGATCTGATTTGCCCTTACCATCCTTCTCGACTACTTTGCTCTTCTTCGGATGAGATTTTTGTGATTCCCAGGATTAAGTTGTCAAGAATGGGTGGTCGATCCTTCTCTCTGCTGGGGCCCACTATATGGAATTTCTTACCTGCTGCAATGCGGAGGGAGACGCTGCTCCCCAACTTTCATAAACAAATAAAAATGTGTTTTTTTAATCAACACTGCTAATGTCAGATCACTGCTGAGCTTCTGTTGGCTTGCGCTGGGAAACCCTTGTTGGGCAGCTGTGCGCATTATAAAATAAATTAACATAACATAACATGTTGACCACACACCAGAGGATATATCTGAACAATTTATTCAGTTATATATCCCATATTTCGTTTTTATCTATGTCAGATTGGCCAACTAATGACATTTCCTTTTTTGACACAATCCAAACATTTGTAATCCACTATCACTTATCACAAATCACACAAAATCCAGCTCCACAGTAATTCTGCCATTGCATCACACCACGGTGGCATTTGGCTACTCCTAGTGGGGCCCAGTGATGAAGCATGTTACCAACTAGGTCGGTGAGTGAGGGCTGTTTAAAGAACCTAGTTGGATTCTACATAGTTGCTCTTCCGTTCTAATAAGGCACACTCTTTCGTTGTTAAGAAGATAGAAATTGGGGGATTAAGAGTGCTCCTAAGCTATCCTCCCTCTCTCTCTCGTTGTTCTACTCAGAATTGGAAACAGTCATTTACAGTACTGTGCCATATTCTAAGAAACTTGATCTGAAGTAGTGTGCACCGTGGCCACGGCTTCAGCTGTAGTGCTTGTTCCACTTTGAAATGCTGTGGCTGTAGTTTTATGCCCAGTCCAAGAGGCTTCATCTGTAGTACTGTGTCCCATTCACCTGTAGTACTGTGTCCCATTCCAGAGGCTTTATCTCTTACATTGTGTTGAATTCCAGAGGATATACATGAACAACTATGGCCAGTCATGGGAAGTTTCATCTGTAGCACTATTCAAAACCAAGAAGCTTCATTTCAAGTACTGTGGCCAGTCATGGTGGTTTCATCTGTAGTATTGTTTCTAGAACAAGAGGCGTCATTTGCTGTACTGGCTACCATTCTGGAAGTTTCATCTGGAGTGCTGTGTGCCTGTTTCGGGGTTTAATCTTTGTTGTTGTTACTGAGTGCCGTTCTGGTGGCTTTCATTTTAGCGCTGTATCCAGGTCTGGAAATCTTCATTTGGAGTACCATGTTGAGTTATGGAAGCTGGAGTAATGTATCCAGTTTCACAGACTTCATCTGTAGTTCTGGGTCCAGTCCCGGCTTTCATAGGACAGCTGTCTCTAGTCCCAAATAATTCATAAATGGTTCTGTGTCCAAGTCCAGACTTTAATGCTGCGCTGCATAACCTTTTGCTTTGCTAGTGAGAGAGAGGGAAAAGTCTGGTTGTAGTGGTACTCACATACTGCACATATGTTAATCCACTGTTTAATTGCTGGGCAGAACTTTCTACATATGCATGTAAGTGAGTGTTTCTGTTTGGAAACGGTAGCAAAGTGCTTTCTGTACTAATTACATGGCAAGCCAAGCATATGGAGGACTCAAAGGAGGCATAAAAAAGTATCCACTTCAGGAAGAAAGCCAGCAATAAGAACTGGGGAGGTAACGTTTTTTGTCCACCTGGGGCTAAGTGGTAAAATCTGATTGGTGAATGCACATGCTGGAATGTGTTAGGTAAAACATTGCTGTAGTTTAAGAGCGTAATGGAGCAGGCATCTGAAGAGAGCAGAGACAAGCTTGTGGGTATTGTCTCCAGGCTGCCTCCTCTGCCATGCCAAGCAAGAGTGGCAAAGACCTGACAGGCAGAAGAGCCTTCTTTGTCCAGGTCTCTCTGACTGACAGGAAGAATCTGATCTTTTCGGGACTTAGGAGCTCAAGGGCCAGGAACCAGGTATTGATGAGACACTGGTGGAAGATACCTCTTGGTCTATCTGTGTCATTCAGCCTGCCTTCCCTAAGCAAAGATAAGGAGGAGATGGAAATAAGTTGCCAGCCCCCTCACCCTCCCAGGGAACATTCGGGCAGATGTATAAATGATTTTATTGGACACAAAACCTGCAATTCCACAAATCACCAGGTTTGTGAGCAGTAAATGGGTTTTGGTAATGCACTAAACCCATTTGGTGGCTTGGTAACAAATTATCAAATCACTAAATGGCATTAAGCAGCCATACCAAATTGAAATTTGGAAGGGCATGTTTAGGGCGTCCTTTCCAAACACTGATTCCTTTTGTTATGTATTAATGTATTCTAACCAAAATCTGGTTGCAAAGCATTATTTTACCAGCATTTGAAAGGTAGTAGCAACCCATTCGCAAATGGGGATGGGTCCCCAAAAGACCCCTTCCCCTTTGTAAAAGGTTAAAAAAAATAATTTGAAGGAGGTTCCGGTGTTCCATATGACCAGTGCCTACTCTTAACAAAGTTTTCAAAACTTTCAATCTTTTTTCTGAAGCGCAGCCCTAAACACAGCCTGTTTTTCTTTAAGGTAAATGTGCGGCATTTAAAAAAATGCTTTATTTAAAAGCAATCACAGACATGGTGTCTGCTGACCTCACAAGGTCATCATCCCTGTGATAGCAAAGCATTGTGGTGGTTTGTCATTTGCGACCTACCTCATTAATATGCATAAGGTAGGTCAGATTGCGACCGACTATGATTTGGATTTTTAAGAACGGACCTATTCGTACTCAGGTTGAATCTTAAAAATATTTACAGGTGCAAAAATACTAGTTGCAATTCGCAAATTGTGACCACTATATTGAGACCAGTAAATAGTAAAAATGGCCCGTTATTGCCTCCCCTGCACACAGGACAAGTTGTGCTTCCACGGTATGCAGTTCACTGGTTTAGGAGTGAGACATTACTGGGACAAGGACGATCTTTGTCACGTATGGAAGACTGGGGTGCACCTGTCCAAAAGGACTGGCAATAGAACAATAAACTCACTAGTGTGAATGAGTCTCAAGGGCGCGGTATAGTGAGGATGAGAATAGTATGTCTACGTGTATGTTTTACTGCATAAGTTTGAATCCAGCCTTTCAAGAGCTTTTAGCATGGTTTCTATTATTTACTTCTGCTGCAACAAGGGATGCTGTGAATAAATCATCAGTATGGCACAATGCCGGCTCGTGTACGTGTTTGAAAGGGGTGTTTCTTGTTCCACAATCCAGACTGGAGGCACTTTGGTTCGTACCAGCATACTGCAAGTTTCTATAGTGCAAGAACACATTGAACAAGTAGCGTAACTGATCTTGTGCACAGAGTTTCACACAGCTTAAGAACCATATAGAGGAATGCCACCAGATGGGATAGTAAAAAGTGGCAAGTATGAAAAACTGGTTACAGATAAGTGGAGTTTTAAATCTAAAGCACTTCAGTGTTACTTGCACCACCCTGTTGTAAACGTATTTCATGATGATTGTAAGAAAGAATGTGTTCCTTAAAGTACTACTTTTGTCCATTTTGCCATGGTGCAACTAGAGGAAACTATTAGTACAGAGGATTACAAGAAAAAGAATACAAAGGAGGCGAAAGCTGAGTGCATCACATGGCATTGATTTATAAAATGAAAGATTCCACTTTTCTGTCCAATCTGTACCTGATTTGTGAAGGAGGGAAGCTTGGGCTGCAGCCTTGGTGGACCTATTCTGCGAGGGAGAGAAGCTTGTGCTGTTGCTGCTCTGATGGGCCTCTTCTGTAGGATAGATAAGATTGCACTGCTGCAAACTCATCTATCGATGCTCCTATGCCCGCCTCTTGTCTATGCCCCATTTGCAACCCACCTCCATTGCTCTGAGCCCGCTGTCGGCCTGCTGTTTGGTCTTCTTCCCTGAGTCCTTAATTCCCCTGTCCATCTCTCTTCTGCTCCCTTTCAATGTCAGGTTTGGCCTCATCATCCCTGCCTGTTTCCTGCTCCTCCCCTCCCTCAAATGTCCCTGGTCCCCACTCCCTTGTTGCTGGTCTGTGTCCATGCTGTGCCTGCTGTGGGGAGGAGATCTAGCACCAATGCTGTCCAAGCAGTTCCTGTCCTGTGATCGAGGGAACTGGGAACTGCTGCTGTGATGTACCTGCTGTGAGGGAGAGAAGCTTGCAATGCTGCCACCTTGTTGTTGTTCCTCTCTGTCTGATGAAGTCTTTCATTCTTGCTGTAACACTGCTCTCGAAAGGAGAATTGCTTGCATTCACTGGCATGCTTATCCCGTACCTGTGTCAGAGTAAGCACAGCTTGCACTGCCCATCCATTGATGTACCTGTTCTGAGAGAGATACAATGATGCCGACATGCTGTCCTGTTCTTTCAGGAAGAGATGATTGCCCTGCTGCTGTCATGCTGTGCCTGTTCTGTGAGCTTGCCCTGCTGCATACCCTGTGCCTGTGCTGTGATGGAGGAAAGCCTGTAATACTGCTGCAGTGCTGTACCTGTTCTGTGAGGAAGAGAAGCTTGCACGGCTACTGACATGCTGTCCTCTTCTTCGAGGAAGATAAGTTTGCCCTGCTGCTGTCATGCTGTGCCTTTTCCGTGAGACCCATCAGCTTGCAGTGCTGCTGCTCAATCTGTGCTGTGATGGAGGAAAGCCTCTAATACTGCTGCAGTGCTGTACCTGTTCTGTGAGGGAGAGAACCATGCAATGCTGCTGACATGCTGTCACTTTTCTTTGAGGAAGAGAATCTTGCACTGCTGCTGACATGCTGTCCCTGTTCTTTGTGGAAGACAAACTTGCAGTGCTGCTGCTCGCCGTGTGGCTCTTTTGTGATGGAGGAAAGCCTGTAATACTGCTGCAGTGCTCTACCTGTTCTTTGTGGGAGAGAAGCTTGCACTGCTGCTGACATGCCATCCCTGTTCTTTGTGGAAAAGAAGCTTGCTGTGCTGCTGCTCTCTTTGTGCCCGTGCTGTGATGGAGGAAAGCCTCTAATACTGCCACAGTGCTGTACATGTTGTGCAAAGGAGGGAACCTTCCATTGTTTCAAGTTTGCAGTGCTGCAGTACTTCATAGAACTAAATCTGACGACGTAAGACTGACTGGAGCAGCACGTGGGTGCTATAATAGGAAAAGAAATCAGGGGAAGTGAAAATATTATCAAATGCTGTAACCGGAAGCAATCAATGAACGAAAAAAGAGCTGGACGGACTCAAGCGAGAAGAAGTACCGAATAGCCAGGGGTAAGGATTCGAGACCGAATAGCCTCGGTCTGAAGAGAGCTTGAGCAGTCACGAAATTGTGTCAAACTCAATTTTTTTGCATCCTAGTGCTGTCTCACGGAGCTCTGCTCCCTTGAATTACTCTTCAGCCCTCGTGGGATACATCAGTGACATTTAGAGATATCGAACTGACCTCCTCCGTATGGCAACAGTCTTCAGTTCTCCCCAGATAACAATTAAAGTGCTTTTGAGTTTGGGAAAATTACACCTTCTGCGGCCACATACCTTGAGCTGGGCCAGCCCATTGTTTTTCACCAGAATGCAGTTTTTGCAATTAATTATTTACCGCATAATTCCTTCAATGAACCATACTGTTAACTCCTGCATCGATTCATAAACACACGAAGCCCCAGCTCCAGCAGTTTATATATAAAATAGTTTTTGTCCCAAATCACAAGGGTATCAGACCAGCCATTGTCTAGTTGAAAATGATTACTACGGGTACTTTCATTAAAAACAGTGAACAGCGGTGGATACTATATTAAAGCACAGGAGGGACACCTCGCATAAGCGGACACCCCTGCCCGTTTTAAACCAGGTGAAGTCACCGCCATGAGTTACTCTAGATCACAATTATTGGATCGGAAGCCAGCTGGTAAGAGTCCTGGCTGTCTGTGTCTCACACTTAACACAAGGCCTGCTTTCCTTATGATCACCTGCCCCAACTGTAACTGTAACTGTACTTTGCCAAGACTTGTTTATCAGAGGGTTAAGCCCACCAATTATGAAATATTTAAAAGTGTGGAGCCTGTTACAACAGGGATAAAATGTATACTGCTCAACACTAGGGCCCAGATGTAGGTAAAATAGATTTACCGATTTTTAATTACTGAATTTTACCGATTCGGTAATTAAAAATCGGTAAATCTAAGGGGTGGATATGTAGGTATTCCAGATGTGCTGGAATACCGATTCTGAAGAATTCGGCTTTGAAGCCCATAGGAATGAATGGGCATTACCGATTCGGTATTTACCGAATCGGCAAATACCAATTTGCACAAGGGTGCAGGGGGTGTCACTTTGACACCCTCTGGCACCCCCAAAACAGGCTTGGGTGCCATGTGGCAGGCATACATGCCCTAAGGGCAGGTCTGCCTGTCATATGGCATAGGTGTGCATGCACACATGTGCATGCACACCGGAATCGGTATTTTACCATCAAATTGGATTTGATGGTAAAATACCGATTCTGTAAGGCCTCTGGGACTCTGAAGAGTCCCACCTACATCTCGGTGCCTCAGAATCGGTAAATTTACCGATTTTTTATTTTACCGAATCGGTAAAATTACCGAATCGGTAATTTTACCGATTCGTTAAAATAATGCCCCCTACATACCTGTCACCCATATACCGGTCTGTAACGGCCGAAAATACCGATTTTCGGCCGTTACCGACCGACCTACATCTGGCCCTAGATCTTTGGTGAAGCACGGTATTGAGGGCCCGATGTAGGTAAAATAGATTTACCGATTTTTAATTACCGAATCATACAGATTCGGTAATTAAAAATCGGTAAATCTAAGGGGTGGAGATGTAGGAACATCCAGATGTTCCTTTTACCGAATCGGTAAATATCTGTATTTACCGATTCGGTAAATACCGACCGGTAATGCCCCATTCATTCCTATGGGCTTTGAAGCCCATAGGAATGAATGGGGCATTACCGGTCGGTATTTACCGAATCGGTAAATACAGATTTTGACAAGGGTGCAGGGGGTGTCACTTTGACACCCTCTAGCACCCCCAAAAAAGATTCGGGGGCCATGTGGCAGGCATACCTGCCCTAAGGGCAGGTCTGCCTGTCATATGGCACAGGTGTGCATGCACACACGTGCATGCACACCTGAATCGGTATTTTACCATCAAATATATTTGATGGTAAAATACCGAATCGGTAAGGGTTGTGGGACTCAGAAGAGTCCCACCTACATAGCAAAAATACCGAATAGGTATGAATACCGATTCGGTATTTTACAGATTCGGTAAATTTACCAATCGGTAAATTTACCGAATCTGTAAAATTCTGGGCCCTACATACCAAATATTATTTACCGGTCGGTAACGGCCGAAAATACCGATTTTCGGCCGTTACCGACCGACCTACATCTGGCCCTGAGTGTGCTACACTTATAGAGGGGAGGGATATTAAAATGCCGTTTGTCTCAAAAGCATGGACAGATGAAACTTCAGGGCCAGATATTGTCAAAGCTACTCTGCCTGGGTTTCTCAGTCACACGTTAAACAGGCCAATTAGGGGGGGAGGGGGTTGCAATTATCACAATTCACTTAAAGCTGGTTTTCATACAGCCTCCAATCCAGCCTGTGAGGCACTCTCTTTTAACTTTAATCTATCACACCACCACATGTTTAAGGACATCTTACTGTATAGAACTCCGGGACCCAGGAACAGCTTCCTAACATCCGTTGCCAATTTGTTGGAAGAGGGGCTCTCTTCAGATTCCTTTACCATCATGGGAGGCTTTAATTACTATCTGGAAACTCTGTTGGGACCAGATACAGTGGGTCTTTCAGACATGATGAAGAGTGCTGATCTAAGTCAACAGGTGATAGGCCCCACCCACGTGGCAGGGCACACGTTGGATGGAATTTTTTCAAATCACCCACACTCGCTTTCACAGGCTTGCTGCCTCTCACTTGGACAGACCACGCAGCTGTACAATTCGAGTTAGCCCTCCCCGGGTACTGTCCTAGGGGTAGGGGCACCAAGGTTCAGATTGAAAGCAGAGCCTGGAACAAACCAAGATGCGCTCATGGCATCTGCTGGTCAGATACCCTTAGGAGTAGAGGAGGCCACCACCTATTATACTAAATGGGTGGAAACAGTCTGTAACAAACTAGCCCCAGTAAAGGTTTTGTTTTCTAAAAGATCTTAACCAAGAGCCCCATGGTACACAGAGGAATTGAGGTTACAAAAACAAAAACTCTCCAGCAAGTCCCTAGAGTGGAACTGGAGGAAAGAATATAAAGAAGCAGAGAAAAAGAGTTAAAAACAAAGTCATGCCATCTATAAGTAACTCCTATTTGAAGCAAAGAAAAGGTTTTTTACAAATCGACTCAATTTAGCAAAAAAATTCTGCTAAAGAACTCTTCAAAACTGTATCGAGTTTGGCCTCCCCAGCCCTACGAAAATTCAGACAAGTCAGGAACTATGCGAGTATATCGCTATGTTCTGAATAAGGTGGAGGTCATCTTCTCGGCTTATAGCCGCTCAAGTTCGGATGGGGCTGTAGCTCTGATGGAGGGAAGGAAGCCAGTCATGAACCCCCGTCTTTGGCAAATTTGCACCACTGTCCATATCTGACAGTACGAGGCTCCTCCTATCAGCAAGATCAGGCTCCCCTATGATCCCTGTCCAGTCTCAGTGAACAAACGCGCCCCGGTCCCCGTTGCCCTTTTACTTACTTTCCTGTTCAATACAATGTTTGAAGCAGGGCACTTCCCTAGACTCTCGAAGGATGCTTCAATACTACCTCTGCTAAAGAAGCCCACTCTAGATCCAAAGGATCCCAATGATTTTCGGCTTATCTCACGACTCCCGGTACCCCCAAAATTGATTGAGAAAACAATTAATTTGCAACTCTGTGCCTTTCCACGTGAAGCCCAAGTCTTAGACCCACTCAATATGGGTTCAGAGAAGGGCACAGTACCAAGTCCGCTCAAATATAATTGACAAAAGAGATGAGGGAGGCCCTGGATAGGGGAGGTAAGGCTGCCTTAATTATGTTGGACCTGTCTGCGGCCTTTGATACGGTCCATCATGACTTATTGATGGACCGTTTGTTGGCATGTGGGGTCCAAGGTAAATCCTGGAAGTTACTAAAAACCTTTCTGACAGACAGATCACAAATTGTGTCGCTGGGTGAATTCCATTCTAAATCTTTTTCTTTGCCTTGTGGAGTGCCACAGGGGTCGTCACTTAGCCCCACTCTTTTTATCGTATATGTATCATCCCTGGCCTCTTTAATTGTCTCCTTTGGCTTTAACCTCACCTCCTACGCAGACGACACACAAATTGTTGTGGCTCTGCGTCCGGGACAGGCAGCAGGAATTGAAAACCGGTTCCACGACTGTATGGAAGCAGTTGGGAGGTGGATGTCACAAAATTGTCTAAATACCGACCGGTAATGCCCCATTCATTCCTATGGGCTTTGAAGCCCATAGGAATGAATGGGGCATTACCGGTCGGTATTTACCGAATCGGTAAATACAGATTTTGACAAGGGTGCTGGGGGTGTCACTTTGACACCCTCTAACACCCCCAAAAAAGATTCGGGGGCCATGTGGCAGGCATACCTGCCCTAAGGGCAGGTCTGCCTGTCATATGGCACAGGTGTGCATGCACACATGTGCATGCACACCTGAATCGGTATTTTACCATCAAATATATTTGATGGTAAAATACCGAATCGGTAAGGGTTGTGGGACTCAGAAGAGTCCCACCTACATAGCAAAAATACCGAATAGTTATGAATACCGATTTGGTATTTTACAGATTCGGTAAATTTACCGATCGGTAAATTTACCGAATCTGTAAAATTCTGGGCCCTACATACCAAATATTATTTACCGGTCGGTAACGACCGAAAATACAGATTTTCGGCCGTTACCGACCGACCTACATCTGGCCCTGAGTGTGCTACACTTATAGAGGGGAGGGATATTAAAATGCCGTTTGTCTCAAAAGCATGGACAGATGAAACTTCAGGGCCAGATATTGTCAAAGCTACTCTGCCTGGGTTTCTCAGTCACACGTTAAACAGGCCAATTAGGGGGGGAGGAGGTTGCAATTATCACAATTCACTTAAAGCTGGTTTTCATACAGCCTCCAATCCAGCCTGTGAGGCACTCTCTTTTAACTTTAATCTATCACACCACCACATGTTTAAGGACATCTTACTGTATAGAACTCCGGGACCCAGGAACAGCTTCCTAACATCCATTGCCAATTTGTTGGAAGAGGGGCTCTCTTCAGATTCCTTTACCATCATGGGAGGCTTTAATTACTATCTGGAAACTCTGTTGGGACCAGATACAGTGGGTCTTTCAGACATGATGAAGAGTGCTGATCTAAGTCAACAGGTGATAGGCCCCACCCACGTGGCAGGGCACACGTTGGATGGAATTTTTTCAAATCACCCACACTCGCTTTCACGGGCTTGCTGCCTCTCACTTGGACAGACCACGCAGCTGTACAAGTCGAGTTAGCCCTCCCCGGGTACTGCCCTAGGGGTAGGGGCACCAAGGTTCAGATTGAAAGCAGAGCCTGGAACAAACCAAGATGCGCTCATGGCATCTGCTGGTCAGATACCCTTAGGAGTAGAGGAGGCCACCACCTATTATACTAAATGGGTGGAAACAGTCTGTAACAAACTAGCCCCAGTAAAGGTTTTGTTTTCTAAAAGATCTTAACCAAGAGCCCCATGGTACACAGACGAATTGAGGTTACAAAAACAAAAACTCTCCAGCAAGTCCCTAGAGCGGAACTGGAGGAAAGAATATAAAGAAGCAGAGAAAAAGAGTTAAAAACAAAGTCATGCCATCTATAAGTAACTCCTATTTGAAGCAAAGAAAAGGTTTTTTACAAATCGACTCAATTTAGCAAAAAAATTCTGCTAAAGAACTCTTCAAAACTGTATCGAGTTTGGCCTCCCCAGCCCTACGAAAAATCAGACAAGTCAGGAACCATGCAAGTATATCGCTATGTTCTGAATAAGGTGGAGGTCATCTTCTCGGCTTATAGCCGCTCAAGTTCGGATGGGGCTGTAGCTCTGATGGAGGGAAGGAAGCCAGTCATGAACCCCCGTCTTTGGCAAATTTGCACCACTGTCCATATCTGACAGTACGAGGCTCCTCCTATCAGCAAGATCAGGCTCCCCTATGATCCCTGTCCAGTCTCAGTGAACAAACGCGCCCCGGTCCCCGTTGCCCTTTTACATAATTTCCTGTTCAATACAATGTTTGAAGCAGGGCACTTCCCTAGACTCTCGAAGGATGCTTCAATACTACCTCTGCTAAAGAAGCCCACTCTAGATCCAAAGGATCCCAATGATTTTCGGCTTATCTCACGACTCCCGGTACCCCCAAAATTGATTGAGAAAACAATTAATTTGCAACTCTGTGCCTTTCCACGTGAAGCCCAAGTCTTAGACCCCACTCAATATGGGTTCAGAGAAGGGCACAGTACCAAGTCCGCTCAAATATAATTGACAAAAGAGATGAGGGAGGCCCTGGATAAGGGAGGCAAGGCTGCCTTAATTATGCTGGACCTGTCTGCGGCCTTTGATACGGTCCATCATGACTTATTGATGGACCGTTTGTTGGCATGTGAGGTCCAAGGTAAAGCCTGGAAGTTACTAAAAACCTTTCTGACAGACAGATCACAAATTGTGTCGCTGGGTGAATTCCATTCTAAATCTTTTTCTTTGCCTTGTGGAGTGCCACAGGGGTCATCACTTAGCCCCACTCTTTTTATCGTATATGTATCATCCCTGGCCTCTTTAATTGTCTCCTTTGGCTTTAGCCTCACCTCCTACGCAGACGACACACAAATTGTTGTGGCTCTGCGTCCGGGACAGGCAGCAGGAATTGAAAACCGGTTCCACGACTGTATGGAAGCAGTTGGGAGGTGGATGTCACAAAACTGTCTAAAACTGAACTCAGGAAAGACGGATGTCATATTATTTGAAAATGATGCCAACCTCTGGACCCCAAATTGGTGGCTAGGAGCTATGGACACTCTTCCTACACAACTAGAAAAGTAAAAAATGTAGGACTTATAGTTGATGATAAACTCAACTTTGGTGACCAGATCAATGCAGTGGCGTCAACCACCTCCTATGCTCTCAGAATGATTAAGAAAATACTCCCCTTCTTGCCGGCTGATAGTCAACGGACAGTTTTCAAGGCACTTATCCTATATAGGCTTAAATACTGCAATAGCCTTTGCCTAAACATACATGAACGTTTTCTGAATAAACTTCAGCGGTTGCAAAATGCGACAGCGAGGTTGCTTACTGGGACTCCCAAATTTGCTCCCATCACTAAGGAAATCCAAAAACTTCCCTGGTTGCCCGTTAGGAAACGGATGCGTTTCAAAGCTTTATGCACCGTGTACAAGGCACTCCAAGGCACAGATTATTTGAAACAACAAATGCAATGGTACCTGCCTAAAAGAACCCTTTGCTCCCTTGGAGCCAAGTTGGTGATAGTACCACCCATTAAAAAAGCCTCACGAAGTGGGAGAAGCTTTGCTGTGTGTGCAGCAAAGGCCTGGAACGACCTTCCCTTACATCTGCAAATGCCGCTGACCTCCTTACATTTAGGGAGGGATTAAAGACCTGGCTCTTTAAACTGTAATGTTGTCTACCATTTCAATGCTCAGAGGAGAGTAGCTAGCGCTGGGACACCCTCTGGAAATCGTCGCGCTTTAGAAATACCTATAAGATAACAAAACATAACAACCAAGATGGTGACATTGAAGTCACTCCACTGACATGAGCTTTTCAGCACAGGTGTGCTCCCATGAGTGCAGAGGTGAGGGACTGCCCATCTGAGCTTCAGTCAATCCAGCCTGACTCAGAATGGATTCCCATGGTAATAGTAAGTGCTATGCGCTTTAGTCAGGTCAAGTCCCTGTTTAAAAGTAGCTCTCATGTTGGCAACTTTCTCTGTGTTGTAATTGTTTAAAATGTGTCCCAGAAATCAGCCATAATTCACTCGATGTGGTAACTAAGCACATGGGTCAAATCACTGGTGCAAGTTATGACCTGTTATTATGCCTGAGCAACATGGTTCATTGTCTTATATACTATCGGTAGTCTTCTCAGAGCCTGAGAACCATCTGATTAACCAGGGTATATCTCAAACCATCTGTCCGCACAGGTGTAAGACCACCAGCAGACAAGGTACTCACCTGTACCTCAGCCGTCTGCAGATATTTACTGCTGCATGCCGCCCTCATATGGCAACACTCTTCAACTCTCTCCAATTTTTTTATTAAAGTGCTTTTGTGCTTGAGAAAATGATACCATGTGTGGCCACATACCTTGATCTGGGCGAACCTAATGATATTCACTAAAACACAGCATTTAGAACTAATTAACCCCATAATCTCTTTAATCAATAATTGCCTTAACCCCTGTAAAGATGCCTTAAAATCTGTGTGGTCAGGTACATTATGATCCCAATGAGCTTTAAAATGCACTATTTGGCATAGATTTTCTTTGAAATGTGCTGGCCAAGTACTACCAAAAACCCTGTCCCGTAAAAATATTTATTTGAGCCAAAGTCTGTTTTTTTACCCCAAATGTGACTATAGCTAGGAGGATGCGCCAAGGGGCTCAGATTCAGTACACCCCTGATTTCTGCTGGCTACTTCTGCATACTGTCCCTTTCTCCCTTACATGTGAGTCAGGATTTAACACTTAAGGAGCACAGTAAACGGTGCAATGGATGCATTACTGTGCCCAGTGCATTAAACCATCCAAGACACTGGTGTTGTAGTGTTTTGCTTACTGGGCTGTTGTATGGGTATGCTCTGGTTCACTCCAGCAGTTATGGTATGTTCCTGAAGACTTTGCTGGGCATGATGGAATGCACTGGTGTTCATACTATTATTTATTTATTTATGTATAGGTTTTATATAGCGCTAGCTAGACCCAAAGGCATCAGAGCGCTTTACATAATCGTGAACAACTAGAATGTAACAATGTATTTAGATTGCAGAATGGTTAGTGAAGACACTAGATTGATGGCTGGTAGCGGTTCCACATTGCTAGCTGGGAGGCTTCTCCCAGTTCAGGCTTTTTCTGTTACCATGAATCTTACTTTCATTAGTTATTGGGTGTCTTCAATTGCCACTTTGCGGCAACGAGTTAATGAACCAAGCCTAGTTCTCAACAAGCTACCTTGTATTAGTACTGAAAATGATTTTCACTGGGGTCTATTGTGATACACATCATCGTTGGCATGGCAACAGCACTTTGGGGCCGATTCACAGAACTAATCTGAGATAAAATCCTAAACGTACTACTTTTGATATTCACAGAAGGCATTTAGTAGTAGTAAAGTTAGGACTCCTAACTTTACTACTACTAAACTGAGATAATATCCTAAACTTACTACTTTTGGTATTCACAGAAGACATTTAGTAGTAGTAAAGTTATAATTCCTAACTTTACTACTACTAAATGCCTTCTGTGAATACCAAAAGTAGTAAGTTTAGGATTTCATCCCAGTTTAGTAGCAGTAAAGTTAGGAGTCCTTTACTACTACTAAATGCCTTCTGTGAATACCAAAAGTAGTAAGTTTAAGATTTTACGACAGATTCGTTCTGTGAATCGGCCCCAGAGTGTCTCACAGCCCAGCCCATATTTCCAATCACTTGATAAGCCAGCAGTGAAATGTAAAACTTGGTTTAGATACTTGGGTGCATATGTAGGTAAAAAAGGTTTTGCGATTTGGAAAATTCGATTTTCTGCGAATCTCATTTTCTGAAAAATCGCAGAATATTATAGTGATTACTCAAACAGCGATTCCTTAATAGCGAAATCGCTAATAAGGAATTGAAATTACGGAAAACAGCAATTCAGGTGTAGAATGATTACATCACAACCATGAAGTGTGACTGCCCATGCTGCACTTGATTGCCAGCACCTGTGTCAGAGTCAGAAGCAGCCTGAGAGACTGTGAGGAGGGAGTGTGGTTTCTACTCAGCAGTTGAAGGTAGGAGAAATTGAGTCTCAGGGGAGTGAGAAGCAGCCAGAAGAACCCACAAGAAAAAGAAAACAAAAATTTAGTGAGTGGGAGCTTGAGGTGCTCACAGAGGAAGTAGTAAGGCAACATGACCTTCTCTTTGGAAAGAACTCACTCCGTGTTCCAGAGGCAAGGAAAAGGAGAATCTGGAATGAGATCCAGGAGAAAGTGAACGCGATTGGCGTAACCCACCGCACAGTTGAAGACCTACGCAAGCGATGGTACGAGATGTGCCAAAGGTCAAAGGAGAGGGTGGCCACCAGATTAGCTGAGGCAAAACTGACTGGAGGTTGGACCTCAACAGCACGAGAGCCGACGCCCCTGGAGGAATTGGTGGCGGGTACACTTATGCCTGAAACTGTGACTGGCGTGGCTGACCTGAACAGCTCCGAAAATACAGACACCTGACAAGGTAAGTTGCATGCCAATATCCCCAAAACATGCCCAACCCACTTATAGCCCCAAACACCCAGCCATGTACAACTCCAATACATGTCCACAAGCACACCCAGAATTGCATTATGGGAAATGTAGTTCCATGCACTGATACCTGGCCCTGTGAAACATAGCAAGGGGACATAGGGTAGAGTCATACTTGGAATGTGCAAAACAGACAAGTAGTAGTCATGTGATTAGTTATTTATAAACTTTAATGCATAACAAAATTTAAACATGACACATAACTAATGTGTGCATTAAATTTTTTCAGCACCACCGACAACACAGGAAACAGTGGCTGAAGGGGTGGAGACACCAGCAAATGTGGACGTGCAGGGCAGGAGGAGCAGGGCGCAGCAAGACACACACAACCTGCGCCACCTAAACGGCGCAAAATTGTCTCACCACTGCCACTGATGGAGGCAGAGTCCACAGATGCAGATGAGGAGGCACAGCCAGTCCCAAACATCAAATGGCAGTGGTTCAAGACGCAGGGCATGGGCCACCACCAGCAATTCGCCATCCGAAACAGACACGGTGTTCGCAAGCCTTGAGGGCAGCATGTTAAGAGCACAGCGCCTGCAAGGTAAAGGCATAAGATCAATCCAGCGCCAACTTGCCACACAAAACCTTCACATGACTGAGTTGCGGCTCAGTGTCAATTCCATGACTGGTGCATTGGAAGGACTGTGTAGGGAGATCAGGAGAGACAGGCTGGCCAGGCGCAGGGAGAAACACCGCCTACACCGCCTACACACACGGATGGACCTCTACACTAAGACTGTGAACCGTCAGTCCACCACCATATCCCTGCTAGCAAGGAGATGTGTGAGCATGCAGCATGAAATGGCACACTGCTGCCAGGATGTGGGTAGGGGCCTGTTGCAGGTCACACATGCGGCTGACCAAATGCGTGCTGCCCCCACAGGTGGCATAGTGACACTGGGCAGCTTGGACACATATGAACAGTCAAGCAGGAGCAGCCTAACTCCTCCACTTCCTGCAGAAAGATGCCAGAGTGGGCGCCAGGGGAGAGCAGGGAAAGGCGCTAGTGAGGCCAGTGCACAGCCCGAACGAGGGGCAACAGGGCGTGCACGCAGGAGATAAAGGGGTAAAATGTACTCATGGCAATGTGTGAGGCAACACATACCATATGGACTAAGTGACTCTTGGTAATGATAGCACTGTGACCTCAACATGTGCAACTATCAACATTTCAGTCACACTGTGTGACAGGTTTACTCTTGCTGTTAAGGAAATAAACATCTTATTTGAGCATCATTATTTGGCATTGTGTCCTCATTTCTCACCTAGAAGTAGTTCTGTATGATGTCATCATGTCTCACTGGGGTACCCTTCTTGGTAGCGATGTTGTTTAGCATTGTGCAGGCCACCACGATTTTGCAACAAGTTTCTGGGCTGTACTGTAGTGCACCTCCACTCTCATGGAGGCACTGGAAACGGCTTTTAAGGATTCCAAAGGTCCTCTGAATGGTGCATCTTGTGGCTCTGTGTGCACTGTTGTACCTCCGCTCTGCTGCTGTGGCTGGTTTGAGGTACGGTGTGAGGATGTAGTCAGGTACAGCATTAGCACTGTCACTTACAGAGCAAAAGTAGGTTGATGTTAAGTACTGTCCTGCCACTTCATACCTACCCTAGTTGTGTGTGTGTTTGTGCCATGCAATTACCTAGCAGGTAGCCCTCTCCAAACTCGAAATTTGTGAGTCTGCGATGTAAACCACAGTCTTGAAAAATGAAGGAATCGTGTGTGCTTCCTGGGAATTTTGCAACAATATCTGTGATGACATGTTTAGCATTGCACAATACCTGGATGTTCAGGGAATTATAGGATTCTTCTGTTTCTAAAACATACTCATTCTGTGATGGGGGTGACAGTGCAACATGGGTCCCATCTACGCAGCCAATCACGTGGGGAAATTGGGCTATTTTGTAAAAATCTTGCTTGGTCTGGTCTAGTGCCTGCTGTGTGTTTGGGAATTGGATGTGGTGATGCATCCTCTGAACCATAGCATCAAGGAAAGCATGGAAAAGCGCAAAAGTGCACTCTGGGACAGCCCTCCTGCTGTGGCTATTAGCCCCTGAAAACTCCCTGATGCTAGGAGGTGCAGTGAGCACAAAACCTGTATGTGGGTAGGAATGGTGTGTGCCCTGTATGTGGGGTGTTCAAGTATGGGTGTCAGCTCCTCTATCAACTCCAGGATACTGTCTGGGTGCAGCCTGTAGTTCACATGGATGTCCTCCTGGGTCCGCTGGAAAAGGGTGATGGGTGCTCTGTAGATCCTTTCCTGGCGTCTCCTTCTCTGTGCAGCCTCTCGGATATGCAGCCTCCTGGCTATCACATACAGGCCAGCCATTGTGGGAAGCCCCAGTGGCATTGTGGGCCTGTTTAAATAGGTTGCACCTGGTTACCACCTTTTCAGAGTGTTACATAAAGTGCCACAAGTGTTGCTCAGCGATCATGTAGAATTTAAGGCTTTGTTACATGGCCTGCATAAGTATGGTAATATTGTCCCAGTGCATGTGAGGGAGTGGATTTCATTTGTCATGATAGCAAGGGAAAAAAAATCAAGCAGTTTGAGAATGTGTGTAGATCCTCGCTCATTGAATAAACAGTTGATTGTGGACCATGACCGCTTACCCAAATTCCATGAAATATTGACATCTACTGGTAAAGCTAGTGTTTTCGCACTATTGGTATAAAAACTGTTCCATAACCAGATGTAGGAAGCTGACTCTCTATGTAGTGCACTAAAATGAAGTACTCTGTGCAGAGAGTCCCGTGGATCTCAAGATTGGTTTGCAGAGGCAAAAGTAGATAATACTAACGCTCTATTTGTGGTAGTCAGTTGTTGTACTCACAGAGGTAATAAATGAAACACACATTGAAGAATACTTTCGAGACCAATTTGCAAAAATAACACAGATTTCTATATCATTTTTAAGACCAAGAACTTCGTTTGCAGGTAAGTACTTTTTAAGTTATGAATTTTCAAAGTAAAAAAATAGCTCACTGTTGTGCTCAATCAGGCACAATGACAGTCTACGGAGAAAAACACAGAAATGCATGTAAAACCATAGAGTTGGTTCTAGGGTTTCACCATCAAGGTTAGGGTAGCAGCAGGCCAAGGTCTAATGTTCCACCAGCGGATTGACAGGACCATCCCAGATCCGGCCGGGAGAAGGGGGCACCTCTAAACAGGCTGCACAAGGTCCGGGGGCCCCAAACAAGGGATCGGATCAAAAGGGCCTCAAGACCATGGGAGCACAGCTGGTTCAGGGTTACCCAGGCCGGGCAGGCTGGGTGCAGAGAGATAGGTCACTCGGACTCTGTGTGCCACAATAGTCTTAGGGGTCAGGGGCAGGTAGGTTGCATGGATGATTTTCGGACAGCTGGGACCACTCACGAAGTGAGACTCGGGGTTCTTGATGTGTCTCGATGAGTGCTTGCTTTCTGAGCAGTTGGAGTCTGGATTGTATCTTTCATCCTGTGTCAGTTGCAGGTGGCCTGTTACCCCAGGTATTGCTACGTGATGGCTTTGATAGGTCCTGGTGTCCTCTTACATGGTGGGGGTATAGATCAGACCCTCGAGAGCTGATATACCACTTCTGGTTTGGTTGCTGCATTGGCACCGCCAGGGAGCAACACATCAGTAAACTGGACTCTGTGGGTTCGGTGCTTGCGGACTGCAGTTTAGTAGTTCCTCTACCCCAAGGGAGTTGTCTGGTGATTGGAAAAGGGCTGGGTGTGCTCTGGGGTCTTGGAGGTCTCACAGCAGCACCATGAGACGGCACACTACAATGGTCAAGTCCTTGGGGACAAGCAGGGTTTTGCGCCACAATTCTGCAGAATGTACTCTGTTCTCAGTTCAGCAGCTCTTCTTTGTCCATTTTCTTCTTAGGTCCGTCAAATCTAAAGTTCAGGGTCCTGGGGTGCCACCTAAATACTAAATGTAAGGGTGTTTTCTGGTGGAGAAAGGTCGTAGCCAAATGGCTACCTACCTTTAGGCTGTCTACAACCTCTATTCAACCACTTCCTTTGGGCAGTGAGCACAACCCTGACCCTAATTGGCTAATTCCCTCTAAAAAAAGATGGAGGAAATTGAAAAATGGCGTCCCCATCACCTGCCCTACCTTAGGGGTGGTGCTTGCTGAATATGGGCCCACTTCCTAATCTAACTAATTTTCCCGCCTGTCCTCCCACCAAATGTGGAGCAGGACAGGGGGGTTGGCATCCTCCACTAACTGGAGATGCCTGGGTTGCATTGCAAAGGTGGCATCGCCTTTGAAGCTTCCCACATTGGAGGGCCATTCCGGCCTGGTGAAGGTGTGACGCACCTCTGCCTAGAGCAGGCATTGTTCCTGGCCTCTGAGAGGTCAGGCTTTCACCCCATGAGGTCAGAAACGAATTTGGTGGTGGCAGGCTGGCTAAGACTAGTCAGAGTCCACATCAGTGTTTGGTAGGTTTTCAGGGGGCACCTCTATGGTGCCCTCTGTGTGCATTTGTTTAAGAAATCCAAAATTAGCATCAGTGGGGATTTATTAAGATGAGATGTTTGGTACCAAACATCCCTGGGTATAGTGAAGCCATCATGTTGCTGGGGAACTCTTAATGATGCGTGTCGAGCCCATGCCCTCTCTATGGCTTCCCTGTGCACTTACTCTATCCAAGAATGGACTTAAATATAGTAGGGTCATATCTGCTCAGGAACATATTGCCACACATGTTGTGTAGGGTACACTGCCTTGGGACAATAAGGGCGGCAGTAGGGGTGACTTACCTATACCTCATGCGTTGTCTGTGGGCATGACACACAGGGACGCGAGCCATTGTTGTCTCTTCAGCTTTCTCTGCAAAAAGACACATAGCCTGAAATGGCAGTTAACATGGTCTTGGTGAGGGGTCCATAGGGTGGCACAATTTGTGCTGCATCCATAATGGACCCTCTTTAGTCCCTATGCCCAAAGTACCAGGAGTACCCTTTACTGGGACTTATAGGGGTTGCTGAAGTTGTGCTATTGTGGTACAGTTTTAGGAAAGAGATCTGGCACTGGGACCTACCTTGTTAGCTGGGACCCAGTACACTTTAATTGAAATCACATCATGTTCCAGGCAAAAAGTATGGGGCTATCCATGTCAAAAGAGGCACTTTATCACACTAGACCACCCATACGTAAGACACACAGCTTCTGACTACCGTCATAGTGCCTTTTAATACTTTTATATTTCTAAGACTACTTTTTAGACTCACTTTTAGCAGAAAGCGTTTTTCATAAATTGATGGATTAATTATTTAAAAATCTACTGAATGCTAAAGAGTTCCAAGAAAACATAATAATGTTTGTAGAAAGTCAAGAAGACTCTGATGCAATGTTGAATTAAAAAATTGTACATCTTGAAAGAGAGGGGAATGACAAGTTAAAAAATGGTAAATTTGGTGTTCACGTAGTAGACTATTTATGACACTGGGTCACAAAAGATGGATTCAACCTAAATTGTATTTGATCAAGGCTTTTATTGATGCCTGTAACCAATTAGACAAATATGTTTTGCGATCATTTATTGGCTTGTGTGAATGCTATGTACAATTTGGATGTGAGTGTGCTAATATAACGAAGCTGCTATAAAACAGTAGCAAAAGTAGAAGTTTGTTTTGTATAGGAGGGCGTTTTTTATGAGGTTCAAAATCTGATAGTTGAAACTTCTGTACTTAAACTATATTCCAGGTACGGTTAATGTCAGAGCTGATTGCTTATCTGGGTTGGCCATTCCTGATACTGATGAAGGGGTTGTAAATGAGTAGGCACAGTGTGTTGTTGCATGCATTGATGCTTGCAAGGATACCAATGGTGTAATTCAGCCAAGTGAATGGATAGACACAAGTCATGGGAACATGTCCTATCAGTTATTGATTGAGTCATCAAGTAAACTTGGCCTAAAGAGGGCTTAGATTCATACAGATCTTTGAGGGAATTTGCCACATTTATTCTGAGTTGATTGTTGAAGGGAGCACAGTGTTGGTAAAACAATTGTTTCATTGGAAGGATTAATTATGCTCATGAAGGTCACTTGGGGAGTACAGCCAATAAGAGAATCTTGGGAGTGCCCTATTGGTGTCTGAAAATAGATAGAGCAGTTGACCAATTTGTTAATGCTCGCAAGGAGTGTCTGGTTTCAGATAAATTTAGAATTACAAGTAACACACCTCTAAATCTGGTTCCGTGGCCAAGGGGACCTTGGGAGAAAATTGCAATTGATTTCGCAAGCCCATTGTTGTGTTTGAATCAGAGTAAGTGTTACTTGATATTTGTAGTTGACTATTTTTCAAAATGGATTTATCACAGTTGTTATACAATGCTTTTCAATTGATAATATTTGCAAGATGTTGTTTTGAATGGAAGGTTTGCTAAAGTTATTGTTTCTGATAATGACACTTTATTCATTTCTGATAAGTTAAAACACTTTCTCTTCAGTTTAGTAATTAAACAGTATCAAGTAGCTTTGTATTCACCTCAATTGAATGGTCTAGTTGAGAAGGCCAACAAATTCTTTAAAAAGCATTCCAACTGCAGAAGCTTCTAATTTGTATGTTGGAGGAATATCTAAAAAAGTAAGGTTTGGAATTATGTGAATGCACCACGGTATACTACAGGAGTTGCACCTTTTTGTCTTACTTAGGAATAGATCTAAAGTCACTACACTTTTTTCCAGCTTGGATGTGTGATTTGGTAGATATATAGTCACACATGGGTTTGAATGCCCCAAGAATTCGAGTGGAGAAGGCACAAACAAAGTCTAAAATATATTATGACTCAAAATTTCATGTGAAACAGAAGGAAGTACAGGTGGCTGATTGGGTGATACTTAGGAGGCTGGGACATGTAAGTAAAGGAGAATCAAGGTTTACCAATTACAAGTAGTGTTGAAGGTTTGAAAGGTCTGTTTTGTTAAAACATAAAGGTTGATGAGCTTCAATTGAGTCGTGTGTTTACAAAAAGATCAGGCTAACATGTTAGCTGATTATGTTTTGGAGTCTTATGTTCATATATATATATCCAGATAACTCTTAATTATCGTGCCCTAAACCACAAGCAGCAGAGACGCATCAGTGTCTATCTAGGGATGAGCAAGATTATTTTGATGGCTTGCAACATACTAATAGATAAAAAGGACAAAACGATTTTCCTTATTCTGATACTGAGGATTGAGAATTGGAAGGACTGTGAGAGTGCTACACAAAAAATAAATTATTAGGCCCCTCCGTTTTATAGACTATAGCGTAATTTAGATCTTGGCGGACGGGTTACTCCGTCACAATGGTGACAGATATCCCATCTGCCGAAATATAAATCCCATTATATCCTATGAGATTTATATTTTGTCGGACAGGTTATCCATCACTGTTGTGATAGAGTAACCTGTAAACCAAGATCTAAATCAGGCTCTATGCTATAAGTTAATATTTTTTGTATTCATAATGGAAAGGGTGTGTGGAGTGTTGTGTCTATGGTGGTGCTGTATCAATAGGCTCTGGTTCATTCCAATTGGTCTGTTATGTTCCTGAATGCTTTGTTGGGTATGATAGAATGTACTATAACAGCTACAGAACGGGTGTGGTACAATTCACCGCACACTGTATTGTTCCTGTATGAAGGTGCTCTACTTCCAGGGCTAACCATCCCATAAATACCCTAAGACTTCCAAATATAACAACATAAGGGACAAGCACACTAATAATAGCAGTCCAAAATACAAATTTCTTTGATATCATACTAGAGCAATGTCATAAAGGCCTCCATGTCAAAGAGAGAAAATGTAACAACATTATCAAAAAAGTGACCAAACAAATAAATGTGTACGATTGAAATCAAAAGATTAAGCAACTGAATAACCTCAAGTCATCCACCAGTATGGTGTTTCAGAAATGCACAGAAGTTCCAATTTATAGATCACGCTGCCACAGACAAGTATGTTAAAATATTAATTCTTTATTTCTTTCTTGAACAGTGCAACATGGCAACATGGACGTGGACTCAGGCAACGCAGTTCGTCCCAAAGCATGAAGACTTCTTCAGGGCTGTTAAAAACATACAAACAATAACATAAGGCACATACATTACATTGACAAATGCAAAAAAGATATATCTTAAGCACAACAATAAACAGTACAAAAAGCAAGATATTAAAAAAATATGAAACACAATGTACAAGAAACACTTAGTAAACACAGTAAAATCCCACAAAAGAACTGAAGCACGCACAAAATGATGTCACTGTTAGGAAAGCTTATTTTCTAAGACAGAGGGATAGTTTTATAACCAACAGAGTATTTAACAATGTTGAATACTATAAATCGTTGCATGGACCTATGCTGTCCATGATACCAAAAATCAAAAACACATAAAACATCAAAAATATAAAAAGCAGTGAAAATAGAAACAAAATAGCTCCCTACCCGGTACATATCTCTAATCTAGTTGTAGAGCAACAAAGGATCTGTAGTGTGATATAGCTAGGATTCATATATTTATTTATGAAAATGATGTAGTTAGAGGTCTTAAAGTAAGTATTCAGAGTGCAATTTATTTATTTATTTATTTACAAAGTTTTGTAAGTAAACGAAAATGGTCAATTCTAAAATGTGCATACCATGAGCAAGTTTATCAGGTATAATTGACTATTAAATGCTTCACAAGTTTTTCACTTCACAGTAATGAAAATATGATTCCCTTCAAAAAATGTTTTTAGAAATATAGTCAATTCTACTTATAAGTATTATGTAACTCACAAATTTAAGCAATGCATGTCCAGCCATCTAATGAGTGAAAATGTAACTAGACAACGTTCTGATAACTGAAAATCCAAAATATAAGGCATTTTGCAGTCAAAAAGAGAAAAATAGCTCTACAATCCACACAAACACCAAAATTAGCATAAATCAAATGATGTGGGCACAGTTAATCTCGGAGCCATACCTATTTTATTATCTTACCTTTTGTTCAGTTTAATTTTGTGCCTAAGATATCTCTTTTTTTGCAATTGTCTATGTAATGTATGTGGCATGTTATTTTTTGTATGTTTTTTTTGTTTGTTTTTAATTTGTTTATTGGCATTTCAGCAACATGCAATCTTAGAGCACAATATTAGCACATACAGGACAATAATATCGCAATTACACTTGTCATGGACACAATAGGCAACAATCTAGTACAGCACCCTCAGCTCAGACAGCATTTCGGACACCCATTCAATACCCTTCTTTTCTCTAGACCCTGTCAGTACCCGCCACACCCTGCCCTAATACATGGTAAAAAGCCTCCAGTCAAGTTCAGCCCTCCAAGGTGTCCCCGTCAGTGAGTGTTAACGTGTCCCCGCGGGTCCCTTCCATCTCCAATCCTACTTGAGTCCCGTCCCGATCGCCTTCTCCCTGTACAGGTCTCCTCTCCAGGTACTGCGGCCAGTCATTTTTGGGACGGTTGCGTGGCGGTAGTAACTCACTATACTGCTCCGTTTGTGTGCAACAATATAACATGTCATTAGACCAGCGGGCCAGTGTCGGGTTCGGCCCTCGCATATAGGTGAGCGCTACGCAGTGCCTGGCGACCAAGAATGCCATGTCCACCAGTCTCCAACTCGCCGGCACTATGTCCTTAGATTACCCCAGCAAAGCCAATAATGGAGATGGAGTCAGTGACAGATCAGTAACCCTGTTCACTTCCTCATATATCGAGTGCCAAAAGTCTGCCACTTTCGGGCACAGCCAGGCCAGATGCAAGAAGTCGGCATTCTGCGCCCGACATCTCTCGCATCTAGGGCTCTCTCGTAAGCCATACCTGAATAGACGTTCAGAGGTATAATAAACCCTATTAAGGAATTTAAAGTGCAGTAGCCGATGGCAGCCGTTGAGTGACACCCTTCGAACGTTAGCACAGAAATATTCCCATTTGTCCTCAGGGAGGTCAATGGCCAAATCAGTCTGCTAAGCAAGTTGTGGCTTAGCGTATCCCGCCGTCCGCTCAGCTAGGGTGATACGGTAGAGGTTCGTAATTAATTTAGTCGGCGTCTTAGCAGTGACCACATAGTCATAAGACAAGACTGTTTGGGGCTCCGCCATGTCTTCGCCAAGCAGCTCTCTCAAGGCATGTCGCATCCTATGGAACTGAAAGCGCGGGAGAAGCAAGGCTCCGACGCCATCTCGCGGACTCAAGTCGTCCCAGGTACAGGCTCTATTATTCACGAAGAGGTTGCCTACATCAACTAGGTTCAAGTCAGTCATGGCCGTCAGCACTCCCTTATCCCTGCAAGGGCCGAGCCACGAGCACCAGGCCAATTTCGCTCCTGGGGCATACAGCAGCGAGCAAGCTTGTGCGTCCAGAAGGTGATGCCAGGCATGCGTCACTACGTTCATAGAGTCTAGTATTCCTGTACGGCGATCTCTAGGGCACGACATCAGAGCCGGCAACGGAGCCGGGGCGGCCACCATCGCTTCAATACGTAAGTGCGGCACGTCAGCCGGGCTTTGCATCCAGCCATACGCATGTGCACCCTGAGCAGCTCGATAGTACAATTCGAAGTCCGGAGCGTGTAGGCCACCCTCCTCGTAAGGGCGGATGAGTATGTCCCATGCCACCCTGGGCTGTTTTCCCGCCCACGCCAGTCGGAGCACTAAAGCGTGCAGCTGACTAAAGAATGCTCCCAACAAGACCATAGAGATGTTGCTAAATAGAAAGAGAAAGCGGGGGAGGACTGTCATTTTCAATAATGCAATGCGGCCCATCAAGGACAGAGGAAGTCCAAGCCATTTATTCAAGTCATCTTCCAGCTGAGAGATCGCTGTCCCATAGTTTTCTCTGAGGACCACGTCGGGGTCCGTATGTAGCTTTATACCCAGGTAGCGGACCGAGTCAGTAGTCCACTGAATGGGGTAGTCCGACACAACTCTCTTGGTGGCAGGAGTAAGGGAGAACATTATGGTCTAGCCCCAATTGACGTGTATCCCCGAAAGTGAGCTAAACAGAACCACTTCTCTTAATACCGTGGAAAGGTTGTCCTCTGGGTGACGCACATACAACAGGGTATCGTCCGCATATGTTGACACTATTATATTATACGCGGGGAATCGCAAACCCCGGTGACTGTGGTATTCTCGTAAAGCGCAGGCAAGAGGTTCAGCTACTAAGGCATATAACAGAGGAGAAAGGGGGCGACCCTGTCGGGTACTGCATTCTATGGAAAAGGGCTCGGTCGTGAGTGAGCCTATTCCGACCCTAGCCGTTTGTGAGGCATAAAGCGTATTCAGAAGCTGTATAAAAACGTCGCCTACCCCCATGCGACGCAACACTAAGCGAAGGAAAGGCCATTCGACCGAATCAAAGGCCTTTTCCATGTCCAGGAAGACCGCTACTGCCGGTACGTCCTGTCTCGTGTGTTGGAATGTAGCAAACACAGTCCGTATGTTATACGTCAGGTTGCGGCTGGGTACGAAACCCGCCTGCTCGGGGGCAACAAGCGTAGGGATCAGCGGCCTGAGGCGGTTCGCAATGATTTTTGCAAATATCTTAGCATCAACGTTAAGTAACGATAGCGGCCTATAGGAGGCGCAATCTTCAGGGGGTTTCCCTGGCTTAAGTATGGCTACAATAATAGCTTCCTGCATCGTTGGTGGCATTTCCCCCGCTTCCGCCATTTCCTCAACTAGCGTCAACAATTTGGGTATCAATAGCTCAGAGTAAGTTTTGTAGAAAGGCCGGGAAGCCATCGGTGCCCGGGGCACTTCCACCCTTCATGGAGGACAATGCCCACACTACCTCCTCCCGCTTGAACGGTCGAACCAGAAACCGCCGGTGTGTATCAGTCAGCCCGGGTAGCTGTATATGTGTTAAGTAATATAAGATACGTGCCTCTGGAGGCGTACAGTGCTGCATAATAATCACGAAAACGGGACGCAACCTGTGTGTCAGTCAGTTCCACCCCTGTATCAGAGGATCTCATCACGGGCGTCGCCGCACTGTTCCTTCGCTGTTTTGCTAACCGCGCCAACACCGCCGCCAGACGCTCCCCCTCTCCATATGATCTGGCAATGGACTTTCCCATGTGCTTCACCTCAGCGTCCGCCTCCTCGTGGTATTCGCGAATCGTTTGAGCCAATTCCCGAGTCAGCTCTGGGCTAGAGTCTCGCATCCTGCGTGCTTCAATGTCTTTTAGCCTATTCTCCAGACGGGATAGGCGAGCACGGATCGATTTGAGGACACCCGAGTGTTTAGATATAGCCAGTCCACGCATATACGCCTTAAAGGCTTCCCACACCGTGAGAAAGGAGCCCACCGAGCCCATATTTTTATCAAAAAACTCCTCAGCAGCCGCCGCCAGATCCTCCCGAAAAACAGCATCCAGTAACGCGTATGGAGGAAGACGCCAGGCGAAGGGGGGGGTCTCGTCAGCGTTTTGATTGTGACTAATGCCGGGGAATGGTCGGAATACGTACGGGGCAACGTCACACACGACTGTACCATAGAGAGGAGAAGCGAAGTCAATAACCAGTAATCAATACGTGTGTGAATGTTATGTTGTGCTGAATAGTGAGTGTACCCCCCTTGCATCGGACACCTTATCGTCCACACATCCTGCATTCCCAGTTGTGTCATTTCCGCATCCAAGACCCGGGCAGAGGCCGAAGGGCGTCGCTTAGGGCCATCCGACCTGTCTGGAGCAGGCTGTCTTACCATATTGAAATCACCACCCCATAAAACATGTTCCCCGCAAAGGCCTCGCACTTTAGAGGCTAGGGTAAGATAAAAGGAAGGGCAATCATAATTCGGGCCATATGAATTGACTATATGCAAAGTCATGCCTTTACCCACACACCTCGTAATAACATATCGCCCCTCCGGGTCCGTATCTACTGGCGTCAGTGTCATGGAGGCTTTAGGGTTCACCCATGTGAGGACTCCCCATGCGTGTGAGGTAAAACCAGCAGCGTGGATGTGATGATGCAGTCCCCTATAGCGAAGCATCGGGCTATCAGGGCGCAAATGAGTCTCTTGCAACAGTGCAATATCAATCGCGTGTCTCATGAGATACTGCAAAACCCGTCTGACCTTCCTGTGGTTGTTCAATCCCTGCACATTCCAAGTTAAAAGAGTGATGGTGTCAGTGTCACTTGCTTGATATGTCATGTCAGGGGGCATAGTATAAGATAAATCAAATGAATCCGTCCAGAGTGGTAGTCCCTGTGTCCTTCGTGCCGTGCTCTCAACAATAGAACGCAAATGCATATCAACAACATCTATACAACCCGCTACTCTCTCAACAAACCAGATGTAGCAAACCCGTGGTACGTCCCCCGCTCCCACCCACGCCTGCCCAACCCCAACATGGCCGCGTCCCAGCTCCCCCCCAGTCTGTCCAGCCCTCCCTCCCACCCACAACCCCCCAGCCATTGGCTCATAAGGAAACTCAAAAAATGAAAACGCAAAAGGAAGCCAAAAAGCCAGAGGTCCCCCAAGCTGAGGGTCCTCAAACTGGTGTGGTAAACACGCAGGGGCGTAGGTATCTGGCTCACAACAATTATATAACTGTATCAATCAGTGCAACTTGCTGCAGCCTCCCCACCCCCCGTTTCCAATGCAGCAACAAAATTCACAGTACATGTCCCCAGTTAAAAAGATTATGCTCCAAAAAAATGGCATACAAATTTATAACACCCCATTATTGTCCGCCCCTTTCCATGGCAAGATCAGAGTCCAGAGTTATCAAGCGCTCCATCTGGTTATCAAGTTCCAGCAAATTGCCAGAGGGCAACAGACCGTCTCAAAACATTGTATACAGTACAATACAACAGGGCCTAAGCACAGTATAAGTACTTTAAAGGAGTGTCAATCGAAGAAACATCCCTCCCCCCCTCCTCGCACCCCACTTACAGTTGGCGGTCCATTGTGACATGCTCCAACTGGGTGTTGGGTACCACTGAGTCCCCAACCCCCGTCAGACATATCTGTAGGAAGAGCCCCGATGTGTGGCCCTCAAAGGAGTGCACTACCTGAGACGGCAAATGTTCCCGCCTGCAACAGACCACAAGTTCAGTCCTGTTCATCCAGTGAGTGGTCCGCAGGATTGTCAGCACGTCTGTCTTCTGTTGAGTGTTGCATCTTTCTGCTCCAATCTTTTTATGGCCTTCTGAAGCGCCTGTGGATCCGTGAAGAACGTAGACCTCCCCTGCCTATTAACTCTGAGCTTGGCAGGGTACAGCATGGCATAGCCAACCCCTAGTTCCCGAAGTTGGCACTTCATTGGTACAAACTGACGCCTTGCTTCTTGCACCCGCGCTGTAATGTCCGGGAAGAGGGACAGTGTGGACCCCTCGTAATGCAGAGGCTGCTTCTCACGTGAAAGTTTCAAAGCCGTGTCCCGGTCTCTATAATTGAGTAGCTTGGCAACAATAGGGCGTGGTGGGGCTCCAGGTTTGGGTCTCGGTCCAAGAGTACGATGCGCCCTCTCCACGATGAACATCCCCGAAAAGGCTTCTTCCCCCACCAGTTTCTTCAGTAGGGCCTCAAAAAATTGTTCCATGTTGCCCGTTGAAGTGCTTTCCGGCAGGCCCGTGATTCGTATGTTGCATCTGCGAGACCGCGCCTCTAAGTCCTCCGGCTTAGCTTGCAGAATTTGAAGCACTCTGCCGAGCTGCTTATGATCAGCGTCCAGTGTCGCCTGCGCCTCCTCCACCGCACCAATGCGGCACGCCGACATGTCAAGGCGCTCAGCGTGCTTGTCGAGCCGTTCCGCCATCCGGTCCATGCGAAATGTGAGGGCATCCATCTTTGTTCCAAGGGAGGTAATGCCGCCCTGCAAGTTCATCTCCATAACTAACAAGATGGTGACAATATCCGGTTCCACCGTGGGCTCCCCACCTGCAGATCTCGCTCCGTCGCTTTCCGAGCTCAGTGGAGGCTCGCTGGGCTTGGAGCCTCTGTTGCCAAAAGTCAATTTAGGTTGCGATTTGTCCGGTCGGCCCATTGCTGCCCAGGCTACCTCAATCTAACTAGTAGGCACGAGATGGGCCCTCTAGCTCTGCAGCTTCTCCGAACCACCGACTACCCGGTTCTCAGCTCTGCCAACAAACCACCAGCCACAGACAGTCAATATACCGGATGGAACTCGCAATGCCTCTCACCGCTTGTGTGCATCAGGAAGCCCGTAAGTGTCCAATCTCTCCAATGTGCGCCTTTTGCTAGTGTCAATCAGGCCTGCAGGACCAGGTCTCCCCTGGTATGAGTACGGTCGCCTCACCTACCACAACAACCTCAGTATGCAACTTGTCAGTTGGTTGGCCTTGCGCCTCAACACTGGGTACCTCTCGCCTCCACCAGACCCAGTCGCTCCCTCTATCGCCACACGCATACCTTCAACTGCCACAGGTACTGCCCAGGCCAAAGGTGTAGAGGATCCACAAAATAGTCCAGAACAGAAAAAGTTGGAGGGGGTCATGCCTCCCGCCGCAGCGGGCACTATGCACTATGGTCCCGCTCCCGATCTGTACTCCGCTTTGGTAGGGGGGTCCGGGCCTCAATCGTCCAGGCCAATGCTCCCAGACACTCTCTGGTAGACCTGTAAAATGCTGCGGGCCTCTTCCCTAAATATAACGGCCAGATATCAGTCATGGGCCGTAGACCATCTCCAGGCCCAATTATGCTGGCTGCGGGCGCTCCTGAATGCCGCAGGGCCTAGCAACGCGAATGAAGCCGGGCGGTCGAGTAGTACGCTACCGCTGCGGCAGGGGCGCCCGGCTTCCGCGGCTCACCTCAAGTGATCCCCACTGATCTTCTCAACGCTCTCGGGGGTCCGCAGGAGCACTCCACAAGGTCCGGCTACATGCAGGAATCGCCGCAGGCGATGTAGCACCCCTCCGTCAGCTCTGCTCGTCAATGGGGGCAAGGAACCACTCTGCTCCGGGCGAACGATGGGCTCCGTCACGGCTCACTGGCCGGCAGGGCCTGGCCAGGAGAAGGAGGGGTGAAACAAGTCGGATGGTTGCTCCCGATGTTCCGGAGCTAGGATCCGTCGTGTTCCAGGTTAGGGGACCTGGCTGTAAGCAGGATTAGTGCGAGGATATTTCTGGAAACGAGGGAGCTCAATGCTCAGGCAGCCATCGCCGTTGCGCGCTAGCTCCGGCCCCCTATTTTTTGTATGTTTTAATAGCCCTGAAGAAGTCCCAATGTATAGTGCCAAAACACATTGACTGGGTCCATGTGCATGTTGCACTGTTCAAGAAATAACTAAAGAACGAATATTTTTATATACTTGTCCGTGGCACAGTGATCTATTAATTGGAATTTCGGTGCATTTCTGAAACACCAAACTGGAGGATGGCATAAGATTATTCAGTTGCTTGATCTTTTGATTCCAATGTGACTCATTAATTTGCGTGGTCTCTTTCTTGATAATGATGTTAAATTTTCTCTGTTTGACTTGGAGGCCTTTATGCTCTAATATGATAGCATAAGAAGTTTGTATTTCGGACTGCTACTATTAGTGTGCTTCTTCCTTATGTTGTTATATCATAGAATGCACTGATATTTATCTTAGAATGTAGTGATATCTGTAGATAGCTTAGTAAAGATATGGGATTAACAACTAGGTGCTGTTCCATGTTATTCGCTAGGTGGCTTTCTATGAGCTCGGGCTTCTTCTATTATGATGAATCTTACTTTCATCAGTTATTGTGGTGTATTCATTTCCCACATGCGCACAGCCCTATAGTTCATGCTAGACCGGGATGCTTATACAAAGTAAAAGTATTGGTATATAGTTTAATTTCTACTTTTTATTTGGAGTAGTAATGAAATTGGTTATATTTACTAAGACTGGCTCTTATCGACGATCAAAGGATAATGCCTTCTATCAAACACATGGGTCATCAGGCTCAGACTAAATATCCACCCAATAATTTAAGATGAATTTAGTCACAATGTGCAAACCTTCACTCTCTTTACGCAAAGTTCTCTTTTGTGAATACATACCTGCATGAACAGGGAAGGTCAGTTTCTTATTTACAATCACAATGAGCAGACTGCTCATTACAGGTGCATTATATTTCTATATTTACATTTATATAGCGCTTGACACGGTCCTATAGTACTATGTTTTGCATTAGGTTTCTGGTGCCATTTCTGAAAGCAAGCTCGATAGAGTTGTTCTGCATGTTGTGGAACTGGACTTTTTAGAATTTATTACAAAGAAGGAAGAAAAAAAGACTTGATTCCTAATGGACTACATACTCCTTTATCCAATTCTGAATTATAAAGCAAACTTCGTGGCGCCCAGAGAAAAAGACACCTGTGGGTCCTGACAACATTTTCACTTCAGAAATGTCTTTGAAAATGTGTATCAAAACAGATCAACCTGTAATTATTTTACTATCAATATTTAGGTTGATATGTTACCCATTTCCCTTTCCATGCCAGTATTTCTCTCAGTCACTCTAGATCTTCCAGTGTCTCTCTCTTCTTTTTTCTATCTCTTTCTGTCTTCTTCTTTTTGTCTTCCTCTTCCTCAATCAATCTCCCTTTTCTACCCCTCATTCTCATATTTTCCCACCATCTTCTTCCCTCATATCTGTTTCTTTCTTACTCGCTCTGTCTCTTTCTTCCTTGTAATGTATCTCTCCTTTCCCTACATGTCTCTGACTTCATTCCATTTCTTCCTCGCTATTACACTACCACTCATTTACCTTTTCCCTGCTCTCTCGATATATACATGAAGAAACTTTATATTAGGGGTGTGCTGTAATCTCTGCTTCGCCGGTAGAGTTCGCAGAGTTTTGCCACTTTGTGCTCCACTTGGAACTTCACCTACCACCGGCAGAGCAGAGTTTACAAGTGTGCGCTCACCTATTTATCAGATATGATAAGGTCACTCACCCTACCCCCCTAGAGGAGGGCAAATCCTTAGTCACTTGACAGAACTTTGATGTCATCTCTGAAGATGCCATCCTCAAATGCATTCTTGCAACGAAACCCTCTAACCATTCTTTGACCCCATCCGAGTGACACTGCCATTGAATTCTACACCCAAACTCTTTCCTAATGGACCAGTCTGGTTAACCTCTTCCTCAGTTGTTATACTTAAAACTGGGTAGAGGGGCCTCCACCTAGGCCGCAAGAGTATAGAAGTATGCTGGATGTGGATACATCCTTCTGAGACAAATTGCTAACTGCTATAGGTACCACGCCCAATGTATTATGGGCTCAGCACTATACTCTTGTGGTGTTACCCACTCAGTGCGGTAAAGGAACCAATTTATTTTTGTTTAGTAACCCTCACACACCCTAGTGGTGTCATGCTTCATCATTCAATCAATCAATCAGTCCATTTATAGAGCGCGCTACTCACCCCTGAGGGTCTCAAGGCGCTGAAGGGAGGGGAGGTGCTGCTACTGCTCGAATAGCCAGGTCTTGAGGTGCTTCCTGAAGGTGAGGTGGTCCTTGGGCATTCGCAGGTGGGCGGGGAGCGAGTTCCATGTCTTGGCGGGCAGGTAGGAGAACGATCTTCCTCCGGTGGTGGTTCTGCGAATTCGTGGGACGGTGGCGAGGGCGAGGCTGGCAGAGCGGAGCTGGCGGGTCGGAGTGTAGCAAGAGAGGCGTTTGTTAAGGTATTTGGGGCCTGTGTCGTGGAGTGCTTTGTGTGCGTGGGTGAGGAGTCTGAACGTGATTCTTTTGCTAACGGGGAGCCAGTGCAGGATTCTCATGTGGGCAGATATGTGGTTGTGGCGAGGGATGTCGAGGATGAGTCGTGCGGAGGTGTTCTGTATGCGCTGAAGTCGTTTCTGAAGTTTGGCTGTGGTTCCTGCGTATAGGGCATTCCCGTAGTCCAGTCGGCTGGTGACGAGGGCCTGGGTGACTGTTTTTCTGGTTTCGGTGGGGATCCACCGGAAGATTTTTCAGAGCATGCGCGGGGTGTTGAAGCATGAGGATGAGATGGCGTTGATTTGTTTGGTCATTGAGAGTGAGGAGTTCAGTGTGAATCCCAGGTTGCGTGCGTGGTCCGTGGGTGTCGGTGCGGTGCCCAATGCTGTGGGCCACCAGGAGTCGTCCCAGGCGGATGGGGAATGTCCGAGGATGAGTACCTCCGTCTTGTCTGAGTTCAGTTTCAGATGACTGAGCTTCATCCATTCCACAACGTCTTTCATTCCTTCCTGGAGGTTGGTTTTGGCGGTGGCTGGGTCCTTGGTGAGGGAGAGTATCAGCTGGGTGTCGTCGGCATAGGAGATGATGGTGAGGTTGTGTTTGCGTACGATGGCGGCGAGGGGCTCATGTAGATATTGAAGAGAGTTGGGCTGAGCGAGGAGCCTTGGGGTACGCTGCAGATGATCTCGGTGGCCGCGGAACAGAAGGGAGGGAGGCGGACTCTCTGGGTTCTGTCGGAGAGGAAAGAGGTGATCCAGTCCAGGGCTTTTCCTTGGATCCCCGTGTCGTGGAGGCGGGTTATTAGGGTGCGGTGGCAGACGGTATCAAAGGCGGCTGAGAGGTCTAGGAGGATGAGAGCGGTTGTTTCCCCGTTGTCAAGCAGGGTCCTGATGTTGTCGGTGGCTGCGATGAGGGCAGTCTCGGTGCTGTGGTTGGCTCAAAATCCAGGCTGGAATGGGTCGAGGGCGTTGTTGGCCTCCAGGAATGTAGTCAGCTGTTTATTGATGGTCTTTTCGATGACTTTTGCCGGGAAGGGAAGGAGAGAGATGGGGCGGAAGTTCTTGAGGTCTTTGGGGTCTGCTGTGGGTTTCTTCAGAAGGGCGTTGATCTCTGCGTGTTTTCAGGTCTCTGGGAAGGTGGCAGACGTGAAGGAGTTCTCTATGACGTTCCGGAGGTGGGGTGCGATGATGGCGTCGGCTTTGTTGAAGATGTGGTGAGGGCATCGGTCAGAGGGGGAGCCGGAGTGGATGGTGTTCATGATGTGGGTGGTGTCTTCAGTGCTGATGGGGGTCCAGGCGCTGAGGGTACTGGTGGGGGGCGTTGGTTTGGTGAGTGGAGGCGGACGCTGGGCGTCGAAGCTGTCGTGTATATCGGCGATCTTGCGGTAGAAGAACGTGGCGAGGGAGTTGCAGAGGTCTTGCGATGGTGTGATGTCATTGTTGCTGGAGTTGGAGTTGGAGAGTTCTTTTACGATGCTGAAGAGTTCCTTGCTGTTGTGAGTGTTGTTGTCCAGTTGCTCTTTGAACGATGTCCTTTTGGTGGTGCGGATCAGCTGGTGGTGTTTGCGAGTGGCGTTCTTGAGAGCTATCATGTTTTCTGTTGTTTGCTCTTGGCGCCAGGTTTTCTCGAGAGTTCGGCAGGATTTCTTTGATTCTTTGAGGGCGTCGGTGAACCATGTGGTTTTCCTGTTGCCGGTCTTGCTTGTTTTTTTTTTTAGTGGAGCGAGGGCGTCGACGCAGTTGGTGATCCACTGTGCGAGGTTGCGGGCTGCGTCGTTGCTGACAGAGGTGTCGGTTGGTGGAGTCTGGCTCAGTGATGTGGTTAGCTGGTCTGTGGTGACTTTGCTCCAGCTTCTGCGGGGGATCTGTTGCGGGCGGTGTTGGGAGGTAGTCTTCTTGAAGGTGAAATGGATGCAGCTGTGGTCGGTCCAGTATAGGCCGGTGGAGTGGCTGAAGGAGACGTGGTTGCTGGCGAAGAAGATGGACTCGGGCGTGTGGCCGGTGTAGTGGGTGGGGGTGTTCACCAGTTGCTTGAGTCCGAGGTTGGCGAGGTTGTCAAGCAGGGTGGTGGTGTTGTTGTCGTTATTGTTGTCCAGGTGGAAATTTAGGTCCCCTAGGAGGGTGTATTCTGATGTGGCTAGGGCATGCGGGCTGATAAAGTCATCAATGGTATCGCTGAAGTGTGTGTGTGGGCCCGGGGGTCTGTAGATGAGCGTTCCTCTGAGGGTGGTCTTGGGGTCGGTGTGGATCTGGAAGTGTAGGTGTTAGGCGGCGGTGAGGGTGGCTGTGGTGTTGGTCGTGACGCTGATGGTGTTCCTGTAGATGATGGCGATTCCTCCTCCGGTTTGGTTGGCGCGGTCCTTACGGGTGATCTTGTATCCATCCGGGATGGCTATGGCGATGTCGGGGGCTGAGGAGGCGTTCATCCAGGTTTCCGTGAGGAAGGCGACGTCCGGTGCTGTTGTATCGAGGAGGTCCCAGAGTTCGACGGCGTGCTTGTGGACGGAGCGGGTGTTGAGTAGGATGCACTTGAGGTGGTTGTTGTTGTTGCCTGGTCCGGGGGGCGGGGTGCAGGTTCGGAGGCAGGTGAATTTGCAGGCTTGGCAGGTGAAGGGTCCATGGGTGCGCTTTGGGGTGGCTAAGTAGCAGGCGGGTGGCCGCCCGATGTTGAGTGCGTTGGTGTCGTATCTCAGTCAGGTTTCCTGGCTCCGGCGGGGGCCAGGGGTCCTGGTGCTGGGTGCGGTCCAGGCACGGATGGGCGCAGACAAGCTTGCCTTTGGCGCGCCAGCGGCGCGGCCTCCATATGAGGGGCAGAGGGAGGGAGGAGCAGCTGGGAGGTGGGAGCGGAGCGGCCAATGGGAGAGAACGGGGCGGGGCCGCAGGGACGCAGCGGCGGGAAATGACGGGGGACACGGAAGGCGAGGGAGCAGGAGAGAAGGGTGGCACAGGGGCGAAAAACGGGCACAGGTAGAAAGAATGTGAAACAGAACAGAATGCCAAAGATGGGCACAGAAACACAGAAACAACAGCAGAGCAGTACTTCGCATGGATATAGGCGGGCCAACATGGGTGACAGCAACTCACAGGTCACACACGGGGGGCTGCGCAGTGGTGAGGGGAGCCACCTGCCTGGTGGCAGGGTCAAAGGTCGCTCTCTCTACCGCTTCGCGGCCTCCATATGAGTGGCAGAGGGAGGGCGGAGCAGCTGGGAGGTGGGAGCGGGGCGGCCAATGGGAGAGAAGGGGGCGGGCCGCAGGGACGCAGCGGCGGGAAACGGTGGGGGACACGGAAGGCGAGGGAGCAGGAGAGAAGGGTGGCACAGGGGCGAAAAACGGGTACAGGTGGACAGAATGTGAAACAGAACAGAGTGCCAAAGATGGGCACAGAAACACAGAAACAACAGCAGAGCAGGACTTCGCAAGGATGTAGGCGGGCCAACACGGGTGACAGCAGCTCACAGGGAGCACACGGGGGCTGCGCAGAGGTGAGGGGAGCGTCCTGCCTGGTGGCAGGGTCAAAGGTCGTTCCCCTCATTGGGCTCAAGCTGACTCCTAAAGGTCAGGATGGGCTCGACCATATTCCCGGGAGCACTTAGGAAAGATAGGCCAAGGGGGCAAAAGATAAAAATCTTCCTACGTCTCCAGGTATTTCTTTATTATGGAGGCGTAGAGGATATTAAAAATATATACAGGGAGTCTTGAGGAGGTAATGGTCCTATGACCCTATTGTATTGCCTAGTAACTTGCCAACATGTTACAGCCCTTGAAAATTGACATCAATAGGGTGTCAAGTGGACTGAGGATCTACACAGTTCCAGCATATGAGAATCCAGATCCTAAATTATTGGATGAATGGGCAGAGTACACCGCCAACTCGTCCAGAGGAATGTTGGGGATGCTAGTTAAATTCGCAAGGAGTGATCGTGAGAAGGCACTGAAGGACATCATTGATTTGGAGAAGGATATAGCAAGAAACACAGACAAGGCCAAACAGGATGAATTGAAAGAAAACACGAGGAAAAGGTTCATTAATTATGAACAGAAAATAAAACTACGAAAACAAGAGGAATTCAGCTCGATAAGACAAACCTGGCTCAGAAAAAGGAAACCTACAGAGCAGAGAAGAAACATACAACAAGAAGAGGCGGGTGGAAGCAACACCTTCAGCAGATCAATCCACAGGAGCAAACGAGGAACGAAATACCGGCAATAGCTGAAAATTTGGCAATCATTAATTAAACACCAAGAAAACTAACAAAGGTCGAAGAATATGTATTAAAGTTAGGAGTAAACTACTGTCCCATAACTGACTTTGAGTACACACAATACAGCACTGATCTCTATAAATTCTCAAGAAAATTGAAATTCCTCAAATTCTTCAAAGTCAAAGGCCACACTGTGGCAAAAGAATCACAACCAACAGTAGAAGGACATAGGGACATCTTAACAGTCAACGACCTAGAAACATTAGCTGTACTGGAAGAACTACATTCTGAACAACGCCCAAGCAGAGAGGATCATCGTGACAATATGGACAGAATCGAGAACTTGGGGATTATGCAAGTAGGATCATCAAGTACGTTCAAACCCGTGTCGAAATTTGTCCTACAGTTAGCAACCAACGCCATTGAAATTTTTGTTGAATGTGTGAACCAAGACCTGATTGCCCTCTGCATGAAGAAAAATTAATGTGACCAAAGAACAGAAAGAAGCGTTGATGAATCTTCAACAAGACCAGAACATCGTCTACAAACCTTCGGACAAAGGAGGTAATATTGTCCTACAGACAAAGGAGAACTATGTCAAGGAGGTGTTAAAGCAACTTAGAGATCTACAAATTTATGTACCAAATACCCAGATAGAATACAACACAAGCATTAATCAATATCAAGGAGTAATTCAGAAATGTCATCAAAAGGGGATGTTTACAAATGAGGAACAACAGTTTTTGACAAATTCACATCCAAGACTACCAATGTTCTACCACCTACCGAAGGGGCATCAGAACAGAACTCACCCACCAAGACGCCTAATTGTTTTATCAATAGGGGGTTTAACTCGAAATATGTCAATTTATGTTGGCCATTTATTTCCCTTTGTTTCACAATTGGCCTTGTATACTCAAGACTTCTTGAATCATTTGGATGATTGTGCTCGATGTCTCAAGTCTGTACACCAGCATAGTCCACAAGAGGAGACGAGTTGGACTAATGGCTAGGGCGGTCGACTTCGAATCTGGGGAACTGGGTTTGAGTCTCGGTAATGACGCTGAACATCCTATGATTCTGGGCAAATCACTTAATCTCCCTTTACCTAACAAAAATGAATGTGTCCTCGTGTAATGCAACTGGTGCTATGTGAAGGGCTCTGATACCCAATTCGGGTCAAGTTCGCGCTATATAAAACTCTGTAAAATAAAAAATAAAAATGTTAAAGCATGGACTAAGGCCAATGAAGCACTTTAAGGATGGAAGCCCGCTTAAATTCCTCGAACATAGTGAAATGTTGATCGAGTTTGTGGATTTCTGCTTGTGCAATAACATCTTTATATTATAAGACAAATTGTATAAACAAGTCCAAGGAACGGCCATGGGCACCTGCTTCGCCCCTAGCTACACAAACTTGTTCAAGGGCTGGTGGGAGAAGCGGTTGGGCTGGTCGGACACCTATGATGAGTGAGTGGAGAGAATAATAAGCTGGCAAAGGTACATTGATGATTTGCTTATTAGTTGGCGGGGGACAGAAGAATCGGGTAAAAGGTACATAGCTGCTCTTAATGAGAATGAAGTCAACATGTTAAATTCTGCTATACCGTGGGGGATGAGGGTGGAAGGTTTTTTCTTCTTTAACTGGGCATTCAATTATTATCTTTGTATCACCCATGTGACATCGCAGTCCATCAACCTATATGTACCCTGACCCCATAATTATTTGTGTACTGCTTTTGGTTGAATTTGTAAAAGTCAATAAAGTTTGTTTAAAAAAGATAAATGAGAATGAAGTCAACTTCAAATTCACATATTATGTAAGTTACAGAAGGGTCAACTTTTTAGATCTGTTGGTCTTTGTATGTGAAAACAAACTTTGCACCACACTGTACAGAAAGCCAACAGCAGTAATTGCCATGTGACATGCAAAAAACAGTCATCCTGTCAAATTAGTGAACAACATACTGCATAAATAACTGCTCCCCATAAAAATAAATACCTCCAGACAGACAAATTTCCAACAGTCCCTTGGGAGGAGAGGCAGAGGTGGTGTTAGATTCGCAAAAAACCCCGGAGAAGGTAATGGGATAGATGGATCATGGTATGGCACTTCTGATAGATGGTTAATGGAATCACTGGCATGTACACAGTTATTTGACACTCAGACACGAAGGGCAGGTGCGATTGGGGGGAATTTATGAGAAATGGACATCGACATTATTGCAATATTGTTGAATTCATCCCAAATCCTGTCACAGAAGATAATTTTAGAAGAGTATATTTCAAATGTACTTGATACTGTTCTCATATGTAAAATGCCAATAAAGAGTGCTAAGAAAAAAGAAATCCAACAGTCCACTCAAGTATGCATACAAAGGTTCAAGGTGAGAGGTTATGGTAGAGGAACATTACAAAGTGCCAAACAGAGAGTAGATCAGAAAAGCCGGAAAAAACTATTGAAGGAATAATCACAAAAGAACGTAAAAGACACACCACACACTTTCAGGATGGTCACAAATTACTCGAGCAGGGCAAGTAAAATAAGGGGCATCTTACAAAAACTCTGGGGAATCTTGAAATCAGATCTCATTAGAGGAAAGGATCTACCTGACCACCCACTAATGCATTTAGGAAGTCGAGGTGACCAGCCTGTCTCCGGACGTAGCGGTTGCTCCCCCTTGCCTCCTGCAGCTCTGGGTATCGTAGCGCTGCTCTCCTCCACACTGCTGCTAATTTGAAATTCCACATTTTAAGCGCCTCGCACTGCTGAACATTTATTTATTGTGCCGTGTGTTTGCCTACTAGCGCCTCGCATTGCTGGACAATTATAGCGCCGTATGTTGATTTTGATTTTAATGGTACCTGTGTGCTTAACTGTGCCCACGGAAGTATTTTAATTTGCATTACCTTTATTTTCATTACTTGTGCCCCAATATCGGCGTGTTAGCCTTTGTTTTCTGTTTTCTGCTTGTTGCCATTTGGTTGTGCCTCCAGCCCGTCCCTCCCCCCACGCTCCCGCCTCCCAGCCTCCCCGCCCACGCTCCGCCCCCCTCCACCCTCCATTAATGACAGCTGGACAATCGCGCAGCGTTTACGCGCAGCGGTCGCGCCCCATGTGCGCCGAAGGTGCGCCAAAGGTAAGCCCGTCTACGCCTGTCCGCGCCTGGACCGCGCCCAGCGCCATTCCCCCTGGTCCCCGCCGCTCCCAACCCTCTAGATTCACATATGATGCCGCTACTCTCCTCGCCCTCAACCCCGGACGTACACCACTATGCTGCGAAGCTACTCCTGGACGTACTCACGGCCCATTCGCTTGCCTCTCCTGCAAGTTCAACTGCTTCAGGACTCTCGCCAAATCCACGTCCTCCAATCACTGTTCCGACTCCATCCGCCTAAATTGCATCCTGCTCAATACCCGCTCGATCCACAAACACGCAACAGAACTTTGGGACCTACTCGACACTGCGTCACCTGACATCGCCTTCCTTACTGAAACATGTTAATGTTAATGTTAATGTTAATGTTATGGTAATTTGTATAGCGCGCGGCTGCCCCAGCAAAAGGGGCGTCCCGGCGCTGCGAACAGACAAAATGCAGAGAGTTAGAGGCGCAGAAAAGAGGAGGATGAACACATCATCAGCACCCGACATCGCCATAGCCATACCGGACACATACAAGATCATCCGAAAAGACCGCACCAATCAAACTGGAGGAGGCATCGCCATCGTCCACAGAAACACCATCAAAATCACAACCAACTCCGACGACAATCTTGCAACCGCCGAACATCTCCACTTTCAGATCCACACCGACCCCAGGACCACACTTAGAGGCACCCTCATCTACAGGCCTCCAGTTACCCGCTCTCAATTCAGCGATGACATCACGGACTTCATCAGCCCACACGCCCTCGCCTCCGAGAACTACATTCTACTAGGAGACCTCAACTTCCACCTTGAAAACAAACACGACAGCAACACCACCACCCTTCTGGACAACCTGGCCAATCTCTGACTCAAACAACTTGTGGACACCCCCACCCATGTAGCCGGACACACGCTCGACCCCATATTCACCTCCAGCAAGCACATCTCCTTCGATCGCACTACTGCTCTCCACTGGACGGATCACAGCTGTGTTCACTTCAGCTACAAAACCACCCTGACCCTTAACCGTCCACAGCCTATACCTCGGAGAAACTGGAACAAAATCACCTCCGACCAACTCCTCACATCACTCAACCAAAACCCTCCCACCATCTCAATGGACCCAAACCAAGCGGCCATCAACCTCAGGCAATGGATTACCCACAGTGCTGACGAATTAGCACCCCTGAAAAAGCACCAGATGAAATCAGCCAGAAAAAAGGCTCCCTGGTTCAATGACGAACTTAAAAAATCCAAGAAGCTATGCCGCACCCTGGAAAAGATATGGAGAAAAAACCCAACCTCCGACAACATGGCATCCCTCAAGTCAGCCACCCGCAAACACCACCAATTGATTCGATCCGCCAAGAAATCAGCTTTCAAGGATCGTCTCGACAACAACTCTCATAACAGCAAGGAACTCTTCAACATCGTTAAAGAATTCACCAACCCCACCGCAGCATCCAACGACATCACTCCCTCCCAAGACCTCTGCGACGCGTTATCCTCCTTCTTCTACAACAAAATTGCCGACATCCACAACAGCTTCGAGAATACTCCCAGCGATCTACCCTCCCCACCCACCTCAGATCCTGCTCCGCCAACTAACAACCTCAGCGCCTGGAACCCAATCACCACTGAAGACACCATTCGCCTGATGAACTCAATCCACTCTGGCTCGCCCACCGACCCCTGCCCCCACCACATCTTCAGCAAAGCTGACTCCGTCATTGCACCCCATCTCCGTGATGTCATCAACTGCTCGTTCAACTCTGCCTCCTTTCCAGAAAGCTGGAAACACGCCGAACTCAGTGCCCTTCTGAAGAAACCCACAGCAGACCCTTCTGAACTTAAAAACTACCGACCCATATCCCTCCTCCCTTTCCCTGCCAAAGTCATCAAGAAAGCCGTCAACAGCCAACTCGCTGCCTTCCTCGAATCCAACAACTCCCTTGATCCATCCCAATCCGGGTTTCGAGCCAAACACAGCACCGTAACCGCCCTCATTGCAGCGACCGACGACATCCGAACACTCCTGGACAACGGAGAAACAGTGGCCCTCATCCTACTCGACCTATCCGCCGCTTTTGACACAGTCTGCCACAGTACCCTTAAACATCACCTCAGCAACATCGGCATACAAGGAAAAGCCTTGGACTGGATCATCTTATTCCTCGCTAGAAGAACTCAAAGAGTCAGACTTCCACCATTCTACTCAAAGGCCACCGAAGTCATCTGCGGCGTACCACAAGGATCATCACTCAGTCCCACCCTCTTCAACGTCTACATGAGTCCTCTCGCCTCCATCGCGCGTCAACACAACCTTAACATCATCTCTTACGCCGACGACACCCAGTTAATCCTTTCCCTCACCAAAGACCCCAACACCGCCAAAACCAACCTTCACGAAGGCATGAAAGAAGTAGCCGAATGGATGAAACATAGCTGCCTTAAACTCAACTCAGACAAAACGGAGGTGCTCATCCTAGGATCTTCCCCCTCAGCCTGGGACGACTCTTGGTGGCCTTCTGCTCTGGGCGCAGCACCCACACCCACAGACCATGCACATAACCTTGGCTTCATCCTAGACTCCTCTCTCTCGATGTCCAGACAAGTCAACGCCGTCTCGTCCTCCTGCTTCAACGTACTTTGCATTCTCAAAAAGATCTTCCGCTGGATCCCCCTCGAGACAAGAAAGACTATCACCCACGCTTTGGTCACGAGTCGACTGGATTATGGTAACACACTATACGCCGGAATCTCAGCAAAACTAGAGAAAAAACTCCAGCGCATCCAAAACGCGTCAGCAAGACTCATATTAGACATCCCTCGCCAAGATCACATCTCCGGACATCTAAAAGACCTCCACTGGCTACCCGTCAACAAAAGAATTACTTTCCGCCTTCTCACCCACGCACACAAAGCCCTCTACAACCTAGGACCGAATGCCTCAACACTCGACTGTCCTTCTACAAACCCACCCGCCAACTAAGATCGTCCAATCAAGCCCTCGCCGCAATCCCGCGCATCCGGAAATCCACCATGGGTGGCATATCCTTCTCCTTCCTGGCTGCCAAGACCTGGAACTCTCTCCCCACCCACCTCCGCCTTACTTAGAACCACATCTCCTTCAGAAAAGAACTCAAAACCTGGCTATTCGACAAATACTGAACCCCTTCCCCCAGCGCCTTGAGACCCTCTGGGTGAGTAGTGCGCTATACAAATGATCGAACTTGAACTTGAGTTCGATCAGAGATAACATAGCGAGAAACCATCTACCCCGAGACAGGCCGAAACAGCATTGTCGCAACTAAAAGGATTATATGCTTGCCATAAATGCAAAGTCTGCATCAATAACACCTAAGTGCTTACATACGAACTTCCTGGTCTTCAAAAACTGAAGAAGATCAAGAAATTCATGAGTTTTAATACTAAACATACAGTATACGGTCTGATATGCCCATGTCAGCTGAGATATGTGGGGAGTACAATCCATCCCAGGAAGACCGCAATTTAGAACATATGCGAGCAATAGCTAACAGGGACAGCACATACCCAGTAGCGAAGTACTTTGAACTGTACCATAACAGTAATCAAAACCTACTTAAATGTTTCGACTTGGGCCATGTACCACGAGATACATGTGGGGGAGATAGAGAATTAAGACTCCATCAATTGGAGTCTAGGTACATCATAGACATGCAGACGAAAATACCAACAGGAATAAAAAGCAGTGAGGAATTGGGGAGCCACCTCTAGATTTGAGCTAATGTAGAATATGAACACCCATATTAACAAGTCTGTGTAATAAGAAATCAGAAGGGAATATCAGAAGATAGGGGGCATTTAAGCCCACACAGGGCGGGATAGAAGGAGAAGCATCACAAGATGATAGGCATGTAGACCCATATAGGGCCTAATTAGCAGCATGAAAATGTTATCCAGCATAGCCCATACAGGGAGTGATAGACAAACTCTATTCAGAAAATCACATGAAGTGATATTGAGAGAGATTATGTTTATAGGATGACAATGTGGTGAATTGTACAAGAAAAGCTGAGCCTGTTAGTAGAACAGATGCATAAAATGCAGAAAGAATTCGAATACGGTTACTAAAGTACGAATGAATTCCGCCATGATGTTCAATTTATACTCAATATGGGGAATATATCAAGAGATATGTGTATGATTTCACGAGTAAAAAATAAATTGTTAAAATTTACTACTGCTAAAACTGTGAAATTAAGATTAATTATATATGTAAAATAATGACTATGGAAGCTTAAAGATGGCGCTGACATAGAGTTTTTTCTGGTGTGGTACGTAAGTCCATTGTTTATGTTTACAATGCTCACGTAATTGAAATTGATTTAAAACAGGAAGCGGATCGGCATTTGCCGACATTGACAAAGGAGCACTGCCGAAACACGTCTGAGCGTACTTCCAATCCAATAACGAATTGGCTATTGTATCCCCCATGAGTGCTGGTCTTTTCTTTGGAGCCTTGGAGATATATATATATTTTTTTCATATCTTTATTTCACTGAAAAAAAACTAAGGTTACAGTGACGTTATAGTCAGGTGAAAATGTCAGTTAAATCATGCATTGCTTAGGACCTAGCATATTACTTTACTCAAGACATGTCATATGACATCCTTGATGACATCTCAAATGAGAGCAATGATGACATAATTGATGACAGCATCCAACAGATATGACAGTTTCCTATAAGCTTGTCATACTGGAAGGTATTTAGCAATTTTCCATTATCTCTGTAGTTCTAATGGGCCCAATGTTGAACAGCAAGCAGAATATGAAGCATATCTGTCAAATCACACACATTAAGTAGGTATTATGGTCTGTTTTTACTAGTATTGGGGTGTGGAAGAAAAGTAATGGCTCTGTAGATATTAATGAGATCAGCAACCTATTAAAGCTTTAATACCATTCAAAAACAGTGTTTGATCATTATTTACCTTATTGAGATGTGGTTGTTAAATACCTCATCGGGCACTGAATTTTAAGTGAATTGCTTCACATCTAATTTCAGCCACTGATAAGATATGCAAAACCAGGCCCTATGGACAACCCCCTGTGGCATATAAAATATCCTACACATATTCCTGGATAAGCAGAATACTGTACACTATTTTAACAATGCTTACAATCATACTGCGACTTCAACCGTCTGTGAGTCATCCACAGTCTATATAGTATGCAATAATACATAATGTCTGAGAATGTTTACTGAACTTATGGAAATCATATCTGCACTTTCTAAATCTCCAGTTTATATTGAAATTATTCATAGCAGTAAATCTGAACTCTTTTATGTTAGTATGTGTACAGAAATCCACAGGTGAATAAGGTATTCTAAAGAGAAGAGCTTTAGATTTTCTCACGTTTTGGCAACAGACCTTTGAATTAATGCACAACCTATTTGAAAAATAAGTTTGCAATTCACACTAGTTGCGCTCAGTATCTACCTTCTATAAATGAAGTACTGCTTGCTCTTAAAGGTTTACCAGTTGTTAAACGGTAGACCATGTAACTTTTAGCATAGTGAATAAGAATTGTACCCAGCACTATACTGTATCTTATTTTTATATGAACTCATCTAAACATACCCAGTGGCTGCTGTATATATGCGCATAGCTGAGCATACCCCTTGGTGCCCTTACATACTCTGGAATGATCAGTCATCATTGCAGAGTATTTAAGGGCGCTGAAGGGTATGCACCACAGCGCATTTGGGTATTTGGCATCGTTATTTCTTAGTTCAAAATGCATTCTTGCATCTGTTTTGCACTAGGAAAATAGCATCAAATGCCCACTCTGACCAGTCGCAGAATTCAGTGGAATCTTGTGGAAGTTAAATGTAATTCTGTGGAATCGAATTCTGTCAATTCCGCTCACCCATTATATAACGCCACTTTAGCCTTTGATTTTTCCAGTGCATTTCTAGGTTTTTTTTAACATAAGCTAAAATCTTATCACTGTCCTAACTACAACAACACTTCAACATTTGGTTTTTTCAGTGCATTTCTGGGATTTTTGGTCATTAAAAGTACAGCTTTTGATCGTGGTCTCTAGTGGGTTGGCTGTAGTCCCTGGTCTCTGGTCTGACCCTGCACTCAACCACCTGCAGGCGTCAACTCCGATGGACCAACAACCCCCTGCTGCACACAGCATTTAACTGTGCATTACAAGGGGTTTGCCACAGAGCCTGGCCAGCACCCAGGCCCACAACGAAGGTCCCGCTAAGGATCACATCAGAGCCAGAACAGGAAACCAAGGGGCATATTTACAAGGAAGTGGCGGAGCGTGGCGTAAGCCTCCTTGGCTTAACGCCGCACTCTGCCACTTCTGGAAAGCAGGGCTGCAACATATTGACAGGAATACGGTGCAGCCCTGCATTGCCCCTTGCACTGGCGCTAATTTAGCTGCCTAGTGCCAATCAAGGCTCCCTTGCACTGTAGTGCAAGGGAGACCGTGTTGAAGGGAATGGTTGTTTATGTTCAGGAAGGTGTCCCTTCCTTCACATAAGCAATTTGAAATGGTGTTTTGAAGCTTCTATGTGTGCTGCTTAGTGCAGCACACATAGAAGCTGCAACTCGTCATTGTTATAAAATGATTGTTTATGTGCAGGAAGGGGCACCTTCCTGCACATAAACAATCAATGGCGTTTTGCTGTTTCTATGTGCGCAGTACAACGCAGCACAAATAGAAACAGCAAAAATTATGAGAAATGACAAATTTCTCCTCTTTTCACCAGGGTAAGATCAGGTTTTCCCTGGTCTTCATTTTGGCGCTGCCCCATATCAACGCCACCCTTATAAATATGTGGCAGTATCAAAATCAATGGGTGTTACGGTGGAACGCCCACAGCAACACCTATTGCCCACCCCTTTCAAGCTAAATATAGTGTGAAAGGGTGCCTTATTCACAAGCTGGCGTTAAGCCACGATAAGTGGCTTAACACCACCTTGTGAATAAGGCGAAACCGCTATCGCCACAGGAACATCGAGAAATGTAATGTTGTGGTACCAATAGGCCATTAGATATAATGGGGTTACCCTGTGTCCCAGAGAGCCTGGGTATACAGTTATGAGCTACAAACAGTTCTGTTGGGTGAACAAAATCTCCTCAAGGGGAATTGTAAAATAATGTTTTTCATGAAACATTAAATACTAGAAGGGCCAATAAATGATCCCTCAAATATGTGTGAAACTTCTCCTGACTCAAATAACATAAATCTTTCAAGAAAATGATCTCTAAAAACCACTGACACAACACAACCATTAACTTGTTCTAAATATATTATTTTTCATATATCAAAACATGTATATCTATCTCTTATCATATTTCTCTTTTCAACGGCTGTCCAGAGAACATAAAGAACAATACATCACATTAACATATACATATTAAAAATCAAAAATCTCCCAAACATCACATACACAAAGATGAGACCTTGGAACCAAATAAAGTCAAAATGTCCCAAAAATGTTTTGTTCAGTGTATCCTTATATCTTCTTTACATATTCCAAGGTTAGCTGACATAGACAAAAGGTAATGTCGACGACGTTTCGACCCTGTGTTCAAGTGTTATTCACTATACATCATGGCGGGTCTTCCTCAGGACTAAAAGAGACCAAAGGACAGTCTATGGAGAGATACATGTCCTATATTAGTGTTGTGTGGTTGATGGCAGGTAAAATCATTGTTTAAAAAAAAAGAATTCAATTTGGAGCGACCTATTGATGGTCAGTCTCCTTGAATGTTTTCAAAGAAAGACACATATGGCGTGTCAAAAAAGGTATCCATTAGTTATGTAACATGACATCTCAGATCCCGGGGGGATTCCCTCGATGTGGGGATGGGGTTGTTTTTATCCTCCTTCAAATGTAGTCGTCTTGGTCCAATCTCTAATTGGAAGTTACACATGTTGTGGGTGAGTGGATATTTTCAAGACGGTGATTTAAAAGAATCACACGGATAAATAAGGTATTCTAAAGAGAAGCGTTCGTTTTTCGCACAAGTTTTGGCAACAGGCCTTTAAATAATCCACAATCTATTTGAAACATATGTTTGCAATTCACACTAGTTGGGCTCAGTATCTACCTACTTTAAATGAAGTACTGCTTGCTCTTAAAAGTTTACCAGTAGTTAAACTGTACTCTATATAACTTGTATCATAGTGCATAAGAGTTGTACCAAGTTCTATACTGTTTCTTTTTCTTACATGCACTCATGTTAACATACCTAGTCTATGCTGTATATATGCGCACACTGCAAACACAACAATGATGGACAGAATGTGGATCAATGTCACACATTCACCCCAGTCCAAAGATCTGGGCCCAAATCCATCGTTTTTCCACTCCACACCACCCTGGGTTAGACAATGGCGATATGCAAATCAGCGCTGACCCTGTGCCCCATGGGAACAGTCCAGTCCAAACTACAAAAGCCATGTCCTTCCCAGAACGGAAACAAGCATCCGAGGACCGGCCCGGTTTCGAGGTAACACCTCTCTTCAGCCCGGCTAGCTTGATTCCAGTGGTGTGGAGTGCCTGGGACTCACGTCTGAGCATCCCCAGTACACTTAGAGCGGTAACTGCAAACACAACAATGATGGACAGAATGTGGATCAATGTCACACATTCACCCCAGTCCAAAGATCTGGGCCCAAATCCATCGTTTTTCCACTCCACACCACCCTGGGTTAGACAATGGCGATATGCAAATCAGCGCTGACCCTGTGCCCCATGGGAACAGTCCAGTCCGAACTACAAAAGCCATGTCCTTCCCAGAACGGAAACAAGCATCCGAGGACCGGCCCGGTTTCGAGGTAACACCTCTCTTCAGCCCGGCTAGCTTGATTCCAGTGGTGTGGAGTGCCTGGGACTCACGTCTGAGCATCCCCAGTACACTTAGAGCGGTAACTGCAAACACAACAATGATGGACAGAATGTGGATCAATGTCACACATTCACCCCAGTCCAAAGATCTGGGCCCAAATCCATCGTTTTTCCACTCCACACCACCATGGGTTAGACAATGGCGATATGCAAATCAGCGCTGACCCTGTGCCCCATGGGAACAGTCCAGTCCGAACTACAAAAGCCATGTCCTTCCCAGAACGGAAACAAGCATCCGAGGACCGGCCCGGTTTCGAGGTAACACCTCTCTTCAGCCCGGCTAGCTTGATTCCAGTGGTGTGGAGTGCCTGGGACTCACGTCTGAGCATCCCCAGTACACTTAGAGCGGTAACTGCAAACACAAGAATGATGGACAGAATGTGGATCAATGACACACATTCACCCCAGTCCAAAGATCTGGGCCCACATCCATCGTTTTTCCACTCCACACCACCCTGGGTTAGACAATGGCGATGTGGAGTGGAAAAACGATGGATTTGGGCCCAGATCTTTGGAATGGGGTGAATGTGTGACATTGATCCACATTCTGTCCATCATTGTTGTGTTTGCTGTTACCGCTCTAAGTGTACTGGGGATGCTCAGACGTGAGTCCCAGGCACTCCACACCACTGGAATCAAGCTAGCCGGGCTGAAGAGAGGTGTTACCTCGAAACCGGGCCGGTCCTCGGATGCTTGTTTCCGTTCTGGGAAGGACATGGCTTTTGTAGTTCGGACTGGAATGTTCCCATGGGGCACAGGGTCAGCGCTGATTTGCATATCGCCATTGTCTAACCCAGGGTGGTGTGGAGTGGAAAAACGATGGATTTGGGCCCAGATCTTTGGACTGGGGTAAATGTGTGACATTGATCCACATTCTGTCCATCATTGTTGTGTTTGCAGTTACCGCTCTAAGTGTACTGGGGATGCTCAGACGTGAGTCCCAGGCACTCCACACCACTGGAATCAAGCTAGCCGGGCTGAAGAGAGGTGTTACCTCGAAACCGGGCCGGTCCTCGGATGCTTGTTTCCGTTCTGGGAAGGACATGGCTTTTGTAGTTCGGACTGGACTGTTCCCATGGGGGACAGGGTCAGCGCTGATTTGCATATCGCCATTGTCTAACCCAGGGTGGTGTGGAGTGGAAAAACGATGGATTTGGGCCCAGATCTTTGGACTGGGGTGAATGTGTGACATTGATCCACATTCTGTCCATCATTGTTGTGTTTGCAGTTACCGCTCTAAGTGTACTGGGGATGCTCAGACGTGAGTCCCAGGCACTCCACACCACTGGAATCAAGCTAGCCGGGCTGAAGAGAGGTGTTACCTCGAAACCGGGCCGGTCCTCGGATGCTTGTTTCCGTTCTGGGAAGGACATGGCTTTTGTAGTTCGGACTGGACTGTTCCCATGGGGCACAGGGTCAGCGCTGATTTGCATATTGCCATTGTCTAACCCAGGGTGGTGTGGAGTGGAAAAACAATGGATTTGGGCCCAGACCTTTGGACTGGGGTGAATGTGTGACATTGATCCACATTCTGTCCATCATTGTTGTGTTTGCAGTTACCGCTCTAAGTGTACTGGGGATGCTCAGACGTGAGTCCCAGGCACTCCACACCACTGGAATCAAGCTAGCCGGGCTGAAGAGAGGTGTTACCTCGAAACCGGGCTGGTCCTCTGATGCTTGTTTCCGTTCTGGGAAGGACATGGCTTTTGTAGTTCGGACTGGACTGTTCCCATGGGGCACAGGGTCAGCGCTGATTTGCATATCGCCATTGTCTAACCCAGGGTGGTGTGGAGTGGAAAAACGATGGATTTAGGCCCAGATCTTTGGACTGGGGTGAATGTGTGACATTGATCCACATTCTGTCCATCATTGTTGTGTTTGCAGTTACCGCTCTAAGTGTACTGGGGATGCTCAGACGTGAGTCCCAGGCACTCCACACCACTGGAATCAAGCTAGCCGGGCTGAAGAGAGGTGTTACCTCGAAACCGGGCCGGTCCTCGGATGCTTGTTTCCGTTCTGGGAAGGACATGGCTTTTGTAGTTCGGACTGGACTGTTCCCATGGGGCACAGGGTCAGCGCTGATTTGCATATCGCCATTGTCTAACCCAGGGTGGTGTGGAGTGGAAAAACGATGGATTTGGGCCCAGATCTTTGGACTGGGGTGAATGTGTGACATTGATCCACATTCTGTCCATCATTGTTGTGTTTGCAGTTACCGCTCTAAGTGTACTGGGGATGCTCAGACGTGAGTCCCAGGCACTCCACACCACTGGAATCAAGCTAGCCGGGCTGAAGAGAGGTGTTACCTCGAAACCGGGCCGGTCCTCGGATGCTTGTTTCCGTTCTGGGAAGGACATGGCTTTTGTAGTTCGGACTGGACTGTTCCCATGGGGCACAGGGTCAGCGCTGATTTGCAAATCGCCATTGTCTAACCCAGGGTGGTGTGGAGTGGAAAAACAATGGATTTGGGCCCAGATCTTTGGACTGGGGTGAATGTGTGACATTGATCCACATTCTGTCCATCATTGTTGTGTTTGCAGTTACCGCTCTAAGTGTACTGGGGATGCTCAGACGTGAGTCCCAGGCACTCCACACCACTGGAATCAAGCTAGCCGGGCTGAAGAGAGGTGTTACCTCGAAACCGGGCCGGTCCTCGGATGCTTGTTTCGTTCTGGGAAGGACATGGCTTTTGTAGTTCGGACTGGACTGTTCCCATGGGGCACAGGTTCAGCGCTGATTTGCATATCGCCATTGTCTAACCCAGGGTGGTGTGGAGTGGAAAAACGATGGATTTGGGCCCAGATCTTTGGACTGGGGTGAATGTGTGACATTGATCCACATTCTGTCCATCATTGTTGTGTTTGCAGTTACCGCTCTAAGTGTACTGGGGATGCTCAGACGTGAGTCCCAGGCACTCCACACCACTGGAATCAAGCTAGCCGGGCTGAAGAGAGGTGTTACCTCGAAACCGGTCCGGTCCTCGGATGCTTGTTTCCGTTCTGGGAAGGACATGGCTTTTGTAGTTCGGACTGGACTGTTCCCATGGGGCACAGGGTCCGCGCTGATTTGCATATCGCCATTGTCTAACCCAGGGTGGTGTGGAGTGGAAAAACGATGCATTTGGGCCCAGATCTTTGGACTGGGGTGAATGTGTGACATTGATCCACATTCTGTCCATCATTGTTGTGTTTGCAGTTACCGCTCTAAGTGTACTGGGGATGCTCAGACGTGAGTCCCAGGCACTCCACACCACTGGAATCAAGCTAGCCGGGCTGAAGAGAGGTGTTACCTCGAAACCGGGCCGGTCCTCGGATGCTTGTTTCCGTTCTGGGAAGGACATGGCTTTTGTAGTTCGGCTGGACTGTTCCCATGGGGCACAGGGTCAGCGCTGATTTGCATATCGCCATTGTCTAACCCAGGGTGGTGTGGAGTGGAAAAACGATGGATTTGGGCCCAGATCTTTGGACTGGGGTGAATGTGTGACATTGATCCACATTCTGTCCATCATTGTTGTGTTTGCAGTTACCGCTCTAAGTGTACTGGGGATGCTCAGACGTGAGTCCCAGGCACTCCACACCACTGGAATCAAGCTAGCCGGGCTGAAGAGAGGTGTTACCTCGAAACCGGGCCGGTCCTCGGATGCTTGTTTCCGTTCTGGGAAGGACATGGCTTTTGTAGTTCGGACTGGACTGTTCCCATGGGGCACAGGGTCAGCGCTGATTTGCATATCGCCATTGTCTAACCCAGGGTGGTGTGGAGTGGAAAAACGATGGATTTGGGCCCAGATCTTTGGACTGGGGTGAATGTGTGACATTGATCCACATTCTGTCCATCATTGTTGTGTTTGCAGTTACCGCTCTAAGTGCACTGGGGATGCTCAGACGTGAGTCCCAGGCACTCCACACCACTGGAATCAAGCTAGCCGGGCTGAAGAGAGGTGTTACCTCGAAACCGGGCCGGTCCTCGGATGCTTGTTTCCGTTCTGGGAAGGACATGGCTTTTGTAGCTCGGACTGGACTGTTCCCATGGGGCACAGGGTCAGCGCTGATTTGCATATCGCCATTGTCTAACCCAGGGTGGTGTGGAGTGGAAAAACGATGGATTTGGGCCCAGATCTTTGGACTGGGGTGAATGTGTGACATTGATCCACATTCTGTCCATCATTGTTGTGTTTGCAGTTACCGCTCTAAGTGTACTGGGGATGCTCAGACGTGAGTCCCAGGCACTCCACACCACTGGAATCAAGCTAGCCGGGCTGAAGAGAGGTGTTACCTCAAAACCGGGCCGGTCCTCGGATGCTTGTTTCCGTTCTGGGAAGGACATGGCTTTTGTAGTTCGGACTGGACTGTTCCCATGGGGCACAGGGTCAGCGCTGATTTGCATATCGCCATTGTCTAACCCAGGGTGGTTTGGAGTGGAAAAACGATGGATTTGGGCCCAGATCTTTGGACTGGGGTGAATGTGTGACATTGATCCACATTCTGTCCATCATTGTTGTGTTTGCAGTATATATGCGCACAGCATACTCTGCATTGATCAGTAATCATTGCAGAGAATTTAAGGGCACTGCGGGGTATGCACTGCAGCACATTTGGGTATTTGGCATCGTTATTTCTTAGAACAAAATGCAAACCTTTGCATCTGTTTCGCACTCAGAAAATAGCACCAAATGCCCACTCCGCCCCATCGCAGAATCCTTTGGAATCTTGTGGAATTTTAATGTAATTCTGCAGAATCAATTTATGTCAATTCCAACCACCCCTACTATAAACCTTTATTTTTTCCAGTGCATTTCTAGGTATTTTTTTTAATATAAGCTACAATCCTATTACCGTACCTAACTATAATATCACTTCAACCTTTGTTTTTTTCCAGTGCATTTCTGGGATTTTTTTATCATATTTCCTCAACTTCCTTGTACAGCTTTTAATTGTGATCACTAGTGGGTTGGCTGCGATCTCTGCTCTGACCCTGCACTCAACCACCTGCAGGCGTCAACCCCGCTGGGCCGCTAACTCCTTGCTGCACACGGCCTTTGACTGTGCATTATGAGGGGTTTGCCTCAGGGCCTGACCGGTACCCAGGCCCACATCGAATGTCTCGCAAAGGATCCCATCAGAGCCAGAACAGGAAACCAAGAGGCATATTTAAAAGGAAGTGGCAGAGCACGGCGTAAGCCTCCTTATCTTAACACTGCACTCTGCCACTTCTGAAACACAGGGCTGCACCGTATTTACTAGAATTCGGTGCAGCCCTTCACTTCCTCTGGCACTGGCGCTAATTTAGCTGCCTAGCATCAACACAGGCACCCTTGCACCCTAGTGCAAGGGGGCCTGTATTGAGGGGAATGATTGTGTATGTGCATAAAGGTGTCCCTTCCTGCACATAAACAATCTGAAATGGTGGTTTGAAACTTCTATTCTGCTTAATGCTGCACACACATAAATTGCAACTAGTCATTTCTTTTAAATGATTGTTTATGTGCAGGAAGGGGCTCCTTATTCACAAGGCAGCATTAACACCACCTAGTGAATAAGGCAAAGCCCCTATCGCCATAGGAACGTACAGAAAAGGGATGTTGTGGTGGCGATAGGGCCTTGTAAATATGCCCCAAGTACTGTAACACCCCATGAGAACAAGATCTTTTGAAGAAAAAATTAGCTGACATTTTTAAATATATTTATTTAGTTATTTATTTTTGTATTTGTTTGTTTGTTTGCAGTTTTATATAGCTTGAACATGGCTCACGGAAGTCAGGGCACTTTGGACGATTACATATTTGAAACATCCATAAGAACAAACATTTAGGCAGAATATTGAAAAGGTGTTAAAGCTGGTAGGGTCAAGCCCAGGAGGCTTGCAAGTGTAAGAACATAGTAAAACTAAAGCAAATGTCTTTAGAAAACAAGGATTTTGAGCTCCTTTTTAGTGGCGGCATGATAGGAGGTTGTACAAAGGGCTGGGAGAGTTGTTGAGGTTCCAGATAAGGCTTAGATGCATGTAATATCAGGCGGATGGCACAAGTCAAACAAGCCCCGGTGCATAATGCAAGCAGTTTTAACTTGAGCTCCAGTGTCTGTGGGGAGCCAGTGAAGGGTTAGTAGGATAGGAATGTAGTCAGATTTGGTAGGAGAGGCATCACTGGGCATGTACGATTAGCCAATAATGAGTTCCTACCTGGATTACTGATTTGGAACCCCAAGCTTAAAAATGGCTGACGAAGTCAATGTGTGTTTGGCTACAACAGCGCGCTGGCCAGTGCTGCGCTGGCTGGGACCACCATGAGTGCTACTGCCATCACCAAGAGCAGCACACAACCAACCACACCACCGCAAATCTCTCCAATGAGACTATCAGATGGTCTACAAACAACTCACAAACTGCTCATTCTACCACTCGATTTCAGTTACCACCTACAGCATGATTGTTTTGGTGTATCACCACCACATCTAGCTGCCCATTGTTGACAGCTTCCGCTGTGAACAGAAGAAGCAACATATTCACTATCCACAATTGACACTGTAGCCGCAACAGTGAAACAACCACTAACAGCTATTCAACTACCGGCCTCCATTCTTTTGGGATTCTGGACATTCTATTCTGTCTACTCTGCTTGGCCAAATGCCCTGGGTACCAATAGCAAAATGCTTTGCTGTCAGGACCCTGTGCACGTCCCATAAAGTTCTCTATGGGCAGAGCCCAGAGTTCATCTTTTTTATTTTTTATTTTATTATGCAAGGTAGAAAATAAATACATCTCAAATACCAATTCTTTGACATTTCATATTTTGATCCAATACATATCTTATCGATCCTTATTAGTGGTCCCAGAAGAGAGTCAAATAATGGAAAAGCGGGTAAAGAAGAATAGAGAGGGAGAAAGATAGAAAAGCTAAAAAGAAAACCAATCCAATCATAGAACAAATCCATCTTTCCATATTCACTAATCATATTATATTCACAATATTTAATTATTCTGCAGTGTTATTTACAGGAGCTCCCGATAGGCGCCCCTTTGCCTCCTATCTTCAAGCTAGCAGACCATAGGAGCCCAGATTTTATAACCTCTCTCCTTAGCTTGTCGCCCCTAATTCTCATATAGTGCCATTTCCTGACTGTATATATTCAGAAGTCGATAGAGCCATGCTAAATACACGGGTGGTTCAGTATCCTTCCAGGCTGTAGCAATCAGTAATCTAGCGACTGCCACTGTTATAAATAGAAAATGTATTTGAGATGAAGATAGACCAAGTCGATTATCGTATCCAAATAGCATTAATGGTGAGGTTAGATTTGTTTTCTTATTGATTGTTTGTAGCCAAAATTCTTCCATACCAGTTTTTAGAGGTGTCAGTTTGCTGCAGGTGGAAAACATATGTATTATATCTGCTGGACTAACCTGGCACATAGGACATCTGTCATTTTCACGCTTACCCCATTGAAAAAGCTTCGCAGGAGTATAATACATAAGTTAAATATGGTTTTGTAATGTTGGGATTTAAGATTTGCTAAAAGAATTTTTTTTTTGCCAATTCCAATTATTTATCCAAATCTATTTCTTCATCTCCAATTGTTTCTGCCCAGTTAGTCTCAGTTTTTTCCATATCATCATGAAGAGTTTCCAACAAGATATCATAGTAATCCCGAATCCCCTAATCCGCGCTTCCCCCTGGGAAGCCATTTCTAATACTGGTATAGTATCATGGTTAAAGGTCCCTCGTGGCAGTGTCTTCAGACAGCTCCAAATTTGAATATATTTGAATTGGGATTGTTCATCTATCCCCTTTTGTTTAACCAAGTCCGAAAAGGATATAATCTCTGATTTTTCATTATACCGATGGCCAATTTTTTCTACACCTGCCCTTTCCCACCTTCTCGCCATACCATCATCTAATCCTACTGGAAACAGTGATGACCCCCATAATGGGGTATATCTATTATACCTTGTGATTTTCAATATTTTACTGTTTTTTTATCCACACCCTCCAGACAGCTTTTATACATTTGAATCGTTTTTTTTAAAAATAGCTAGGTTCTATTTTCTTTAGAAATAGACCCGAGGCTTCATTACCTATAGCTAGGTGATAGATTGAGGGTAGATAATTTTTTCTCCTAAAACTACCCGTTAGGAGAGGTCCCATTTGTTGCAAGGTCACTGCCCAGTAATAAAATAACATATTTGGGGCAGCCCAGCCGCCTCTGTCTTGTGGAAGTGTTAGAAGCTTTAAAGATTGCCTAATTTTCTGATACTGTCACACAAAGTTTGAGAGCATTGCTTCCATTTTCTGGCCCGCTATAGCCGGCAGTTCCAGGGGGATAGAGCGGAATAGGTATAATATTTTTGGAAATATTTTCATTTTCAGCACATTAATCACACCAACTAATGTTAGTTGAATTTTATCTATCCGTCTTAGATCCATACCTATTTCATCCAGCATTTGATCAAGATTGTTTGGCCATATCTTATCCAAATCGGCTCCTATCTTGACCCCCAGATATACTGCTGAATCAACTTGACGTTGGTCTTGAATATTGTATTGCTTTGAGCAAATTATCTGTGCCTTGCCCTTATTAAGTAAATATCCTGACCTATTCCCGAATCCTCCCGCCATCCTTTCAATTTCTTTAATTGCTACCCCTGGCTTAGACGTAGTGATGGCAATGTCGTCCGCATAGGCCAATATTTTCGTTTCATAGCCATTAGTTATTATTGGCTTCATTTTGGGATTCAAAAGTAACTGTTTAATAAATGGGTCTAAATAGATGGTGAAGAGAATTGGGGAGCATGGGCAGCCTTGTCTTGTCTCCCTAGCTACTTTTGTGGCTCCTGATGTATTTCCCATATTTTGTAGTTTGGCTATAGGTCTATATTACATCGCACGAATAGTTGTAATAATTCGCAGGCCAAACCCTCGCTCCAGTAGCGCATCCCATAGATATTGCAGACCACACGGTCAAAAGCCTTTTCGGCATCTACAAAAATTACAGCCATATTTTCCCCTTTGACCTCTGCAATATCCAGTAGCGATATCACCCGTCTAATGTGATCAGTAGTTCCTCGGCCTGGAATGAAGCCATGCTGCCATAGCGAGACTAATTTGGCTATAACTTTCTGCAACCTATTTGCTAAAACTTTTGAATAACTCTTTGCATCCGAATTTATTAATGCAATGGGGCGATACAAACCTGGTAACTCTGCTGGTTTCCCCCTTTTCGTGAAAATTATTATATTAGTTTCCTGCCAGGAAGTAGGTGTATACCCCGATACTGTACATCTAGGAATAGATCATGTAGTTTCTGAGCCAATTCTGGCTCAAGCATCTTACAAATTTCAATCAGGATTTAATCCGGGCCCGAGGCCTTTCCAGAAAATAAAGAAGCTATTGCAATTGTTATTTCTTCCAATGTAAATTCCTCTTCCAATTCTAGTTTCATTTTTTCCTCGATCTTACTCATTCCTATATCCCTTACCTCAGTTGACGATTGAGATAAATCCATCTGATCTGCTTTATATAGTTTTTGATAAAACTGCTCAAAAACCCCTATAATTCTATCCATAGCAGTCTCATATTGTCCTTCACTACTCTGTAATTTTGTTATATTGTTTCTGGTCAATCTCTGCCTAGTACGAAGGGCCAATAATTTACCTGCCTTTTCCCCATATTCATACATTTCCTTCTGAAGTGCCTGGTATGTCTGAGCAGCTTGTACCTGAAAGAGTTTATTTATTTCTGCTTTGGTAATTGCTATTTTAATCCGTAGTTCTCTTAATACCTCCTGCTCCGTCTGGGCGATCAGTTCGGTGTGCATTGTCTCTAATTGGGCCAAATTTGTCATTAGTGCGTTAACCGTATTTCGTCGCTGTTTCCTTTGATATCCTACATAATTTATCACTTCCCCACTTAGTCCTGCATTAAAAGCATCCCATACAATAATATTTGGGGCACTATATCTATTCATATTAAAATATTTTCTAGCCCATCTTTTAATATGACATCTAAATGCCTCTTCTACTAACAGGTTGCGATCAAATGACCATTGTCTTACTGTCGTTCCTTTTAAATCCTGCCAGCCTATTTCCAATAGCAGTGGATTGTGGTCGGAGAAAATTTGTGGTAGTTTGCTTATTTCCATTCTTTGCAACATTATAGTGGAAACCATAAAGTAATGTAAGCGTACATATTTTTGGGGGGGATATGAATAGTATGTATATCCGGGGTCTTTAGTGTTTTTATGTACCCAGGCAACCAACAACTCATGCATTTCTTGACACGCTTTTAAGGCCCGGTGGACCTGTGGTTTCCTGCCTTTGTATTCCAAGGTGTACTGTCGTAAAACCCCATAGTGTATATTAAAGTCTCCACATATTATTAATGGAGTTGGCCAAGCTGGCAGCTCAACCTCAAGGTCCCGTCAAATTCTTGGTTTGAGCCATAAACAGTAACTATTGTAACCCCTATTTCTAATGTAGCAATGGCCCATCTGCCCTATTTATCCGCCAGTGTGTGCTTCACACATCCTACATTATGCCGCATAAATATTGCAACTCCTCTTATCCTTGTCGTTTGTGATGAACATATTATCATTTCGTAGCCCCTTATCTGCAGATATTTTTTATTGCCCCATGAAATATGGGTCTCCTGTAAACATATAATTTCTGGATTCCAGAATCGTAGAATCTCATATACCCTATCTCTTTTTTCCTATTAATCAGCCCTCCAGCATTTACCGAACAAACCCGTATTTTATCCAAGCCAATTTATTAGAGCCCACCATCTAAATTGACCATTTTTAAAATTCTCTGTTCTTCTTTTTTTCACCTTTATTTTTGTTTACTTTGCTTGGTTTTCCCCCTTTTGCACCCTCCCAAACCCAACTCTAGATCCCACCTTCCCTGTACCCCCCCTTCCTGCCCCCCAAGCTCTCCCCCCACTGCACCCCCCCCCTTAGAAGCTTCCAGACCAAGGTCTGGCATAAAATGAAAATGAAGCCTCATCCCCAATCCATTATCCCCCCTCTCTTATTTTCGTTACATCAACAACATTTATTATAATCATTACACCAACCACAATTGAGCATAACGTACATCCTACACCCACCCTCATAACCCATAGCCAGCAAATACTGATCAAAGATAGCATACTTTTCACAGATTCGTAGGTTTTTCCTTACTGCTTATTTAATTAGTCTAGGAATTCTTCAGCTTTAACTTCCGAAGTAAAAAAGCGAGATTTATCTCCTACCACAATTTTCAATTTAGCTGGGTTTATAAGATAAGCCTGCATGCCTTTCTCTTGAAACTGATTTATCATCTGTCGTAGGTGCCAGCGCCTCAATTCAGTGACATGGCAAAAATCATGTCGTGCAAAAAATTCCAAACAATGTACTTGCCATTTCTTATCTGGTCTAGCTTTTTCAAATATAGTCTGCTTAAGAAGATAGTTACTGAAGTATACTAATACAGCTCTAGGCCTACCATCTGCTCCACTATGTTGTTTGGCTATTAAAGGAATTTGGTGGTCTCTCTGAATTGCTTGCGCCCAATTCCAACCCGTAACCTCGGGAAAGGCCTTTGCCAGTATATCAGCCATAAAAAGGTGCATGTCTGCCCCGCCATTGTCTTCTGAAATGCCCAAAGATCTTAAATTGTTCCTTCACTGGCAATTTTCTTGGTCTTCCAGCTTCCACTGAATGTCAGCTAATCTTGCCTCATGTGATTCGGATTGCGCTTGGACTGTTGCGACGTCCGTCTCCAGATTTTCCGTTCTTGTCTCCAGCATTGTAAACCGATCTGAGATCTTCCCACATACCTTAGCGATTTTTTGGACTGACCCTCGGATCTTTCCTATAGCTGTTTGTGTCCGCCTATTCTCTTGTTTGCTCTCCTCGCGATGAGCTAACACCGATTGCAATATGTTGTCCAAGGTTGCATTAAAGTTGTTTTCCAGCTCAGGTAGTCGTTCTCCTGTTCCCCCAATAAGTTGATTAGTGGGCATGTAGTCCCAATGTAATTCTTGCTTTTCTTGTCCTCCTTGAGGAGCAGCGAGAGCGGGTGTCTGACTACCTTTCCTTCTAATTATGGCAGAATCTTTACCAGTGATATCCGACTTGCTCTCTGACTCACCCTCTTCTCCACTTGAACTCAGCATCACAGAGGAGTCTTCCACTTATGATGTATCATCGGATAAAGAATAGAAAGGCTCTGACATTTCCCTTTCTATATCAGTCATCTGCGGTCTATCAGCTGCAAGTCGTTGTCTATTTGTTTTAAAGGGATTATTAGCCTTAGAACCCTGGTCTTTGGTGTTCTCTGACGGCTTCTTGGTCCAGTTTTTTGACTTGGCCCTAATCTTAGGTTTTTTAGAAGCCGCCATTGTGGCTTCTGCCCCCTTTCTTTGTTCCTGTTTCCTTATAATATTCGCAGGACATACTACATGCGGTGATACTGTTTCTTTACTTGGCTTTGTATCCGGTCTCCCTTCAACATTAATCACATTATCCTGAGCTGCATAAGCATTCTCCACCTGATCCTGTTCTCCGCCTTGCTCTGCAGGGCTGTCATTTCCCAGCATCTGTTCATCCCTGGTCGAGGATACATCGACTATTACGTCTTTCTCTAATGGTCCTGAAGCTACCTAGACCCAGTTCTTGTGCAATTACCTGTGGGGTTGATGCTCGGGGAGTCGCGCCTTCAATCAGTCCTTGATCCAGCCCTTCACCGCTTTCCACAGCAATGCCTTACAAAACGGGTTTCTTTATTCCAGAGAGCAGTTCCGCAATCGTCGGGCCAGGTTTAGGCTGCACGTTCGTTTTGCCTTTTCCTTACCTCTCGGAGGGCTCCTTCCGGGTTACAGTCTGCCCACGGTGCCCCTATTGCCACGGAGCTCCAACGAGCATATCGCAGACCTCCGACAATGTCCCCGCAGCCGGACTCTGCACACCGACCGCCGCTTTACCGCGGGTCAGAACCGCCGCCGCTGAGGGGCCCTTCGGCTTTATACCAGCGAGTATACCCCTGTATACCTCAGCAGTGAGCCAGCAGCTCTAGCAGGACTCAGTTTGGCGCGTCCCGTATATCCACTGACAGGTACATCTCAGCTCCTGCTCCTGCTGCCTCAGCACCACGAAGCAGGGAGGAGGACAATGGCAGGTATTCTCTTGCAGTAGACCCAGCAAACTCTCCAAAATTATCCTTAGCATTTTGTTGCTAACAGTGCTGGATGCATTTCAGATCGAAGGGAGGGGGCGCAATGGATCAGGGTGCTAGGGTCTTAAGCGGTGCCTCAGCGTTGCCTCAGCCAGCCGCCATCTTGCTTCTCTCAGGAGCCCAGAGTTCATCAGCGCCCTGCTCTCCCTTTTTCCACCTACCCACGCCCTCTGCTCTCCTTCTGCATTTCTTCTTCTGACTCCTAAAATGCACAGATTTAATCTGGGCAGCGCCTCCTCCTCTTACTTGGTCGCCAACTCTTGGAAGTCTCTGACGCTTTCCACCTCACTCCTGCCAAGCATCCCACATTCAAGAACCTGCCCAACACCAGGTTGTTTCCCAATAAGCTTGGCATTGGCATTCAGCTCTGCCCCCCAACCTCATGCTGGTGCCAAGATGTCCTAACAGGTAGTATGGATCTTTACAAAACTTCAAACAAAAGTAAATAAATGTGCAATTGAGGTTAAGTGACCAGGGGCCCGATGTAGGTAGCCAAATACCGGTCGGTAACGGCCGAAAATCAGTAATTTCGGCCATTACCGACCGGTATAAGTGCATCGAGATGTATGTCACCAAAAACATACCGAATCGGTAAATACCAGTCAGTAAAACACCGAATCGGTATTACCGAATACATATTCTCCGAATCGGTAAATAGGAAATGGTAATTTACCGAATCGGTAAATACCGAATTCATATTTACCGAGTCGGTAAATAAGAAGTGGTAAAAAAGGCCATTTGAGATGTAGCAAAGTCAGGAAATACCGAATTTCATGAAATTCGGTATTTAAGAGTCGGTATTTAACATGGATTGGAAGCAGGTGGAAACCAGGAACAGGATATATAAGAAGGGCCCAAAATGCAACTGTGCACCCACATTGGCGGCTTTCTACGTTATTGCACAGCGGCTACGGATACAGGCAGCAGGAAAGAGGGTCTGGCTGAGGGAGGAGCAGGTATATAGGCAGAGGATCACCCTCTTCCAACTCACTGAAGCAGAGATCCTGCAAAGGTACCGACTACACCCCGGAACCATCCTGGACTTGATCAGGGACCTCCGCCCATATCTGGAACACCCAACCCCAACAGCACACGCCATCCCACCCTATGTACAGGTGCTGTGCTGCCTACACCTTCTTGCCTCTGGGAGCTACCAGCACGTGATAGCCTCTGTAGGTGGAGTGTCCCAGAGCTGCCTGTCTCGCTTTTTCAGAAAATTCTTAAATGCCATGATGCAGAGGATGGAGCACTACATTGAGTTCCCTGAGACACCTGCAGAACTAGCAAGGACAAAAACCGAATTCTATCAACTTGCACAGTTCCCGCACATCATCGGCTGTATCGATGGGACGCACATCCCACTATGCCCACCTGCAGCAACTGAGCACATATACAGAAACCGGAAGTCCACACATTCAATCAATGTGCAGGTGATCTGCAACGCTAGCAACATGATAACGGACATTGTAGCCAAATATCCTGGGAGTACCCACGACTCCTACATATTCACCAACAGTGGGATATACAGACGCTTTGTGGCTGGTGATTTTGGTGATGGATACCTGCTGGGTAAGTATGTGTGAGACACCCTGATAGTTCATACAGAAGGTGCACACCTGAGTATGTGACTAATCAAAATATCCTTTCCTACCCAGGTGACAGTGCATATGCCCTGCGGTCATTTGTGCTCACCCCCTACCTGAACCCATACACCAGGAGTGAAAGGCGTTACAATGTGGCACACAGAACAACACGTTGCGTGGTGGAACGTACATTTGGGCTGCTGAAAAGTAGATTTAGGTGCCTCAATAAGAGTGGAGGTGCACGTCAGTACACGCCAATTATCTGCTGCAAGATTATTGCGACCTGTGCCATGCTGCACAATCTTGCCACCAAGGAGGGCACAGAGATAGAACTAACATATCATGAGGACATAGATGATGGGACAGTACAAGCAGATCACAATGCAGCAGGAGCAGCACCAGCAACAGATGGTCGACTGCGACGCGCTGAAATCACCAACAGATACTTCTAATTGAGCAATGACACACAGGCATGTCCATTTTTTTAACACTCACTTTAATATGCACTACTGCACCTTCCAAAAGAAAATATATCAAATTAAATGCACTTTGCACAATGGTTGGCCAAAGTTCACTTCACTGTGACATGTCCTGTGTTCATTATGTCTCTCAATGTTTACGCTTACGCATGATGTTTTGCGTGTTTTGGTGTGGTTGTATCCTCAGGGACAGCGCTAGGTCCAGCTGTGTCTTTGGCCTTCTCCCTCGCAGCCGTTGTTGTGGCACTACACTCCCCTCCCTGCGCTGCTCTGCGCGATGACTCTCCTGTGAACAGACATGGACATTGATCAGCTGCGTGTTTTCCCAACACAGATTCCTAACACACAATTTCATTTGCCAAGACTGTTTGTGTATGGGGAGTGTGGCATGGCATGCAGGGTTTGGTGTTGGCAGCTTTGATGTATGTACCTATGACTACGACTACCATGATGCTTTGCTGGGGACTACAGTCATGTGTGCTGGATTGTGAGTGATTCACCCACATTGGGGAAGGGGCCTGGGAATGGGTGGGGTACATGTCCATGCATCTTACCTTTCTTTCTTGCAGCTCTGGCTGAGCTATCAGCATCCCCGATCCCATATATGCTCTGAGGCTCCATGGTGGATTCCACGAGCTGCTCCAGGTCGGTGAGGCTTGGGGCACGGCTCTTCCCCCCACCGGTTGCTGCTGATTCTTTCCTCTGGGTGGCTAGTTTTTTTTTGGTGGTGATCCTCAGATCATACCACCTTTTCTTCATGTCGTCAATTTCGCGATGGGTCACTCCTAGGGCATTGACCTTGCTCTGGATTGCCAGCCAGGTGTTCCTCTTAACAGACTCAGCTACCTACAGAGACTGTCTCCCAAACAGCTGGCTGTAGTGCTGCACAACCTCCTCCACCAGCACCTGTTGGGCTGAATTTCGCCTTCCTCTTTCTGTCCCCTCCATCCTTTTGTGCCTCCTGGGACTCCATGCTGTTTCTCTGCTGGTCTCAGTGCAGCCTGCTCCTCTGTCTCCCCTCCAGCTCTCTCTGCAGTTCTGTTGCTCTGCACCTGCATGGGTGTGGCCACCTCCAGGTACTGGGGTGTGGTACTTGCATCTGATTGGTTGATCTCTCAGATGCTTTGTTGTGGGGTGTGTAATGGGTGTCCCTGATTGGTGCACAGGCTCACATGTCATGTATTCGAAATTTCGAGATCGGATTTTACCGAATCGGTATTTACCGAATCGTTAAATACCGATTCGGTAAATACCGATTCGGTGTCTCCCATCCATTCCTATGGGACTGGAGGGCCATAGGGTTGTATGGGTGTTACCGACTCGGATATTACCGAATCGGTATTTACCGATTCGGTATTTACCGAGTTTGGATACCGATTGATACCGATTCGGTATTTTTTACCGGATGTTTACCTTCATTTGGGTTTCCGGTTCATAAATACCGATTCGGTATGAGTCGGTATTTATGAACCGGTAAAAAAAAAAATTACCTACATCGGGCCCCAGATCTTAGAGCACTAGGACAGCCACTACTTCCATCAACAAGTGAATAGTAAAATAAAAAATACAACCAAAACTGCAGTCTTTCCACGTGTACTCTACCTAATGGCCTACTTCAGTGCAGAAGAAACTAATAACATTTTTTTCTCTTTACATTCCGTTGACTAGAGCAGTTTTGCTCAGTCATACGGCTGTGTAAATAAAGGCGTTGCTTCTTTCAAAAACAATTGTAATTTAATTTAGCAAATCAAATTACTTTGGAAGGATGAAAGAGGACTCTATCACCCTTGAATAAAATACTATGACCTACAAATTGATCAGAGATCTCGACACAGAGTGCACCACGGCATGCTCTATATGCAGGCCCGGTGGAGTTATGCAGCAACAGATTGCTTAATTATGCAGTAGGAAACGCAAATAATGCCATAATGCAGCACATTCCATGGTAGCACATACTCGACCTTTCTACATTTTAATCACTGCTTAATTTGCAAAATAATGAGTGCAGGTGCTCAAAACGCTGCTCAGAAGACAATTGTGTAGTATTCAGGTCCATACATACATCAAGTGATGTAGCCGAGGCAGATGAGGTAGAGTTGTGAAGTAGGTTTATTCAGTCATAGATAGAGTTACAGGAAGCATTATGCTGAAACAGTAACATAAACACTAAACCCAGAATACTACAAATGGCTAATGTAAAATGATGGGGCCCGCCTGCAGAATGTGACGAGGGGCCCTTGGGTCTCCCATATCTCACAGATATTAATTGGCATAGGATTTTAATGGGCTCACCGGAAGGCTGGGGCCCCTGATGTGTTCTGAGCAGCAGGGGCCCCTGTCAGAGCCCGCAGTCTGCATTATAAAATGTTGGTGTGCACTATTAAATATCGGTGTGCCGAAAAACAAGGCTGCGTGGTCTTGAATTCCCATCAGGCCTTTTTAATCCAGTACCAGACACTCCCTGCGCCTTTCTCTCACTCTTACAGGCCCCTGCTATCGACAACCCTGTTGGTTTTTCCGTCTTTCTCATCGCCCTTCTTTTCCCTTTGTGTGTTTTTTCCTCTCTTGCTCTCGGGAAATGTCTAATGAGGAAAAATAATTGCTGGTGCCCGCAAATCGGCAACCACTGGCTTATATTAAGTACTAACTGCCACATGCATCAACATAAGGAACTGTGATTCCTAAGTAGCAATTTTTGAAGAATCGCTATTTAGGAATCGTAATTCCTTATGCATGTAGGAATTGCAAAATAAATTGCGTTTCCTAAATATCACCTAATAGCGATTCGTAAATTGCGAATAGCTATTAGGTAATGCCACTCCATTCAGTCCTATGGGCCTATATAGGACCATAGGAATGAATGGGAATGCATCCACAAATTGTGATTACCAAATTGGTAATTGCAAATTGCGAATGCAATGCCAAGGGTGCCAGGGGGCCTAAGGCCCCCCTGATGCACCTCCCAAAAAGGTAAGTGTGCACATGTGGCGCACACACATTCCCTAAGGATATGTGTGTGCGCCACATGTCACTTTGAAAAATGCACTTTTCTGCATTTTTCAGAGAATGTGCAAATTACCATCAAAATGCACAGTTTGCATTTAGAAAAGGCTTGATGAATCACATAGCGGGAATCCCAAATTGCGATTCCCTCAATGCATTCACAATTTAGGAAATCGCAAAAAATTGCGATTACCTAAGTTGCGAATGGAAAGTCTTTGATGCATCAGAAAAGGCCTTTTTGCCCTCGCAAACGGGCCGATTCTGTGAATCTGCTCGTTTGTGAGGGCAAAAATGCTTTATTAAAACTGTCTGTGTTTCACATCATTTGTTGCAGTTTAAAATTAGACTACAGTAATCTGCATCAGTAAGGTAATCAAATGATCTTTGCAAAGAGTCTCTCACTATGTGCTCACTTTTAAATAATTTCAGTTAGAAATATCTTTATTGTAACTTGCAAATTATGCAGCAGATCGTGGATTGTGTGGCAATGAGGTAAATCCATAGTTCTGTGGAATAAATCAGTAGAGGCTAAATCCCATAATACTGGTGGCTCTGCCTATAAGTTGCCTACAGGACTTTCCCCATATCCCTGTAGTCTGCCCCAGCACCTGATCCCATCTCTCACATTAAAAGGACCTGTATAAGGTATGGATGAGATCTGACCTCTGAAAGAAGCTGATGATAAAAATTGCATGGCTACTGATCATGTCACCAATTCCAGTCCTTTTCTGATTACCCCTTCTTTTTGGCTATACACACTGAGCATCCCACTGCCTTTAGAGCCAGTGCTATGTAGCTGCCTATATGTTTAGTCCTCATTCCAAATATGATTTGCATGTCTTTCTCTCACCTATCCTCACCCATTACATCGCCAGGCGCTGCCCCCAATAGCATGATAACCACACCACCACTGTCATGGAAACAGTTCCCACATAGGCTCAAAATAAAGAAATGCCTTTCCAACCACACAGCCTATACAATGTAGCTTGTTATCCATACAGGTAAGCACTGCAGTGGTTCACATGGTGGTAATAACTGCTGTACAAATACTGTAATGCAGTACAATCCAATTACCCCCACCGCCTGTCAAAACACGAAGTACAACAATTAGTTGGCTCCCAAAAAATCACAAAACACACACAAATTTAAAACTAAGGCAGCTTTTTTTACATCCTTCAGGTGACAACTGAGAAGACCTTTGGACAAACTACTCCCCTTTACCAACACCACGTAATTAACAACAAACCCTCAACAAGTCCACCTGAATCAGAGCCAAGAAAGTCCTAGAAACTAAGGGATCACAACCTCACTATTCCTTACACAAAGAACAGTTAAACCAGATTAAGATACCCTAATTCCAACACCAAGTAGTTCCAACAGAGACTCATAAAACAATGAAAACAAAAAAGTTAATTAAATAACCCCTGCATCAAATGTACCAAATAATACAAGTTTTGAAGCAAACCAAGACACTCCAACACAGTACAAACTGTGATTGTGTGCACAGCCCTTTCCAAATAATGACTACATTATGTGAGCGTCTCCTTGTTTGCAAGAAGTACTCTGTCATAAATTGAGTGATTACACTCCGCTGAAGAGTAGCAGGCTTCTGGATGTATGGCATTCGTTTGAGGATCTCACTGTGACAGCACTAGTTGACTAGCAATAGCAGAGGCATATGTGTCTACAATAAAAGGAAGTTGCATGTTTGAGTGCCCTCGAATGGGTGCTGTTTGTAAGGTTTTTTAAAGTCCAAAATGCTATTTATTTGTCTGGTTTCCAAATGAAAGCCTGTCCTGTCTTGGTAAGATTCACAATGGGATGGATAATCATTGAGGTATCCTTGATAAAAGGTCTATAAAAATCTTTATCTTTATTTTTTTACTATTGTGGGTGTGCTGTCCAAAGTAGTACAACATCCATCTTGCCCAATAACATGCTTATGCCCTTTCCTGATATCTCTAAATCTAAAAAGGTTACTTGATGGGCTTCATACAAACACTTTTCTGCCTTAGTATGCAGCAATTTTAAAGCAAATGTTTTCAAAGGAGAAATAAAGTTTCTTTAATGAGCTCTCTGTTGGCGCAGATCTTTGGAATAAATGAAGATATCATTCAGATAGTCAATCACAAAGGCGTCCAAGAGGACTCTGAATGTGTCAATAACAAAGTTCTGACAGCATTGCATAAACCAAACAGCATGATAAAATACTTTTAAAGACCTTAACGAGTATGCATTCCATCTTCCTCTCATCCTCCTCACAAATGTTTCTAAATTGTAGGCTCCAGAGAGATCTAGTTTGGAGAAGATCTAAGCTTCCTTGACATGGTCTAAGATAACAGATATAAGGGGAAGAGGATATCTATTACTGCTGGTAATCATGTTCATTTCTCTATAGTCTTTGCATGGCCAGTATTCATCATTTGGTTTGGGTGTAAAACAGTTTGGGGATACTTCATGGGATGTAGAATGGCAAATAAAGCCCTTATCAATAGTTTGCTAACACAATCATAAGGATGATATGGAGGAAGAGTATTTGCTCCTTTGTGACTGCAGACATTCTTAAAACCCCTAAAGGCCTCAGAAATATGTATCTAATCTGAAGTGCCACTATTCATCTCTCTCAGGACAACAAGGAGACCTTTACAGCACTCTGAGCAGAAACTATTAGCTGCAATTTGATGATCAATGTTGGGGTTGTATTTGCGAAGCCATGATATTCCTAGAACCACTGAAAATGCTGTGGCATCAAGCATATGGTGGCCGGGGATCGTGGCTTGGACACCACAGCAAGATGGCGAGGGTCATGTGAGCTCCGCTTGGACGCGGAGCCTTCGTGCCTGTTTTTGCCTCAAAGTGTTAGACATTGCAGGCAGGGATGGCGACTCCGTCTTTCTGATTTCGTGGCGCTTCTGGGAACTGCTTTTTCCTGCCTTCTCATGAAGCGTGGAGCCTGGAGTGTGTAGCAGCATTGTTCTCCTCACAGAGTCCCGCCATTTTGAATCGTGGCACCCGCAATCAATTTTGCTTCATTCCAAGTGCTGTTTTTCCACCTACATTCCTGGTATGTCTTTCAAAGAGCAACTCTTCTTATAAAATGAACGCTGCCCATGTTTCCTTTCTTTCTCTTCCCTAATGATTACAAGAGGGAACCAAATAATAATAAAGGAAGGGGTTTTTAAAAAAAAGAAAATTATGGCTGCTCCTTCTCTCTATGAATAACACTAAAAGTGGATGTGTGAAATGAAGATAACAGAGAAGGCTTTTTTATTTCTTCATGATGTGACTTACTATTGAGGCAGCCTTTGAAATATCATCCTTCTTCTACCACAATTGAGGCAGTTATTCAGGACATGCATGAAGAGGAACATCTTGTTGACACTATTATACAATGATTGTGCACCTTCCATTTTCACAGTATTATCTCATTTTTGTATTGAGACGGCACCTCTTTTTCTTGAGGTAATATTGAAACTTTCTTGCTCTATTTTTGTTTTCTTATTGACTATAGTACTATATTATAGTGCTCCTTTTCACTCAAACACTGGTACTTAGTCGTGGGTGGTCACTACTCCTTCCTTCCTTTCCTGTGGTATATGGGTCGCATTCGTCCACTCTTACCTACTACTCATTGATCTCCTCTACAATCCAAGATGGCAAATGATCTTCACACCTCCTCTAGATAGTCTACTTCAGGTGCTAAACCTAAGAGACATAAGAATGACCCACCTTCCCCCACTCATACTTCACAAAACCCTGTTCTGGACTCAATTTTAGAGGAGGTACATGGTCTTCAACCCCTCATGGTCACCACTAATAAAAAATTGAAACATATTGACGACTGCTGGATAATCATGGAGGGCAAAGTTTTGGAACTTGAAATAAAGTGTTGGGGATCCCCATGATCTTTCTACTAAGATTCCTCTGTTAGAGCAAGAAATTCACAACCTTAAACTGAACACCGAAGACTTGGAAAATCGTAATTGAAGGAATAATCTTCGCCTTTATGGCCTGCCAGAAAATATTGACGGTCCAGATTTTCTATCCTTTCTGAAAAAGTTCCTGCCAGAACTCTTAGATCTTCAATCTTCATCATCTCTTAACATACTACGGGTGCACCGCTTGGGTCGTCTTCAACCTAACTCTAACAAAGCACGTGGTATTATCATGCTTTTCTTAGAGTTTACTGAATTTATGCATGTCTTGAAAGCGGTTAAATCCAAATGAATATCTTAATTTCACAAATTGTTTCAAATGCAACGAATGCACGCCGTAAGGAATTCTTGGCTCTTCGTCCCCAGATGAGACACTTGAATATTCAATATGGTATTCATCACCCATGTCTCTGCAAAGTCACTCACGAACTATGGTTGCATTCTTTTGATGATCCTGCCAAACTGAGACGCTTCCTCAACAATATCTCTCCTCGAAATATGGAAAATAAATGTTTTATATTCCCTCTGTTCTACTAGTTAATTGGTTTATGTTGCTCCTATAATTATATCTTTATTTTTATTTTTTTTCCTCTTCCCTGATCTTCCGTTAAAATAGCTTTCTCTTTTATCCTACTTTTACTCTTAAATTTCCTACTACTAGTGCTCATTCTGTTATTTCTGAGGCTTATCGTTATTTATTTATTTGTATCGTTGTCTCTGCTTTTGTCGTCACCATGTCCCGCCTCTCCTGTTGCTTGCTTATCTTGAGATCTGGATTATTTTCCTTGATCTGCTTTCTTTCTTAATTTTTTTGTGTTTCTCTTTTCTCTCTTTTTCTCTTCCTCTATTATCCCATTGTTTTTATATGGTGCATTTTCATTATCGATCCTTGTTTATATAAGTGTATTTCATTATATTTTCTTAGGTGCTTATTTTTCTTTATTTTGTTTCCCGATGCTTGTGCCTATTATCATTAATTGTTGTGGTTCATTTTGCTTTATTTATTTATCTAATATTTGGTGTTTTTACTTCCAGTTGTTCTCCTGAAGTGTATCATCTCCATTCATGTCTTACCCTCCCTTCCCTCCATTATGTGTAATGTCACGTGGAATGTTCGTGGGCTTGGAAATCCCGTCAAAAGACAAAAGGTACTCTCTCATTTGTCTAAATTGAATTCTCATGTCTCATTTATTAAAGAAACGCATTGCAATGATGTAGTGTCACTTAAATTGAAAACACAATGGATGGGTCAAGTTGTTTATTCTCCAGCTTCTAATCGGAAAGGTGGTGTAGCTATTCTATTTCATAAATCTATTCATGCACAAATGTTATCTACGCAATGTGATAGTGATGGACGTTGGGTAATGGCTAAGGTTGTTATACAAAATAAAGAACTTATCTTACTGAATATTTACGGCCCTGTTAAACCAGACCCAGATTTCTGGAATAGCATTAAGATCTTACTATCGCCTATTGATGGTTCAAATATTATTTTTGCTGGGGACTTTAATCAATGGTTAGACCCATTTTCAGATAGACAATCCAAATTCAAATTTAACCCTGATAAAACGCATAAATCATTTCAATCTGACATTGCCTCTCGTTCATTATATGATGTTTGGAAGACCTATAACCCTGATATCCTTGAGTTTACTTTTTTTTCGAATGTTCATCATACTCGTTCAAGAATTGATTATATTTTAGTTAGTAAACCACTACGCCCATCCATTCAATCCCCTGAGATTGGATCTATTTTTATTTCTGCTCATGCCCCCGTTTTTTCTGCCCTAGATCTCTCTCTGAATACTCCAAAATTTGGCCATTGGAAACGTAATAATGTTTTGTTGTCAGATAATACTTTTGTTAATGACGCTACTACCTTTATTCATTTTTTTACTATTAAAAACCCTTTGCACACCTCCATTACTAATAACTGGGATGCCTTTAAGGCTTCCTTCCGTGCTTTTGCTATTTCATACTCAGCAAAAAAGAAGAAAACTGCTAAAGCCAAGTATGCCATTTTACTAAAACAACTTAAACTGTTGGAACATAACTACTTCTCTTCTAAATCTCCCTCTGTGCTTCATGAATTGATTAAATCCAAATCTGCTTTCAACAAACTTTCTACGATTGATGCATGTAATGTTCTTCTTAAAATTAAGTCTAATACTACGGTGGTCAAAATGAAGCTGGTAACATGATGGCCAATTATTTAAAAATATAGGTCCTATTCTAAATGAATCCACTAATAATTTGGCATCCTCTGATGAAGATATTGCTTCTGCATTTCATGATTATTATCAATTATTATATACTGATGATACGAATCCCTCTGCTCAAAATGTACATACCTTTTTTTCTGGCCTCCCTAGTCCTCCTTTGCTTCCCGACAAATTTGTCTCATTAGAAAGTGAAGTCACTCTTCAAGAGATAACGGAAGCCATCAAATGCATAAAAAAATCAAAAGCACCAGGTCCGGATGGTCTTTCTGTTGAATTTTTTTCCACCTTTTGCTCTATTTTTGCACCCAAACTTCTGGCCCTTTTCAACTCATTCAATGTTGACTCCAAAGCATCTGGTTCATTTATGGAGGCCTTGATTATCCTTATTCCCAAACCTGATCATTCCCTCTGTAAAAACTATCACCCCATTTCATTAATCAATTATGATTGTAAGATATTTGCCAAAATCCTCGCCACTCGACTTGAGAGTATCATCCCACTATTGGTCAAAACTGACCAAGCTGGTTTTGTTAAGGGCAAATTGGCTTCTGACAATGCGCGCATGTTTGCTAATGTAATCTTCTTCGGGAAAAAATACAAATCCCCACTTGCAACATTATCTCTAGATGCTGAAAAAGCTTTCGATCACATAAACTGTCAATTCATGTTTAATACACTTAATTGGTTTGGTTTTGGTCCAAATTGTATTTCCTATGTTAAGTTGCTATATTCTTTTCCTCGTGCTACTATTTTTGTTAATAATCATTTTTTTAAATCTTTCCCATTTATCACCCTTGTTATTTGTATTATGTCTCAAACCTTTCCTTGAGCGTATTCGCATTATTTAAAATATTTCTGGCTTTTCACATAACTCTATAGAAACCAAATTGTCAGTTTAGGCTGATGAAATCCTGGTTTATATGTCTGATCCTATTTCCTCCCTCCCCCCCTTTTTGGATGAAGTTCGGCTATATTCTAGTATCTCTGGATATAAGATGAACTTTTCTAAGACAGAAGTATTATCCGTAAATTCTCTTTATTATCTATATATGTTTAATAATACTAATTTTACTTGGTGTGCCACAAAAATTAAATACCTTGGTATTTTGTTTTCCTCTACATTATCTACCACCATTAGTTATACGTTTAATGTTCTAATTACCAAAATACAATCACTACTTCTTTCTTGGTCCCCCCTTTATTTGTCATGGTGGGGTAGATTAGACACAATTAAAATTACAATTGTGCCCCATGTCCTTTATACATTATCCATGTTGCCCTTTCGAATCCATGCTTTGTATTTTTCACAGATTAATACTATTTGTACAAAGTTTTTATTGAACAATAAACACCCCCGCATTGCTCTTACGAAACTTAAATGTCCCAAAACAGAAGGGGGTGTACGTTTTCCAGATTTTAAATCTTATCATTCTGCATTTTTTGCTTTTACCTATGATTTCGCTGATATCCCTATCCCCCGTTGGATTGTTTTTGAGCGTTCCCTATTAAAAGACTTTTTTTTTAGATATAATATATATGTCTAATTGCTCTTTTCTATCAGATAATCCTATTTTAAAGTACTCCCTACAATTATTACATCATATTTGTTCTTATGGTTTAGACTCATATCAATGTTTTTTGTCTTCTACCATTGGTATTCCAAATGTATCAAATATAAACATAAATCATTTTTCTACAAGCATTGGAAGGAGAAGAGAATTATTTTTATTCATCAATTAATCCAACATAATTCTGAATATCTTTTAATATCAACAGCTTTGCAGCCTTATTTATCTTCCAATAATTTCCCTTTAGCCTCTCCATTACTCACTTCACCCTCACCGTTATATAGTGTTTCTCAAGAACATAGGCCTAAGGCTGCTTTTATTTATAAGTTATTGTTATCTCATGTTACTGAAAGACCTGAATCCCCTGTCGAATTACAATGGGAAACAGATTTATCTATGTCAGTCCCTAGCTCTTCTTGGGATAAATTATGGCTCATGCTTTTTAAAACTTCTATTGCTGCACGTATCACTCAATCCCTTTACTTCATTTATAGTAGAGCTGTTATTACCCGTTTGTATACTTCCACATCTCTTTGTTGGTCTTGTTCTGAATCTACTGGGACTTTACTTCATCAACTTTATGAATGTTTGAATGTTTCCAAGTTCTGGTAATCTATTTGGTCTAAATGTATGATAATATTTCAATGTAATATTCCATTAACAATGCAAAATATTTTTCTTGGTTCCTCCTCACCTGATTTTGGTATTTCTAATCATATTACTTTGTTGTTTGAATTATTTATTGCCATAGCATTTAAAGTGATCTTGTCCTGTTGGAAAGATAACTCTAAATTATTCAATAAACTTTATTCATAATGTGTTAATTTGATTACTATATGTTCTCTTTTTCTGAAAAGTTAATAAAAATGATTAAACAAAAAAAGTATATGGTTGCCTTTATTATAGCCTTTGTCTCACAATCTTTTTCATTCCTCCTAGCATCCTAGGCTCCACTTCCTGTCGTGAATTGTCAGGTTCTTGTATGGAGTTTCTTCACTCAGATCACAGTGGATTTGTCTAGCTTTCACTCTTGTGGTTTGCTTGTTGCTTGTTGTGCACTAATTGGCAAGGCCAAATTAGTAAGTGTAGCTGTAATAGGCCATTCACTACTACATTTAAAGCTTTGTTTAATTCCTCCTTTGAAGTTGCCTCATCCATGGCTAGGATTTCACAGATAATTGTTGGCTGCAACTTATATAAGGGACTAGATCCCGATTGCCTGATTAATGAAGGATTATTTTGATATGAGCTACATGTGTATTTTACCTTTGCCCAGGTGTAGCCTAGAACTGTAGAATACATTACCTGCAGTGATTCAGCCACAAATTTCAATCTAAAATGAGCCACTTGAGAGCCATCAGTAGAAAAATGTTGAGTTTTTAGCTATAAACTACTCCAGACATTGAGCTAAGAATGTGTGAAACAATTGTGTTTCTCCTGAAAACTTATCAGGCATGCAGCTTCACGTATTGCGCCTGTACCAACCCTAGTAGCCATGATAGCACTTTCCCCATTAGTTACGCCTTTTGAAGTTGAAGCAGCCTCCTTTGAAGGGCTTGTAGTGGACTCAGGCATGGGTAACGTGAATTGATTGAGCCTCGTTAACAAAAATGATCTCCCTGGTGAGTGGTTGCCAGCTTGTTTGAATTTTAGATGCAGCTTGTGACATAATGTGCAGCAGATCGTCAGCATAATCGATACACTGATGTAGATATGTGGCTTAAAGTTCACAACAGATGTTGCCAATACTCCAAGTGAAGTACTGCATGTTAATACTTCCATTAGGAGCCTGGGGAAATAAATGTGGGAAGCTATAAGACACTGGAGATACTGGTTTTGAATGGGACAAGCAGCAGCCAGGATCGTCTTAGAGCCATCGTTCAGTAATCTTGACAAAATGCACAGAGTAGCAAACTCGTAGGCTGGGTTAAACAAGTTGACAAAAGTCATATAGTGCACAACAATGGAATAGGGCTCACCTCTCACGTGGTGGAAGAGTACCAGGACTAGCCGTGGTTGTACCAGGATACTAGCCCAGAGCTGTGTGCTCTGAGGTAAGTAGCGAACTAATACCAATACTGTATATGATCCACAAGGAGCCAGCAGTTCTTGTAGAGCATAGTAGATAGAAGTTAGGCATAATATGGATTTAACAGATGAGGGAGTAGGAAGAAGCAGAAAATATTAGAGCAAGGGAACATCGGCGGAAGCAACCAAAAAGTGAGGGAAAATATGGACACAAAAAAGGGTTGACGAACTGAGCTTAAGAGTAAAGAGACAAAATAAGTAGGAGGTGTAGCAAGGTATCTTGGCATATTCTATGTGAGATTTAAATATCAGTTCTACCAGTCTTGCCCCAGCGGTATCACCACTAACCTGAAAATGTGGAAATTGAATGTAGTTTTTCATACAAGTTTCCACCTCTCTATCCTCCATATCTTTATGTTTTTTAAGTTTTACTGGTGTGCTATTGGGGTCTATGGCATTGGCGTGGAGGTACCAAGTCGGTGCATGCTGAGGTGTCACTGAGTGACTTCAGGGGTCTTACCCTTGCAGAGCAGTGCATGTCCTCCTTGGTGCTCAGCAAGGAGACTTCATATTGTCCCGCCACAGTTCAGCTCATAGCTCCCTTATTCTGAGTGCCATCTCACTCATTCAAGTGCACCATCAATGTCCCCACCGAGCAGTCAGTCAACTCTCTTCACAGCAGAAGGCAGAGGGACCCTCTCCTGTCAATCTTGGAGAGGATCCCATGTCTAATGTTCTGCACCTAGCAAGGAGAGTTGGCAGGGTATACCCCAACTCAGGAGCACCGAGAGCAAGACATTTCTTGCTGCCACTGGTGAGAAGAACAGACAGGAGTTGTGTATTCCAACAGTAAGTTTGTAAATCATTTCTCTGTATTTCAGATTAGTCCAACCACAGTCTTGTTACAAAATGTTAGCAGGCATGGAGTGGGGCTTGGAGTGGGGTGGGAGGTTCTGGGTGTACCCGGGAAGTAAAATACCAAAACAAGGGTGGAAAGAAGAGGGAGGCTTTCCAAATTAAATAACTTAAGTAATCTGTGCGTATCCCCCTTCCAGGAAAGAGCAGAGAGAAACTCCTTGGCTTCAAAGGAGACATCTGTCCCATTTCCTTCACACCAAAAGTTTGACCCACTACAAAAGGTTCCTGGAATGTGCTTGCAAACCCTACATGTCACATCTGCTGCCTGGAATATTCCAAACCCTCATTATATTTACTCTTGGATGTAGCAACTACACATTTAGGGGCCGATTATGATCGCGGACGGACTTTAGTCCGTCCGCCATCACCGAGGATGAGGGAACGTCCGCATGGGCTGCGGCGTTCCCTCCTGTGCTATTAGGATGTGACCGCCACCCTGGCGGTCACATCCTCTATTTTTAACATTGCGGCGGGTGCAGCTTCAAGCTGCACCCGCCGCAATGTTAAAAATGCACGCACGCATTGCATTTGTATGTAGAAAGTGGCAGGCACCGCGCAGTGCCTGAGGTTTTTTGCATACAAATACAGGGGGGTACCATAGGTACCCCTCCATGTGCATCCCCCACCCCCCTTCACCTAGGGGGCCCGCAACGGGTCCCTGCAGTGAAGATCCGTATGCTTTTCAACTGCGGTAAACCCGCTGCGGAAAAGCATATCTTGGCAGCAATCCTAATATGGTGGACGGTGTCTGAGAGACACCGCCACCATATTAGAGCTTTTCTGCCGCGGTTGTAAGCCAACCGTGGCGGAAAAGCGGCGGACGGAAACCAGGACCCACCAGCCATCCTAATGTGGCGGTGGGTCTTTGGTGGGTCCGCTGCGGTTTTTCCGCATCCTCCTTGACGGCGGTGGCTTCCGCCGGCCCGGAGGATGCGGAAATTCCGCAATCATAATAGGCCCCTAAATTCCACTGTCACTCACAACATGCAGCCTATTTACCTGCACGAATACAACATCAATCTCCCATGTGGATAGGTAAATACCTCATTGAAGGGGAGTGACAAAAAGGGGGCAGAGGCCAGTACGTGGCTGTCCTTGGTAAGGAAAAGTAATAAGGCCTGTTCTGCCAATATAAAGGCATTGCTGGCACCACTGTCAGTCCTCTACAGCACAGCGGAGGGGGAGGGGTATGTGCACACGATATGCTGTTCCAGACCACAGAGCATTGCTCTGAGTCTAAAATCCATGTCACATCGGCCTCCAACACACACTGATGATTGTGGTGTGTGCTGGGGTGGGAAACATCCTTTACAACGTAACTTTTACAACGCAGTGCTTTTACAACTCAGGTTTTACAACGAAAACCATTGCAACGCATTGCACTGGGGGGCGCTCTAGGATAGGGAATAGGTTTAATTTACTATCCAACACCTTCCCTACTACCCACGGGGACTGGAGTTGGAATAGTAAATTAAACTATTCACTATCCAGCACCCCAAAGCGTTATGCGTTGTAACAGCATGCGTTGTAACAGCATGCGTGGTAAAAGCATGCGTTGTAATGTCATACATCCTGCTGGGGTAGGTATAAAAATCAACAGATTTATTTGAAGTCAACACAGGGGGCTCATGCTCTTCTGAGCCATGCAGGGGACTTTTTTGATCTCAACAACCACTACTAAATTCATCTGCAGGCCCACCAGTACTTGGTACCCACTTACATGTGCTCAGGCCCTCCCATTCACCTCATCCCTAAATTCAAGCGTACACCCACCAGCACCTGGAAGGCCATGCGCATGCTCTCTGCCCCTTCCCATGCCCCCAGGCAATGACTGGCTCAGAAATTATGGATGAAAATTGTGGGCCCCTTCTCACCAATCCCTGCAGCCTCTGGGGACGCTGCTTGATCCACACCACTAAATGTACCCATGGGCATACTGGCAGAATGATAACAAGGGGCCAGCAAGCATGCCACATGCGTCCTCCCCACCACTGCATTCCCACTGCAGCCCCACTGGCTCCTGGGGCTTGCGGGCATGATTTCTCTCATGCCGGCAGTATTGAGCCCACTGGCATGCTGATATACAGTGGGTCTGCAGTCACCCTCCCCTGCATCCAACTCCTGTGAGCAGTATGTTACTGGGCCCTATGGGTATGCTGTCTGCTTTCCCCCTTCCCCACAATCAATACACGTTCCATGACAATATATTGTGGCGAAAAAATAGAGAGCCACATAAATATCATGTCAAACGTATTGTTTACCGTCTTTCTATACTTATAATTGGAATGGCAAAAGTATTGTGACATAAATATTGTGGAAAGGAATATCGTCCAAAGCAAGATAAGAATATTGATTCTGTTTTATACATGTGAACTATGAGGTAATATATTTAAAATATTATTATGGCAAACCAAAATACAATATAAACTATATAGTTTTAATAAAATATTTACATATATACATATAATACATATAGATATAAATATACATGAAACAATAGTAAATAAAAAATGTTTAAGATACATACAAATTAAATTGTCATCAATTATGTCATTTCAAATGTTGCAGTGATATTTTCAGTGATGTCATAGAACATGTCATGAGTGATGTAATATGTATGATAATTACCTGTGCATGGCTGGGCTTGATTTATAGTTAACTCAGGACATAAATTATAGTTACTAGGGACACCTGTAACTGGTGAATTTCTGTTTTTTTAAGTTAAAAATCTTACATTATCACTGAAATTGTCCCCTAGCTATATCGTCACTTTAGCCTTTGTTTTTTAAGTGAGTTCCTAGATCTTTTTAAATGTTAAGTAACATTTTATCAGTAAACGTAAACCCATGTTAATCGGGCTTTGGTCTGCAACAATCGGTAGCTGCGCATTTGGGGGCCATGGCACAGTTTTAATGATTTAGCTGGTGACGTGAGAATTAATTTTGTGGGAAGACATAATATTGAATTTTAAATATTGAGTTGTACAAATATTGAGTCATAAATATCATGGTTCAGAAATATCGACATCAAGAATATTGTGGTCAAGAATATCAACTTAAGGTAAGTAATATCGATTTTAAAAATATCGAAGTGTTGAATATCGTTTGCAAAAATATAGGGGCTCATTATGATGGAGTAATGATTGCCACCGCCAAGGCGGTGGTGGCGACCGTGACACCATCGTAGCGAATAATACCCCACCATAATATAATGGCGGGGGGTATCGCGGCAGACGCAAAGTGCGTCCGCCGCATTTCCGCCGGTCGTCAATCGTTCCGATTGACGGCCGGGCGGACTTGGGCTACAATATGGTGGTGGTGCCCAGCAGGCACCACCAACCATATTAGGATGTGTTTTGTGTAAGGCCTTTCCATGGCGGCGATGCCGCCATGGAAAGGCTGATGGGGATTTGCTTTGGGGGCCCGTTGCGGGCTCCCGGGGGGGGGTGGGAGGGTGGGGGTGCAATGGGGTTTACCCATGGTACCCCCTTCAGTTCCATGCAACTTGTGCCAAATATTTATAATTAATATTATAATATATTTTCTTTTTATATATTTAATTTCTAATTTTTTTAATATGTATTTATTTATTTATTTAAAAAAATGATTTTTAATATGATTTTTTTTTTAATAGTACATTTAATTACTCCGCTATCCAACACTTACTTTATTGTTGCACTCACTGCACTCACTTGAGTGGGAATAATAATGTTTATCCCTCCACTATCCAACAATGTCCCTACTGTTGCACTCACTGGAGTGGGAATAGTACATTTTACCCCTCTGCTATCCTACACTTGCTCTACTGTTGCACTCACTGGAGCGGGAATTGTAATTTTTACCCCTCCGCTATCCAACACTTTCCCTAATGTTGCATTCACTGGAGTGGGAATAGTAATTTTTACCCCTCCGCTATCCAACATTTTCCCTACTGTTGCACTCACTGGAGTTGGAATAGTAAATTGAATCCCTCCGCTATCCAACACTTATCCTACTGTTGCACTCAGTGGGGTGGGAATAGTCATTTTTCCCCACCGCTATCCAACAATTTCCCTTCTGTTGCACTCACTGGAGTGGAAATAGTCATTTTTGCCCCTCCGCTATCCAAAACTTTCCCTACTGTTGTACTGACTGTATTGTGAAATTTAAGTTTAAATATTTTTTAACAGTTTAATGTTGTAATTTATTCTAGAATTTAGTTTTTTATGTTTTAAATCATTGATATATATTTTTATTTTTTATAGAATTTTAAACTTTTAACATAACTTAAAATTAATAGTTTATTAATTGTTGTAAAGTAAATATATATATGTATAAATAATTACGTTAATGTGTTTATCTTTTATTAAGTTTAGTTGTTACATTTTATTAAAATGTACATTACATTTATTTTAGTTTGTTAAAATAAATGTAATATTTAATATATTTTACATTATTGTAATATATATGTATATAAAAATCGATATTTGATACATCTATATTTTTTACATTAATATTTTTTTGTCAATATTTTTGTACTTACCTGTTTAAGTATAGGAATCAATATGGATATTTATTTATTATTTATTACATCGATGTGTCAGGAAACCCGTTAATTCTTAAGGAGTACTTACTTCCTATGTCCGGACGGAATCTACCTACTTCTTTGTATCATTTCTTGGACCTTGAACACTCTTTATGAAATATGCTTCGGTATTTTTTAGAGAAATGTTTTAACTATTTTCTAAATTTGTTCAAATTGTTTTTTAAATTTTTGTGTATAAATTGTACCTGTATGCTTTTATGATTTTCTTGATAAAATCGAATAAAGCTTATACTTACTTACTTACTTGCTTCGGTATTCATCACTGCAATGCAATTCCAGTTTGTGTTTTATTGCTTTTGTTGTATTTGAAAAACACAATAAGTGGAATTTAAAAAAAAAATAAAAAAAATAAAAAAAATAAAAAAGAATAAAGAGGGCAGAGATTTTGTTGGAATTCTAACAGGTTGCCTCCTGAGAAAATCTGTAACCACGGCCAGTGCACTAAATAAACACCACCAGCTCCTCGGATACTGCTAGGGCCTTGAAGAAACCACCTGAAGGGAGAAGATTCCTGCCTGAGTCGCTGGGATAATAAGCCTAAGTTCTTCGGCTCCCCACTTACACCCAGGCAGTGGAACTGCTCTCCAAGGAAGCAATGACTTCTTTTCTGTTCACTGCCTCATGGACGCAGAGAGCTGTAAAAGGGCTTCATACTGTGTGGAACATTCAATTGTCCAGCTGGCAGTGAACTGCACTGGGCAGTAGAAGAGTACTTGGTGAATGGAGACTGGACCCTAAAAGATTACCCCTTAACCCCTAGGAGCGCTAAGAGAGACTTTTCCAACATCCCTAAGAAATTGCGCCTCAGCTATAGCAAGACGCAGTGGCAGCGAGGTCTATCTCACCCTGGCAGCTATAACTGGAGTTTGACAGAAAAACGCCAGGAAGATTTGAGGGACTGGAGTGTACCAGCATGGTAGAATCTGCCCTAGTGGCAGCTTCTTCGCTAAGGTGGAGGAGCATTGCCCCCCTTGCCAGCCTCAAAACTAGAAAAATAAAATGATAATAAAACAGTTTTATTATAGTTTTATTTTTCATGTTGTAAGGGGGTGGGGTCATCGCAAGGGCAGTGACGAGAGGGAGTGGTTGGCACTGATATCAGTGCACATGTCGGTTTCTCCGGCCGTCTCAGGACAGCCAAACCGACATGCTCACTGGGTTGTCTCCAACCCAGCTTGGTTGCCGGTCTGGCACAGCAGGGCAAAGAGTCCCAGTCTCTCTGGGAACGCAAATTCACAGCGCAGGCCTGATGCTGCTTTCAATCATGAGAGCAGCATCAGGTTTAGCCGCAGGGGCGACTGGGAGCCTGTGCTGTAGCGAGGAAACAGAGCACAAGAGTGGCAGGCGGCAGGTAAGTTCTTTTTTTCCCTATTTTTAAAAATGTTTTCATGTGGTCCGTTCCCCCCAACCTCTTCGTCGTCTGTCGTCTCCCCCTGCCTCCGCCCAGTTACTCTGCCGCCACACCAGGCGCTACTACTCTGCCCCCGATCTCACAGATTCTGAGGAAGAACAATTTGCTGGTAACTTTTTCAGGATTCGCTTTTAGTAAAAGGCGGGCCTCTTGTGCATTTTCTTGTCTTAGGTAATGCACATAGTCTATTAGTGACTTGTACAACTTGAGCAACTACATTTTTCCTATAGATTTCGATATTTTTCTTTAATCCTTGTTAACCATTTTGTGCCATTTTGCTGATTTCTTTTTCTTTATTTTTCTAAATTGGTTTGGGAAGTATATTGTGTAGAGCATGAACGTATCTCACATTTCTCTGGAACAAAACCTGCTGCTATAGGTACCAGGGATTAAGCAGAGTTTCTCAGTGAACTGTGTTGTAACCTAACAAGACTGTGCTTTATTAAATTGTTAGAGTCATCTCGTAATAAATTAATAATCCACGTTCTGGCTGTGGTTTTTCATGTGTATTGCATGGCTTCATGCACCCAAAAAGGGCTTTTAAAGATGTTGAGATCTTGTGAGTGGAACATGTAGCTAGTTTTGCTTGGCGTTCAGCCCAGCGAAAGAGCCATCACAACAACGAGGAAGGTTTACATGCTGCATCACAGCAGCTGCTCTCTCCTATGCCTCAGATGTTCAACAACTTCTAATAATAATATTAGCAATAATAATACTAACTGCTTAACTGTGCAGCAGTGGGCATTTATACTATTTGGGAGTTGCTGCTACTCAAATTGTATCCAGATCATACCCACTGGAGGGTTTGATTCATGCAACTATCTGCATGCAGCCTTCCTTCGTGCATTTTTTAGGAGAAAACATGGTACATGCACCAGGTGTCCACAGGCTGAGCATCGGTGCTGGCTGAACTGATTACTTAGAAAAGTCAACCAAACTTGTATCATCTCTTCTAGACGAATGTGATTGCATGAGCAATTAATCTACAAATCCTCTTGGTGTTTTATGAAAACTGATCCCATCAGACACAAAGTTGTGGGCCCAGGCGAGCTTCAGACATTGTTCCACAGTCCTGTAAGTGCCATCGCACCTTAATTGTCTGATGGAGAAAATGAAGACTATTATTCTCATTTTTTAAAAAGGCCAATGTTGCGGCATTATCGATGGGTCCATTGCTTCTGCAGCCGTGGGTCTCTTCATTATAGGCAGGCCAATTTCAGCCTTCTCCTTTTTGCCTTGTTCTGCTATGTACCCGGCAGTCCTCATCTCAGGTCCATGTGCATTATCTCCCTGTGCACTGCAATTGGAGCCCAATGAGTGCCCAGTCATTTGTTCATTGAAGTGCCTGTGGGAGAGAGGGGCTGCGGCACCAGAGCTGTCCCCCAGAAGTGAACTTAAACAATATGTTTGTCTTGAGTCATGCAAGTGACGCGTTATTATATTTTCTCTGCCGAGGGAGCCCGTGGCTTGCAGGTGGAGGGAGAGGCAGTGATCGCATGCAGTGAGGCAGCTGGGAGCAAGGCACTAGGGTTAATGTCCAGTCCACCCTAGGATCTTCTGCCCGGAAACCGTATTCCCCCGCTCCGTAACAACTCTTCCCTGTGAGCTGCTGGTTTGTTATTGTCTGGAAAAGTGTTGCCTTACTTCTTTTTCTTTCTAGAACGTCATCATTATATTGAAACAGTCGGTTTACTTCCTGCATTCTACTTTTTCTAACACCCACACCTTTTTGGACTTAAATGTGGTCTGCTGATAACTTATTTTATTGTATTTATTGATTGTATTTATTTATTGATTCATTTATTCATTCATTCATTCAGTTGTGTATGGCGCAGACATGACTCTTTTTAACACATTATTTGGTAAGTTCCTGTATCTCTTATGTGTCATTGAGAGAGGTCTTATGCCCTACCATAGAAATCCCGTAGGACCCCCGCTTGGACACATATCGAGACCTGGTGTAGTTATTATCTTTTACTAATGTCTCGTGAACTAGTTTCAGGGACACCCACTCTTGAGGTCCATAAGAGTATTGATCCCCAGTCTCACCTAGAATTTGTATATACACGCTTTGATTTAGCTTTTTCGCTAAAATAGAATAAATTGCTCAGACTGAGAACGTGGGAATAGTCAAAACTTTGTTGTGAAAGTTGATGGATGATTTATGGCTGTCCCCGAGTGGTTCCATTTTTTCGCTATTCTTCGGAAAGCATATATTTGATACCCTTAGAAGCAACAGATTGTACTCAAAGCCACACTGTAGCCAATGAGAATAATCTTTATTTTTGATGCATTGTATAATTAATCAATTGTGCAGGCAATTTCAGCCTTTTTATGAATGTGCTGATGGATCCAAGAGGTGGACTGCCCTGCATCTACCCTGTTTAGCCCGGGTTCTGCATTCAAAATCTTGCCACGAGTAGGTCAGAGATGCCCCCTTGCCTACACGGGAAGACTCCAACCGCTAACCAGTCTACCTCACATTCACCTAGTAAGCAGCCCCAAAGCTGGAATAAGAACATCTCCTACAAGGAAGGATCATACTTGCATTGTGAATTTGCCTCTGCTTCTGCTGTGCTCCATGATCAGGGATAGCGGTCTGCAGCAATTTAACTGGTGTGCAGTGTTGAAAACTTTCCTGCACCAGTGACTGCCCAGCCAGGCTTCACCGGGGCCTGGCTGGGCAGTCACTCTGGCCCTCAGCGGCCCACCTGCGCTCACAGGTCACAAAATCCCTGTGTCTTCCAACCTCCTCGTATCTGGTTTTCTCTCCATCTCAGACAATTGAGAGAAAATGAGACATATGGGGGCTTGAAAATAGAGTGTCAGAGGTGGGGACACTGGACATGTTTACATATGGTCAGGTACAGTTGAGTCCCCCTCCACCCTTATCATCCATCCTAACCCGTGAGGTTGTAGTGTAGTTCCTATCTTCCCAATAGGCTCTGCGCATTGGAATAATACCTACAGCAGTAAAGGCCTAGGCCAGACGTTAACTAGGTCTACTACTGTCGATACTAGACTTAAAGTTTTGGGTTTGCCAGCTTAGCTCAGAGTTCACTAGAAACTTTCTCGAATGTTCAAGGAGGAATTAACTTCCCTGATTAGACAAGAAGGGATTTAGTTTCTGACAACCATAGAACATGACAACTTTGCTCTCCCCTAATCAAGAGTCAATCTCGAGAGTCGTGTGAACAAAAGGCAAATTATTTTACTCAGTCATTACGTGCATTCTTAGTCTCATCAGAATGTAGAGAAAAGGAAGAGACGGGCGTGTTCAATAAAAAGGTGTTATTTATTGATCAGTCTCTTTTCTCATACAAGAGAAATGGATCGATATTATTGCAATACTTATAGTTAAGTAAAGTGCATACATTAAAAGCAATAGTATAAAATAATACTGTAAAAACATTGATATGGTTTCTAAGCCATAAGATGTTTTAAAATGAATAAAATATATTACATACACATATACATTTGACTAAACGTACTCAACTGGTGTTTCTAGATACGCCTACCCCGTGTACCTGACCTAAGTCTAATACGTGGGCGGGAATAGATAGTTACAGTTTAAGTTAAGTTTGTTTTTGCCAAGTGAATAACTAAAGAATTCTCTGTGAGGGGTTATTCAGTTCTGTACCTGGAAGTTAGGATGAATGAGGAATGGTATCTCTCTCTCTGGTCTCGATATTCCAGGCTGCCTGCGAGGGCTGCCCAGAAACGCCGGGGCTGGATTCTCGGCAGGAGAAAGCAGCGCGTCTCTCAGCGCGTCAGAAAGGCGGGGCTGCTGCCAGCGGGGTCTGCTCTGCTCTTTGCTTCGGCAAGTATGGCTGCTCCGTCTCGTCACCACGCGTGTGTTTGCATATGGCAAGATCGGTAATATTTATACCTTTAAGGTGCCGAGATTGACGTAAGGATGGACATCGACTTGCTCGTTAGCACATTCTTTTACTAAAGTTCTCGGTGAAATCAAAACAATGGCCGCAGGGTTTTGCCCAGGTTGTCATAGGTTTGATTTGTTATGAGAACTCCGTATGCCTTATCAGGGGCTGGAGGAATATCGCTTGTCTAATTAGATCGCAAGTGTGTTATGACCTAATCAGATAACACGTTCCTGTGCCGTAGTGTGACTGCGTCAGATAACGGTATCTGCATCATGGGGGTTTTCTGCGTCATGGGCTGACTGCTAGTTAACTTGTTGGTTTGTTTAACTAGAATAGGGTCAGGAATAGGGGGATCGATTCAGAACCTATAGGAATACATGACACCCACTCCACGCTAACTATGGACATATTTACTAATCTAGGCATAGTATAACATAGTACAACATACTATAGAGTAGTGTGTATACCTTACCACCCCAAAATACATAAATGCATTTTGAAATTTTCAAATATACTGAAAAATTGCAGACATATATATATGGTATGCACTCAAGCTGTAGAAAAATGCCAAAGTAATCGCATTTGTATACATTATTGCTTATTTGGTATATGAGAATTACACATGAAATGGTTTCTTAAATACAGAAAAAAGTTTCGAGACCATTCCATCACAGAATAAAATATCTATGAACATGCCAGCGGGCAGCTAATGTCTATAAGTTATCTAAAATTTAGAAACCTTAGTTCTCTAAGAATAGTTCTTACTTTAAGCAGAAGATAGTGTCCCGAAAAATATGCAAAAATATTTGGGGCTGCTGGAAAAACTGCTGTCCGTGAACTGGAGCGAAAATGTTCATGTGACTTTATTTTTAAAGTTGAAGGCCGAATTCAGGGAACGCCGTGTGCGAGCTTGCTCAAAAGTCTCTATTTCTGTTCGGGTGAGAACATCATATCATTTAGGCTTTCGAAGAAACTGTCAACAGCTTCCTGGGAAAGTTCCACTAACTCGGAAATAGGTGTAATCATGCATTCTTGCGCATGATTGTCTCCATTGACATTCTGATTTGCATTACTGACAGAAGGTCGTACCTGTTCGATGCTGCTTTCATCTTGAACTTCACTACCCATCAATCGTAGTGGTGAAGCTTCCACGAATGCCGTCATCAGGATTGGTAGCCTTTGAGGGCAGCACAAAGCATGAACCTTGATCGGGCTCAACAATGTTTCTGCATCCATCGGCGCATCCGATTGTAGCGTCAGACAGGTGTCTAACACGCATTCTTCTCCGCATAGCAGACACCTCAATACAGGTAAAACACATCTTTGCCACATTGGTCGAAATTATAGAAACCAAGTCATGTTCAGGTCTCTAAGCCGGGAGAGTCCCAGGATTTTTGATATCCGGTCCCGGTATCCAATGGCTAGGATTGTTTCTTCCCTTGTCGCAAGAGTTTTGTCTGTGACATGGGTTGCCATAACGAAAAATAAGGACTAAGAATAGGATTCCTGCAATTAGTCCCAGGATCAGGGGAAGTCCGCCAAAAATCGAATGGATGAAATCTGGAAAAATACCCAGTATGGCTTTGAATGGTGTTAATGCCATCGAAAATACTGTCTTAAATACCTTTGAGACCCCATTGGTATCAGAAATATTTAAGATTTCATTCAGGATTTCCGCAAAATGTACGGGGGAATTAGTTGATAATAATGTATGTATCTCTGCAGTCGTCCTTGCGACTTGTAGATCATACGTTTCTTTTGATGACGAGAGCCTGGTAGGCGTCTGAAGAAGGACTGTTTTCATTCTGCTTAAAGTATCTATTCGAATAGAAGTAATTTTCAAATCGGGCCATGCCCTTGCCTCCCTGTCTGGGAAGGAGCTGGGGAACAATGTGCGTCCACAGCACTTGACCTTCGCAGTAGTAGTTACTAGATAAGGAGTCCCGGGCATAAGACTACAACATCTGCGGTCTACAATAAGAATGTAACTCCCATTATAGAGTCTTTGAAAGAATGGTTCTATTTCTGTTGCAGGTGCGCCTTGCTGGTGACATGAAAGGTTGTATGAATTCCCTTCACAGGCTCCATGCAAACTAATTCCGTTACACAGAAGTGTGCCACTCAGTGACATCGCACAATTGTTGCCACTAAGAAACACTTTCTGTCCTTTATTACTGACACATGCATGTGAATAGGGCAGGTTCCATGTTGTTTTAAGGTACCCCTTTCCCAATTTCTCGTACATGCCAGCCTGTATATATTTTTTGCAGTATTGAAACCTGAAGGTTGAGATTGGAATATTTATTATCCCATGTATTATCCATTCACTGACAGGTCGTTCTGACATTGTCATTGGTAATCTTTCTAGTTTTTCAATGCTCAAGATTGTATAATCAGCACCCTTTTGCGCCATACTGATTTGTCTATCAGTAAGGTTAAAGATTTGGAATAGTGACGTTGTGTTGATTAAACGCCAAGGCACATAGCCTGAACGCAGATTTTGTAACGTCCAGCCAAGCTGTACAATAGAACGCAATTGAGACTGACCGTGTTGTAATAACAGTAAGTCTTGCGATAATATGTCGATTGCTGAAGACACAATGCTGTCCAAAGAAAAAATTCTGGAGGACAGAGTCATTAACCCATTGTCCACTACAGAAAGTGATTTTTCCAAATTAATACGGTCAATTTCCCGTATTCTCTCTGCTGTTTCAATTTGAGTAACCTTCCAGGCCTCATTGTATGCTGCATATACAGAGGCTGCTATGAAACGCTTTTGACGCTGTTTGCGTGGTCCCAAAGTGAAATCACGCAAGTCAGCACCATCAGTAAGTAAAGTTAGGTGTTGCTTAATTTCTGCCAGTGTGGAAGTTTGTAGCCATTGAAGGCATAATTTGCCCACACTGTAGGTGGTTATTATCCCTGGGTGATGTCTTTGAGGATATCTAGGGTCTGGCCTGGTCATTTTGAACCCCTGTGTTTTGTTCAGGAATCTGTCTTGACAGTTATTAGTATCTGTGGGCCAGATCAACCACTGTTTCCAATCAGGATGTGTTCTGTTCTGGTTTAATATATGGTTTACGTCTATCTCTTCATCTGTATCAGAGTTATTGCTAAACATTGTTGGCTTTGGAATAGACGGTTTATTTAAATCTTTGATTTTGGCTAAGCCAAGACAGGTGGTCTGTTGAACAGTGTCATTTAAAAATATCATTTGTTCTGGGATCATGCAGGCTCTAAACAAAGCTTCTATACCCTGTACTTGCCATTCTTTTGTACCCCAAACACTTTTCAATTCAACATTTTTGTCCCAATAATCAAATCCAAAAGTATTCATTTGTTCAAAAAATGAGTCTGAATATAACAATTTTGTGTTGGTTATCATGGTTTCGGTTCCTGTCTTGTTCGACATTTTAAAATAAAATGTTTCAGCATTACTTGTGTTAAAACCTGAAAAATATGAATATTTGTCGTAAATGGTTCTTGAGCTCCCTTTTGGAGGTGTTGCACAATGTTCCCATTGATTATAATTTAAAACATTTCTAGGTTGTGCAGATCTATGTAAAAAGTGGTTACCATAGTGGTTATAGCAATACATACTGTCATAATTTGTAGAACCCTGCAAATAATCATGTTTGGTAAATTTAGCAGACATTACTAAGTCAGACATCATATTATTAATGCTTTCGAAGTCCCAATCATCAGCAAATGAGTTTGGTTTTGCAAAGTCACTCAGTGAGATCTTAATTTGGTGTGGATATTTCAGGATCTCGACCGGACCATAAATTTCATAGTCAGTGTTGTCCCAGGCTACCCCACCAGGTATCAGATTGGCTGTGAAGTTAGCTGAAGAAAGTTCTCTTTTCTCGACGTGTGAAGATGTGTGTGGTTTGAGGATCAAGTTGATTTTCTGACTTGCTGTGTCCGTTTTAGCATATTTTCCCTCAATGAAGCGTCCCAAAGTAAGTACCATGATGAGCCAAAGTATGAGAATAAATGCACCAAAACCCACCCAAAATTCAATCCATGGGGAAATCAGATATGTTTCTTTCAGTTGTCTCAAAAGTTCCTTAGCTTTGTCTTTAAAAGTTTTTTGATGATGGCTGTGTCTTTGATTCGCTGAAGCCCTCAGAGGAATCATCGAAGTTAATGAAGTAGCCGGATGCAGTTCTGTCAATTGTTCCAATTGGTTCAGGATTTCTGTTTCTTGCATTTTCACTTGGTACTTCATTATAGAGTGGTGTGTCTCTGCTAAATGTTTTCATTTGGGTTTTCAGAGGTCTTAGTTCTATTGCATTGTTGCATAGTCCTTGTTGTTCTTCTGTAGGCGTTTCGAATGTGATGAGCCTCTTCGTTAGGACCTCTGTACTGGTAGCAAACCTTGGTGTTCTGCTACTTATTGGGAGTCCACTTGGCCTACTGTTTGTTATCGGCCACATGTTGTGGTTTTACCAGGTCGATGGATACAACTCGGTTCTCCTTTTTACCAGCAAGTGGCGGTAGTACAACTGATCTTGTCCCGTTGACAGACAAGACAGGAACTGCTTTTCTGTAAGAAGGCCCAAATTCCTTCTTTACCGCGATCTTTTCCCTGACTAGATCCCCGACTTTTGGAATCCAGACAGGTCTTGCTGGGACAGGTGGTGGTTCTTCAGTGGTTGTTGGCTGTTGTTTCAACTTTATGTTGCTCAGGTCTTTTCTTGTTTTGTTTAAGTCCTGCAAAATAGCCAAACGGTCTTTGATATCAAAGGTTTTTTCTTTCACCACTGAAGTCTGACTATCAATGTCAGAGATCATCATCCTAGTTCCAAATAATAATTCGTACGCACTGAATCCCTTCAGAGAATTTCTTGGCAAGTTATTGAGACTACGTTGGACACTTATTAGATGTTTGACCCACCCAGCTCCCGAACCTAATATCCTTTCCGTTATAGATTGCTTTATGCCTTGGTTTTTTCTTTACACCGTCCCGTACCCTCAGGAAGGAAGTGAGAAGATTCCCGCTGGACTATGCTCATTTGGCCATGTTTCCCCCCCAGGCTTGAGGGCTTGAGTGAAAACAATAGTCAAACGTAGCATGCGCTTAGCGTATATGCCATTTAGACCCGCAATTCTTTGTATAACAGTCCGGACGTCAGCCGAGTGCTGGTGATCTACATTATAAGTGGAACTAGCCTGTATATGTTAATCGCAACCCTTCCTTTTTACTCCTGATTTTTCCTGGAGTAGAACGACGAGGTATTAAACTGTTTCTCTCCCCACTGCGATCTCTGTTGCAGTTTGGGCAGTTTTTTACAAACATGGTATGACGCAGGCTCATGCCTGGCCACCTGTACCGTGATTGTAATTCTTCCAGAGAATCTTTTAGTTTACGGTGTCTGAGACCCTCGCCCATATGTGCGTCTGCGATTAACAACTTTCTCCTGTCCATGTTTGGAATCACCCTATCCCCCACTCCAGGGATTCGAGCAAAAGGGACGGAGTTTGCATCGATTATGTATGTATAATTGAGTGGATAGTTGATCGGTAACGCTGAGCAGTCGCCTTTTGATGACGTTTTCACTGCCAGCACTGTTTCACCGTCAATGTATTTTAATGTACGCTTTTTTCGAACTACGGGAGCCGATTTAGTGGCTGCCGCTGTGGCTGTTTCGGCCAATGAATTCCCTGCAACGTGAACGCCATCACGCTGATGACTCAGTGAGTGTGTCACGTGAGTCTTTGGTAGCTCTTTCTGTAAAAGAGCTATTTGTTCCCAGAGCAGTTTTTGCTTTATTGGTGCATCTATGTCATCTTTGTAACTGTTTTGAATCCATGTCTGCAAATCGCTGTTATATGATTTGACGCAGTAATATGAATCTGACACTATAAGTGTCGGGAATTCGCGATCCGCATTATCTAGCGCCATTTTCAAAGCTAATATTTCAGTTTGTTTTTCTGAATTAGTTTCTACTGAGTGTGATTTTGTTAATAGAGGTTTTAGTTTACCTCCGCGCCACACTTCTTTTGTAATCTCACATGTGGGGTTGCATGCTTGTTCTACCCAAACGGACGGTTGAGCATGTCCGTCTGTATAGATTACACAGGCGTAATGTCGTAAAGGCAGAATGTCGATTGGCAGAGGATATGTTTCTTCATATTCTAGATTTTTTAATTCTTCTAGTTCTGGATCAAAGTAGTAGTACACTTTGTCCGTTGTGATTGAATTCACCCATTGTATCCATTCCGGATTCAATGCTGTTGTTGGTAAATTACACGGTGTTGTTAGTGCCTCAAAGGCTGATTTTGCTGTTCTGACTGTGATATGTCTACCGTCCGCTTGATCTTTTTCTCTTGCTATTGCAGTTTGAACTGCATGAACAATTTTTTCTTTGTTGCTGAATTTCTGTTCAGCTTCTGTGTACAAGTGTGATTTGAATGCAATTGGTACCTTTTCCCCCTCATTAGAGGTCAGGTATGTGAATCCGCATCTCCCTGGGATGACTCGAATCACAAGATTGCGTGTGTTATCACGTGTTTCTAATTTTGTTTTAATTAGCATGTCTGTTTGTAAGGATCTCAAAATTTCTGTGTGTATTTGAGTCCAATTGGATCTTTTAAAATCTGGTTTAATTAGATCATAAAGGGGTTTGACCCTTTCTGCGTAATTTGCAATGTATGTTCTTCCGAAATTTAGGAAGCCTAGAATCGACTGTAGGTTTTTTAGTGTTCTAGGTGCTTGGAGTACGGCACATTTCTCTAGGAAATTGTCAGCCAGGCTTTTGCCTTCGCTTGATAATTCATATCCTAAGAACAGGACTGTCAGATGGGCAATTCTGGATTTTTTAAAGTTGAATTTGTAACCCTCTGCAGCGAACCCAAGTATTATGGTGTTCACTCTTTTCAAGTGAGTCTCCAAGTCATCATCTGTTAAGTAAATGTCATCGACATAAGATAATGCTTCATCATCATATAGTTGAAGTAATTCTGTTACTCTCGCTGAGAATACCCCCGGGCTGTTCTTGTACCCCTGGGCTAACCGACAGAATTGTTTTTGAGTGCCATTTACTGAGAATGCAGTTAAATGTCTGCTCTCTGGTGCTATGTTTTGACAAAAGAATCCATTAGAGATGCCTAAGGTTGTTTTGTATTTTTTGCGCACTATGTTATTCATTAGTGCAGCACTGTGTGAGTTTTGCACTGCAAAAGTTTTGCAACATGTGTTAAGGTGTCAGTAATCCAAAACTAGACGATATGAATTGTCTGGTTTGGAGACCGGAAACAAAGGATTGTTCATTTGTGAGGTGCAAGTTTCAATCACCCCCTGGTATTCTAGCTGATCTAGTATTTCATTTACCTGTTTTCTAGCTTCTTGCTTAATTGGGTACTGCCTTTGTGCAGTAGGTTGTGATTTTAACTGGATTTTGTGAGGAGGAGAATCCTCATCCCATCCCACGTGATTTGTATATAAAGCAGGTGCTAGAGCCACTGCCCACTTTCTAGCAAGTGTGTATTTTTTATGAATTGGAATTTGATTTGAGAAGGCAGGCATAATTACTTCTTCGCCATGAGGGCACTCCCTGACAAACTCTGGTGGCCAGTCTTTTTCAGCTAGAAGGATGTCATAACCCTTGGAGAGATTATCCCAAAATAGTCCCCTAATTTTCCTAGTCTTATCCCCCTCTATACGCAATGTTATTTCGTATATTTTGTGAGGTTTGCTAACTCTGGTGTCCGCAGTTTCCACTTGAAGATATTCATTCGTGTCCACTGTCTCCAGATGATTCATAAGGACTTTGCGAGCTATGCTCACTTCTGCTGCGCTGTCTAGCATTGTCTGAGCCCACTCTCCGTTTTTCAGTTGTGTCCTCAGTATTCTCGGCATTGTTAACTACCTTGATACTGGCTACCTTTTTTTTGGGAAATTGTAATTTCTTTTTTAGTTGAGCAGGTTCCTTGTCTTTGGACTTGGCGTGCTCTTCTCTTTGTTCTGATCGTCCTCTTCTTTCCGATTTCTGCGAGGAAGTCTGAAAAGATTGAGAGGGACGCGTATCAATGTCTTGATATCTATCAGGTTTTTTTATATTATCCCTATTTCTAAGGTTATATCTTTTCCCAGAGGGGTCACTTTGAGGTGACCTGTGTCTTTGGTTCGGAGATTTTTCTCTTCGCCTAGGAGACCTTCCTCGGGACTGGAATTTCTTTTCTTTGGGATTGGATTGTTTGTTTCCATCCCAGTTCTTTTTTGGTGAATTATTATTAAAAAATATTTTTTCTGGACTTTCAGTCAGTTGTGGTTTTACTGGTATTCCACCTAAACTGTCTCTACCTAGTTCCTCATAGGATTTTTCTATGATTCTGGCAATTTCAGCTGGTTGGTCTGCTATATCTGTCTCTTTTAACCTCTGGCGGATCGCCACGTTTGCTGCTTCACCTTTTATGTTGGCTAATAATATAGCCGAGACCTGCTTGAAGTCTTTCAGTAATTTCATACCAAGAGTTAAAGCGGGTTCAGGACCATATTCATCTTGAATTTGTTTTAGCACATCTGGTATTACCGAAATGGATGGAACACCGTGCGTTTTTGTGTAGATGGAAGCAAAGACTGTACCCCAAGTGTCACAGTCCTCTATGTGTGGTGCGATTCCCATTGGGAGACAGATAGTCAGAATCCTGTGCTTTTCTAGCGGGGTGGTGTCAGGAAACACCGCCTCAATTTGGGTAATTTTCTGTGCCAACCAGAATGGTATTTGTTCCCGTTTAGCCGGTACTTTACCTAGGCAGGATTGGATGTTCTGTGGTGTAATTTTATTTGTGTTCCCCTGATGAGGGGTCAGCTGTGGAAGTTTAATCGCTGGCTGAATTGTTGAAGTCCGCATCACATACTGAACTAATTGTCTATGAATTTTTATTAATTGTTTTAGCTGTGTTAACAGCTCTGCTGCAGACATCCCATTGATGTCTGGATGTGGTGTGTATCCGGCTAGGACCGGCCACGTTGCTCCTGGTCTACCTAAAGGACCGAGCCTGGTGATGTGATTATTATGTTTTAGGGCGCCATCAAATAAGAGCAAATGCTCTTGGAATTTGAGTGGTACTTCCACCTCCTCGAAAGGAGTGTACTCATTAGGAGGTTCCTCTATTTTGTAATAGTGGAAGTACTTTGTTACAGCATTTGCTGCTGGAAAATGTATCCATGAATAGTATACCTCTGTCTGCCGATATTCGTGTGCCTCAATTACGAATATGACTGTGCCACCTCTAGGTGTCAGTCCATTTTCTATAAGTTTAAGGGTTATAGATCTCCTTTTGATGACTGGGATGAGTATTATATCCCCGTCTGCATCTAGTGCTGCAGCATCAGCCGCTGCGAGTTCAGCTGCTAATCTAACTGCCTCTCTTTCTTCTTCATTTTCTGACATTTTACTGTCCTGAAGGTTATTTTGTTTGTTTGCAGATCAGGTTTCTTATGGAAACAAAGATTAGATGCACAATATTTTGGAACTGTTTATCCTTCAACGTTGACTATACCAAGAACCATACATAGGAGTTCCCTCCTGCGAGGTCTGGCGGATATAACCTTTCACCCACTCCAGACGTCTTTGGAGTATTTGGGAAAAGGGGTCTGAGTGAGAAAGCACGACTGAGTTACTCTAAATGTCTTACGTTAGTTTTATCGCCCTTTCCAAACGCGTTGGGCGCCATGTAGTGTAGTTCCTATCTTCCCAATAGGCTCTGCGCATTGGAATAATACCTACAGCAGTAAAGGCCTAGTCCAGACGTTAACTAGGTCTACTACTGTCGATACTAGACTTAAAGTTTTGGGTTTGCCAGCTTAGCTCAGAGTTCACTAGAAACTTTCTCGAATGTTCAAGGAGGAATTAACTTCCCTGATTAGACAAGAAGGGATTTAGTTTCTGACAACCATAGAACATGACAACTTTGCTCTCCCCTAATCAAGAGTCAATCTCGAGAGTCGTGTGAACAAAAGGCAAATTATTTTACTCAGTCAGTACGTGCATTCTTAGTCTCATCAGAATGTAGAGAAAAGGAAGAGACGGGCGTGTTCAATAAAAAGGTGTTATTTATTGATCAGTCTCTTTTCTCATACAAGAGAAATGGATCGATATTATTGCAATACTTATAGTTAAGTAAAGTGCATACATTAAAAGCAATAGTATAAAATAATACTGTAAAAACATTGATATGGTTTCTAAGCCATAAGATGTTTTAAAATGAATAAAATATATTACATACACATATACATTTGACTAAACGTACTCAACTGGTGTTTCTAGATACGCCTACCCCGTGTACCTGACCTAAGTCTAATACGTAGGCGGGAATAGATAGTTACAGTTTAAGTTAAGTTTGTTTTTGCCAAGTGAATAACTAAAGAATTCTCTGTGAGGGGTTATTCAGTTCTGTACCTGGAAGTTAGGATGAATGAGGAATGGTATCTCTCTCTCTGGTCTCGATATTCCAGGCTGCCTGCGAGGGCTGCCCAGAAACGCCGGGGCTGGATTCTCGGCAGGAGAAAGCAGCGCGTCTCTCAGCGCGTCAGAAAGGCGGGGCTGCTGCCAGCGGGGTCTGCTCTGCTCTTCGCTTCGGCAAGTATGGCTGCTCCGTCTCGTCACCACGCGTGTGTTTGCATATGGCAAGATCGGTAATATTTATACCTTTAAGGTGCCGAGATTGACGTAAGGATGGACATAGATACGTCAATAAAGATGTCATACGACTTGCTCGTTAGCACATTCTTTTACTAAAGTTCTCGGTGAAATCAAAACAATGGCCGCAGGGTTTTGCCCAGGTTGTCATAGGTTTGATTTGTTATGAGAACTCCGTATGCCTTATCAGGGGCTGGAGGAATATTGCTTGTCTAATTAGATCGCAAGTGTTATGACCTAATCAGATAACACGTTCCTGTGCCGTAGTGTGACTGCGTCAGATAACGGTATCTGCATCATGGGGGTTTTCTGCCTCATGGGCTGACTGCTAGTTAACTTGTTGGTTTGTTTAACTAGAATAGGGTCAGGAATAGGGGGATCGATTCAGAACCTATAGGAATACATGACAAGGTGGGAACCCTTCAAGCTCCAGCGCGGCTCACCGCCCCTCTTCCCCCAAGGCAAAGAACTTAAACAATACACCTGCTTTGATTAAGGGTCATAAACCCCAGCCGTATTTATTACATAACAATAATCAAACATTAATATTATTGTTATCATGTACACAATACACAGAAAGTCTGGTGCATTGCATTGATAGGTACAGTATGTCATTTGGCTAAACTTAACATGTCTCTAATACATAGCCATTCCTATAATAAGCTAAGTGATCAACAATATTATCTTTCTGCCTATCTCTGTTTGAGCCTACGGCAAGATCAATGACTGGCCCCAGATCCATATCAAGCTAGGTCCCAAACTCTTACCGGAGTGACATTGTACAGGGGGGCCAGTTCACCGGAAGGCTACCTCACCATCGGGCACCCCCTACGCCCTCGACATTATTTCCAAAAGGGGCCCGTGCAGTTTTGCCCAGCTTACTTGGGCCTTTGTGCGCTTGCGGGGTGGCCAACCAGCCTATGGACCGCACCCTTTCAGCCTACTGGCTGTAACTGCCCCTGCAGTTCCATGAGAGACCATCTGTGTCCCCCCCCCCCACGGGCATCCCCATTTTACAATGGTGATGCCTGCTAAGGACCGTAAACTATGCTCACCAATCATGGCCTTACCGCCTAACCAAGGAATAGCACATATAAAATATGACAAAACACAAAATACCTCCTAGAATGGAAATTCAGTTAATACAAAACAATTACTATAATACATTACCTTCTAACAAAAGAGACAACAATAATAAAAAATTCTCAAAACCTCTCCATTGGGGCCTCCGATCGACGCCCGACGTCCTGATGAGGTTGTTAAGAGACTGCAGCAATACTTAACTGAAGGATTGGCTTACTGACCATGAGTCACACATGTTGCACAGAGCTTTGCTGATAGGGAAGTTGAGAGATAAAGAGATAATGAGCGATAGAAGATAAAAAGAAAAAGAAATAGGAAGGTAGAGTTAGACAAGGGGTTGGTTGTGAGACATTGGGACATATTACAAGGGGACTGTGCCACCGGAGAGTCACTTATTACGATGCTCCGGTGGCGCAGTGCCCTTTACCATATTTAAGGTGGCACTAAGCCACTTTGCGTGACTTAACGCCGCCTTGTAAATATAGTACCTTTTGATACAGTTTTCTGCGTGAATGGGGCATGCCATGGGTGTTGCTGTGGCATTCCCATGCAACACCAATTGCTTTTTGACACTGTCCCAGATTTACAAGAAATTGTAAATCTGAGACAGCACCAAAAACTAACGCCAATGTAAAGGTGGGGTTAGAATGTTACAACGAAGAAAAATACTTTTTATTTCTCCTCGTTTTTTGCTCTTTCTATGTGTGCTGTATTCTGCAGCACACATAGAAGGAGCAAATCGAAACTAAAGATTGTTTATGTGCAGGAAGTTGTCCCTTCCTGCACATAAACAATCATCCCTGCAACTCAGGCCACCTTGCACCACTGCACAAGTACGTCAGCGCTGGCAATAGTTTGCTTTTTCAGCCCCAATGCAAGGGAAAACACAGGGGTGCGCTGTATTTTTGTAAATACGGCGCATCCCTGCATCTTTTGAATGGCACAGTGCGGCACAGCTGAATTGCTTGCAGCGCAGTGCTGTGTCATGTCTTTGTACATATGCCCCATTGAGTATAGAGAAGACGTAGAAGGATCTACAGAATATGGGAGAGGCAAAGAAATATAAGAAGGGATATGGAATATGGATGGTATAAAGATAAAAGGGTAGATAGACTGCGATATAGAAGAGCATTAACAACAGAGAGATATTGGTGATTGGGGTGCAAGGGGAGATCGATGTTGCTGTTGAGAGAGAGGTTTGGGAGCTGCAAGAATATTATTGGGAGATAGAGGGAAACAGGAGAACGTATTTAGACAGATAAATGAAATATATACACTTGGATTGATAGAGGGATAGATTTCTATATGGTTTACAATTATATATATATATATATGTATATATATATATATATATATACATATATATATTTGTGTGTGTGTATGTGTTATATGTTGTATTTCGACAGTGAAAATCTAGCCAAAAGGTGCTGTACAGGTTCAAAGACAAGATTAAAGCTAACAGGTCATAGGAGAGGTAGCTTGTTTGTAAATAAATGGTTAATGCATTGTGATGTAGTAATCTTTAATGATGTGCTTCTTCAACACTTTCCTATATTGGAGCTGTCTTAGTCTGATGGTGTCCTGACTGTGGGTGTTCAGAAAAACCTCTTGAGTTGGGGAGCTAATCCTGAGGGCATTGATATATATATACATATATATATATATATATATATATATATATATATATATATATATATATATATATATTCACTGAAAAAACCATAGGTTTCACACCAGTTATAGTTAGGAATTAGCATTTAAAAAACCTATTAAATTCACTGAAAAAAACATAGGTTTTACGCCAGTTATAGTTAGCTGGAAGTTTTACTCGCATAAAACCATTGAAATTCCCACGTTATAGTTAGTTGTACTCACTATAACTTGCGCGTGCAATGCACTGCTGATGACGTCACATATTACATCACTCATGACATGGTCAGTGACATCACTCATGACATCACTGATTACACCATCCAGTGAATGTGTGTCTTTCTGAAAAATAAATATGTGTTATATATGTATATGTAAAAGTTGATGGAAGAATAAATGTTTAAATAGGTGTTTACATGGATGGTTTAAAAAAAAAAATGATTGGTTAACTGGTTTATTAAGTGTATCTTAGTGAATACAAATATTAGAGAGTAATGTTTAAATATTCAAATATATGTATTAGTGTTTCACTTTGTGTATAAGTGGCTGCATGGGTTGGTGAGTAGCTACATGTGTGTGTATATGGGTTATTAGATGTTTTTCTTAGTATCAGTATGAGTGTTTGTATGGTTTGGTGGGGGTATTACTTAGCACATACATGCATGAATGGCTGACTCTCTCTTTGTATGTGTTTTGAAGACAGCATATGTGCAGGACTGTATGGGTGGATGAGTGTGTATATGTGTGTGTTAGTGAGTGAATGACTGTCTCACTAGTGTCTTTATCAGTAACTACATATGTTTTAATCTAGTATATGTGAATATTGATGTATATAAGTGAGTATATGTGAGAGTGAGGGATTGTAAGAGTTCCTGTTTAAATTAGTATGTGTTTCTATAAGTGATTGTTTAAGAGAGTAAGTATGTGTAAGTTTCCTTAGAAGTAAAGTGGTAGTGTGTGTATAGCTGTATATGCAAATAAATGGATGTTCAATAGTTTATTTACATGTGTGAGTATGTGTGAGAGTATCTATTGGATGACTGTCGGTGTGTAAGAGGATGTATAGGTGTATCACTACATATGATGAGTGAGTATATGTATGAGTGACTATATAGAACTGTTGGTGAATGAGTGGATGTGTATATAGATGTTGGAATTATTGAATTGGTTGTTGTAACTGGTATGGGTATCCATTTTTTTGAAAATTTTAGTTTCTATTTTTGAATATGTGTTTCAAGGGTTACATCACAGTGAAAGGAGGTCTGTCACTCTGTCACAAGGATGGTGTCATCAGTGATGTCATGAGTGATGTCACTGACCATGTCATGAGTGATGTAATATGTGACGTCATCAGCAGTGCATTGCACGCGCAAGTTATAGTGAGTCCAACTAACTATAACGTGGGAATTTCAATGGTTTTATGCGAGTAAAACTTCCAGCTAACTATAACTGGTGTAAAACCTATGGTTTTTTCAGTGAATTTCAGGGGTTTTTAATAGCAAATCCTTATAGGTATAAAAAATAATAAATTTTAAAACGAATTTTATATTGTATAATTATGTCAAATTTTTTAAAAACATTTTTTTTATCTTTAACTTGGGGCGCGTACCGGGGAGCGTCCCGTAAGCGCAATTCTCGCGAACGAAAACAACATCGTGACATTTCGCGTAGACGCGTGATGCGTCATATGACGCACAGTGTAAGCGCACCCGGAAGCACGCGTGCGCATACGATCGCGGCGTGCCCTGGGGCGCGTACCGGGGCGCGCCCCCCCCTAAAATAGAAAAAAAAATTAATGAAGGAGTTAGCATGAGAGAAGAACACAAACAGAGTAATGTTAAGAGAAAGAGAGCTACAGGATGAACACAGAGGAATTGTTTATTACATAGTAAAAAATAGAGAAGGTGTAATAGGGTGAAAGTGAGAAAAGTAAAATGACTAAAGGAGCGAAAGAAGGGAAGAGAGAGGAAGAAGACTAAAGTAGAGATAGTGGGAGAATGTGAGTGGGTGTTGAAAGAAAAAGAAAGGACAGTAAAAAATTGAGAATGAAGGGTAGTGGCGTAACCGGGATAAATGAAGAACGGTGAATGAGGGTAAGAAAAGACCAGTTAGTGTAAGTAAAGAGGGGTGAAAGAGGGTGAAAAATTGAATTAGGATAAGACATGGGGAGTGACAAAGAGAGTAAAGGAAACAGTACCTGAATGGGTTTGAGTGAAACAGCAAAGAAAGATAAGTAATGCAGTGTGTGTGACTTATAGGGAGTCAGTGGGTGTAGGTCGGGGTGTGGGTGTGTAAGGTGTGTCTGTGGGTGTGGCTGTGTGGGGTGTTTTGGTGTGGGTGGAGGTGAGGGTGTGTGAAGTATGTGTGAGGAGTGTATGGGTGTGGGGTGTATATGTGTGCGATGTATGTGTGTGTATGCAATGTGTGTGTGTATGTGAAGAGTGTGTGTGGGGGGATTTTTTGTGTGTATGAGGTGTGTGTGTGGTGTGTGTGTGGGGTGTATGTTAGAGGTGCGTGTATGTGTTGAGAGGAGGATGAGGTGTGTGTGTACGAGTAAGATAAATAATTAAGAAAAACAAAATGAGTGAAGAAGCAAAGGAAGGGAACAGAGGGTAAGTGAAGTAAAGAATAGGGATTGAAAGAAGTTGAATATGAGAGGGGAAATAGGGAAATTGGAGTAAACATGGAGAATAAGAATAAGTGTTGGAAGCAGAATAAAGACACAGGAGTGAGGTTGGTTGAGAAAATATTAGTAAGCTTAAAGCAAAGGGTGATGACAAAGTACATTTTTTAGTCATACTTACCATATAATAAATGTAACTTTAATTTTTTTTTTACTGCACTTTGTATCTGTGAAAGAGAGAAGAAAAAATAAGTTATAATTAGTAAAATGTGTATTTTAAATTAAAATATACAAATGAAGAGGTTAAAAATCATAACAGTGTATCTAGAAATAAAGTAAGAGTGAAGGACACAGAAAGGGAAATAAAGTAAGGTAGAAGGATAAAAAGAGAAAAAAAGAAATAGAATGAGAGCAAATTACTAAGAGTAAGGCATATAGATTCACTGACAGAGAGGAAGAGAAGAACAGAGAAATGAACTGAAGGTAAGAAAGATACTAAAACAATGTGAGTTAGCAAAACTAAATCAGGAAACAGTAGTAAGTAAAAAGATAATGACTGAGACAGAAAACATAAACACAAGTGAACATAACACAAGGAGAGTAGGGCACTGAGGATATAGAAGTAGTGAACGAAAAATAGAGAGAAAAGGTCAAAAGTAAGGAGCAAACAAAGATAAGCGAGGGAGAGTGGGTGATTTATAGTGATAGAGTGCGATAATACTGCTGAGTGAGTAAACAGGAATTACTAAAAGAGCAAAGGAGGAAAATATGGGAAAGGGAAGTAAAGCAGAGAGACTGAAAGCTGATAAGTTATGCAAGGGAGAGAGGGGATGCAGACAGTTGAAATGAGAATGAGGGCTTGTCAAATAAGTGGAGTAAGGAACGGGGGTTACAGAGAGTGAGAGAAAGAAATTATAAGTGAGTAAAAAGAGCTGAAAGAGGATGGAAAAAGGAAAGTGAGTGTCAGAGAATGGGAATATAATTTAATTTACACAATCCAAAGTATAGAATAACTTGTACAACATGTTACATAGTTTATTTTTGCTGTTCTCAGAATATATTGAATTTCACTTAAAACAGTGAGTTCAAATTACTCATCATATGACAGCGGGAAAAAAAACACAATCTAAAAGATTGTGTTTTAAAAAAAACCTTAGATACTGACAAATGTACACTAATCTTGGATTGACTTACTTTTCCTTGAGGCCAAATAGTATATCATGGAGGTCCTTTTCTCGTTGCAAAGTACTTTGCTGTTCAGTAAAAAATCCATTTCATCGACTTTCTAGAAGAAAAGCTCCAAGAACATCTGAAATATTTTCATTATTTTCATATACTCCTTTTTTTCAGTCATGACTCTTTACTCATTCCTGTACCTTTCCTTTTGGCCAAATAGTGTCAGATGTATGAGTATATTTTCAAATTAATTCAAAGAAACTCTGAAATGACCTTTTTTCTGACGTTCTGAAAGAAAGGCTCTACAACATTTTCACAATATTTAAGTATTTGTAAAACCATCTCTGACTCACTCATGTTCATCATTTTGTATAATACTAATATCACTTACTATGAGATCCACTTACAGTACCTATATGACAAGTCAATTTTTTATATTACCTGAATCACTTTTACTCAGAATATATTTTTAAACAGCAAAATAACCTTTATTAACTGCTCCCGTCTTCATAGGCCAATTACCTTTACCTAAATTTTGGTTGTAAAAACACTAGGTATGAATTTTTTAAGCCAAAAGGCAAACGTTGTTTAAAAGTCAAATGAGTGTTGTTACATTGGGTCCAACCTTTACAACTTTTTAAATAGCATGTGTAATGCCCTGATGTTGTAGAAGGACCATCATGAAAAATAATAGCTGCAGTTGCAAAGGTTCTTCCTGACATCGATAACTGTGAAGCCACGAAATTTTTAATAGAAGTTGTCAATTTAGTTCCATCAGGTCTACATCGTTGGAACATTAAAATGACATACTGACCATAATTTTGTAGAAATAATGTGGACAGCATTGTAGACTTACATTGGGGACACACCATATTGTGATCCGCTGCTTTAACTAGATTATTAAAAGGCACTGATTTGCAGTCTGGTAAAGTCAAATATATAAATCTTTCAGTGTCTATTCTAGTAGTACTTGATAAAGTACAGTTGTCGCAGTCATGCTGCCATTGATAAGAAAGGCTAAAAAGATTTTTAATATCTACACCTTCATCTTCCAATACATCAAACATATACATTAAACATTCCTGACAATCATGCTGAATATTCTGTGAAAATTGATTTTGACCAGTACATATGTCTAGAAGATTTCGAATTTCTGAAACACTTTCTATTTTTGCTCTATCACTGGTACATTTCTCAAACACGGAATTCAACAAACAACAGAATCTTTGATCCCGATTTTCAACATGCTGTTCTTTTATATTTTGAAGAAAAAAGACAACATTAACCACTACATCAGCATAGCAGTTGACACCAGAACTGTTTTCAAACTGAAATCCAACAACATCTTCAACAGAATCTTTTTTCCTTCTGCTTACAATTACAGTTTCGTCTACTTTTTGTCTTTTTGCTACTACCTCACTGCAATTACTCTCATTTCTTCTTTTTCGGCCTACCACACGTTTTTCAATCAGAGGATATTGAGGCAAATGTGGAGCATACTCTCTTCTTAACCTATTGTATTCTTTAACACAATGTAGATCTGCACAAATCTTTGTTTCATCGCACTCAATCAAGTACAATCCTGATAAAGTTCTGACTCGTGATAATGCCACATATGCCATACCCTCTTTAAACACAGAACTTCCAATGTTCACCAAAGCGCTATCTACACTTAAACCTTGAGACTTATGAATTGTCACCGCATATGCCAAACAAATAGGAAACTGTTTTCGCCGAAAATATAAGTCTTTCACGAGCAAAAATCTAGCTGAACAACGACAAATTTGTTCTATTTCATCAATGCCATCAAATTTAATTTTTAAAATTTCAATTCCATCTCTATTTTTGTAATTCACAAAACCAACAACATGACCCATTGCTCCATTTACCAGACCTCTTTCAACATTTAAATTCCTTCTCAAAATGATACGACAATTTAAACACACATTCAGAGTCTTTTCAAAACCAGCAGTTTTAGATATAGTCTTCTCTAATGAATCCAATTTTGATTTCAAATTTTCAGACAAAATAATTGTTGCTCCCATATGCACTATTTTATCTGTAGCTTCCAGTTTCACTATCTCTTCATTTTCTAACTTTAACATTTTGTTGTTGAACATGGAACATTCTTTCAGAGTTGGCATCAAACATATGCCAGATTTCTTCTCGTTAATTTTCTTACAAATATTCTCTGGAAGAATGTTTTCATTTGGGTACAAATTTGAAATTAATCGTCCATGTAAAGCTTCTTTCCCTTGCTGACTTACTTTTCCGATTCTTATATCTTGTAAAATATTTTTATAATCTTCATCCTCTGCCTGCCGCATATTTTGAAGCAGTTCTGCATATTTGAAGTTTAACCATATATTAACGTTTCCAATGCTTCCTAGGCACTTCCTGGTATCTTCATGCGTGAGCATTTTGAACACAGGTTGTCCTTTCACTGGAGTCAACTGCAGTAGATCTCCAAAAACAATAATGTGTTTTCCTCCAAATAAGACATCATAGTCTGTTCTAAGAATTTCTTGCATTCTCAAATGCACAAAAGCAAGCATTATATTTGACACCATGCTTACTTCATCAATGATAAGAAGTTTCATTTTCTTCAGGACTCTGGAAACTTCGGAACACGCATCTCCAGATAGCTTGTGATATTGCAATTTGTTATCATGCTCCACTGGCAGCATCAGTAAATGATGTAAAGTAATCCCTTTAATATTATGTGCAGCCAGCCCAGTTGGAGCGGTAACAACACAAGACAGCGGTGATTCAGTCCTTTTCTGCAGATAAGTTGCAATTGCTTTAATCAGAAAACTTTTTCCAGTTCCCGCTTCTCCACTCACGTACAGTTGGACAGGCTTAAATGATGTACATGAGCACTCTTTTTTCTCATGACTGAATCCATGTTCAATCTGTTCTGTGACTTCGTCATATATCTGTTTCTGCTCAAGGTTTAGTTGTTTCACCAAATCTTCTAAGTTAACTACATCATCTTGAGCTTGTTCCATAGCTCTTTCCACCTCATCCATGGCAGTGGCAGCTTCATTTTGTATAATTGGTCCTCCAAGTGGATCCTGACTCAATGAAGCAGAACTCTGACTGTCTTGAGAACTGTCTCTAGCAATCTCTGCAGCAATTGTGGCTTCTTGCTCTATTTCTTCGTTCAACATTTGCAGATAATTTGGAAAAACATGGCATTCTATGGTATCCTTGATTGCATTAAAAGAATCTTCGTAACACAGAAAATCTCCAAGTAGTTCCTCTTCTGTACGCCATGGCTTAAAGAGTTGCAAAAGAGCTAAATAGTAAAATTCCCTTTTCTCTGGATTTTCGCAACTCAATATTCGATGATTAATCAAATGGCCTTTTTTCTGTCTCACTAGACATCCTTCACACCCAATGATAGCATATATTCCATTGTTAATATCTTCTCTGATGGTTCTCTTATAAATATAGTTTTGCAGAACTTCATACAAACTACTGTTCTCAAGATGACTACTTCTATTTGGATAGTATGTATCCAACATGTTTGTCTTCAAAATATCTGTACTTTCTGGTTCTTTCTCCGCCAAATACTCTATTTCTTGTACAGATTTCAAAACTCGGTTTCGTGTTGCAGCAAGACCTAGACTCACCCAAATGATGGTTCTAGATTAGGCATGGAGACTTGCTGACGACAATCGATCAGAACATTCATATGCTCCAATTTCTCGATGCGACAACATCTTCAGACTGTAACTGTATAATTTCTTGCTTAGACTCTTTTCATGTGAAATGTCCTCCCACATTTCCTTCAGTTCTGTCTTTTCTTTTTTTGTGATGTAAGACGTCACATATCGAGCCATAGCAATAGAGTTGTCAGCAATGAACTGAATATCCATGTAGCATTCCACATGGACAAAATCACTGGGTTGTAGTCGTTGATGTACTTGGACTCTTCGTTTCTTTTTAAATTGTATGTATTTTTTGGTGATTTCCTTGTCACAGTATGTCGCAGAGAAGACATCAAATTATTTACTCTTCCTTTAGAAATCACTGGTCGTGGAAAGCCGAAACAACATTTTGTGTAGAACTTGTCCTTGTTTCTGAATTTTCGACTACAGTACTTTCCACAACGATGGGATTGAAAGTGTAAAACTTGTTGCCTTAAACTGTTTTCCTCTGTAGTTTTCGGAACAGCACATGTTGAATACTCTTCAATGAAACTCATCACTGTTTCATCCGAATCTGTTCCAAATTTGGGTGCATCTTTAATCCACAACAACATATGTATGTGAGGAGCACCTCTCGCTTGATACTCCTTTCTCCAAAAGAAATCCAAAACCTCTCCAAGGGGAGGATTTTTTTTGTTGGTAATAAAAGACATCATGGCTTCAAATCTATGATTGAAATATCTGCATACATTCACTGGATCCAAAGAACACAGTTCTCCAGGTGTTTTGAATTCTATATTTTGTATATTTGCATTTGCCTCTCGTAGAAATTGAAGTAAGTCATCCCATGCATACTCGGCACAGCTAAGAGTGAGGAACCATGTAGGAGTTCCTAAGTTTCTTAGCATACATTTAAATTCCCCATGACGACGGTACCAATACTCATTTGTACCACGCTGACATGCCATGAGATTGATTAGATGAGATTCCAAAATATTATCTTGCAGATTCACTTTTTCCATAAAGTCCCTCGCCAAAACATTTTGCAGATGTGCTCCACTCTTCAGTATATGGTTTACTGCATAAGAAAGCCCAGACAAGTCACTTTCATACAGTAGATGAAACAAATAGGGAATGCATTGACGAAACCTTGGATCTTCAGCATATAATCTTACAGTTCGATATACAGATGCAGGAATTTGAAGTGGACGATCGTCATATCGTCCACCTCGACCTGTTCGAAATAGCTGTGGAAAACAACGAGCTTCCAAACTTTCTTCCCATACACTAATGGGACTTCCTTTTGCTGCTTTCATTTGAAACAATTCAATTGCCTTCCCCATTACTTCTTTGGAATGCAAAGGATGAACAGTATAATGTTCATATATTTCTTCACTTCTAGACACATCAACTTTTTCAATTTGGCCGCCTGAACAATCACTGTGTTCATCTGCAGCTGTTTCCTCTGCTGCAACACATACATCTTTGTAATACTCATTGTTTTTGACTAAATACAACGTTGCCTTTTTGACTTTCCTAACATCCACTAAATCTTGCCAGATTTTCTTACTCTTTGTCGGAACCCCATTAACTAGAATAACTAAGGGTTCCTCTTCTACTTTTTCTATACCAATTGTATCAATATTTTTTTTTAAATCAAGAGGCAAATAAACAACTCTTCCCTTTAATCCTCTCTGCAAATCTGTAGGAGGCAATTTCCCTATCTTAGGCTCCATGCGAACAATTGCCTGAAAAGGGTGGACACATTGAATCAAAATAGACTCATATGTATTTAAATCCATCAATTCACGGGGAATGTCTAGCAACTCCAGATTATTATGAACAGCTCTAGCAGGCATTCTGTTTTCATTCATTCATTTCAAATCTTTATTTCGGCATGTATGCCATAAAAGAACAGTGCACACATTACATTGCATTCCATTGGATAAAACAACATATCACTACTTAAAAACATTAGTTAAAAATACAATTCATGTTGGAAGATAATTTGAGCGGAAATAATACATTCATGTGTCGTTGGGTGGACCACCACATCGGTTCCAAACAAATCAGTTCAGTTACAATTGATGCCCCATTTTTTTCCTTTGATAAAAAATAGAAAGTAAAAATCTACTGACACTAAATGTTATCGGTTGAGATGTATTAGTTATTAGGATTCTCAGAGCCTGTGAACATGACCTCAGGCCTAAAAGTAGGCATATTGGTTTAATCCATCTCTTTCTTGCCTGAGCATACAGAGGGCAAAAGAGGAGGATATGCTGCTCGTTTTCAATCTGGTCAAGTTCACACATAGGACAAGTTTCGTCCATTGCTGGGGACGATAAATCGCGATTCCTAGCCCAACGAGCCAAAGTTGTTTTAATTAAAAGGTTTCCATACCTAAGTTTTAAAAATAAAGTTTTGGCAAGTGGGGGCTCTATTTCATCCATGAAAATCTCATAAAGAGGTTCGTCCTTAAAGTTTAGGAACTTTGAGACTAAGGTCCCACTAGTTGTATTGCTTACAGTCCTATTTGCTATAAAGGTCCAGAATGCCCTTTTTAGGATTTGTTTGGGATTTGCTGGTAATTGCTCAGGGTTCTCCCAGAAATGTTTCAGTCCTATACTACTCAACCAGGTCTTAACATGGCTTAGCCATGGGGTAGCAGTCTGGCTGTCAAGTGCCATAATTTCTTGTAACCCGTCTCTGTAATCTTGGAGTTCGGGGACATGCCATAATCTAACCCACAGCATTAGAGGTCGAATCAGAACTTGGTGGTCAGTTCTTTTGAAGTTTAGGTCCAATTCCAAGGGTACTAGTGGGGTGCCTCTCGGGACCCTCACCAGACTTCGCATAAAATTGTTATCTGAGGCTTTAAAAGTCTCCTTGGCCCCAGGGCCCCATATTTCTGCTCCATAAAGGACAGATGATTGGACCTTAAATTTAAATAGTTCCATCACTGGGGACACCGCTTTGCTGGTGCTCTGGCTTTGTTCCCTGAGGATTGGTTTAACATTCTGAGCAAAGATTAGTTTACTTTTGTCCATTTGCGCTTTCCAGTTGAACTTTGAATCTAGTGTCACCCCTAAGTATGAAAAATGGGGCACTGATTCCAACTTTACTCCTTTTAATGTTAAACAGCCCTTGTCCGGTTTAATAGGATTTAGGGACATACATTTCGTCTTCTTCCCATTAATCTCCAACCCCTTTTGACTACAATATTCGCTAAAGGTGTCCAATAGTGTCTGTAATCCATTTTTCGTTTGAGAAATCAAAATTGTATCGTCAGCAAATAATAGGGATGTTACCTTTTCGCCGTTCAGTTTAGGAGAGTCATTTTTACATCCTTCTAAACAAGAGGGGATGTCATTTACAAACAGGGAAAGGAGCGTAGGAGCCAGAACGCAGCCCTGGCGGACTCCACGTTCAATGGGTATTTTTTGAGTTAGTTCACCATTTGGGCCCCATCTAATTCTCGCAAAATTCCCTTCGTGTAACTCTTTAATCTGAACGACAAGGTTATTTGGCATGCCCGCTGCACTCAAGGTTTTCCATAAAAGATTTCGAGGCACCAGATCAAATGCTGCCCTTAAATCAACAAAGGCAACATATAAGTGGCACCCTTTGATCATTACGTACTTCCAATAGAGGCAGCAAAATCTAAAGATCTGATCTATTGTGCTAACTTTTGATCTGAATCCCGCTTGGAATTTGGTTAAAATTTTATTTTCATCCAGCCAGTCACTCACACGTAACAAAATGTGTCCTGAGTAGATTTTCTGTAGGATGTCCATTAAACTTATAGGCCGATAATGGCAAGGATCCATCCTGTCGCCTTTTTTAAAGATTAAAACAATTTCCGCTCCCTTCCAACTTTCAGGGAATTCTAAAGAGCAAGATAATGTATTGCACAAAAAATTAATATAAGGTGCCCATACTTCTAGGTCGTGCTTGTATAAGTCCCCCGGGATCTTGTCCAAACCTGGGGCTTTCCCAGATTTGATTTGGGTTATTGCCAGCTCTGTTTCCCCTAAGGTAAAAACCAAATGGTCTGCTAAGAGGTCATGGTTTACCACATTCGTGTCCATCTGTGAGTCATCATATTTTTTATATAGATTCGTAAAATGGGTAACCCAGGTTTGCTCATCCAGAAAAACATCTTTTACCACCCTACCTACATGATTCCCATTTGCGACCAGCCTCCAGAAAGCCACGTTATCACGCGATCTGGCGGCTAGCAGCAAATCAGCCCATTTGTCTTCCTCCCATTTTATCTTTGAGGCCCTTTGGATAGCCTTATAGTTATTCCTGGCTCTTTTTACGTCTCTTGGAGACTTGGTTTTTATTGCCATTAGTAATTCCTTCTTTGACTCTCTGCAGGATCTATCATACCATGGCTTACCATGGGACAGATTCTGGGTCTTTTGCTGGGATTTTCTGGGCATTTTGGTGACTAATAATCTTAGGTCAGCAAAAAATTCTGATGTAACAACATAAAGGACATTCTAGATTCGTCCTCAGGCTTTGCAGCTAAATAGGGTCCAAATATCCCAGCAAAAAGTGTATATATTTCACTAAGGGTGTCACTGTTATCCAGTATAAATGGCCATTTCAGAGATCTTCTGTTGTTACTAATATGGATCTCAAGATTATCAGCACTATTTTCCTCAAATGGAAATTGCTGAACCGTATCGCTAAACAGTGAGACATCTAAAGTCAATATTAGGGGGAAATGGTCACTTTCAAACCGTTCCATAACTTCAAGGGCCAAAAGGTGTGTCCAGAGGGGTATAGAGGCGATTACAAAATCTAAGTTATTTTTATAATTATTCCTGGTAAATGTTGGTTTCTTAGAGCTATCGGATGGTAGCCGTCCGTTACAAGCCCTAAGTGAATGATCCGTACATAAGTTAATCATTTGAAGACCCTGTGTTGAACATTTGACCGATTTAACGTTCTCAAGAGTAGGGATTTTGTTCGCCTGATCCTCTTCCTCGAAGATTTCGCTAAGGCCCAAAACTGGCTCAAAATTACAGTTTAAGTCACCAGCCAGGATAACAAAATCTTCTCTGGGATCTAATCCACTCAGAAAGCAATCCAGTTTTGTGATGGTTGGTGATTCTCTTGAAGAGGGTAAGGGCCTATTGTAGACATTTACTAGGAATAAATTCTTCCCATTACCAAGCACAATTTTTAAGGCTAGTAAATCTACAGAGTTTGTATCTATCTTCTCAACTTTTGCCCTTAAACTTATTTTCACCCACAACAGAAGTCCCCCTGACGGCCTTCCACTTTTGGAGGGTATCGCACCTATACCATAGGTCTTATAGCCCACCCTGTGAGGCGTCTCCACTGCCCAGGTTTCTTGAAGTAAACAGAGATCAAAAGACTCTATAAAAAGTGCCCACTCCGGATCCCTCAGATTTTTCACAACTCCGGCTATATTCCAACAGACCAATTTAACCGGCAACTCGAGAGCAACTGACCTCTCGGGGAGAACCCTTGGCATCTCTTCATAACAATTGGAAACCACAGGTTGTATTACCAAGGGTGTTGCCTCTAATGATGTCTTGTTGCTCAAAATGGTTGTGAGTGATACCTGTTCTTCTAAAATATTTACATCATGAGGTACATTTGCATCATGGAGAGCAATCTTATCCAAACCAAAAGGCACAGAGTTCGCCAGTACATCACGTATATTGACAACACCCACATCACCAAGACTCATTGTTTCTGGCCCCTCACCACCCCGAATCAAAAAACATCAGTCGCAATCATCTAGACCACTAAAAATGTCAAACCTATTAAAGGTTTCTAGAGGTGTAAAAGGTTTTAGGTGGTCCATCCTTCTATTCTGAAAATTGCGTGTTTTGGCCGGTACATAGTTCCATCCCAAAGAATCTGGGACTACCAAAGGACGAGGGACATAGTGCAAATTGCTTGTATTCTGTGGTATAGGGGGATACGTGACATGTTGATTACTACCAACATTCTGTGCAGTAGGGCAATTGGTTGGTTGAGTTTGGGTTGTATGCTGTAATGGTTGATACTGGGATGGATGGTACTGAGATGAATGGTACTGAGATGGGAATACCACTGACCTTGGGTAGAAGTATGTTAGTGGTTTAGGGATTATTGTGTTCTTTGAACCGCCTAATTGCCAATTTAATATAAATTGGACAGCAGAAGGATCCCTAAAATTCACGACTACCACATCGCCATTAATATCTTTGGGTCTGCCCCCTAGCCATTGGAGCCGACGAACATGGACGATCTCACCATTTATGTTATTTGCAATTGGCCTGTAACACCTCAGCCAATGCATGATCTTATTCTTTAATTGTATGAAACCCTCTCTCTTGTTTTGTCCCAGCACAGGTACCCATGTTAAGACGACCACATAGGGTACTGCCTCTGGTGGAAGTTCGGGCAAGGGTGTCTTTCTAGGTTCCCCCCAAGTATGTCTAGTTTCCCCCACCTCCCTTGATGGATTCCCTGGGAGTTTATTAAGGATATTCTCAGTGGTTTTATTTGCAACGTTAATCGACAGTTCATGATTTTTTTTGTTCATTTTAGGTGGTATGTTGGGTTGTGCAGATACTGAAGGTATATTCCCCATGGGGTTGGAGGTTGATGCCAATGGGGAAGGAATGGCAATGGGGATAGTTAAGGGTAATTGAACTGGTACTAGTATGTTAGATGATACATTGTTTGTTAATAAACTAGTAGCATTGTTTGGTACATTTTTAGATACAACATCCTTACTACCCAATGCATACTCAATTTTACACAATCTACATTCTACTTCCATCAACCTCTCCAAAATAGATGCAGAATAAGATTTAATTAAACTCTCTATATTGAGTAATGTAGCATGGTCCTTATCCTCAGTAGGCACATTAACAACCACATTAACATCCATGTTGTCCTCATTGTCTGCTAGCAAATTTGGTAGGGGAGAAGATGTAACAAGGGACCCCTCCATATCTACTTGAGGAATACTAGGTTTCATCACAGTGCTAATACAAACTTTTTTCCCAAAATCAGAACAGCTCAACTTAGGTTGTAACAAATCCCCCCTTTTTCGCCTTTTTTTGGTCGGCGGCGGACCGTAAATTTTCTGCAGGGGTATGGTTTTTTTTGCCCTATTACACAGTAATTTCACAGAAGGCAGAGCATTTCCCTTCGTCATACTTTGGCTACTGGTATGAGGAACTGGTGATAAAGCATTTGAGTCCGTTTTTGGCGGAGTATTTGATATAAGCGCTATCACACTCCCGTCCAAATGCTCGCTGTACAAATTATTAACCGGCTCATTAACTATTACATCATTGTCAATATCAATAGAGCAGGAAACAGGAAGCAAGGTCAGTGAAACTGACCTATTCTTTATACTTTCTATGGAGCGGCGGCGATCAGCACGCCGCTCCGCCATGACAATTTCCCTGGAAATATCAGGGGAAGATTTGGTAAAATAGTCGTCAAGGGTCCTATTTAACAATACACCCTGTTTGTCTGACGCCGGCTGATCAGGATTCGTAATAGACATTATTTATACTTAGTCCAACAGAGCTACAGGGGAAGCCTAGTTGTAAACAGCTTCGATAATAAACAGTACCTGTCACTCAAAGGGACAAGCCCAGTCCAGTCTCCTCAGTTCTCGGAGGGTCTCAGAGGGTCCGCCCTTAGTCCGGGCTTTGTCCCGGATTGCGTCCCGCACACGCGTCCCGCTGACGCGTTGTGACTCCAGGTCTTATATGGGACGTTAATTAGGGGGCGGAGCCACGGGAAGAGGCGGCAGGTGTGCTCGGTGATTCACGCACAACCTGGTGGGCCTCGCAGTCCCGTCCTCCTGTGGCAGCAGCTCTCTCCCCCAAAGCAGCTTCGGTTACCCAGCGGGGCTCCAGGCAGGCAAAGCACAAAGTCCAAATCTCCTCTGCGAGCGGCTCCCGCGAAGCGGGGGCCGCGAGGAGTTTTCAAAGGCACAGAGCAGGGGGGCGGAGACACGGGAAGAGGCGGCAGGTGTGCTCGGTGATTCACGCACAACCTGGTGGGCCTGGCAGTCCCGTCCTCCTGTGGCAGCAACTCTCTCCCCCAACGCAGCTTCGGTTACCCAGCGGGGCTCCAGGCAGGCAAAGCACAAAGTCCAAATCTCCTCTGCGAGCGGCATTCTGTTTTGATTTAATTTATCATAACAATATTTACAAATACGCTGATCAGAACTCAAATCAAAACAATTCTCCACCCACAAATAAGTTGCAAAATCCTTCCACTCATAATTATTAATCTTTTCACTTTTTACGTATAAATCAACTAATCTAGTTTGATGCTTATAATGACTTCGTCGACAACACACACAAGTAAAATTCGGCCTTTCACTTGATTTCACCTTAAACCTGGTAATTTCCTGCTCAAACTTTTCTGTACTTGAAATCTGTACATTGTCTTCCACATTACCTTGGATTGCTGTGTCAATTTCTACACTATCCTCTTTTTCACCAAAATAACAAATCTCAATTTCTTCACAAATCTTCTTCACATCTAATTCAGTTCCATGCAAAACAGGACTGTTTAATTGTTTAAGCTTAAGTGCTGGACTTTTTGCATAATAAAACATTCTCACTAATTTCCTCATTTTGGTATGATGCACTGCTAACATCCTAAAATGATGAAAAACACTCTGACAGACTTTTCTAGAAAGACAAGCCAGTGAATGCCCTTGCAAACCTGTGTTTTCTCTCACTCTGCAAGGATCTAAGTCTTGCAACAACTTCACTTTCTGCTTTAGACTTTTCTTACTATATGTACGTAAGAAATTACAAAACAAATCAATTGATTCCTGTCGCACACTACAAATACGACTACACTTCCAAGTGTACACTGGACCCTTAGTACGTCTCCCTAAAACTTCATCAGTTAACACCTCTTCTGGTTCTCTAGGCACAAGTTTCTCTTTTTCAATCGGACAACCGTCTTTCACTTCATACGCTCGACCACTGGTGTCAACTGCATGCACTAAATCATTCTCCTGGAAGTAACTCTCCTCATTAAAAAATGGCTCACAACTTGAACTGTGCATTCATTCTCCTGAAAAAACTTTACAAAAATTAGTCCGATTAATTACTCTTTTCCATCTACTGTTTGATTTGAAAACATCAATTGTCTTGTTAAGTGTCCTAATTCTATTGATAATTAAAATAAATAATTTTTTCTTAACTTCAAAAGCCTGATCAACAATCTTCTCTACACTTTTCTTTTTCTTATAAAAAGCAGCTCTCTGTTTACCTTTCCTAATGTTTTTTAACAAATTTAAAACCACCCTATTGCGAAACATTCATTTACGAATGTCTCTAAACTGATTCTGCCTTCTATTCCTATACATATTATTCTCTCCTGCTCCAGTTGTAAGATTCTTTGAGGTTCTCTCCTTCCTTTTCAAATTTACTCTCTCATTCTCTTTTTCTACATGCTGTCCAACAATTTTTTTTGAAGTACATATGTTCCGTATGAAAGACTTAGTTGTCTTACCAGGAGCTTGGTTCCTGTTTTTTGAAGCATTTGTTGTGGAAGAGTGCTGTAATTCCGTTGCTGTTTTTGTTTTTTGGCGGTTATGTAGTTTTCTTCTCCTTTCCCTTGAGGGCATGTTTGCTTACTCTTGAAATCTTGATTTCAATCTGTGTTAAAGAAAAAAATAGCACTTTATAGACCATTATTACCAAACAACAAAGCAATAACAAAAAGCAAACGATCTATTCAGGGTTACAGATCAGGTGAGGATTCTCCAGGGGTGCACAAAAGGTGAGGCATGTATTGAAGAGTATAGTGGAAGACAGCTCTGTCCACAGGTACAAAGAAGATGAGACCTGTGTCTAAGAGTCCAGTAGGGGATAGACTTCATGAAGTCTAGTCCACTGCACTCTTATACATAGGCTTCACCACCTATGCTTCCCAGGAAAGGCCTCTCTCGCACTACAGTCTTGATCATAAACCTCACCTCCTCTGTCCCTCTGGACATGTCTCACCTCATCTGCACAATCTACTTCCTAATCTCAGGTAACACAGGTGACATAATTGTGAAAAGGTCACTTTTTTATGTAATCATGCACACACTATTTATTCTTTCTCAAAAATGTAGAATTCATTGATTAGGCCCAAAATCGATTTTTCAATAACATTTTAGAAACACAGTGCAGGTCCTACTATTTAAACTTTCTCAAAAATGTAAAACTCATTAATTTGCAGCAAAAATATTTTAGTAGTGTAATGAAAAGCTTATACATATGACCTTTTCATTGTTTTTCAAATGTTATTCTAAAAAATAATTATAAGGCCTAAGCAGGAATACTCATGTGATGAAGCCTGTCCAGGGGAGCACAAAACGTGAGGCTTGTGTCCAAGAGTGCAGTGGACATGACTAAACTGGAGTAGTGTGTGAGAAAAAGATGAGCCTCATTTATAAACCCCTGCGTCAGTTTTGCGCTACTGATGCGTCATTTTTTGTGACGCATTGGCGGCATAAAACATGTGCCTTGTTGCGCCATATTTAAAAAGTGATGCATGTAGGTAGATGCGTCATTTTTTAAACCTCTGCGCCACATTATACCTCTGTCAAGTGTAATGTACACAGAGGGGTCATTTCTCCGCAAAAAGCCTCGTAATAATGACGCAGAGAAATCTATGAGATTTCTCTGCGTCACTTTTAGGACACTGTTACGTCAAAATCTTGCACCTGCCTCACAGCAGGGATAAGACTGAGGCAAACGCTTCCACATGGGGCTTTCCCCATGTGATAGGATTCTGACACCTAAGCAGGAGTGCAGATGAGATGAAGACTGTCCAGGGGAGCACAAAACGTGAGGCTTGTGTCCAAGAGTGCAGTGGACAGGACTAAACTGGAGGAGTGTGCAAGAAAAAGATGAGCCTCATTTATAAAGCCCTGCGTCAGTTTTGCGCTACTGATGCGTCACTTTTTGTGATGCATTGGCGGCATAAAACATGTGCCTTGTTGCGCCATATTTAAAAAGTAACGTATGTAGGTAGATGCGTCATTTTTTAAACCTCTGCGCCACATTATACCTCTGTCAAGTGTAATGTACACAGAGGGGTCATTTCTCCGCAAAAAGCCTCGTAATAATGACGCAGTGAAATCTATGAGATTTCACTGCGTCACTTTTAGGACACTGTTACGTCAAAATCTTGCACCTGCCTCACAGCAGGGATAAGACTGAGGCAAACGCTTTCACATGGAGCTTTCCCCATGTGATAGGATTTTGACACCTAAGCAGAAGTGCAGATGAGATGAAGACTGTCCAGGGGAGCACAAAAGGTGAGGCTTGTGTCCAAGAGTGCAGTGGACAGGACTAAACTGGAGTAGTGTGCAAAAAAAAAACCTCATTTATGAGGCCCTGCGTCAGTTTTGCACTGCTGATGCGTCACTTTTTGTGACGCATCGGCGGCATAAAACATGTACCTTTTTGCGCCATATTTAAAAAGTGACGCATGTAGGTAGATGCGTCATTTTTTAAACCTCTGCGCCACATTATACGTCTGTCAGGTGTAATGTACACAGAGGGGTCATTTCTCCGCAAAAAGCCTCGTAATAGTGACGCAGTGAAATCTATGAGATTTCACTGCGTCACTTTTAGGACACTGTTACATCAAAATCTTGCACCTGCCTCACAGCAGGCATAAGACTGAGGCAAACGCTTTCACATAGGGCTTTCCCCATGTGATAGGATTCTGACACCTAAGCAGGAGTACAGATGAGATGAAGCCTGTCCACGGGAGCACAAAAGGTGAGGCTTGTGTCCAAGAGTGCAATGGACAGGACTAAACTGGAGTAGTGTGCAAAAAAAGATGAACCTCATTTATGAGGCCCTGCGTCAGTTTTGCACTGTTAATGCGTCACTTTTTGTGATGCATCGGCGGCATAAAACATGTACCTTTTTGCGCCATATTTAAAAAGTGACACATGTAGGTAGATGCGTCACTTTTTAAACCTCTGCGCCACATTATACTTCTGTCAGGTGTAATGTACACAGAGGGGGCATTCCCCCGCAAAAAGCCTCATAATAGTGACACAGTAAAATCTATGAGATTTCACTGCATCACTTTTAGGACACTGTTACGTCAAAATCTTGCGCCTGCCTTACAGCAAGCGTAAGACTGAGGCAAACGCTTTCACATGCAGCTTTCCCCATGTGAAAGGACGCATTGCTGGAGTACAAGCATTCCATTTCATTACTGAAAACTCACTATTTTACAAAATACATTTCCTCTCTCTTGCAAACAATGCTACCAAGCATTACCCCAAAAATGTTTATGTAGGTAGATGCGTCATTTTTTAAACCTCTGCGCCACATTATACGTCTGTCAGGTGTAATGTACACAGAGGGGTCATTTCTCCGCAAAAAGCCTCGTAATAGTGACGCAGTGAAATCTATGAGATTTCACTGCGTCACTTTTAGGACACTGTTACATCAAAATCTTGCACCTGCCTCACAGCAGGCATAAGACTGAGGCAAACGCTTTCACATAGGGCTTTCCCCATGTGATAGGATTCTGACACCTAAGCAGGAGTACAGATGAGATGAAGCCTGTCCAGGGGAGCGCAAAAGGTGAGGCTTGTGTTCAAGAGTGCAATGGACAGGACTAAACTGGAGTAGTGTGCAAAAAAAGATGAACCTCATTTATGAGGCCCTGCGTCAGTTTTGCACTGCTAATGCGTCACTAAAGTGACGCATCGGCGGCATAAAACATGTACCTTTTTGCGCCATATTTAAAAAGTGACGCATGTAGGTAGATGCGTCACTTTTTAAATCTCTGCGCCACATTATACTTCTGTCAGGTGTAATGTATGTATTGTATATATGTAATGTACACAGAGGGGGTATTCCCCTGCAAAAAGCCTCATAATAGTGACACAGTAAAATCTATGAGATTTCACTGCATCACTTTTAGGACACTGTTACGTCAAAATCTTGCGCCTGCCTTACAGCAAGCGTAAGACTGAGGCAAACGCTTTCACATGCAGCTTTCCCCATGTGAAAGGATGCATTGCTGGAGTACAAGCATTCCATTTCATTACTGAAAACTCACTATTTTACAAAATACATTTCCTCTCTCTTGCAAACAATGCTACCAAGCATCACCAAAAAAATAACACAAACCAACAGCAAACAAGCTCAGTGTGCTTCCTAATCGTTTTCCAATAACAATTTTATGAACAGAACACAGGTCCTATGTACAAGCATTCATTTTCACTACTGAAAGCCATTAATTTACCCTAAAATCGTTTTTTATTTAATATTTTATGAACAGAGCACAGATCCTATTTACAAGCATTCATTTTCACTACTAAAACCCATTGTTTTGCACTAAAATCGTTTTTCAATTAACATTTTAGAAACACTGCACAGATCCTATATACAAGCATTCATTTTCACTACTAAAACCCATTGATTTGCACTAAAATCGTATTTCAATTACCATTTTAGGAACACAACACAGGTCCTATGTGCTTCATATACAAGCATTCATTTTCACTACTAAAACCCATTGATTTGCACTAAAATCGTTTTTCAATTACCATTTTAGGAACACAACACAGGTCCTATGTGCTTCTTAATCTGAACTCTCTATCTAAATGAATCATAACTCGCCTTTACAAATGCTTTAGGAGATTCAGAACAGTGTCAGACACACACACCAATATTTCTTTAGCAGAGCAAAAGGTATATTCTCCAGGCACTGCAACCATTAATGGCACAGAAAACCTCTAATTCTACCCACATATTGCTCATGGTAACCAATCAAAACTCTTCCCTCTGTATTTTCAAACCAACACCCTTCCCCCCCTCATCCCTTTCTACCTGTTACCATAGCAACTCCCTCCTCACTGAGCTCTCAGGTTTAAAAGTTTATTCTACAATGTTGCAAATCACCTCAGCAAGGATGTTTGACCTGCGAATACACCAGCTTATCTGGTGCAATGTTTCTTTAAATGACTTTTTTTTAACCATTCAAATTACTTCTTACACAGAACACAACCATGCACCCTAACTTACAGTTTTCAACTATCTCAATCTACCAATCATTGCTTGTGATTCAAGAGCACTGAAACTCCACAGGTTTTTTTTGCAAACTCCTACTGTTCCAACTGCCATTTTATTCCTACACTTCATCTGACTGCACCAGAACCTCCTCTGCCATGTATTCTGTCTGGATTATTGGACATAGCTATATCCACTGGGCTCAAACGTATGCAGCTACCAGACATTTTCACAACCTTGATTTACCAAATGTGAACATTAAATTGATTGGCCAGAGAGGATTGAGATGTCACCAATTGATACCATTGGTGAAAACCTTTTTGCATTTGCCACACCCTAACCTCATAATTCTGCACTGTGGTGGAAATGACTTAGGCACTTTGACTGGGGTAGGTCTGGAAATGCTTTTAAAGGACACCTTTGAACAATTGATGGCACTTTTTCCTCAAACTGCTTTGGTATTTTCCAATATATGCCAAAGACAGAAATGGAACTGGTCCAACCAATTTTGTCCACAATTTGAGAAAGCACGGAAACATGTGAATAAATCTGTTTCTGCTTACATGAGAGACTATGGAATGGGTTCAATATACAACAACAACTTGCGTTACAACATGCAAGATATCTACAGAGGAGATGGTGTGCACTTCTCAGATGAGGGGAATAGAATATTCCTCCTGAATTTAAGACTGTGCATTGGTACCTACTTGTAGGTACCTAAATCAGCCACAGAACCCAAAAGCTCTTTTCAGAGCTACCCTACCTCTGATCACTCCAAATGATTATCTTTTTCTAACTTTTTTCACTATTTTTCACCAAAGTACGCTCCCCGGTACGCTTCTCGGTGCGCGTACCAGGCGCTCCCCCCGCGAAAAATTATTATTTTTTTCCCGCCTATATGGGCCTCCTAAGACCCCCTCAGAAAACCTAGAGGGTCAGGGAGTGCCTACCATGCCCCCTTATACCCATTCCCAACGTTGTTTGTCCTCCATCTTGTGTCTCAATTCTTCCGAAACACAAGATGGAGGACTCCCGTAGCGCTGCCGGTACGCGTACCGGGGCGCGCACCGGGAAGCGCTCCCTACATTTTTTAAAAGTTAATTTACATAAAAACCTCTGTAGAGATGTTCACCAAATATAGAATAGGCCATACTACATACCAGTCCCTACCATTTTCCCAAATTTGGTGGAATTCCATTGAGCCATTTGCCCTGTAGCCCTGTCTAAATATCCTGAGGTAAATTATTTGACAAAAACACATATGAAGAGTTTGGATTTACAACCAATTAAAATGTTACTTTCATTTTCTACTTTTTTTTCCTGACATTTGATTGGTTATGTACATGAATATAAATGAAAATGAGAGGGAAACACGGCCATTTTGACTAGTACTACCTGAGGTACATTTATAAAAGATTTCCTCTGAAAACATCAACTCCTTTCTGAAAGGTAAGTTGTTCATTTGTAAGGTTGACTATGTTCTGCACTTTAACTTAAATTGGAAAAACGTTTTCTGATAGTTTTTTACTGTCCCTCTGTTATAGTTATAGATTGAGATAGGCTTCTCTGTTATACTTATGGATTGAGTTAGGCTTCTCTGGTATAATTATGAATTCACTTAGGCTTCATCACATGCACTTTTTTATATTTCTACTTCCTGCCTGATACCATACACTGCCCAAAAATAACTTCACTGTTAAAAACTCAGAAGTACCTGTCTGAACTTAAACCGAACAATGCCCTAACTCTACTGATATAGTTATTTTTTATGCAATTTACAGCCAAAATGGAAGGTAAAGAGGAGAGCAATACAATTTCTTTTGAAATTATGGATAAAGATATTCTTAACGAAGACTTGGATTTCATGGATGAGTCTGAGGATCAACAACTAATTGACTGTCTTGAATCCTTTGAATCATGTAATGAAAATTTGGAGGACATTCCGGATGATGTAATGTTAGAAGTGTTATTAAATTATGAACAATCTCAACAATAAATTTTTATTTAATAATTAAAAATTGTTCGAGACATTATTCATTTTTATATGTAATTCATTAAATACTACCAAAATGATTATAATATAAACTGACTTACAGTGCAACTTTTTTGTGTTACATAGTAAATTTGCTCATAGTTACTTCCTTTCTCCCACTATATTATCTCCAATGTGTTTTTCACATCTCTTTTTCATCTCCTGCCTCCTTTCTCTCACTCTCTGTCTCTAATGCACCATATCACTGCCAATTTTGTGTAGATTCAGAAGAGAGTAAAATGTAATACTTGAAAACATCATAAGGGAGCAGGGTACACTACCATGTGTGGTGGGGGGAGGTGTGTGTGGGGGATGGTGGGGTGTGTCTGTGAGGTGTGTGTGTGTTTGTGTCTGGGGGTGAGGTGTATAGGTGTATGTAGGTGTATGGGGTATGTGGGTATGGGTGGGGGTGTGGGGGTGTAAGGTGTGTGTGTGGGTGTGGGTGTGTGGGGTGTTTGAGTGTAGGTGGAGGTGTGGGTGTGTGAGGTGTGTGTGTGGGGGGGTGTGGGTGTGGGGGGTATGTGTGTAAGATATGTGTGTATGTGTGGGATGTGTGGGTGTGTCTGTGAGGTGTGGGTGTGTGTGTGTGGGGGGAGGTGTGTCTGTGGGATGTGTGGGGTGTGTCTGTGAGGTATCTGTGTGTGCGTGTGTGTGTGTGTGTGTGTTGGGGGTGGTGAGGTGTGTGTATGAGTGTGGGTGTGTGGAATGTGTGGGTGTGGGTGTGGATGTGTAAGGTGTCGGTGTGGGGTGTTTAGGTGTGGGTGGAGGTGTGCGTGTGTGAGGTGTGTGGGGAGTGTGTGGGTGTGGGGGTGTGGGGTTGTGTGCATGTGGGTGTGTGTGGGACGTACTTGTAGGTACCTAAAACAGCCACAGAACCCAAAAGCTCTTTTGAACCCAAAAGCTCTTTTCAGAGCTACCCTACCTGTAATCACTCAAAATGATTATTTTACACTATTATTTTAACTATTTTTCACCAAAGTACGCTCCCCGGTACGCTCCCCGGTGCGCGTACCGGGCGCTCCCCCCGCGAAAACCGAAAAAAAATGTAAATTTTTTTTTACCCGAGGGACCCTTTTATGGCCCCCACATCAAACCTAGGGGGTCAGGGGGGGTCTACCCTGCCCCCTTTTGGGTTTTTCCCCCTTTGTTTTTACCACCTCTTGTGTCTCGATCCTACCGAGACACAAGATGGCGGCCGCTCCGGACTGTTTCGAATGTTTACAGACACCCGAGAGCCAATCAGCTTTCCGTGCGCAAGTCGCGTGGCGCGCCCGGAGCGCTCCCCGGTGCGCGTACCGGGGCGCGGCTATAGATATATAAAAATTTTTGAACCTAAATTACTCAAAATCCTCTGGAGCACATATCTTGAGACATAGCAAAGGCACATCGGGCTACCAGTCCCTACAATTTTGCCAAGTTTGGTGAAAATCCATTCAGCCGTTCGAGCTAAAAGTGCGACTGACCGCCCTACGGAAATTAACATGGGGAAAACACGTTTTGGGACCCCCCTTTTATCTCGGCCCCCGCTTGACGAATCCCCCCCAAACTTGCAGGGAAGGACCGGAGCGCCGCGAGGCAAAGTTGAGGAAAATTTCAGGCAGATTCCTCAACTGGCGCCAAAGTTATTCCCAATAGAATGTTGCGATTTCCCTATGGAAATCAATCATAACTATAACTACCTACCGCCAGTAGGTAATATATATATATATATATATATATATATATAGATATATATATATATATATACATAATATATATATATATACACACATATATATATTTACACACATATCTATATATATATATATATATAGATATGTGTTTTTTTTCTCCTCTGGCCCGGTTTCAGGCTATGTAGGGCGCTCTTAGGACGGTGCAAACGAGCCACGGCAGGGCCCCGCCGTTAAAATTGCATTCCTGTTTTTCCGCAGAGAATTTGCTCGTGCACTCCAGAATCAGTATTGACAACAGCGATCCACTCCCAATCAGTGGTTAGATTTCTTTATTTCATAACAGCTCAGCCAGCAGCAACTCTACGCGTTTCAGTCTTAACCAAGACCTTGCTCACGAGACTGACATGGAACCACAATTTTTTAGGCACTGTTGTCAATACTGATTCTGGAGTGCACGAGCAAATTCTCTACGGAGAAACAGGAATGCATATATATATGTGTGTATATATATATACATATATATATACACACATATATATATATTTACACACACACATATATAGTTAGAACCTAGTTTCCATAGGAAAAGCAATTCTTGATTTGCTAATAACTTTGCCGTCGTTTGACGAACCTTCACAAAATTCTCCAAAAACAAAATATATCCAGGTCAGCTCCTATACTGAAAGTTTGGGGGTGATTCATTTAGCGGGGGCTGAGAAAAAAGGGGGGTCCCAAAAAGTGTTTTCTCCATGTTAATTTCCACAGGAAACTTTAGCCAAGGCTACAGCCTAACTGATGAATGGAATTACACCAAATTTGGCAAAAAGGTAGCACTTGGTTCAGAAAGCGACATTTATATATTTTTTTTAATGGTGTAAATCCGTTCTGTAGTTGCTGAGAAATACAAAAAATAAGAGACAAAAAATCAATTTCCCATAGGAAACTTTAGCCAAGGCTACAGCCCGAACTGCTGAACGGAATTGCACCAAATTTTGCAAAAAGGTAGCGCTTGGTTCAGAAAGCGACCTTTTTAAAATCAGTTCAGTAGTTGCTGAGAAATTTAAAAAATATAGATATCTAGAGGCGCGGTGGATCCACGGACCCTCCCCAATACGAGCTTTATTCTAATTGCCTGTCAACACTCCAAACCAGGAAGTGTTGGAAGCCATCTTGTGACTCGGTAGAAACGAGTCACAAGAAAACAATGAAACAAACATGAAAAACAAGAAAAAGGGGCAGGGTAGAAACACCCTGACTCCCTAGGCCTGCTCACAGGGTCCCACAAGGACCCCCTGGGTCCCAAAAAAGCATTTAAAAAAAATTGGCCGAATTCACACTGTGTGCGCGAATCCAGACGGAAAAAAAAATGGAAGCACGGGCTCCCGCGCTTCATTTAAATGAGGCCCCCGGGTGGGCCAGGTCCCGGGGGCATTGCCCAATTTATAGTTTTTTATTGCGGGGGCCCGCGGGGCCCCTGTAGCCCCGGGGACTGCCACCCCCGGGGCTTTTCTAAAATATTCGCTGGGGGGCACACGGCCCCCTGCAGCCCCGGGTACCACCACCCCCGGGGCTTGTTTTTTTTTAATTTAATAAACCTGAGTGGGGAGGCACGAGCCCCTCAACATGCCCCGGGGACCACCACCCCCTAGGCCTTTTCAAAATATTTTTCACAGCCCCAGGGACCGCAACTCCCCAGGGATTGCCTTTTAAAAAAAAATAAACCAGTGGGGGGGCTCAAGTTTCCCCCCCCCAACACATCTGGGGACCACCACCTCCCCGGGGCACTAAAATGCAAATGCCGGGGTCCGTTACAGACCACCGAGCCCCGGGGACCACCACCTCCCCAATGAAGGGAGGGGGGCCGTGCCGCCTCTCCTGGAGCCCGTGATGGCCCTGGGACTCCTGCAGTGTCCCGCGCTGCCACCCCGGGACACTGCTGTTTGCTATGACAGGGTGGGAGCACGGCTCCTGTCATAGCAAACTCTGCTTTGGATTTTGGAAGTGAGACCAGGTTTCCTACTCTCGCTTCCAAAATCCAAAGCAGATTGCTTTTCCACATGGGGAGCTGCATGTCAGCAGCTCCCCATGTGGAAAAGCAATGCCTGCTCCTGCAGGAGACGGGGAGACGGCAGGGACCGCGGTGGGTATTGGGGATTCCCCCACGGTCCCCAACGGAGAGGGCCGGACCCGTGGGATGGGGTCCCCGGGGCCAGAAGTAGACTGGGAGGGGGCCCACCTCCCCAGTAAAATAAAAACAAGCATTGGCATAGCCAATAGGTCTCGCTTTTTGGACCGTATAAATATTTAGTTATGCAGCAGAATACCTTGGTGCAACAACACCAACTGTTGCATGCCTAAACACCTATAAGGTCCCATTGGCTATGCCATGCTTGATTTTCTTGCCTTCCTGCCACTTTAAAAGACTGCCAACAACCACTTAAGGGGAAGGGGCAGAGAAGGCAGTGCAAGCATAAGGGACAATATAGAAACAAAAAAAAAGAGAGCACAGGGTATAAGGCAATAATGACTGCACCTATCAGTAATCTGGTTTATGTGATCAGAAATCTGGGTGCTAAGGACCTGAAGCTCAATACCCCTAACCTTCCAAGGGAAATTCCCACAATTTACAATAAAACACAATGATCCAGCACTCCACAATAAAAAGTAATCAATGAACAAGTATAGCAGAAATTAGAATCCATTCAGCAGGTCTTTTTTATAAATGTTCTTTATTCATATTCTTCACACGACCGTAGCCAACGTGTTTCATCTAAAAGGACTTCTTCAGGGCTACAAATAAGTATACAAAATATACATTATATTTACAATATCATTTTACAAAAAGAAAGAATTAAAAAAGCATATACCTATATACAATTCTAATATATACAATAAATGTCTTCTATACAATATTGGAGCCTCTGTTGACCTATTCTGACCGTGTTCATCACATGTATGTAATACATCATCAATCTGATACATTTTTATATAAAATCACCAGCAGGTGATTTTCTTCCCTAGGGTCCAACTAGCCCATCAGGTACCTCCAGTTAGCGCCACAGGGCTGCGTTGCAGAGAAGTGGTCTGAGGCCACGCCCCTTTTTACACCTCTCTGCAACGCAGCTCTGTGGCGCTTACTGGAGGTACCTGGTGGGCTAGTTGGACCTTTGGCCAACAAGCCCACCAAGTACCTCCAGTAAGCCCCACATAGTGGGATTGCTGAGAGGTGGTCTGGGGCCATGCACCTTTTTACACTACTCTGCAAATTTGCCACTTGGTGTACTGCTGGTGGGGCGATGAGGTCCTCGTGCATCTTGAGAACCTCAGGATTAAAGTGGACTTCATCCCCCTAGCAGCAGTGCCACAAGAGGCGTGTTTGCAGAGTTTTGTAAAAAGGGGGCGTGGCCTTGGACCACCTCTCAGTAATTCGACTGTATGGGGCTTACTAGAGGTATCTGGGGGTAGATGTATCAACATACCCCTTTGCGATTTCTTAATAGCGATTTTTAAGGAATCGCTATTTAGAAATCGCAAAATGGGATGTATGTAAGAAATCGCAATTTTTTAGCGATTTCTTAATCTTCCTTATTTGCGAATTTGCATTTTGCGAATTCGCAATTAAGGAATAATTTCCCATTCATTCCTATGGGCCAGGAGGCTCACAGGAATGATTGTGAAATAAATCTCAATTTGCGATTCACAATTTGCTAATCGCAAATTGAGAATAATTTCAAAGGTGCAGGGGTGTCTCACGTTTTGGGACCCCCCTTTTTTCTCGACCCCCACTTCAAGAATCCCTCCGAAACTTTCTGGGAAGGAGCGGAGCGTAGCTCGCCTAAATTTTGGAAAATTACACGCAAATTCCTCAACCGGCGCCAAAGTTATTCCCAATAGAATGTTGCGGATTTCCAATGGTAGCTAGATCCTAACTATATATAACTATTGGCTATCGCCAGTAGGTAATATATATATATATATATATATATATATATATATATATATATACATTACCTACTGGCGGTCGCCAGTAGGTATATATAGTTAGAATTTTTTCCCTATGGGATTTTTGAAAATTCTATGTCTAATAACTTTGGCGTTTGTGGACGGAATTGGCTGAAATTTTCTGGAAAATGGAACATTTTGTTTCTGAGCAGCCCTTGGAAATTTGGGGGGGTTTCGTCAAGGGGGGGCCGAGAAAAAAGGGGGGTCCCAAAACGTGTTTTTAACATTGAGTTTTCCATAGGGCGGTTGGCCTCACTTTTAGCCCGAACGGCTGAATGGATTTCCATGAAACTTGGCAAAATTGTAGGGACTGGTAGCCCGATGTGCCTTTTCTAGGTCTCAATATATGTGCTCCAGTGGATTTTGAGAAATTAACGTTTAAAAAAAGATATATATCTGTAAGCGCGCTCCGGGCAGCGCTCCGGTCCGCGGACCTTAAGCGTACCGGAACTTCGCGTAGCTAAGCTGATTGGCTCTCCGGTGTCTGTCAACATTCTAAACAGTCCGGAGCGGCCGCCATCTTGTCTCTCGGTAGGATTGAGAGACAAGAGGAGGCCAAAACAAAGGCGAAAATGACCATAAGGGGGCATACTAGATCCTCCCTGACCCCCTAGGTTTAATGTGGAGGTTTTAAAAGGGCCCCGCGGGGCAAAAAAAACAAAAAAAATTTTTTGTTTTTTTTGCGTGGGGAGCACCCGGTCCGCGAACCGGGAAGCGTTCTGGGCAGCGTACTGCAATGAAAAATGAATGATAGACTTTTCAAATGCTGTATGTTAATTGATTGTTGTTTTTGTTGATTATTTATTTTCTTTATTTTTTAAGCATTTTTTTTAATGTGATTGTGTTTCATAATTTATTAAACTTTCTAACATTTCATTGTCAGAAATTTCATAATTATCATGGAATATACATTGTAGTCTCTGAGGGTGTAAAATGTCCTCATTTGCAAGGAGGTTATCTACTGCTTGTACACATTGCAGTAGTTCATTGTCCCAAGTTTCATCGAAAAATTCAATGTCAATTTGATCAATTGTATCAATCAATTCTTGGCTGCTCTCTTGCAGGTCCATTTCAAAAGAAACTTGGTTTTCGCCTTCCATTTTGCCTGAAATTTGGATTAAAAAAATATATATTAGTAGAGATAGGGCAATGTTGGGAATAATTTTAGATAGGCATTTTTTATCAGTGAATTTATCTTTGGGCAGTGTATAGTATCAGAGTGGAAGTAGGAATATAAAAAAGTGTATGTGATTTAACGTAAGTAAATTCATAATTATACAAGAGAAGCCTAACTCCATCCATAACTATAACAGAGAAGTCTCTCTAAATCTATAACTACTACAGAGGGATAGTATATATCTATCAGAAAAAGTTTACCATATTAACTTATAGTGCACAATATACTTCAGTTTTAAAAATAAAAACTTACCTTTAGAAAGAAGTTGAAGGAATTAGTGAAAATACTATTGAAATGTACAGCAAGAAGTAGTAGTCAAAATGGCTGTGTTTTCTTCTCTTCCTTTATATATATTCAGGTATATAACCAATGAAATGTCAGGTAAAAAAAATAGAAAATGAAAGTAACATTTTCATTGGTTGTCAATTCCAACACTTCAGATGTGTTTTGTGAAGTAATTTACCTCAGGGTATTTAGAGAGGTCTACAGGCTAAATGACTAAATGGAATTCCAATCAAATTTGTGAAAATGGTAGGGATTGGTATGTAGTATGAGCTAATCTATATTTGGTGAAATTGTCTCCAGTGGCTTTTCTGTGAACTACTTTCCCACCTTTTTTGATGGTGCGCTTCCCAGAGAGCGACCCGGTACGCGAACCGTTGAGCGCCCCGGTTCGCGAACCTTAAGCGTTCCGGGAGTCCACCATTTTGTGTTTCGGTCGAATTAAGATACAAGATGGAGGGCAAATAATGTTCAGAATGGGTAGAAGGGGGCACGGTAGAGTTATCTTGACCCCCTAGGTTTTCTGAGGGTGGCTGAGGAGGCTTATATGTGCGAAAAAAAAACATTTTTTAAAAAAAATTCGCGAGGTTAGCTCCCGGTTCGCGTACCGGGTAGCGCCCCAGGGAGCGTACTTTGTTGGAAATTAGTGAAAAATGTTAGAGTAAAATAATAATTGTGAGTGATCAGATGTAGGGTAGCTCTGAGAAGAGCTTTTGGGTTTATGGTACATTTAGGTACTTATAAGTAGGTACCAATGCACATTCTTAAATTCAGAGTGAAAACTCTGTTGCCCTCATCTGAGAAGTGAACTCCATCTCCTCTGTAGATATCTTGCATGTAGTAACGCAAGTTATTGTTGTACAGGGAGCCCATTCCATGGTCTCTCATGTAAGCTGAAACAGATTTGTTTACATGCTTCCTCGACTTCTCAATTTGTGGACAAAATTGGTTTGACCACCTCCATTTCTGTCTTTGGCATATATTTGAATATACCAAGGCAGTCTGAGGAAAAAGTGCCATTAATTGCTCAAAGGTGTCCTTTAAAAGCATGTCCAGACCTACACCAGTCAAAGTGCCCAAGTCATTACCTCCACAGTGCACAATTAACAGGTCAGGTTTGGGGAAATGCATAAAGGTTTTCACCAATGGTATCAATTGGTGACATTTTAATCCTCTGTGGCCAAACCACTTAATTTCCACATCTTGTAAATTGAGGTTAGGTAATTTCCTGTTTTCAACGTACCTTTGAGCCCAGTGAATATAACTATGTCCAACAATCCAGACAGAAAACATGGTGAGAGAAGGTTCTCCTGCAGTCAGATGAAGTGTGGCAATGAAATGGCAGTTGAAAAAATGAGAGTTTAAAATGAAAAAAACTGTGGAGTTTCTGTGTTCATGAAGCAGTAACAGTGATTGGTGGATTTTGATTGCTGAAAACAGAAACTTAGGGTGCACGGATGTGTTCTTTGAAAGATGTATTTTGAATGGTCAATAAAAAATCATTAAATGAAAGAATGCACTGGATATGCAGGTGCACTGAGAGTTCAGAGTTCAATTGCAACAAAGTTGTGTGAACTTGCAAACACCAGAAGTCTTCCAAGAGGTGGTTGCCATGCAGAAAAGACAGAAAGGGCAGAGGGGGGAAGGGTTTTCATTTGAAAAAAAGTGAGGGAAGAGTTTTGATTGGGTGACATGAGAAATATGTGTGAAGAATTACAGCATTTCTGTGCTTTTGATAGCTGCAGACTCTGGAGTGCATACCTTTTGCTCTGCTGAAGACAAATTGGTGTGTTTCTGAGACTGTTTTCAAACTCAAAGTATTTGCTAAGGTGAGAAAATATTTCTTTAATTTAGATAGAGAATAGTGTGCTTTAAGGAGAAAATTATGAATTATGTGGCGCAAATTGCTTGTAAATATGCTCCCACCTGTGCATGGAAAATTTAGATTTTGAATGTTTGTGTTACATAGCCATGTTAAAAGTGACCCAACCATGCAGGAAAGGCAATCAAAAAACGCTTTTATGTGTCTTAAGGACATTTTAAGTAATTTTCCCATGTGCAGTGTTTTGAAATTATGATTTGAAAATCGTTTTTGAGGTAAAGGAATTGTTTTTAAATTTATGACAAGGACATAATGGTGTATGCTTCTTTATAAGGCAATTGACTGTCCCTGATGTTATTTTTCCCATTTTAATGTAAGACTTTTCTCTGTGGCGCAAATTGCTTGTAAATATGCTCCCACCTGTGCATGGTAAATTTAGATTTTAAATGTTTGTGTTACATAGCCATGTTAAAAGTGACCCAACCATGCTGGAAAGGCAATCAAAAAACGCTTTCATGTGTCTTAAGGACATTTTAAGTCATTTTCCCATGTGCAGTGTTTTGAAATTATGATTTGAAAATCGTTTTTGGGGAAAAGGAATTGTTTTTAAATTTATGACAAGGACATAATGGTGTATGCTTCTTTATAAGGCAATTGACTGTCCCTGATGTTATTTTTCCCATTTTAGTGTAAGACCTTTGTCTGTGGCGCAAATTGCTTGTAAATATGCTCCCACCTGTGCATGGCAAATTTAGATTTTGAATGTTTGTGTTACATAGCCATGTTAAAAGTGATACAAACATGCTGCAAAGGCAATCAAAAAACGCTTTTATGTGTCTTAAGGACATTTTAAGTAATTTTCCCATGTGCAGTGTTTTGAAATTATGATTTGAAAATCATTTTTGAGGTAAAGGAATGTTGTTAAAATTTATGTGCGCCATATGCCCCCAAATTTCTTTTTCAGGGGTGCAGCAGGGTGTTATTGAGACACCCCTGCAGCTTTGGAAAAATTCCTAATTTGCGATGAGCAAATTGTTAATCGCAAATTGCACCTTCATTTATATGAGCCTCCTAGCCCATGGAAATGAATGGGTAATTTGCAATTAGCAATTTGCTCATCGCAAATTTGGAATGGTAAAGAATCGCTATTTATTCCTTAAAATTCGCTATTTTGGAAATGCAAAATAGTTATATGATACATATGGCGGTTGATGTCTAAGAAGATAAGAAGCTTAGGGATACATTTATGATGACTGGCGCAATGAAGTTGACATCACTTACTTCATTGGTAGAGCTTTACATGTATTATGTCCTCTGTATTCTTCATCAAGCGTAACTTTAATCTGCAATCCTGAGTAGGCCTCACCTTAAACAAACCTCTGGATAGGCCACATCTTATTGTCATCCTGAATTAATCATTTAAAATGCTAGGGACAGATTTATGATAGGTGTATGCCTCTTTTGCGCCACTTAGAAAACACTGTCCATGGGGAAATGACTTAAAATGTCCTTAAGACACATGCATGTGTTTTTTTAAAACGTTTGCAATTTTTTTGGGTCACTTTTAACATGGTTATGTGACTCAAACAGTCAAAATCTAAATTCGCCATGCTCAGGTGGGAGCATATTTACAAGGAATGTGCTCCATGGGGAAAGGTCTTATAATGTAATATGGGAAAAATGACATCAGAGACACTGAAATGCCTTATAGAGAAGCATACACCATTATGTCCTTGTCATAAATTTGCAAACCATTACTTTTCCCCAAAAACGATTTTCAAATCATAATTTCAAAACACTGCACATATGGAAATGACTTAAAATGTCCTTAATTCAAAATTTGCTATTCCTTATTTTGCGATTGCACTGAAGGATTTGCAAATTTTACGATTCCTTAAATGCAATGTATCAAACAAAAAATATGTAAAAAATGATATTAAGGATTTGGAAACTACCACCAACTTCTAGTTTGTGGTAATTTGCGAATTCTTTTCAAAAAGCATTTTTTTCTAAAAAACAAAAGGTCCCATATGACGCCCATACATGTCCTTAGGGCATGTATGTGTGCCATATGCCCCCAAATTTCTTTTTCAGGGGTGCAGCAGGGTGTTCTTGAGATACCCCTGCACGCTTGAAAAAATTCCTATTTTGTGATGAGCTAATTGCTAATCGCAAATTGCAACCTTCATTCCTATGAGCCTCCTAGCCCATGGAAATGAATGGGTAATTTGCAATTAGCAATTTGCTCATTGCAAATTAGGAATGGTAAAGAATTGCTATTTATTCCTTAAAATTTGCTATTTAGGAAATGCAAAATAGTTTGATGGTACATATGGTGGTTCATCTGTAACAAGATAAGAAGCTTAGGGATACATTTATGATGACTGGCGCAATAAAGTGGACATTACTTACTTCATTGGTAGGCCTTTACATGTATTATCTCCTCTGTATTCTTCATCAAGCGTAACTTTAATCTGCAATCCTGAGTAGGCCTCAACTTAAACAAACCTTTGGATAGGCCACACCTTATTGTCATCCTGGATTAATCATTTAAAATGCTAGGGACAGATTTATGATAGGTGTATGCCTCTTTTCTGCCACTGTGCGTCACTTTTATGATGCAGCGGCGGTGGAAAAGATTTGCTATGAGGCGACAACATTACAAATTGATGCATTTAGGCAGATATGTCATGGTGTAAAAAAAACGTACCACATGAAACCGATGCAGCAGTGATGCAAAAGATGCACCATGTCGCAAGACAGGCCTCACTTGGGGCCATATGTATCAAGCTAATTAGCATTCGCAAAGATCAAAATTCTACGAATTTCGGCCTTTGCGAATGTTAATTAGACAAATGGTATGTATCAAACAAGTTTGATGCAAAATAAGGAGTAGCAAAATTTGCTATTCCTTATTTTGCAATTGCACTGAAGGATTTGCACATTTTTTTGAGACTACTTAAATGCAATGTATCAAACAAAAAATATGTAAAAAATGACATTAAGGATTTGTAAACTATTGTGGTAAATTGGTGGTAATTTGTGAATTCTTTTCAAAAAGCTTTTTTTTAAAAAAATAAAAGGTCACATATGACGCCAACACATGCCCTTAGGGCATGTATGTGTGCCATATGCCCCCAAATTTCTTTTTCAGGGGTGCAGCAGGGTGTTCTTGAGACACCCCTGCACCCTTGGAAAAATTCCTAATTTGTGATGAGCAAATTGCTAATCGCAAATTAAACCTTCATTCCTATGAGCCTCCTAGCCCATGGAAATGAATGGGTAACTTGCAATTAGCAATTTGCTCATCGCAAATTAGGAATGGTAAAGAATCGCTATTTATTCCTTAAAATTCGCTATTTAGGAAATGCAAAATATTTTGATGATACATATGGCAGTTCATCTCTAACAAGATAAGAAGCTTAGGGATAGATTTATGATGACTGGCGCATCACCAGGGATGTGCCAGTCATCCTGCGCCGCTGTTCCGCCACCCATGGTGTGCTGCATTTACAATGCGGCGCAGCATGGGGCAAAAACGGCACAGATGCGTGACGCATCTGTGCCGTTAAGGTGGCGCATTGCTGGAGTTGTATCGCAAGTGCGATGCAGCTCCAGCAACGCTCAAGGGTGCACCATCTCCACAATGTTGCGTCAAGACCTATGCCTGCTTAAAGCAGGCGCAGGGTTTTGACGCAGGTTTCTCCTATCTGATTGTAAATGCGGCACACCATGGGTGGCAGAGCAGTGGTGCACGTTAACTGGTGCATGCCTGGGGATGTGCCATTTAACATAAATCTGCCCCTTTACATTTAAGTATGTGCAGGGGACACAGAGTCGGTGAGGCTTATCCAAGGTTAAGAAGAGATGAGTCCTGTTCAGTGAAAAATGAGACATAGGCTTCACCTGCTCAGCATCGCTGGACATGGCTAAATAATAGCTGCAAAATTTTACTCTTGTTAAACAATTTTACTATTATAATCTCTGAGATTTGTCTCTTACTCTGCAACATCTCATTGTTGTTATCTTTCTTTAAAGATAAAGACAACCTCAACATGAGCGACAATCTGCAATCAGTTGATTTTGACCTCATCATTGAACTTGTAATTGAAACATCAGTGGATGTTGATCCCTTGGATGATTTAAATCCTGAGGATGAAGAAGAGCGTGATGAGGATGCAGATTTGTCGGAATTATATGAAATAGGATGGGAAGCTGACCTGCTTGAGCCTATGGAAATATAAACATTTATTTTTAAAATGTATAATTAATAAAAAGTAAAAAGGTAAACCGTTTAATTTAAAAATAAAGACACCTTCAAAAGCAGGTTATGTGTAGTGTCTTCAATAAAATATTAAAATATGCTCATAAAATTAGATCAGATTCACATATAAAATAGCATAGGTAACATAAATATAAATGTCATTTCTTTTCTGGTATTTCTGTATTGTAAATTTGCAAGGACTAAAAAATCTTCTATTTAAAATGTCAAGTAGTGTGTTAAGTTTTTGATCACTGTTATTGTTTTACTGTTTGGTAATAATGGTTAATAACATTTTTTATTATATTTTACCACAGATTCAACTGCAGATCATTTCAAGATTTCACCATGCCTACAATAGAAAGACAGAGAAAGGCTGCAAAACGTCAAAGACAGCAGGTGAAAAAAAATAAGCAGCAGTCCTCTAACAAAAAGATTTGTCAAGTCACGAAGAAAGCACCGGGTAAGAGCACAAAACAATTCATAAGAAATATGTGTAGTAAAAAAAATATTACTACAGAAAATGTTTCAGTCCATAAAACGAGAAGGAAATCAAATGGAAAGGAAAGGCCAATGAAAAATGTTACTGCTAGAGCAAGAGATAACTCTGTGCATGATAGTAGAAGGAAACAACAGTTTAGGGAGATTCGTAAACGAATGTTCCGCAACAGGATAATTGGCAATTTGTTAAAAAATATTAAGAAACGTCAACAGAAACTGGTTTTTTATAAGAGAAAAAAAAAAGTTGAGAAAGTTATTGATCAGGCATTTGAAATTAAACGTAAGTTATTTATTTTGATAATCAATAGAATTAGGAAGCTAAACAAGGCAATTTATGATTTCAAAAGAAATAGTAGATGGAAGAGAATAGTTAATCGTAGTAATTTTTGTGAAGTTTTTTCTGGAGAATGGATGCATAGTTCAAGCTGTGAGGCATTTTTTAATGAGGAGAGTTATTTCCAGGATAATGATTTGGTGCATGCAGTTGACACCAGTGGTCGTGCATATGAAGTGAAAGATGGTTGTCCAGTTGAAAAAGAAAAACTTGTGACAACAAAGGCAGAAGAGGTGTTAGGTAATGAGGTTTTAGGAAGACGTGCTAAGGGTCCTGTGTACACCTGGAAGTGTAGTAGTATTTGCAGTGTGCGACAGGATTCCATCAATTTGCTTTGTGATTTTGTACGGTCATTTAATAAGAAAAGTTTGAAGCAGAAAATAAGGTTGTTGCAAGAATTAGATCCTTGCAGAGTGAGAGAAGTGACAGGTTTGCATGGTCATTCACTGGCTTGTCTTTCCAGGAGAGTATGCCAGAGTGTTTTTCATCATTTCAGGATGCTAGCAGTGCATCATAATAAAGTGAGGAAATTAGTTAGAATGTTGTATTATGCTAAGAGTCCAGCAATTATGCTTAAAAAATTATGCGCTGCTCTTTTGCATGGTTCTGAAATAGATGTGAAGAATATATGTGAAGAAATTGAGTTTTGTTACTTTGGAAGTAAAGAGGAGAATGTTGAAATTGAGCAAGAAGAAGAGGGTCATGTGGAAGATAGTGTACAGGTTTCCAGTACAGATAATTTTCAGAGGGAAATTGCCACGTTTCAGGTGAAATCAAGTGAGAGGCCTAATTTCACTTGTGTGTGTTGTCGACGCACTTATTATAAGAATCAGACTAAGTTAGTGGATTTATATGCAAAAAGTGAAAGGGAAAATAATAGTGAATGGAAGGATTTTGCAACATACTTGATGGTAGAAAATTGTTTTGATTTGGGATTGGATCAACGTGTGTGTACTTATTGTTGTTGCAAATTAAATCAAAACCAGATGCCTGCTAGAGCAGTTCATAATAATCTGGAATTGGTTGAGATTCCTTCTGAATTGAAGGATTTAAATACTTATGAATCTATTTTGATTCAAAGTATCCATCCTTTTCAGGCTATTGTAGGAATGGAGCCAAAGACAGGGAAATTGCCTCCATCAGATTTACAGAGAGGATTAAAGGGAAGAGTTGTTTATTTGCCTCTAGATTTGAAGAAAAACATTAACACAATTGGAGTAGAAAAAGTGGAAGAGGAACCTCTGGTTATCTTAGTTAATGGGGTTCCGACAAAGAATAAGAAAATATGGCAAGATTTAGTAGATGTTAGGAAAGTTAAAAAGGCAACATTGTATTTGAAAAAAAATAATAAATACTATAAGAATGTATATGTTGCAGAAGAGGAAGTAAGTGAGGAAGAGGATAGCGATTTGTGTGCTGGTCAAATTGAGAAAGTAGAACCCTCTACTAGTGAAGAAATATATGAACATTATAGTGTTCATCCTTTGCATTCCAAGGAAGTCATGGGGAATGCTATTGAGTTGTTTCAAATGAAACAAGCCAAAGGGAGTCCCATTAGTGTTTGGGAGGAAAGTTTGGAAGCTCGGTGTTTCCCACAGCTTTTTCCAACAGGTCAGGGAGGAAGATATGATGAGCGACCTCATCAAATTCCTGCTTCTGAATACCGGACTTTGCGATTGTATGCAGGAGATGCTAGGTTTCGACAATGCATTCCTTATTTGTTTCATCTCCTGTTTGAAAGCGATCTGTCTGGACTGTCATATGCAGTGAACCACATCTTGAAAAGTGGTATACACATGCAAAACATCTCGGCAAGTGACTTTATGGATAAAGTCAATGTCCAAGACAGTATTATGGATTCTCACCTGATTAATCTCATGGCGTGTCAGCGTGGTACTAATGAGTACTGGTACCGTCGTCATGGTGATTTAAAATGTATGCTGAGGAACTTAGGTACTCCCACATGGTTCCTCACTCTGAGCTGTGCCGAGTATGGCTGGGAAGACTTACTTGAATTTCTACGAGAGGCAAATGCTAACGTAGATAACATCGAATTCAAGACACCTGGAGAACTGTGCTCTTTGGATCCAGTCAATGTATGTAGGTACTTCAATCATAGATTTGAAGCTATGATGTCTTTCATCATGAATAAGAAGAATCCACCTCTTGGAGAGGTGTTGGATTTCTTCTGGAGAAAGGAGTACCAAGCAAGAGGTGCTCCTCATATACATATGTTGCTGTGGATCAAGGATGCACCTAAATTTGGAACGGATCCAGAAGACTCAGTGATGAGTTTCATCCAACAGTATTCTACGTGTGCTGTTCCAAACGCAAAGGAGAAGAAAAGCCTAAGAGAAAAAGTTCTGCGTTTCCAAAGCCATCGATGTGGAAAGTACTGCCGTCGTAAATTCCGAAACAAGGACAAGTTCTACACTAAATGTCGTTTCGGCTTTCCACGACCGGTTATTTCTAAAGGAAGAGTAAACTGTTTGATGTCTTCGCTGCGACACAATGTCATGAAGAAATCACCTAAAAACACTTACAATTTGAAGAGGAACCAAGAGTCCAAGTACATCAACGACTACAACCCGGTGATTTTGTCCATGTGGAATGCTAACATGGATATACAGTTTGTGGCTGATAACTGTATGGCTGTGGCTCGGTATGTGACGTCTTACATCACCAAAAAAGAGAAGACAGAATTGAAGGATAAGTGGGAGGACATTTCCCATGAAAAGAGCCTCAGCAAGAAGTTGTACAGTTTCAGTCTGAAGATGTTGTCGCATCGAGAAATCGGAGCGTACGAATGTTCTGACCGGTTGTCTTCAGCAAGTCTCTATGCCAAGTCCAGGAGTATCGTTTGGGCGAGTCTTGGTCTTGCAGCAACGCGTAATCGAGTTCTCAAACCTGTGCGGGAAATTGAGTATTTGGCGGAAAAGGAGCCAAACAGTACAGACATTTTGAAGACAAACATGTTGGATACATATTATCCAAATCGAAGCAGTCACCTCGAGAATGTTTGTCTGTATGAGGTTCTGCAAAATTACATATTCAAGAGGAACATCAAAGAAGATACTGAGAAAGGAGTGTATGCTGTAATAGGAAGTGAGGGATGTCTGGTCAAGCAAAGAAAATGCCACTTGGTAAACCATCGAAAATTGAGTGGTGAATCTCCTGAAAAAAAGGAGTTTTTCTATTTAGCACTTTTGCAACTTTTCAAGCCTTGGCGTGCAGAAGAGGAACTGCTTGGAGATTTCCTCTGTTACGAAGACTCTTTCAATGCCGCCAAGGAGACCATAGAATGTCCTGCTTTTCCCAAATATGTAGAAATGTTGAATGCGGAAATTGAGCAGGAAGCAACGATTGCAGCCGAGATTGCCAGAGACAGTTCTCAGGACAGTCAGAGTTCTGCTTCATTGAGTCAGGATCCACTAGGAGGACCTGTTATCGAAAATGAAGCTGCCACTGCTATGAATGAAGTGGAAAGAGCCATGGCACATGCTCAAGAGGATGCGGTTAACTTAGAAGAGTTGGAAAGACAACTCAACGTTGAGCAGAGGAAAATATATGACGAAGTTACCATGCAAATTGATCATGGATTAAGTCATGATAAGAAAGAGTGCTCATGTACGTCGTTGAAGCCTGTCCGACTGTACGTGAGTGGAGAAGCGGGAACTGGAAAAAGTTTCCTCATTAAAGCAATTTCATGCTATTTGCAGGAAAGGACAGAGTCATCGCTGTCTTGTGTTGTCACTGCTCCAACTGGACTGGCAGCACATAATATTAAAGGGATTACTTTACATCGTTTACTGATGCTGCCAGTGGAGCATGACAACAAATTACAATATCACAAGCTATCTGGAGATGCTTGTTTTGAAGTTTCAAGAATCTTGAGGAAAATGAAACTTCTTATCATTGACGAAGTAAGCATGGTTTCCAATGTCATGCTTGCCTTTGTGCATTTGAGGATGCAAGAAGTGCTCAAAACAGAGTATGATGTGTTATTTGGTGGCAAACACATCATTGTTTTCGGAGATCTTCTGCAGCTGACACCAGTGAAAGGGCAACCTGTGTTCAAAATGCTCACGCATGAAGATACCAGGAAGTGCCTAGGCAGCATTGGCAACGTCAATATATGGTTAAACTTCAATTATGCTGAACTGCATGAAAATATGCGTCAGGCGAAGGATGAAGTTTACAAGACTATTCTACAAGATGTTAGAATTGGAAAAGTGACCGAGCATGGGAAAGAAGCTTTACATGCACGATTACTGTCAAATTTATATCCAGAACAAGATGTTGTGCCTGAGAATATTTTTCAGAAAATTACTGAGAAGAAATCTGGAATATGTTTGATGCCAACTCTTGCAGAATGTGCCAAATTTAACAACAAAATGTTGCATTTAGAAAAGCAAGAGATTGTGAAACTGGAAGCTATTGATAGAGTAGAGCATATGGGATCAACAATTATTTTGTCTGAGAATCTGAAAACAAAATTGGATTCATTAGAGAAGAGTATATCTAAAACTGCAGGTTTTGAAAAGACTCTGAATGTGTGCTTGAACTGCCGTATAATTTTAAGAAGGAATTTACATGTTGAAAGAGGTCTGGTAAATGGATCAATGGGTAATGTTGTTGATTTTGTGAAATACAGAAATAGAGATGGAATTGAATTTTTAAAAATTAAATTTGATGGCATTGAGGAAGTACAGCTAATTGCTCGTTGTTCTGCTAGATTTTTGCTTGTAAAAGACTTATATGTTCGCCGTAAGCAGTTTCCTGTTTGCTTGGCATATGCGGTGACAATTCATAAATCGCAAGGTTTAAGTGTAGACAGTGCATTGGTGAATATTGGCAGTTCTGTGTTCAAGGAGGGTATGGCATATGTGGCATTGTCACGAGTTAGAACTTTATCGGGATTGTACTTGATTGAGTGTGATGTCACAAACATTTGTGCGGATCTAGATTGTGTTAAGGAATACAATAGGTTAAGAAGAGAGTATGCGCCACATTTGCCTCAGTATCCTTTGTTTGAGAAACGTGTGGTAGGCCGGAAACGAAGAAATGAGAACAATACTGGGGAGGTTGTAGCAAAAAGACAAAAAGTCAATGAACCTAAAATTACAAGCAGAAACAAAAAGGATTCTGTTGAAGATGTTGTTGGTTTTCAGTTTGAAAACAGTTCTGGTGTCAACTGCTATGCTAATGTAGTGGTTAATGTTTTGTTTTCTCTAAAAAATGTAAAAGAAGAGATTGTGGTCAATTCTGATCAAAGATTTTGCAGTTTGTTAAATTCTGTGTTAGAGAAATGTACCACTGATAGAAGAAACATAGAAAGTGTGTCTGAAATTCGAAATCTGTTAGACAGATGTTCAGGCCAAACACAATTCTCTCAAAATATTCAGCAAGATTGTCAGGAGTTTTTAATGTATATGCTTGATGTATTACATGCTGAAGGTGTAGATGTAGATCAGCTGTTTGGGCTTTCTTATCAATGGCAGCATGACTGCGAGAACTGTATGGTATCAAGTACTACTAGTGTAGACTCAGAAAGATTTATATATTTAACTTTGCCAGACAGTAAATCAGTCTCCTTTAATAAGCTAGTAAAAGCAGCTGATCACAACATGGAGTGTAGCCAATGTAAATCTGAAATGATGTCCACATTATTTATACGAACATATGGCCAGTATGTCATTTTAATGTTCCAACGATGTAGGCCTGATGGAACAAAATTGACAACTTTAATTAAAAATTTTGTAGCTTCGCAGTTGTCAATATCAGGAAGGACTTTTGTAACTGCAGCAATTATATATCATGACGGCCCTTCAATAACATCAGGACATTACACAGCTTATTTAAAGTCTAGAAATGGCTGGTCATTCTGCAATGATTCTGTTTTAATTTTTTTTTAAAAATTGCCGTATGACCTTAAAAACTCTTACCTGGTGTTTTTAAAACCAAAATTTTAGGGAAATAATCTCGGGATGTGCTCTGTGGAATTTCAAGAAGTTCTAATGGCTCCTACACAATTTGGCCTTGAGGATAAGTGTAGTTCAGAGACATAACTTCTAACCATAGGACTGGACATTATGGAGAAATACGTGCACTTTGAATGAGTTCAGAAAAACTGTTTCTTTTTATAAGCTAATTGAAGCAGCCAATCAAAACATGGAGTAGAGGGAATGTAAGTCTGCAATGCTGTCTACTGTTTTACATTGCTTTGTGATTAAAAGTGATGTAGAGAATTAAATAATTGTAGTAGTCATAGAGGTAGTGTAAGTCTGCTTGTATCAGTGTCATAGGAAAAGTAGAACATGACTGAGCAAGAAGGGGAAGATATTACTATTCCAGGATTGTGAAAATGATCTTCAACATTTTAATTCTGAAAGTTGCGGAAATGCTAAATGACGGGATTGGCTTACAAGAAATCCAAGAGTTATAAATGGCTCTGACCAGATTTGGCCTTGTGGAAAATTGTGGTAGAGAGCAAGAAGTCATTTATTGCATGTAACGTGTTTTTAAAAACGATGGAGATTTTCTTTCAGAAAGTGGCGGGCTGAAAGTAATAACAGCACAAAAGAGTGTAAGCTGTTCATAGGACATCCTTGGACGTCATGGAAAGTAAGTTAACTTTAAGGAGTTCTGAATTTTGATTTCTGATGTTGTATGGGTTTTTTAAACACAATCATTTTGATTGTGTTTTTTTTTCCCCGCTGTTACATGATGAATACCTTCAAGTCACTGTTTTTAGTGAATTTTGATACATTCTGAGAACAGCAAAAATAAACCATTTAACATGTATAATTAATTCTGTACTGTTTGCATTTATGATGTATATGTAGAACTGTGTAGGAGGCATGGAGAAGGTGAGGCTTCTGTAAGTGTCAAAGTTGTTGCATGCAGTGCTGCACTTCTGCGTATTCTTTCATATGCTAGACTACATCTGCACAATGAGATACCTAAGCAAAGGAAACACAAGTGATGTGATTGTGAAATGAGCAAAATAAATTGCATGTATTTCAATTACATCACCTGTGTTTCCTATCATTACGAATCACATTGTGCAGATCAAGTTTAGGTCTGTCCAGGGAAACATAGGAGGTTTGGACTTTGTTGAAGAGTGCAGTGGACATGACTCACTTCATTGGTAGACCTTCACATGTATTATGTCCTCTATTCTCTTCAACAACTCGAAATTTCATCTGCAACCCTGAGTAGGCCTCACCTGAAACAAACCTCTGGATAGTAGACATCTTATTGGCATACTGAAGCAATTATTTAAAATTTTAGTGTGTTGCGACACTTTTCTGAAACAACAGCAATGCAAAAGATGCACCATGTTTTAAGATAGGCCTCACTTCATCTGCATCAAGATACTGTTAGTTTAAAATGTATATCTTTAGGACTGTGTAGGGGGCCTGGAGAAGCAGAAGCTTCTGTAAGTGTCAAAGTTTTTGAAAAACTGTTTGTCCTTCAATCTTTTCCCTTGTCTTTTCAAATTTTTAAATACATGTTTTAATATTTTTCAAATGTTTGTTCTCTCTTTCACAGATTGAAAGTATAAAAACAAAAGTGAGTAATTTAACGACAATTATAAGGTAAATATTTTGTACTGTTTTCGTTACATTTATATCACATTTAACTACTATTAGTTCCACTGCTTCATTTCTTTAACCCTCAGTTTCCTGCCTTTGCTACTTCCCTCATTCCTTTCTCTATTACCTACTTACTCAACTCCTTCCACTCTTTTTCTCAGTCCCTCTCTTCTCATAGTTCCTCACTCTTGTTCACTCACTGCGTCTCTATTACTCTTACTGTCTTTGACTGATCAGTCTACCACTACTTGTTCATAATGCTTTCTCTGTGTAGTTGAAGCACACTAAGGGGAATATTATGAACACAGCCAATAAAATTATTGCTCTTTTTATTGGCAGAAAACTGGTGCAAAAGTGGTTTTAGTGGCAGTTTTCTGCCACAAAAGCAGCTTTAGCGACACATTTCTGCCAATAAAAGCTGCAAAACTTTTATTGCCTATGTTGATGATATGGCTCTATGTTAATTACATTTCTTTGCTGTTTCAATTAATCTTTTTCTGTTATTTTTTGTTTTCTGTTTTCTATTTTTTCTCTCTGTTATTCCTCATGTTTTAATCTTATTTTGAACATTCACTCACATTCTCCAAGAAACTCTTCTTTGTTAATGTTATACTCTCTTTTTTTTTCTTTCACTTCCTTATCTATTTTGTTTTTCACAATTATACCCTCTTCTGTCTTTTCTTCGGTAAATAGATCTATTAAACAGTATCTCTTCTTTACTCCCTATAGCTGTCTTTCTTTTAACATCACTCTCTGTTTCCTTTCCTTATACTTACACTTTTTTTTTTTTTTTAATTTTTTGGGTTAGCTCCCGGTCCGCGTACCGGGAAGCTAACCCGGAAGCGAACCAAAAGAAATAGAGCTTGCCAGAGTGCTAAACATTCTAGCAATTTTTTTGGAAAGGGAAGGTAGTTCTGAAAAGAACTTTTTTTTAATATTTTTGTTGTTTTATATATTTTTTTTTTTTTTGAACATTTTTTGGTTTTTTTTGTATTTTTTGAACGATTTTATATTTTTTTTGGTTTTTTTTGGGGGGGGGGAAACAACAAAAAACAGGCGTTGAAAATGGCTCAACAGGAGCAAAAAAAAATTACTGGGGGCGGTTAGGGCAATCATGGTGTTCATATGCCAGGTTGAGTGCATTGATGCTCATGTTGCCACAAGCTAATAATGCACGACAGTGCATACATAAGTGAATCATGTGCCCAAAATTTTCTTGAATATTTGGCACAGTGTCCCGTGCCTCTTCTGGTGTTAGAGAAACCGGTATTGTTGGTCTGGCCACAGGAGTTGGTCTTGGATTGTCGTGCATATCCCTTAATTCTGCCCGGCTGTAATTTAGGGGATGTTTCCTCGTCATGTGCCTGTGCATTGTGTGATTTCCAAAGCTATATTTTTTGTCCTCCCTCTGGACAATTGTTCCTTGCATATCAGGCAGGTGACATACCTTGCGTTGACCTTTTTTTGGCCACGAGGCATTGAAAAAAACTGCCAGATGAAACTGGCTTTCTTTCTGGAAACCCGGGGCAACTCTTCTAAAAATTGTGGTTCTTCTCCCTCCTCATCCATTTCTTCCTCTTCCTCCTCAGTGTTGGTAAGGACCTGGGGAGGTGGTCCTCTCTTCCCATGAGGAGGTGGTGGTGGTGGTGGGGGTGCACCAGCTGAAGCAACCAATGAAGCCATTTTCACACAAGCAAAATAGGTCTTCCAACAAGCAAAATAGGTCTTCCTCTCACAATGATGAAAGTCAGAGTGAGGAAAGAAGGAGGGGTTTTCATCATTTGGGAAAAACAATACTTCTCAACCAATGAAAAGTGTTATTTTTAAGTCACCTGACCTAGCCTTCCATCATTATGAAACCAAAAGTGAAATGAACCAATGAAAAGTTTTATTAACAAGTCACATGACCTCTCACGCTCATGTTACGCGCTGCGGAACGCTCCCCGGTTAGCTTCCGGGTCGCTAAGCTTCGCGCCCCGGTCCGCGCCCCGGGACACTTCCGGGTGCGCTAACGCAATACGTCACAAGACGCATTTCGCGGCAACGCGATACGTCGCGCTTTCGCGCCGCGGATCGCTTCCGGGGAGCTGCGTTTCGCGCCTCGGTCCGCGCCCCGGGGCACTTCCGGGTGCGCTAACGCAGTACGTCATAAGACGCATTACGCGGCAACGCGATACCGTCACTATGTTAATTTCTTACCGGTTCACGGACCGGGTCGCGGAATTAAATTGAGCTAACGGGAAGCTTCCCGGTTCGCGGACCGGGAGCGAAACAAAAAAAATATTTAAAAAAAATTATTAATAAACATATAAAATATATTTTTGGATTTAAAGAAGAATACACTTTACAGCTATAGATATTAGCTTTTAAAAAACCAATGAAATTCACTGAAAAAACCATAGGTTATAGACCATATATAGTTAGGAATTAGCATTTACAAAACCTTGAAAATTCACTGAAAAAACCATAGGTTATAGACCATATATAGTTAGGAATTAGCATTTAAAAAACCTTTATTTTACTCACACAAAACCATTGAAATTCCATATATAGTTAGTTGTACTAACTATATATCGCGCACCCGCAATCCACTGCTGATCATGTCACATATTACATCATTCATGACATGGTCAGTGACATCACTGATGACATCACTGATGACATCTCAAATGACATCACTGATGACATCACTGATGACATCTCAAATGACATCACTGATGACATCACTGATGACATCTCAAATGACATCACTGATGACATCACTGATGACATCTCATTTGACATTACTGATCACATCACTGATGACATCATTCATGTGATAATACGATGAACCTCTTCAGACTCTAATATAACCTTAGATACACTCAGTGTAAACATACACTCACAGACTGTCACTCATCCATGGAGTTACTCAGACACCTAGTCAGTCATGCAAAGAATCAATCACACCTCCATTTTCTCAACTATACAGTTATACACACCTTACTTATTCAAACATATACTAAAACATATTTACTCTCTTATACAATCCTGGATACAAGTTCACAATGATGCATACAGCCACTCACACATTCACTGGCTCCTATGCACAGTTATTTATATATGTCAACTCTCACATGTACTGTATTTTACATATGTACTTACTTTGACATGTAGCACTGAGATATCCATTCACTCACCAATACACTCATGCACACAGTCAACTGCCCATACAGCTGTTTCCACATGCACTTTTGAACCTATACATCTAGTGAATCAACTGCTCACACATATATGCACAGAGTCATACACCTCCCAGCCACCCACACACACACTCAGTCTCCCATACAAATGCTTGGGCAACCAATCAATAACCCATATAGTTACTCATATAGCTACTGATCAACACATGCAGCAGTTTACAGAACAACAGACATAATGATGCACAAATTAAGACAGTTTAGTCACTAACCCATGCATTCAGTGAGACACATTTAATCACTCACTCATACAGTCAGTCACGCACCTACTAAATCCTTCATCCAGACACTTCTACATCTACTCATTCTTCAATATGTAAAACATATTTAAACTTTACAGAAACACACAGTCACTGGATGATGTCATCAGTGATGTCATCAGTGATGTCATTTGAGATGTCATCAGTGATGTCATCAGTGATGTCATTTGAGATGTCATCAGTGATGTCATCAGTGATGTCACTGACCATGTCATGAATGATGTAATATGTGACATGATCAGCAGTGGATTGCGGGTGCGCGATATATAGTTAGTACAACTAACTATATATGGAATTTCAATGGTTTTGTGTGAGTAAAATAAAGGTTTTTTAAATGCTAATTCCTAACTATATATGGTCTATAACCTATGGTTTTTTCAGTGAATTTTCAAGGTTTTGTAAATGCTAATTCCTAACTATATATGGTCTATAACCTATGGTTTTTTCAGTGAATATATATATAGATATGTGTTTTTTTTCTCCTCTGGCCCGGTTTCAGGCTATGTAGGGCGCTCTTAGGACGGTGCAAACGAGCCACGGCAGGGCCCCGCCGTTAAAATTGCATTCCTGTTTTTCCGCAGAGAATTTGCTCGTGCACTCCAGAATCAGTATTGACAACAGCGATCCACTCCCAATCAGTGGTTAGATTTCTTTATTTCATAACAGCTCAGCCAGCAGCAACTCTACGCGTTTCAGTCTTAACCAAGACCTTGCTCACGAGACTGACATGGAACCACAATTTTTTAGGCACTGTTGTCAATACTGATTCTGGAGTGCACGAGCAAATTCTCTACGGAGAAACAGGAATGCATATATATATGTGTGTATATATATATACATATATATATACACACATATATATATATTTACACACACACATATATAGTTAGAACCTAGTTTCCATAGGAAAAGCAATTCTTGATTTGCTAATAACTTTGCCGTCGTTTGACGAACCTTCACAAAATTCTCCAAAAACAAAATATATCCAGGTCAGCTCCTATACTGAAAGTTTGGGGGTGATTCATTTAGCGGGGGCTGAGAAAAAAGGGGGGTCCCAAAAAGTGTTTTCTCCATGTTAATTTCCACAGGAAACTTTAGCCAAGGCTACAGCCTAACTGATGAATGGAATTACACCAAATTTGGCAAAAAGGTAGCACTTGGTTCAGAAAGCGACATTTATATATTTTTTTTAATGGTGTAAATCCGTTCTGTAGTTGCTGAGAAATACAAAAAATAAGAGACAAAAAATCAATTTCCCATAGGAAACTTTAGCCAAGGCTACAGCCCGAACTGCTGAACGGAATTGCACCAAATTTTGCAAAAAGGTAGCGCTTGGTTCAGAAAGCGACCTTTTTAAAATCAGTTCAGTAGTTGCTGAGAAATTAAAAAAATATAGATATCTAGAGGCGCGGTGGATCCACGGACCCTCCCCAATACGAGCTTTATTCTAATTGCCTGTCAACACTCCAAACCAGGAAGTGTTGGAAGCCATCTTGTGACTCAGTAGAAAAGAGTCACAAGAAAAAAATGAAACAAACATGAAAAACAAGAAAAAGGGGCAGGGTAGAAACACCCTGACTCCCTAGGCCTGCTCACAGGGTCCCACAAGGACCCCCTGGGTCCCAAAAAAGCATTTTAAAAAAATCGGCCGAATTCACACTGTGTGCGCGAATCCAGACGAAAAAAAAAATGGAAGCACGGGCTCCCGCGCTTCATTTAAATGAGGCCCCCGGGTGGGCCAGGTCCCGGGGGCATTGCCCAATTTATAGTTTTTTATTGCGGGGGCCCGCGGGGCCCCTGTAGCCCCGGGGACTGCCACCCCCGGGGCTTTTCTAAAATATTCGCTGGGGGGCACACGGCCCCCTGCAGCCCCGGGTACCACCACCCCCGGGGCTTGTTTTTTTTAAATTTAATAAACCTGAGTGGGGAGGCACGAGCCCCTCAACATGCCCCGGGGACCACCAACCCCTAGGCCTTTTCAAAATATTTTTCACAGCCCCAGGGACCGCAACTCCCCAGGGATTGCCTTTTAAAAAAAAATAAACCAGTGGGGGGGCTCAAGTCCCCCCCCCCCAACACACCTGGGGACCACCACCTCCCCGGGGCACTAAAATGCAAATGCCGGGGTCCGTTACAGACCACCGAGCCCCGGGGACCACCACCTCCCCAATGAAGGGAGGGGGGCCGTGCCGCCTCTCCTGGAGCCCGTGATGGCCCTGGGACTCCTGCAGTGTCCCGCGCTGCCACCCCGGGACACTGCTGTTTGCTATGACAGGGTGGGAGCACGGCTCCTGTCATAGCAAACTCTGCTTTGGATTTTGGAAGTGAGACCAGGTTTCCTACTCTCGCTTCCAAAATCCAAAGCAGATTGCTTTTCCACATGGGGAGCTGCATGTCAGCAGCTCCCCATGTGGAAAAGCAATGCCTGCTCCTGCAGGAGACGGGGAGACGGCAGGGACCGTGGGGGGTATTGGGGCTTCCCCCACGGTCCCCAACGGAGAGGGCCGGACCCGTGGGATGGGGTCCCCGGGGCCAGAAGTAGACTGGGAGGGGGCCCACCTCCCCAGTAAAATAAAAACAAGCATTGGCATAGCCAATAGGTCTCGCTTTTTGGACCGTATAAATATTTAGTTATGCAGCAGAACACCTTGGTGCAACAACACCAACTGTTGCATGCCTAAACACCTATAAGGTCCCATTGGCTATGCCATGCTTGATTTTCTTGCCTTCCTGCCACTTTAAAAGACTGCCAACAACCACTTAAGGGGAAGGGGCAGAGAAGGCAGTGCAAGCATAAGGGACAATATATAAACAAAAAAAAGAGAGCACAGGGTATAAGGCAATAATGACTGCACCTATCAGTAATCTGGTTTATGTGATCAGAAATCTGGGTGCTAAGGACCTGAAGCTCAATACCCCTAACCTTCCAAGGGAAATTCCCACAATTTACAATAAAACACAATGATCCAGCACTCCACAATAAAAAGTAATCAATGAACAAGTATAGCAGAAATTAGAATCCATTCAGCAGGTCTTTTTTATAAATGTTCTTTATTCATATTCTTCACACGACCGTAGCCAACGTGTTTCATCTAAAAGGACTTCTTCAGGGCTACAAATAAGTATACAAAATATACATTATATTTACAATATCATTTTACAAAAAGAAAGAATTAAAAAAGCATATACCTATATACAATTCTAATATATACAATAAATGTCTTCTATACAATATTGGAGCCTCTGTTGACCTATTCTGACCGTGTTCATCACATGTATGTAATACATCATCAATCTGATACATTTTTATATAAAATCACCAGCAGGTGATTTTCTTCCCTAGGGTCCAACTAGCCCATCAGGTACCTCCAGTTAGCGCCACAGGGCTGCGTTGCAGAGAAGTGGTCTGAGGCCACGCCCCTTTTTACACCTCTCTGCAACGCAGCTCTGTGGCGCTTACTGGAGGTACCTGGTGGGCTAGTTGGACCCCAGGGACCCTCAGGATTGAAGGGTACTTAATCCCCCAACTTAAATGTACCATGGGGCTCGTTTGCACAGTGGTGAAGGGAGGGGGCGAGGCCTGATGTGGCATGTGTGCAAACAGGCCCTGTGGTGCATTTTAAGTTGGGGGATTAATTCAATGTCAATCATGAGGGTCCCTGGGGGCCAACTAGGCACTTACAGGAGGAACCTGGTGGGCTAGTTGGCCCCCAGGGGCCCTCAGGATTCAAGTGAACTTAATACCCCAACTTAAAACGCACCATGGGGTGTGTTTGCACACTTGTCACATCGGGTCCCGCCCCCTCCCTTCACCACTGTGCAAACAGGCCCTCTGGTGCGTTGTAAATTGGGGGATTAACTCCTCTTGAATCCTGAGGGTCCCTGGGTGCCAACTAGGCCACCAGGTACCTCCAGTAAGTGCCACAGAGCTGCGTTGCAGAGAGGTGTAAAAAGCGGCGTGGCCTTGCACCACTTCTTTGCACAGCAGCTCTGTGGAGCTTACTGGAGGTACCTGGTGAGGAAAGCTGGCATCTAGCTAGAGGCCCCGTCCTCTCCCTGCACAACTCGGCAAACGCACCTCCTGGGGTGTTCTGGGTTGGGGATTAAGTCCCCTTGAATCCTAAGGGTCCTTAGGGGCCAACAAGCCCACCAAGTACCTCCAGTAAGCCCCACATAGTGGGATTGCTGAGAGGTGGTCTGGGGCCATGCACCTTTTTACACTACTCTGCAAATTCGCCACTTGGTGTACTGCTGGTGGGGCGATGAGGTCCTCGTGCATCTTGAGAACCTCAGGATTAAAGTGGACTTCATCCCCCTAGCAGCAGTGCCACAAGAGGCGTGTTTGCAGAGTTTTGTAAAAAGGGGGCGTGGCCTTGGACCACCTCTCAGTAATTCGACTGTATGGGGCTTACTAGAGGTATCTGGGGGTAGATGTATCAACATACCCCTTTGCGATTTCTTAATAGCGATTTTTAAGGAATCGCTATTTAGAAATCGCAAAATGGGATGTATGTAAGAAATCGCAATTTTTTAGCGATTTCTTAATCTTCCTTATTTGCGAATTTGCATTTTGCGAATTCGCAATTAAGGAATAATTTCCCATTCATTCCTATGGGCCAGGAGGCTCACAGGAATGATTGTGAAATAAATCTCAATTTGCGATTCACAATTTGCTAATCGCAAATTGAGAATAATTTCAAAGGTGCAGGGGTGTCTCAAGGACACCCTGCTGCACCCCTGAAATGTACATATGTGTGCATATGGCGCACATACATATCCTATGGGCATGTGTGTGCGTCACATGCCACCTTCAAAAATGCCAAATTGCGCATTTTTAAAATAATTCGCAAATTACCATCAACTACAAGTTGGTGGTAATTTGCGATTTCTTAACCAAAATTCGTAATTCAGAAATGCTACATACATAGCATTTAAGGAATCGCAAAATTGCAATTCCTTAAATGCTATGGCAAAATAAGGAATCGGAAATTTTTGAGATTCCTTAATTTGCGAATTTTTTATGCATGCCAAAACATGCAAAAAGACCGATTGCGATTCACAAAGGCCAAAATTCTGCGAATTTCGGTCTTTGCGATTCGCAAAAGGCTTGATACATGGAGGCCCTGGTGGACTAAATGGCCCCCAGGGACCCTCAGGAGCAAGGGGACTTCATACCCTAACCAAGAGTGCACCAGGAGGCACATTTGCAGAGTGGTGGAGGAAGGGGGCGTAGCAGGTGTCTACCTCTCAGCAATCCCACTATCTGGGGCTCACTGTCGGTATCAAGTGGGCTAGTTGGCCCCTAAGGACCTCCAGGAGGCAAGGGGACTTTAATCCTCATCCAAGAGTGTGCCAGAGCGTGTGTTTTGGAGACAGTTGGGCAAAGGGGGAGTGGCCTGCTATGAGAACTTACCAATGCTGCTGCGTGGTACTTGGGGGCCAACTACCCCTCCTGTTACCTCCATTAAGTCCCACACAGTGGGGTTGCTAAGAGGTCTTCGGAGGCCATGCCCCCCTTTCTCCACCACTCTGCAAATGCACCTCCTTGCACACTGCGGGTTGGAGGATAAATCCACTTTACTCCTGAGGGACTTCGGAAGCCAAGAAGCCCTCCTGGTACCTCCTGTAAGACCTACTCAACAAAATTCCTGAGCGTTGGATGGAGGCCCAGCCCCCTTTCTCCACCACTCTGCAAATGCGACTACGAGTTAAATAAGCATTTGGGAGAGTTAGAGCTATTGGTGTTGTAAATGTAAAAGTTGTTTACTAATGTTTTTGGGAGTGGAGTGGATGTATGTTGTGTGTAGTGAAATTATGTGGTATGTTGTGCAGTGAAATTATGTGGATTGAGAGCATGTGGTATTTAGTGTATAGGAATTATGTAGAGTGGGTTTATGTGTTATGGAGAGTATTCATGTAGTATGGTAGTCTGTGTTGTACAGTGGCAACCTCAGGTTTAGTCTTCTTCGTTTCCATAGAAGCTAAACTATAAACTGAATGAGACAAAAAAAGCAGGAACCACTGAGGAGAACTTCTGGACATAGTCAGATGTATGAGCAGGGCCACTGGAATTATGGGACTGTTTGGCTGCACCAACTTTTGCACTATTATGCATTTTCCGCATTTGCCACATAATCCATCATCTGCTGCATAATCTGCAGCTTTGAACAAAAAAACCTTGTTTCAAGCTCAAACGGCTCAAACATTACCAAAAATGCAGCGACAAGTGTTATAGTTTGGTGGAAGGCCCTTTGCAAACCTAGAATGGTCACTTCTTAATTATTGCTAACTGTGGGTGTTAAATTTGTACTAATGGTGTGCAAACCACTCTTGCTTGTTTCTGCACCTCGTTTGCCTCTTTCTGCATTTCTCTTGATTCCTTCTGTACCTTTCTTTCTTTTTCTGCACTTCTCTTTCTCTTTCTGCACATCTCTTCCGCTTTCCACACCTCCATTCTTTCTGCACCTGTCTTGCCACTTTCTGTGCCTGTGTTGCTTCTTCCTGCACTTCTCTTGCCTCTTTCTGCGCCTGTCTTGCCTCTTTCTCCAACACTTTTGCTTTTGTCTGCACTTCTCTTGCCTCTTTCTGCACATTTGTTGGTTCTTTCTGCACTGCTCTTGCTTCTTTCTGCACCCCTCTTGCAAATTTCTGCACCCCTCTTGCCTCTTTCTGTACCCCTCTTTCCCCTTTTTGCACCTCTCTTGCCTCTATCGGCACCCCTGTTCCCTCTTTCTGCACCTCTTTTGCCTGTTTCTCAAACTCTCTTGCTTCTTTCTAAACGTCTCTCGCCTCTTTCTGTACTCAAATGGGAAGTGCAAGCTATCAAGTTTAAAGGTCTGTGTGCTGTCGTGACTGAGGTATACGTCTACCTCTACATGTATTCTTACATGTGTTATGCATCTGAAGATGGTAGCTTAAAAAGCAGGTAACTTCTCCTATAGGTGGTCAAATCTTCTCAGTTCTGCTCTGTCCTTCGGTTGCACAGGCAGATATGTCTTATGTATATTTCTGTTATAGAGCCCCTCAAATATACTATTGAATACCCATGTGCCCTGTATTGTGAGCAGAAAGAAATGCATACACCTTTTTGTACACAAATTTCTAGAGTATGCTGTTTGAAACGTAGGTATTCAAGTGTTTGTATGTTTATTTTCATTTAACATGTCACTAGGTAAAAGCATAGACACGCATGCATATCTTCACAAACTTGGTCACGGTTACAACAGTAATATGCATAGGATTGCTGTTTTATATTTGGTAGGCCTAACATTCTGAGCAGTCGATTAATAGTGAACCTTCAAGAGAAAAGTGAGGTTTAAGACATCTTGGGAGAAGGAATAGTGATTCGGCTACTTTGTGTGAGTCTGCTGTAAGGTACAGTCAAAATAAGCCTTTTTCTGCACCTCTGTTGCTTGTTTCTGTACTTCTCTTGCTTTTTTTCTACACCCCTTTTGCCTCCTTCTGCATGTCTTTTGCTTGTTTCTGAACCCCTTTTGCCTCTTTCGGTACCTCTTTTGCATCTTTCTGCACTTCTTTTGCCTCCTTCTGCACCTCTGTTGTTTCTTCTTGAACTGCTCTTACTTCTTTCTGAATCTTTCTTGCAATTTTCTGCACCCATCTTGCCTCTTTCTGTACCCCTCCTGTCTCCTTCTGCACTTCTTATGGTTCTTTCTGTACCTCTCTTGCTTCCTTCTGTACCACTTTTGCCTCTTTCTGCACCCCTCTTCCCTCTTTCTGCACCTCTCTTCCCCTTTCTGTACCCTTTGTTACCCTTTTTGCACCTCTCTTGCCTGTTTCTCCAACTCTCTTGCCTCTTTCTGCACTTCTCTTGCCTCCTTCTGCACCTATGTTGCTTCTATCTGCACTTATTTTGCCTCTTTCTGTACCCCTCTTGCCTCATTCTGCACCTCTGTTGCTTCTTTCTGCACTTTCTCTTGCTTCTTTCTGCACCTCTTGCTTCCTGCTGTACCCCTCTTGCCTTTTTCTACACCCCTCTTCCCTCTTTCTGCACCTCTTTTGCCCCTGTCCGTCTTTCCTATTTTTGCAGTTCTCTTGCCTCCTTCTGTACCTCTGCTGCTTCTTTCTGCACTTCTCTTGCCTCTTTCTGCACCTTGGATGGTTCTTTATTCACTGCTCTTGCTTCTTTCTGCACCTCTCTTGCCGCTTTCTGCACCCCTCTTGTCTCTTTCTCCATCTCTTTTGCTTTTTCTTCACTTCTATTGCCTCTTTCTGCAACCCACGTGCCTCTTTCTGCACTTCTGTTGGTTCTTTCTGCACTTCTGTTGGTTATTTCTGCACTGCTCTTACTTCTATCTGCTACTCTCTTGTACAATTCTGTACCCCTCTTGCATCTGCTGCACCTATGTTGCTTTTTCTGCACTTCTGCTGCTGGTTTCTGCACCCCCTTGCCTCTTCCTGTACTTCTGTTGGTTCTTTCTGCACTTCTGTTGATTCTTTCTGCACTGCTCTTGCTTCTGTCTGCTACTTTCTTGCACAATTCTGTACCCCTCTTGCCTATTTTTGCGCCTATGTTGCTTTCTTCTGCATTTTCTTGCCTCTTTCTGCACCCCTCTTGCCTCTTTCTGAACCTCTCTTGCTTCTTTCTGCACCCCTTGTACCTCTTTCTGCACCCTTCTTCCCTCTTTGTACACTACTCTTGCCTCTTTCTGCATCTCTCTTTCCTCTTTCTGCACCCTCTTTCCTCTTTTGCTTGTTTCTGTACTTCTTTTGCCTCTTTCTGTACCCCTTTTGCTTCTTTCTGCACCCCTCGTGCCTCCTTCTGCACCTCTGTTGGTTCTTTCTGCACTGTTCGTGTTCTTTCTGCACCTCTTTTGCCTGTTTCTGGAACTCTCTTGCCTCTTTCTGCACTTCTCTTGCCTCCTTCTGTACCTGTTTTGCTTCTTTCTGCATTTCTCGTGCCTCTTCCTGCACCCCTCTTGCCTCTTTCTGCACCTCTGCTGCTTCTCTCTGCACTTCTTTTGCTTCTTTCTGCACTTTTGTTCTTCTCCTTTCTCCACCTTCTTCCCTTTTTCTGCCGCTCTCTTGCCTCTTTCTGCACCCTTCTTCCCTTTTTCTGCAGCTCTCCTGCCTGTTTCTGTAACTCGCTTCCTCTTTCTGCAGTTCTTTTGCCACCTTCAGCACCTCAGTTGCTTCTTTCTGCATGCACTTCTCTTGCTTCTTTCTGCACCCCTCTTACCTGTTTCTGCACTTCACTTGCCTCTTCCTGGACCTCTCTTGCAAATTTCAGCACCCTTCTTGCCTCTTTCGGCACCCATCTTGCCTCCTTCTGCACCTCTGTTGGTTCTTTCAGCACTGCTGTTGCTTGTTTCTGCACCTTTTTTGCCTGTTTCTGCAACTCTCTTGCCTCTTTCTGCACTTCTATTGCCTCCTTCTGCACCTCTGTTGCGTCTTTCTGCCTTTTCTTGCCTTTTTCTCCTGCCTCTTGCCTCTTTCTGCACCTCTGTTGCTTCTTTCTGCACTTCTCTTTCAAATTTCTGCACCTTTCATGCCTCTTTCTACTACTCTCTTGCCTCTTTCTCCATCTCTTTTGCTTTTTTTCTGCACCTCTGTTGCCTCTTTCTGTACCCCTCTTGCCTCTTTCTGCACCTCTGTACCTCTGTTGGTTCTTTCTGCACTTATGTTGGTTCTTTCTGCACTGCTCTTGCTTCTGTGTGCTACTCTCTTGCACAATTCTGTACCCCTCTTGCCTCTTTTTCCATCTCTTTTGCTTTTTTCTACACTTCTGTTGCCTCTTTCTGCACCCCTCTTGCCTCCTTCTGCACATCTGTTGGTTCTTTTTGCACTTCTGTTTGTTCTTTCTGCACTGCTCTTGCTTCTGTCTGCTACTTTCTTGCACAATTCTGTACCCCTCTTGCCTCTTTTTGCACCTATGTTGCTTCCTTCTGAATTTCGCTTGCCTCTTTCTGCACCCCTATTGCCTCTTTCTGCACCTGTTACTTTTTTCTGTGTTTCTCTTGCTTCTTTCTATACCTCTCTTGCTTCTTCTGTACCCCTCTTGCCTCTTTCTGTACCCTTCTTCCCTCTTTGTACACTACTCTTGCCTCTTTCTGCATCTCTCTTTCCTCGTTCTGCACTCCTCTTGCCTCTTTCTCCACCTCTTTTGCATGTTTCTGTACTTCTTTTGCCTCTTCCTGTACCCCTCTTGCCTCTTTCTGCACCCTTCTTGTCTCCTTCTCCACCTCTGTTGGTTCTTTCTGCACTACTCTTGTTCTTTATTCACCTCTTTTGCCTGTTTCTGGAACTCTCTTTCTGCACTTCTCTTGCCTCCTTCAGGACCTGTTTTGCTTCTTTTTTTACATCTCTTGCCTCTTTCTGTACCTCTCTTGCCTCTTTCTGCACTTCTTTTGCTTCTTTCTGCACTTCTGTTGCTTCTTTCTGCACCCCTCTTGCCTCTTTCTGCACCTTCTTGTTGGATTCAGGTACTGGCTCCTAAAATGCAGGCCGAGCCCTGCGACTATCCCCATGCTGCGCATGACTAAAAGCCATGAACAGTGTGGGGTTGCCTGTCTCTGGGTTGACTACAGGGCCTGTTGTCACAAATGATGCCATAGAACATGTCATGAGTGATGTCATTTATTTATTCGCTCCATATTATATAGCACATACATGGCCCGAAGGCATTAGAGCGCTTTACAACAAGCAGGCGTAAAGGGTAACAGCGGGTTACATTAATAGTAATCAAACTCAGATGGTTACTTCCGTGGGTGTATGCAGAAGTAACCACAAGAACAGTTACTGCAATTGGGCAGAGTAAATACACTGTTAAAAGCATTGATTATGATGGTGGGAACGTATAGTGAGGGCAGGTCAGGACACAATCAGAGAGAGTACTTAAGTCTGTTCAGGGTGAAGTAATCAAGATGTCAATCAAAAATAGGAGCTTGAGGTCCCTTTTGAAGGTTACTAGGCATGTAGTTAGATGGAAGGATGAAGGTAGAGAGCAACCCCGGACGGAGATGGCATAGTGCCACTACGTGGAAGTCCATGAAGTTGGGAAAAACTCAGTGGAACTCTGCTCCGACACCCGCCTCCCCCCGCTAATAAAAAATGTTTAAAAATTTATTTAAAAAGAAATAAACACACTTACCTGTACAGTGGCGTCACCGGGCTGCCCTCCTCCTCCTCGCCGTCTCTCTCCTGCAAGCCCTCTACGTCGGATGTACATCTTGCAAGAACTGCGATTGCCTCCGTACAGATGGGGCATTCCAGTAACAGGAATTGGACATTTCTGGAACCCGTAGCTTTCAATGACTTTGCCTAGAAATGGGAGTATGAAGACTGGGCAGTAGTTGTTCAGGTTCTCAGAATTGAGAAATTGTTTTTTCAAGAAAGGGGTTATTTGACCCATTTTCAGTCTTTCTTCGAAGAGGCCCTGTTTGAGAGAGGAGTTCACCATGGTGGTCCATAAGGGGAGAGGGTGTGGGCAAGAGATTTGCTGACAGAGCCTTGGATGGTGTCCTTATGGTGGTTTGAGGGTTTTACTTTGGAGATTGTTTGTTGTAGGTCCTGTTCAGAAATTGGAGAGAAGGATGACCAAGATTGTAGTGCCTTGTATGGTAGAGTCTCAAGTATTTCAAGGGAGTCTTTGATGGGCAGCGAGATGTGGATGTCTCTTACTTTTTTATCAAAGAAATCCACAAAGTTATTGCAATGGTCCGCAGATGTCTTAGGAGCCAAAGTGGAGGAGGGGCTAGTAGTCTGTGCATTGACCTTGAACAGGCACTTCGATCTGTACTTTGCGGAATTCATGAGGGATCTGAAATGGGAGGATTTGTCTCTGAGGATTCGGTCTTTGTAATGGTTTCTCACTTTGCGATGCTAAAAGTCAGACTCTGGTGAGATGGCTTTTGTCTCCCTTCTTTCTTTCATTTTCTGACAATCTTACGTTCTTCATAAAGCTCTTTAGAGAACCAGGGTCTGGAGGGTTTCGGCCTGGATAGTATCCATTTCAGTGGAGCACATTTGTCGATAAAGGATTCCACGCAGCAGTTGTTCTTGTCGGTGCCTCGTTAATGCCCAGATGAGGAGTAATCGAAATTAGGATGGGAAGGGCCATGATGGCAATGGCTTCTGTGTCAAGGTTGGATGTGCCCAAGAACCACATTTTATCTGTCTTGTGTTGCTCATATGTTTTGATTTGCGAGCCGGCTAGTGAGAACGAAATCTCTGTGTGATCAGACCAGTCTACTGGGATGGGGTCATATGTCTTTAAGTTAGGGGAATTGGAGATTGTCAAATCAAGAATGGTGCCTTTGGAATGTGTGGGACCTCTCCTCGGCCTTCGACCTGGTGAATAGGCCCAAGCTGTGGTCGATGCTCTTGGAGATCGGCATCGACCCCCCGCTTGTCAGTTTCATGGCGTCCCTTCACCAGGAGCATTTTGCCTCAGTCAGGGTTACTAAAGAGGGCAGGTGCACGAGCCACTTTAGATCAGAGAGGGTAGTCAGCCAGGGCTGCATTGTGGCCCCTCTCCTTTTTACCATTTATATTAACCGTTTGGGTAACTACTTAGACGTACCGGGGGTGGATGTACTGCGTGTAGGAGACGTAACAATACCGGTTCTCCTATATGCGGATGACGCAGTTTTATTGGCTCGCACTGGGGTGGGCTTACAGAAACTGTTGGATTTATTTGGTGCTTTTATGGATCGGTTGGACCTGAAGATTAACATAAATAAATCCCACTCTATGGTGGTTGGTAAACACCGAAATAAGCATAAATCCAAAGTCTTCTTTTGCAAGGGAGAGGTGGTCTCCAGGGTTCCCGTATTCTCTTATTTAGGGGTTCTCTTTGACGAGAAGGGTATGTGGGGCCCTCAAATTAAGCTCAAGAGCATTTCTGTGGCAAGGTCTACGTCAGCTCTTACGGGCTTTTCAAAACGGTTGGGGCCACGTCCCATGGAGGCCCTTCTGAAGGTATATAACACAAAATGCATTCCAATCGCTACATATGGTTCCTCTTTATGGGGCTACGTATCTCAGGACAAGATACAATTAGCGGAAAATAGGTTCCTGAGATACCTTTTGACAGACCCTCAGTCTACTCCCACCTTCTCAATACATTCAGAGGTAGGCTTGGAATATGTCATAGATAAATTGAAAATGGCCTCACTAACTTTCTGGATTAAAACTTGGCTTAACCAAGAAATAACTTTGAACCATGCTGTTTTGAGCGATATTGTAGCATTGGATTATGCTAAAAGGGTACCCTGGTTGGAATACCTGAGAACAACATTTGAATGGTTAGGCCGCCCTGAGCTTTATTTAACTTCATCTTGTATCAGGAAAGAGGACGTAAATTGGATTAAGTCGCACTTTGGAGATATGACTAGATTGGTTCGTGAGGAGCAGGAAGTACTAAAACCTACAGTAAGATCCCATTATATGTTATTGATTTCCCCCTCAATTGATCCATATCTAAAAATTGTGACTAAACCCTATCATAGAGTTTTATTGACAAAATTTAGATTTAATCTGATACATTATTCCCTGGGTACTTATCAAACATAGGGTAATCCAGAATGCTGCCCGCCCTGCAACTGTGATAATATCTCATCACAGGATACAATGCATTTTATTATGTTTTGTGGGTTTTATTCAGAAATAAGGAAAAAATATCTGCTACCGATTCTGCGAGAAGCTGGCTTCATTCAAGTCAGACCTGTTCTTATTTAACTCCAGATGTTAGGCAGTACCCGGAACATTTTTCATGTGGCTAGTTTTTTAGTGGCAGCAATATGAATTAAAATGAAAAATGTGTCGATAAATGTATAAACCTGACTGATTTTTATATGAATTGTATTTTTTCTGTTTTATATGGGTTCGCGCTGAGATTGTAAATATATGAAATACTCAAACTTCTGTATGTATGAATTGTTTGTTTTGTCTTTTATGATTTTAACTAATCGAATAAAGTGTTTTGCCTGGCTGACTGACTGAATGTGTGGGTTTATGGCAGTGTTGTTTGAGGTCATTGGCATTGAAAAAGGAGGTAAAAGTGTCCACATAGCTGTTGCCCATGCCTCCCAAGTGATTGTTAAAGTCACCACGGAAGATATTGTTGTTAGAGCTGATGATTTGCGAAGAGAAGAAGTCCATGCATGGCAGAAGGATGTTATTTCTCATGGTAAACTTCTGCTGCAACTGCAGAAAAGATGACTTAACAAAATTACACCAAATTTGGCAAAACAGTTCGAATTTTACTCAGAAAGCATGTTTTGGTATGATTTGGTGTAAATCCGTTCAGCATTTTGAGAAATTAGATTTAAAAGAGAGGCCTTGGTTGGACATGATGGCATTTAAAAGTTAGGTGTGTCTGCTCTGGTAGTGTCCAGATATGCTCGGATTGGCCACTTTAAAGGGAACTAGTCAATCCATATTGGCTGTTCACAACTAGAACAATATATTGTGGCAGCTATTATAGGACTCATGTATCCTGAAAATACATTTACATTTAAATTTTAAAGGGGTAAGTAAACCCGGACCCCCAGAGGTATGTGAGATTTGTGTGGTCTCCAATAGATTGGCTGGTCACAACATAGACAGCATGTTGTGCCTGCCATTACAGGGCTCAAGAACATCATCGTCATTGAAATGCATATCATGAAAGTCTACTTTGAGCGTCTTAAAAAAGAAGCATGTACCAAGGGTGACAACAGATTTTAGTAACAATATAATTTATTTGTTAGTGGTGCTATACTAATTTTATTAAGTTTTCAGGTGATTTTATCATGTGGAAAATGCTGACCCGCTGCAGGGATTTCCATGTTTGAGAGAAAATTGTTTTGCCCTGTGCACTTAAGGAGTGCAAACCACTCCTCTCCCTGCTCTGGCCAGCCCCAACCCGAGAGTCACTGAAAACTAAAATGATAATAATAATACTTTTTCAGGGGCGGCTCCTCCATGTGGACGGAGGAGCGTTACCCCACTGCTTTCTTGGAGTGCGAGAAGCAGAAACATAAAATGGAATTATAAATACCATTTTATGTTTCTGCTTCTAACACTGTGAGAAAGCAGAAGGGGTCGGTTGGGGGCAGGCGGGTGGGTGGGTCTGCTCAACAGCAGGGGAGCCCAATGCTGCGGGCCCTGACTTTTTGGTCAGCCCTCTGGGGCCGACCAAACCAGTCCTGCACACTCTCCCTTTTCTCCATGTTGGCTGAATGCAGTCTACATGGAGAAATTGGCCTCCCCATAGACGTCTGTGTGGTTGACGCCCCAACCAATCACAACGCTGCCATTGCAGCGTTGTGATTAGCTTAGGGGAGGGGAGGGAGGCTGCCTGCTTCCTGTTCCTGTGGAGGCAGGAAAGCAGGAGCCGGGAACAGAGCTTAGAAAAGGCCGGACCCTGGAAAGGTACATTTTATTAAATGTTTGTATTATTATTTAAACCCCACCTCCCTGCACAATCCCCCTTCCCTCATGACCACTCACCCATAACCCCCTACCATGCGCGACCCCGTGATGGCCCCCCACCCGTGAGCCAGGCCGGCTGTGACTGCAGGTAATTATCATTTTAGTTTTCTTTTTGATTAGTGGGGCGACGCTCCTCCACCTCAGTGCCACTTCTCTATTGTGGAATAGAGTGCTTTCAATGGTACTCCAAGTAGACAACTGGGTGAAATTGTGGGCTCTGTCAGTGGACATACTCTGTATGCACGGACAAACACATTGCTGATTACTTCTGAAGTGACCCCACGATGGCTGAAATTCAACACACTACGAGAAGTACGAAGGTCGAGACATTGCCATCTGCTTCTCAAACCACTTTGTGTATATAACTTAGGGGCGGCTCCTGTGTTTGAGCAGAGAAGCGTTGCTCCACTTAAAAATCCCCCAAAAGCCCCAAGATGGTGATTCATACCATTATATTTTTCATCCACTCGTCCTGAACCGAGCGTGAGGATAGGGGCGTGGCCCCTGCTGAATGACAGCAGCAGGGAGGAGGGTGGGTTGTTCGTGCACTTTGCAAAGTGCGCATGTCCCTTTGGTTGGCCGTCTTGCCACATCCAGACAAAAATATGCACTTTGAAACGTCTCACTCATTTAAAAGTAAGTGCAGGACTCCAGTGCACTGCGAAGCGCAGAGTGAGGCTGTTCCCTCCAATCAGGGCGCTGCGCTCACAGCATGAGAGCAGCGCCAGGTTTAGTTATTTTTGGGAGTTTCCTGGTGGCCGAGCTGCAGTTGTGAGAGGTCGGAGCAGGAGGTCCTGTCCTAGGGTAAGTTTACTTTTATTATATTTTACATTTATTTGCGCTCCTGTCCTAAGTAAAATGTGCTTCTATTATATTTTATGTTTATTTGCACGCCCGTTTATTTGTATATTTTTTCATTTTATTTGGTTGCGTGTGCCCCCCACCCCATTGATGCCGGCCGCCACTGCCGCAGACAGTACTGAGAGGAGGCTAGCAAGAAAGCCTTTCGGATGAGTATCCTGGCCTTAGGAGGACAACATATGCTGCACCATTTAATATTACATCGATGTGAAGGCCGGAGGAATTTGAAGAG